>NC_137073.1:62612520-63212520 GCF_951640355.1 Cnephaeus nilssonii
CTGCATGTATACAGTGCAACTATACATGCACATATACACACATACCCAAGCAGTGCATTTGCACTGTCCTGGAGTAAGTTAAAATACTACTCTTAACACAAACATAGCTTACCAGTTAGAGTTAGTCATCCTTGGAAGTCTAGCCAGAATGTTTTACGAAAATTTTACCGTAATACTTTCTCCTTTTTTCCCTTTGTATATTCCTCTTTTTCTTGAAGAATAAAATAAGACATATTAGGGATTTGCACTTAATTCTGATTTAGGATTTTCTACTGAATGGAAATATCTCAAAATAAAAGGTGGTTCATAAATATAGCACTGTACCTAGCAGAGTGCTTGGTAGATAGTAGCTGCTTATTTAATATTTGTTGTATAAAGTCAGTGTTTAATGAATTATTGACATGAGATCTCGTGCATTATGTCCACATCCTTGTAAGTGGACTTGAGAACTACAAGCAAAGCATTGATATATCCTTGAAACAACAAGAATATTTAAAATATGGTATTTTAATTTGGGGGAAAAAAGAAAGATGACATATGTTAAGATAAAGTGATTTGTGTACTATGGTTCTTAAGCAGGTTTTAAGAGTAACTTAAAAACGTAAGCTTATATTGTATGCTATCTAATTGGGTGAAAGATAATATTTTGAGATTGACACAATTTTATGATGGAATTTAATAAGAAGTTAGGAGAATATTGGACTTTCATTCAGTACTCTTAAACATAAAGGTGTTAACTAGCATGCAGAACAGTAAAGTTCATGAGATAAATCTGTCTGTCTATCCAAGTCCACTTGGGACCATGCAATAAAGGACGTGTGTCTATATCCATTTAAGGATGTCGATTTATCATTGACTGGGCAACAGTTGTAGCTTGGAATTCTTTTCAGTTTACTGTGGGGGAGGGGAGGGTATATATTTATTTCTTTTTATAAAAATGAGAAGCAAAGAATATAAAAAATTTCATAATGCTGTATTAAAGTATGTTTCTGTCCTGCATAATGAATGGTAAATGTTTTTAGAATGCTGTTGTATTTTTACAGAATGCTTTAATATGATATTGAATATGAATATGAAAAGGAAGTTGTGACATTTAAGCAACATAATATTTTAAAACCTAGTAAAAGTTAGAAGAAGAGCAGGTGAAAATATGGGTAAAGTGCAAAGTGAATATTTTAAAATAAATAGTACTTGGATAACCTGGGATGTCAGAACCGGAGACAAGGGTGTGTGTTTGTCAATATATCCTTCATGTTTTACAGACTCCTAAGGGAACAAGGGAAGATACAATTTCACCTTTTCTGTGCCAAAACATTTTAATTATATCTTCTTCCAACTACAGCGGTTCAGTAACCAAGGAGCTGACATTGATGCATGTGTTGATAAAGCTGCAAACATTCAAAATGAGATTAACAAAGATTTTGAGCAAAGGGTGACAGCTAATTTTGCACAGTTTTCTGCATCTAATTCAGGCCAGCGTAATAATAGAATATTTTATAACTGTTTTGTTATTCAAAAGGACATTTATGATGTGTTTATGTTTGTAGATATCATTATATCATACTCAAAAATTATCTATTCTGTAGCTTAAAACTATTTGCATCTCTGTTATAACCCTGAAACATTATTAAAGGGGGGAAAAACCCTCATAAGTTTTTGTGGGTTTTTTTGCAAACATACTTTATTCTTAGAACTCTTTGCCTTTACCTTATTTATCTTAAGCACACTAACTAGGGAAGATCTAAAGATAGCAAACATATATTTTCTAATATTGCTTAGTATGCACTAATCAGATGGCCAAGAAAGTTATATTCAACTTATTTAATTAATAAAATTGTTGTTTCTTTATATTCTTGAGCTCCTTTGAGCACATTTCAGTTTATTTCTTTTCTCCTCTATTCTCTACTTGAAGGCAGCTGACAGTCTTCTTTCACTTTTCTTTTTGTTTGTGAAATTCTCTCTCTCTTTTTTTATCCACTCACTTCTCCATCTGCTTTCACTTTTGTTTGCTTGGGCCGTCTCTCATCCCAACTTGATAATGAGGAATGCAGTGTGACCCTGACCTCTATCAGCCCATGCATGACCTTCTGACTCTACCATATAACCTTTGACCTTCTCTTTGACAGCTTGATTAATTACCCTGTGTTATGATTTATGAGTAAGTGCTATGTAAAAATAATAGACAACAGGTGGTCCTCTGAAAACTTTTTGTAGGATGTTTTCTTTTACTTACTAACTTGATGCGTTATTTGAAGTTGCAAACTTACTAGGTTGGTCTATGTTGATTCACATGGTATTTTTATACTATGGAGTAGACATTAGAATTTAGATAGCTACAGGTTGAAGCATGACTGTGACAAACAATTTACAAGATATTAGTAGGGTGCTGTTATCTAAATGCACATTGGGAAGAAGCACAAAACAGAGTCAAGTGACATTTCAGGCATTTCAGTCCCAGGTCACGTCTTGAGAAAATTGCTGAAATAATGGAGGGGGCATTTTTCAAGCAGAGCTGCAGCTCCAACAGCTATGTTTACTTTAACGCTCCACTAGTGACTTCTGATAGGTTGTCATGACCTCTTTTCACTGTTGCATGTAGGATGTTGCAACAGTGATATGCACATACCCTTCTTGTGAAAAAGATGAGAATAAACACAGCATACATCTTCCAGGAAAGATGAATGGACAGTGGTTTGTCCATTTTAACCGTGGGTAAATGTAGTTTATAAACACTTTGCATTTCATTTCCCTTGAGGAAGAACACCTATCTCTTCTTTCAACCCAAGCAAATAGAATGCTGAACTTGAAAAATATGAGTGATAAATTTGTGTAAAATGATCTCTTACAGAGCCTTGCCTGAAGACCAAAGTGGATAGTTCCATAGGTCAAAGGATTCTACTCTGGCCCCTGACCCCCCATTGGTCACATGTGGCTTGTAGTGTTGGAAAGTTAATATGTAGAGCTCAGTACTTTCAGCTGATTTTTTTTTTTAATTTAGCCAACCACAAAAGAATTGAAAAGATATAGAATTTGCTCCTGTTTTTAATTTTCTTTATAATTGGTAATTATTAGGTAAATTAACTTGGCTAAATCTTCAGTTTTAGCAAGGTCTCTTCTGGGGTCAAAAGTACATTCTGTTTTTGGTCAGGCATTTAAAAAATATATCTAGTGTAGAATATTCTTGATAAGTACATTTCTATTCTGGTTTAATTTCTTTAGCAAGAGTTCCTCTCTGTGTTTGGCATCACCTCTCTGTTTTAGACCTCTCTGACCTAAGCCATCATTTGTTGATTGAATGATAAATGAACTATTACTTATTAGTAAGTGCATCTCTAGACTTCAAAGTAAAGAAGGCCTGGAGGCCTGTGTATTTTGTTTCAATCACAGCAAGTACTTGTGCTGAATAAAATGCTATATCTACCTATAAAATTTTGAGGATTTCTGATTAAGATCCTATGGTTATACCATATGAACACTGATCTGAAAATAAAGCTACAGTTATAGCTATAAAAAGAATAGAAAAATGCAATGAGATAAATTAAAGAGATAAAGCTTACTTTTACCAGTATCTGTCCTCTTTATTACTTTCTTGATCAAATAACAGTTAATTTACAACTTCATGTATGCTTTGTCTCTTGAAACGTTGGATATTGGAATTGATTTGGATAAATCAGTATGAGAGATGCTAAAAGTTTTATTTAGTTAGTTGTACAGTGTTAGATAATCAGTTTGATCATTCTGTCTTCTTAAAGATAACATAAATCTCCATGTATATTTGAAATGACCTAACTTTTCATCTTGTGAGCAACTTAGGATGCTTAAGGAATAATTAAATATAAAAGGAATACTTAAATATAAAATGTTTAAGGTTGTAAGCATTAGAATACTTAGAATGCTCCTTGTTAGAATGGCAATGCCAAGTTGTTTTATGATATTGCATTGATGCCAGATTTTTTACAATACTTTTGAAAAACTTTATGAGTGCATTTGTTAAAGGTCAAAATAGGATCTTTTTTTCTCTTATTTCTGTGTATACTAATTGAGTTACTGGGAATAGAAAGAATTTATTTTTAAAATGGTATTCTGATTTTTAAAAATATATAAATTAATATTATTTACCTTAAGTGGTTAAATTTAACTACTGGTGTTTTCTGCTTTGACTATTTGCTTTGACTCTTTGACTTCCATATCTTAAGGTTGACATGGCAAAAATCTTTGTAGCTTTATTATGTAAAGGGATTTGTTTGACAGTGTTCGTATGTGACAGAGAGAAGAAAAAGATGAAATTTTACTGCATATTTGTGATTAGAGCACATAAATGGATAGTTATCTTAATTTTGTTACTTAGCTTTTTCCTACTCATTATAATATGGTTATAAATGGTCTTTGTGAATATTGCATTAATTAATTTATTAGAAAAATTTTAATTGAAAAATGTAAGATTTTATGGAATGTTAATTAAATTTTCAGCAAAGACATTTATTAAAATTAGCTTTCATTTCTGTGGAAAATGTTCCCGAATATTTGTTCTCTTAATTAAATTGGCAATATGAAATATCTAAATGGTAAAATATTTTCTAAGTAATCCAGGTGTTCAAAGAGAAACATTCATTGTTACAATCAAAATAATAAAAAATTCTTTAATTGATTTATATAGTGGTGATTTTAAAATAGAATCATTTTTCATCTCTGGGTGCCTCAGTGAAAATTGACATTGTGTCTTTTTAAAATTGGACAAATGAGTCATGTAATTTTCAGTTACATAATCAATAACTTACACAAATACTACTTTGATGATTTATGTGTATCTGTTTTTATACTTATTTAGATGGGACACATCAAATTTCAGAATCCATTTAAAATAAAATAGACACAATAATGTTCCAATTCATGATTTCTAAAAATTGAAGTATAAAGTTCTATTCAGATAAACCTGATAATTAATAAAATCTTTCCAGTGATTAACTTATAAAATAGGGTGAGGATTGTAATTCCTGTAACTCAGAATTTTGTCTGAAGTGTTTGTCTTTATTGGGAATTCATTCATTTTGCAGAGGATACTAATGTTCTACCAATTTAAGTCCCACTTTGTTATCATGTCTAAATTTTTGAAATTATCATTAAAATACAGTATATCACTGTTTTCATGTCTGACTCATGTGTAAGTGAGCGAGAGAGTGTGTGTATTTAAAGTTCACTTCACTCAGAGAAGGCAGGGAAGAAACATGACAGGAGACCACTTACTCTCGGTACAGAAACTAGTAAGGAGGCAATTTTCTTTTTGGCCTATGGTGACCTTTTTTGACTATGTTCCCTACACCAGAGACAGTGTACTGAATGCCTCTATTTCACCCTGTTTAGCAGAGTGCAACAGTGTTCTTTAACTTACTTTTGGTGGGAGGAGAAGTTATAGCTGAAATTTGAGAAGGGCGTGAAAAGTTGTAAGAGGCACAAGGAAGAGGGGAAGGAACTTCCTTCAAATGTGATTTTAATAACTAGTCAAGTGTGTCCAACTGTAGAAAATCACCAAGTGACAATCTGTCTACCTGACAGTGATCACAATGAATTACAAGACTTTTGAATAGCTATACAGATTAGAATAAAGCAGGACCAAATAAAATATCTTTTGTTGGTAAAACTTTGTTTTACCAGCTAAGAAACTTGAAAAAAAAAAAAGCCTTCTTTGTGCTTTGATGTAGAATGTTTAAATTTAAAGTCTTGTAAAGTATTTTATAAGGCTTTCATGAAAGAGGTATGTATCTAAAAGTTCTATTCAAACATATATTGAAGAATATGTGGGATATTGTTAAGCAATTTGGTACACATTATATAGTTTTCACATATGTAAAGACAACTATATCTTAATTAACAGTCCTGTCACTAAAATCAGAACTTAAATGATCTTCAAAGTCTCTAAACCATGGTTTTAGACAATAACTGATCTCTTGAGGAAGGGGGGTAGAGTTGAAAGGATCCCAGTGAAGTTTGTACGTGGTTTGTGAAATCAGCTGTTAAAAAAACCAAGTACATGCAGCAATGTAGCATATTTAAAAATAAGATAGTTGCATCTATGCTATTATTACTGCTATCAGTTTTTTAAATCATCTTCTTATATATTAGTTTGGCAAAAATAATGAAATTTCAAACAAAGTAGAAGATTCTACAGTTTTGGAAATGTACTTACTTTTTTTTTTTTTTGAAGTAAGGATGATTTGTTAAAGCTTTATGTTTTGTAGGTCTGATGTTTTTATTACAATATAATACATGTTTTAGGTATGACCTTACAGGATTGTGTAAGGCAAAATTAGGACACCCACAGAACAGAATTGAATAGACAAGATACATAATTCTTTCAAAATGTGTGTTGTGCATGTTTGTCAGTGGTAATTGTTTACCCTTCTCTATTTTCTCAATAGAATATTTCATGAGTTTTAACAATATAAATACCAAAGTTTTCTTAATGATAACCATAGAAGTGTTGCCTTGCTAGCATTAAATCAGACAGGAAAATGTGCTTTAAAATTGTTTAGAAAGGCTTAATAGTTCAATGAGCTGTATTTTAAATTTTGAATTGTTTACTTATATTAGTTCTTTATGAAAAGAGATTTTTATGGTAGTTAAAAAATGAAAGCAATTTCAGGGTTAAAGTGTTGCTGCCATACATCACACTAAGATTAATTTATTTTGTTTTATGATTTGTGTGGCTTTCTGAAAGAAGAGAGGGGAAAAAATCCAAGGTGCACAGGTAGACACTATATGTTTATGATAATATACATATTATAATATACATATATAAATATTAGATTATATTTATTCATTTTTACCATTAAAACAAAAAATGCTTACTGAATCACAAATTGTAAAGGAAAGAAAAATCCAACAAAATGCAGTTTGAATTTTGAACTTAAATTTCAAAGAGGTTATTTTCTCCAAGTATATATTATAAATATTAATGTGGTTTGAAAGTGTACTTTTAATTCACAGTTTATTTCAATTATTTTTGGGGTTCTAGAAGATCTGAAGTACCTTTTAAAAATTTTAAACTTTATAATCTTTATGTTAAAAAATGTGTATTTTCTTCTTATAATAATGTATGGTTATTTACATAAACAACCCAGGCAAACAATTTCACACACCTTTGTTTTGAAAAAATTAAAACTATAATCTTTTATGAAGAAATGTTTTAATGAATATACAAATATATTAAATAACTTATGGAATTTTAAAGAAATTTTTATGAATTGAAATGGTTTCTAGGATTAAATTAAGCTGTCTTTTCTTTCTAAACAGGAAGGATATGGAGTAATAGTTTTGAATCCCAATGAAAACTATATTGAAGTAGAAAAGCCGAAGATACATGTACAGTCATCTTCTGAGAGTTCAGATGAACCAGCAGAAAAACGGGAAAGAAAAGATAAAGTCTCTAAAGAAACAAAAAAGCGACGTGATTTCTATGAGAAATATCGTAACCCTCAAAGAGAAAAAGAAATGATGCAGTTGTATATCAGAGTAAGTAATAAGTAAGATCATTACTTTTCTTCATTATTTTCCTTATGTTTTATTTCATATAAATTATTTTATCTATTTTTTAAAAGAAGCTGTTAATTCCTTAATTTCTAACCATTTATTTTCCATGGGTGCTACTTGAATGAAATGTATTCTACTTTTTAAATCAAAATAATGAACACGTTATTCTTATATCAGTGTGATAGTTTATATAAGTCTCAAAAGCAGTTAATAATGCACTGCATGAAACATCAGTCTTCATCTCGAGTGGTGATAGTTTTAATGTGTTGTTTTTCTACAAGCAGCCACCCATCCACTGTGTCTCAGCTTAACTTCTGTAGGCAGATAGTGGTGGGAAGAGTAATTAATATCTTAATAAATATTTAAGCTAGAATATTTAGGGATAGTGTAATAAGGGAACTCTGTCATTTGCTTTTTTCTTGCCCCATGAACCTTTGCACTTTGTAATGCTAGCAGCATGAAATCGTTACAGCAGTACTGCCCAAGGAGTTCTAATTCTGCAGGGGGCACAAACAATTTTATTTGCACTTTGACACATTCTGCTTGATATACACTGTGTATTATATATATGAAACAGACTCATGCAGTTTTCAAAGCCCTTTTTGTGGATTCTAGAAATATAATTTAATAGTAAAGCATGTAAAAAATGCTACAGGGTATGTAAACTAGTAAATTGATAGGTTCTTCCAAAGTGAACAAGTCAGAACATTTAAACATAGATAATTAACATTTTATAAATTATACAATAAGATAGTAGTAAAGTTTGAGATTATTCAGCTTGAGCTATTTTTACATTTACTTTAAAAGCTCATTAATAAACTATTTCGTACCACCTTTCACGGGAAATACATGGCTTTCAAAGTTACTTTCTTGAATATATTTCTAGTTCAAGGCATAATCACTATACTTTTGAGAATGGTACTCAAAGTATTCAAGCCATTTGATTATATGTCAGTCTGTTGAGTAAGTTATGACATGTAATTAGTAGCGAAAGCCACATATCAATTCTCAATACCCAAAAACATGTGTTCTTGACCAAGAATACCCAAAGCACATCAAACAATGAGCCAAGCGAAAGTGTCGCAGATTATAATATTTAAATTTCTGAAAAGCATCTTGTTAATTAATATATTATTGGGGTGGGGAATCAGTAAGGAGCTTGCTTGTCCTAATGCAGTTATGTTACTGCCTTTCTTCCTGTGACTGCATCCGAGTCATATCTCCTCTAATGGTTGTCCTCAGCTTTTTGTTATGTGATCCAGTCTATCAACCACTATCTGAAGGCAGACTTTTATAAAAACTGCCTCTGATATCCAAATCCCAAATGCAAATTATGTAAGGTTTTTGAAATATAGAAATCATTACGAGTATTCACTTGCTTATGTGAAATGCACACAAAGTGATTTTGGGTATTGTTTTTTATTTCTTCTTAAACAGTTTCTTTTATTTGCCTATGATATGTACAGATTAAGCATCTATGTCTGACATCTGTCTAGTAGGTTTTATCTCTTCTTTTCTATTTTGTCTTTATCTTGTCGCCATTGCTTTGATTTTTTCTTTGTTCTCTTGTATGGGTGCATTTTCTTTATTCTGTTTTTCACATCTGTTTAGTTTATCCCAGCATCGATTTTTTTTTCTTACACCAAGGGGAAATATCTTTTTATGTTGCTTCATTGTTAAGATTTGCTCTCTTTCCCTTTGTCGTTTTCTTTAATTCTTTTATCTCTTTTACACTTCTGCCATTTTTACTTCTTTCCTTATTATGTCTTTTTGCCTCTTTCTTTCTTTTCCCATTTCACTTAACAGTCTAGGTTTCCATTAAAAGGGCTAAAAGACAGAAATAGACTCATGTAAGTAACACAGCTTTATACCTGATAATCTTAGCTATGAAAAAATGTTATTTTTCTTAATAAATACCTTTCTCTTAATATCTCCTAGAATTGTGTAAAGTAACAGAGTTAAGCTGATAGCTTCAAACATACTTATATATAGTAAGGCATGATCCTATAGTAGGAATGAGAGGAATGCTTCATTTTGTATACAGGGCTTCAATTCTTGGGTAATTTTGATCCACTTGAGAAGTAAGTTCTTCTAGTAAGTACTCTTCTTCTGTCTACATAGCTCCAAATAACAAGGGTTTGTAATTTTCATACACAAAGCATGGCATGTGATGGAGATAAATTAACTTTTATTTATATATAAACATTTACATTTGAAATTTATCATTCTTTGAAACAACTCTATGAGGTAGGTGGATAAAATAATTTTATCCTTCTTTTATAGTTAAGGAAACTGATGCACAGATGGTCCATTTTTGTCTAGGATTACATAACTAATAAAACGAGAGAGCTAAGTTTTGAAACCAGGACTTCTAATTAATATATATTCTTGCTCCCTTTCTTTTTTACCAAAGTGTTCTAACTGATTGAAAATAAAATATGTATCTGAAATATGAAAACTAAACCAATTATAATGAAATCATGATATGATATAGTAATACATGTGATTATTATATAAATTTTTAACCAGTTATCACTTAATTGATACTATTAAATGTCTATAAACAATTTATATGTAATATATCTATAATATAGAAATAAATAATAAATATATTGTATTATATTAAGATATGTTTTCTCTTTTAATAGGATCACTAATATTGATTTAATTTTGCAGATGAGGAAACTGTAGATCAAAACTTAGTTTCGCCCTAACTGGTTTGGCTCAGTGGATAGAGCGTCGGCCTGCGGACTGAAGGGTCCCAGGTTCGATTCTGGTCAAAGGCATGTACCTTGGTTGCAGGCACATCCCCAGTAGGAGGTGTGCAGGAGGCAGCTGATCGATGTTTCTCTCTCATTGATGTTTCTAACTCTCTATTCCTCTCCCTTCCTCTCTGTAAAAAATCAATAAAATATATATATTTTTAAAAACTTAGTTTCATGAGAACAGGTACTTAATCTGTTTTGCTGACTGCCGCATCCCCAGAGCCTAGAACAGAGCCTTCATAATGAATATTTGTGGAGTAGGACCTTCACAATAAATTTTTAGTTAATAATGTGTTGGAGCCAGGATTAAAATCCCAAACCACTACTGCTTTTTAAAATATGCCCTGCATCATTAAAGTATGCTACATGGTTGCTCCCCGACCTAGTGACTTAGAATAAATTCTAAAAATTAATGGTAAAAAGTATGTCAAGATATATTTGATACCTTGATTGATCTTATACATTTTCATCTGAATATATAAAAGTTGGATATTCTGTTTTTCTTTTTAGCTACATCATCTTGGTGCTAAAATTATGGATATTTTATTCTGACCTACTGCTATTTCTGTTTTACACACTTGCCGATAAGAATACAGGCAGACTGCTGTACTGCTCTACCCTATATACACTTTGTGCTTTCTGGGATCTGTAACTTTGCTTCCTTTTACTTCCTTTAATCCAGATTCTATCCATCTTATGGTTCCAAGCTGATATCCCACATTCTCCACTCACCATAATCAGTGACCTCTCCTTAATATGATAATTTGAAGTTATTATGTTTAGTTAACTTATATGGAATTTGTCATGTGTTATCTTAAAACATTGTCTTTGTCACATAATATTATTAATATTACCAATTTATCTTTCATGCCTTCCCACTAGATCTTCCCAGAACCCTCTAGATCTTTGAGCATGCTTTATAGGTTTTCAAAATGCATGTCAATCCTTATAAGTAGATATGAGCCAGTTTTCACACTAATACAGAGGAAGTGAGGAACTGTGAGGAACTGATACTACACCCACACTTAAAATCCAATCCCTGAAAGGAGACCAGAACAAAAAGACTAGGCCTTACTCTAGAGATACCTAGATAATGTGACCTGCAGCATAGGAATGAGGGTTATTCTAATATCAAACGGGATCATAGAGAGACAAGTACTCCAACTAAGAAAGAAGACCAATTAGAAGAATTTTATAGTTTGTATTCCACATAGGTGGATATACGCAAAAGTGATTTGAGGCCAAATCTATGAAATACTGGGTTAAAACTGTTTTATTGTCTCTTCCCTAAGAGACTTAGTTGTAGGCTATGGTGATGGGAAGTAAAGAAGGAGGATGATTAGACCAGAGCAATTTTTTTTAAATGCTAGAAGTGGAGGAGGGGGAGGAAATTATATGGCCACACAAGGAAAAAGTCAGATGTGGAGGAGACATTTACAGAATAGGAATCTTGGCAGAGCCTGGCATTACACATTGAAGATACTCAAATATTTATGGATTGATAGCTTGTTGACATCCATCACAAAAATCTTATTCCTTAACATGCAAGTTATGTGATGTCTAGTTTTCTGACGGATTTTTTCAGCATTCATGTGAATTTTTGCAATTGTTCAGAAACAGTTAACTCCAATAAACCGAAGCTTTCTTTTTTTAAAAAAAAATATGTTTTTGATGTTCTGACTTGGGTTATGTCCAAAATATTGGTGAAGGCTGATAAATATCCTGTCTTTTCCTCTATGCCTCTTCTCTTCTGTGCTAATGCCACTGGAGTAATTTCTATCTAATGTTTTTGCAACAAAATTCAATTTATTTATATTACAATCAATGATTGTTTAACCTCTGGGACCTTTTTTATTTTCCTAGTATATACTAGTATTTGAATTTTCTTTTTTTCTGGAATCCAGTAAATAGCCAAAATCTCCTTTAAAATTTTAACAAATATCTAGTATGTACAGGAAGAAATAATGTAGAATCCAGGTCTAAAATCTTAAGATTAGCAAAGTATAAGTTTATTTTACTTACAAAATGAGTATAAATAGATATGAATCACTATTGGGTTATATAGCACATTTCTAGTGTATTAGGAGCAAAGCTTGAGAGATCAAAGTACCTACTGTTTCATGTGGCAACTTTCCTTAAATATGAAATAATGTACTTTTTGGCATATATTATGGCTTAATAAGGGGATTGATTTGGTCTAGGCAATAAACATCATGTCAGACATTCCTGGCATGAAAACCTGCTTAATATGTTTTGTAATAAGACAGAATTTTTTGTTCTTGAAAACATCTGCCAACTGAATTCAAGAGTGAAGACAGAAAATGTCATCAATTCAGTGGTAATCCTATAAATTTAGTTTCTTTTTGAGCAATACATATCAAGATACACAAAATTTCCAGTGTTAATCACCACTGGTTATAGTACTTTGTAAAACGATGAAACAAAAATATTTTATTTTTGTATAATGTGTTAATTAATTCATAATGAATTTTAATATTTCAACAGATAAAATTTTAACAAGCATCTTGCCAACAGATCATTTTTTAAAGCATCTGTTTTTTAATGTGTTGGGTTGAGAACTGAGTCAAATGGCTAAATATGTACATATATTCTTTTTAAAAACATATTTCCACCCCCATAATTATAGATACACTATTTTTCCCCCTCAGACCACAAGGGGTTGCTGCTGTTCATATTGGATTTTGCTTTCCTCAGAAACTGAATCGCCCAATTACGCTACATCTTTTCTCTCTTCCATTTTTTTCCCTTAGTCCAAAATCTCTTAAAATATATTTAAAAAGAAAAACCAAACCAAAACAAAAAACAGTCTTAACTAGTAACTTAACAATCAATATAAGAATTTATTATTTTAAATATTAGAGGCCTGGTACATGAAATCGTACACGGGTAGGGTCCCTTGGCCTGGCCAGCAATCAGGGCCGGCCAGAGCCTTCCTTCCCCTGGCTGCCGCCTGCCGGCTGGGGCCTTCCTTCGTTCTGCACTGCCCCCTGGTGGTCAGCGCACATCATAGTGAGCGGTCGAACTCCCACTTGGTTGAACTCTCAGTTGGTTGAACTCCCAAGGGGACAATTTGCATATTAGCCTTTTATTATATAGGATAGTTCACATTCCAAGGCCTTTACATTTTTCCAAAAGAACTTAAAACCTATCATTTAAGGCAGATTGTGATAATAACTATTTTTATTTCTGTTTTTAGTGTCTGAATAACTTTCAGAACCATACCCATTGTGGAGAGATATTGTAGAGGTGAGATTAAAAGTGTAGAGTCTGCCCTGGTACAATGATTAGAGCATCAGCTTGTACGCCAAAGGGTCACAGGTTCAATTTCCAGCCAAGGGCATGTACCTAGGGCAGTGATGACGAACCTATGACACGCGTGTCAGCACTGACACGCGTAGCCATTTCTGATGACACGCGGCTGCTGAGGCGGCCGCATGCCGAGGATGAAACATTTGCTGCTCCTGAGGATGAAACATTTGCGAAATAATGTTTTTTTCCTCGAAGTGACACACTACCCGAGTTAGGCTCAGTTTTTTGGCGAAGTTTGACACACCAAGCTCAGAAGGTTGCCCATCACTGACCTAGGGGCTGAATGAAAGAAGGTGAAGGGATTGGGAGTAGGCAAAGGGGGGATATGGGGATCCAAAGTGACTTAGCTTTGGACAATGGGCGCATGGTGCAGTGTGCAAGTGATGTTTTGTTGAGTTGTACACTTGAAACCTATATGGCTTTGTGAACCAATGTCACTCCAATAAAGTGATTAAAAAAAGGAAATCAATAAAATAATTAGATCTTTAGATTTAGGACAAAACAACAAACCAAATCTCTGCATTTATGCGTTTTAATTGGTTATTGGCCAGTTTTGATGTGTGGATTCTGCCATAAATATGATGCAGTGGAAAGAATAAGAACTTTAGAATCAAAGAGATGCATGCTATAATCTTAATTTCGTCACTTATATGCTATGATTTTGTGCAAGTCACCACTCTTCTCTGAGTTTTAGTGTCTTCATCTGTAAAATTAGAATATTCATAACTATTAGGCTGTTGTAAGGAATAAATGAGATAAATTAACATATGAAGACAACCAGTGGAATATCTGTATATCCCCTTTCCTTTTTCTTTCCTCCATACACCCATTTCCTTAGGAACTATGGGGAGAATTATGGCTGAATGAAGTCTATCCCAAATGGTTTATAATCGATGCTTCTCAAACCGTTAGGTCTCAGGATGCCTTTACATGCTTAAACTCTTTTTTTTTTTTTTGGCTTTAAATAATTTTTTATTATGTGATTACAGTTGACATATAATACTATATTAGTTTCAGGTGTACAACCCAGTGATTAGACATTAAACAATTTACTAAGTGATCATCCCAGTAAATCTTGCACTTATCTGACATCATACATAGTGGCTGTTCTGTAACTGTTGATTTGTACTTCTTTTTTTTTTCCCCCCCCTTCACCATTTTCACCCAACCCTCCAACACCCCTCTCATCTGGCAGTTGTCAAATGTTCTCTGATCTATAAGTCTATTTTTGTTCTGCTTGTTCATTTATTTTGCTGTTTAGATTCAATTGTTGATAGGTATTTATTGCCTTTTTACTATTCATATTTTTTTATCTTTATTTTTCCCTTCTTCATAAAGAAGACCCTTTAATATTTCATGTAATACTGGTTTGGTGGTGATGAACTTCTTTACCTTTTTTCTTTCTGTGAAGTTCTTTATATGTCCTTCGATTCTAAATGATAGCTTTGCTGGGTAGAGTAATTTTGATTATAGGTCCTTGCTTTTCATCACTTTGAATATTTCTTGCCAAATCCTTCTGCTCTGTGAAGTTTATTTTGAGAAATCGTCTGACAGTATTATGCAAGCTCCTTTTGTCTTTAACCTTTGGCACTTTAATTATGATGTGTCTTGATGAGGGCCTCTCTCAGTTCATATTGTTTAGGACTCTGTGTTTCCTGGACTTGAATGTCTATTTCCTTCACCAAGTTAGGGAAGTTTTCTGTCATTATTTTTTCACATAGGTTTTCAATTCCTTGCTCACTCTCTCTTCTTCTTCTGGCACCCCCATGATGCAAACGTTGATAAGTTTGAAGTTGCCGTATTATTGAGAAGAGGAAATCAGGTTTTATGCAATGTTGCTATTGTAAATTTTTGGCAGTGAGGCATACTTTTTTCCAATTAAAAGGAATGTATACAATTCAATCAGTCCATATTTGTTTACTGGTTTATATAAAGAGTACATTTAGGAATAATATTACTTATAGGAGAAGGATTCTATCAGAATAAGGTGCCAAAAGATAATAACTGAAACTTGGTAGGTATTTTTTAGAGACATAACAAGTTCAACTAGTTTATTTCTAGACATAGAGGAAACTGAGATTAAGAGAAATTATGTAATTTGTTCAGGATTGCACTGTGATTAGTGACAAAGCTGGTACTGGTATTGAGGTTGTTCTATTTACCATTCTGGTTATTGAAATTATCATATTAGAAATAGGATTTTTCCTCTATTCATATTCAGAAGTGGTTTCTCTGGCCTTTGTAGCTGATGGGGTTGATGTGGGTTGAGGGATGTGTGTGTGTGTGTGTATAGATTATTAAGCAGGGAAAGGGATAAGTGGGCATTAAGTAATTTAGATTTAAACCTAAAAGTTACTTGAAAAAGTATTTCTAAGGTAATCTATTTTAAGATCTAAGAGGAACAATATAAATTTGAAAATCTTGATGCATTATATGTGAATTACGGTGTTAACTATACCTAATTCACTCCTAATGTTCTTTGTTTTGATATCACATGGAGAGTGAAAAAAATTCCCTCAGAATTTTTGTGCAGCCTGCATATACAATAATGCCATCAGAGAAAGGGTATTATTTGTGCATATATAGCTCAGTCAATTAAAGATTACTTATATTTTTTCATTGATTTTAAAGCCTTTTATCACATTTTTACATCTCTGAATTGGGGATGCATGTTAAAACTTAATGGCACATTATGGATTATTTGGTGACTTCTTTTTCTTGATGGTACATAAAACATTGGTATCTTTCAGAATTGACCGTATTATTGATGTGTGGAATATGGTATCAAATAGGCCTGCCTCATTACACATCTCTAAAGGGACATAGTTCTTATCTGGCACCCCCTAGAATTATGCTGTGTGTAGACTATATGGCCTTGTGGGGTAGCCCTAGTAGAGATGATATGGAGGTTAATTTTTTTCTTACATTTTATCCCATATTTGACCCCATAAATTGTACAAAGATCACTAGCCTACTGCTTGGCAGGTAGTGACTCCTCAATAACCACATTGAGAGCAGGTTTGAATTTCTTCCAGTATCAGATGTGATATTGTTGAGAAGAAGTAGATCTCTAGATAGTAATTCTAGGAAGTAATGACTAAATAAGTGTATTAAATTGAGATGTTAGCCCCTAAGTGCCCTCATTGTTTGCATAAAGCCTTACTTTAAAAATATTTTGGCACTTTTAAGATACCTAAAACAACTATTAGTATGATAAAAGTACAATATCACTGTACCTTCATTGATTTTGTGCCAGGACCCAAGTGATAGGTATTAAAGATAAAAGGTGGGAGGAGAATGAAGTTTCTACTTAAAGCACATGAAATTGGCCAGGATAGCAAACGTATCTTGAAACTGGAAAAAAAGAATATCCTGTTGAGTGGCACCGCCTTGAATGGATCTCTTTGCATTGCAGTTCAGTTGAGTCCTATTTACAAAATGTCATACTTGCCCAGCCTTTTGTGCGATATGGGCATAAAAAAGCCAGAATTCTTGTTCTCCGTGGGCCTCACTCATAATCCCATAGGGAGGCTAAAATGTTCATAAGCAACTCTGATATTTGGCTGATTGTGGTAAATATTTTGAATCAGTCCATGTGTACATTGTAGGAGTACTAGAAAGGGAAAAAGTGTTTTTCAGTGAGGACTCTAAGGTCCTTTCACAACTATTAATATAGCATTAATAGTAAAGTTCAGCCGAAACCGGTTTGGCTCAGTGGATAGAGCGTCGGCCTGTGGACTCAAGGGTCCCAGGTTCGATTCCGGTCAAGGGCATGTACCTTGGTTGCGGGCACATCCCCAGTAGGGGGTGTGCAAGAGGCAGCTGATCGATGTTTCTCTCTCATCGATGTTTCTAACTCTCTATCTCTCTCTCTTCCTCTCTGTAAAAAATCAATAAAATGTATTAAAAATAAATAAAATATTTTAAAAATATAGTAAAGTTCAAATACTTAAATGATTAATTATAGACCACATTGAATTTTAAAGTTTGAGAACTACCTTATTAAATCCAACTTATTATTGCAATGAGAATCTCAATATTTTTAATTTTTATTAAATTTATTGGGATAACATTAGTTAATAACATATAAATTTCAGATGTACAACTGTATAATATGGCTTGTGAATACTCTATTTTGTGTTTTCCAGTTTCCTTCTACTGTATTTGACCCCCTGTACCCTCTTTATCCTCCCACCCACCCCCACCCCCATTCTCCTCCAGTAACCACCATTCTGTTGTCTCTATCTGTGAGTGTTATTTTATTTGTATATTTCTTTTGTCTGTTAATTTATAAATTTTTGTTTTATATCCCACATATGAGTGGAATTGTACAGTTCTCATCTTTTCCCATCTGACTTATTTCACTTAGCATTATATTCTTGGGATCTATCTATATTGCCACAAATGGCAATATTTCATCTTGTTATGGCTGAGTAATATTCCATTGTATATATGTACCACATCCTCTTTATCCAATCATCTACTAAAGGACACTTTGGTTGTTTCTATGTCTTGGCTATCTTCTATAATAATAAAAAGGTAATATGCTAATTAGACCGGACATCTTCCAGGTGTCATTCCTGACGAAGCTGGGGCCAGAGAGAAGCCAGCCTGGGTCCCCGGTGCCTGCAGGCGGCCGGAAGGAAGCAGCCCAGGTGCCAGGTCCCGGGTGCCGGAGGGAAGCCGAGGCCAGCAGATGGGGGAAGGAAGAATTTTCATGCATCGGGCCTCTAGTTGTGAATAATGCTACAGTGAACACAGGGATACATATATCTCTACAAATGAGTGTATTCAATTTTTAAAAATAGATACCTAGAAGAGGGATTGCTGGGTCATATAGTAGCTCTATTCTTAAATTTTTTGGGTACCTCAATACTGTTTTCCAGAGTGGCTGCACCAATTTACATTCCCACCAGCAGTGTCAGAGGGTTTCCTTTTCTCCACATCCTCTCCAACACTTGTTATTTCTTGTCTTATTGATATTAACCATTCTGACAGGTGTGAGTTGGTATCTCATTTGGATTTGGATTTGCATTTCCTTTATAACTAGTGATGTTGAGCATCTTTTCAAATATCTGTTAGCGTTCTATATATCTTTCTTGGAGAAATGTCTGTTCGAGTCCTCTGCCCCTTTTTTAATTCAATTGTTTGTTTATTTTTGTTGTTATTGAGTTGTATGGATTCTTTATATATTTTCATTATTAACCCCTAATTAAGGTATCATTTGCAAATATCTTCTCCCATCAGTTGTTGCTTATTTTGTTGGTGATTTTTTTTTTTTTTACTATGCAAAAACATTTTAGTTTGATGCAGTCCCTTTCATTTTTTTTTTTTCTTTAACTTCATTTGCTTTGGCATCAAATTCCCGAAAACCACTTTGAGATCAAGGTCCATAAATTTTGTACCTACATTTTCTTCTATGTAGTTTATCGTTTCAGTCCTTAATATTCAAATCCTTAATCCATTTTGAGTTAATTTATGTCTGTGGTATCATATAGCACTCTAGATTCATTCTTTTGCATGTGGCTTCACAGTTTTCCCAACACCATTGAATGCTTTGGGCTCCTTTGTCAAAAATTACTGGCCCATATATGTGTGGGTTTATTTGACTCTCACTTCATAAATTGAGAGTCAAATAAATCTACTCTGAGAACCTCACTTTATATGATAACTAGTGGCCCGGTGCACAAAAATTCGTGCACTCGGGGGGTTCCCTCAGCCCAGCCTGCACCCTCTCGCAGTCTGGGACCCCTTGGGGGATTCTGACTGATGGTTTTTGGCTGAGCGGTGCTCCCCCTGTGGAAGCGCACTGACCACCAGGAGCAGCTCCTGCATTGAGCGTCTGCCCCCTGGTGGTCAGTGTGCATCATAGCAACTGGTCGTTCTGCTGTTAGGGTCAATTTGCGTATTACCCTTTTATTATATAGGATTCTTGGTATGAGTTATTTTATATGATGTTATATGACAACTTTTGTTAAATATTATAAACCACTCAAAATTTCACCATTTTAAAGGAATTAATTTGGTAGATGTTTTTGATACATTTGGGGAATAATAATATTTCAATTTTCAGTAATGTGGTGGTGTTTATTCCTGATGTTTGAATGGTTTTGACTTTAATTTTAGCATAAATAAAGCTTATTAAACATATAACTGCCAAACCATTTAATGTTCCTTAACTATTCCTTCTTTTGTTTTACCGGCCCCACCATATATTAATTTTATATCTGTGCTAAAACAAATGTGCACACTAACACACACCCATACAGCCTTACTTTTTACCATCTTTTATATTGCATTTAGTGTAATTTTTCGCACTTTCCCAAATGAAGGATTTTATTGAGGTTATACATATATTTACTCTACAAAGTAGATATCTAAAAGAAAGGCTTAGCTTTAGTTTATTTCTTCATTCTCAGGGCTTAAATGAAAGTCTGTTTAGCCAGGTTGTCTGTGATAGGATTATAATTTGCTTTACACCGGAGTCTCTAGTTTATTTTGTGGTTAAGGAAGTAAGTCAAGCTGCTTAAGACTTTCAGTGAAACTTATTGTTGACACTGTTGTGACCTGAAAATACTGTTACTGTTTTAATCATCAGACTGAACATTGCCACTGAAACCTAATATGACTTTTGTACCTGTTAACAAAAGAATGTATCGATAGTTTGCTTTTACAAATATGTTCTGGCATAAATACCATTGAATATAAATCACTATTAGAGAAGTGATAACTTACAACATTTAATTTTAATATTAAGAATATTGGCAAAGATATTATTATTTAACCTGTCTTTATTTATATGTTCTAATACAGCAGTCACCAACCGGTGGTCCGCAGACCACTGGTGGTCTGTGAGGTACGAAAGGTTGGAGACCGCTATTCCAATATATATTAGTTCCAAGTTCTTTATCTATCCTATCTAATAAAAGAGTAATATGCAAATTGACCATCACTCCAACACACGAGATGGCTGCCCCCGTGTGGTCAAAGATGGCTGCCCCCATGTGGACACAAGGCAGTTGCCACAAGATGGCCAGCAGGGGAGGGCAGTTGGGAGGGACCAGGCCTGCAAGGGAGGGCAGTTGTGGGCAATCAGGCCATCAGGGGGGGGCAGTTGGGAGGGACCAGGACTGCAATGGAGGGCAGTTGGGGGCGATCAAGCCTGCAAGGGAGGGCAGTTAGGGGTGACCAGGCTGGCAGAGGAGGGAAGCTGGGGGCGACCGGGCCAGCAGGGGAGGGCAGTTGGGAGGGACCAGGACTGCAGGGGAGGGCAGTTAGGGGCAAACAGGCTGGCAGGGGAGCAGTTAGGCATCAATCAGGCTGGCAGGGGAGTGATTAGGGGTTGATTAGGCTGGCAGGCAGAAGCGGTTAGGGGCAATCAGGAAGGCAGGCAGGTGAGCGTTTGGGAGCCAGCAGTCCTGGATTGTGAGAGGGATGTCCGACTGCCCCTGCCTGTTTAGGCCCGATCCCATTGGACATCCCTCGCGGGGTCCCAGATTGGAGAGGGTGCAGGCTGGGCTGAGGGACACCCCCCCACCCCACCCCGTGCACGAATTTTGTGCACCAGGCTCTATTATATCTATATATACAAAAGCTTAAGCAACTGAACAACCAGTTGACTGGTCACTATGGCGCTCACTGACCACCAGGGGGCAGACACTCAACGCAGGAGCTGCCTCCTGGTAGTCAGTACCCCTGGTGGTCAGCGGGAGTGCCACTCAGCTGACTGACCTGTCCCAGCGGCCCCCCAACCCAGCAGCAACCACTTACTCCCTTAGTAGTCCTGCAAGTCCAATCTCCAGAGAACAGACCAGCGCCACCAGCATGATCGCCACAGTGCCACCAGCCTCTTGGAAGTCAGTCTCGGGCACTGTGGCCTCTTCCCCTCCTTAGACGCTCTGCAAGGAAGAAATGATATAAAAGCAGCTACCAGGTGGCTCCTGACATCTGGCGCAAATGTTAGCTGGATGGATCCGGATCCCAGGCTGGCAAGGGCATTCCACTGCCTGCCCGGAGGGCTGATTGTGTTCTGGTCCCCCATCCCCCTTATGATGGGCGCCAGTTGCAGGGCTCACAGCTGGCAAGTGCCGCTGCAGAGGTGCGAGCCTCTCCCGATCAGGACTGACTGGGCACAAGCCTGCAGCAGGCGCAGCAGGGCCAGTATGAGTGGGAGCGGCAGGCAGGAGCAGCAGGTGGCGTTCGACTGCCGCTTTCAGCCCAATCCCTGCAGGCCATGCTGAGGCACCCCACCCATGCACAAATTCGTGCACCGGCCTCTAGTTACATACAAATGGATTATATGTGATCAAAAGAGTGTTCTTCTAAATAAGAGAAATTTTATAACTATATTATAAACCCAGTGATTTGGGTAATATCTTTAGTTTTGTTTTATCTTATGTACATTAGTAGATTAAATACACTTAAATGTGCTTGATTTGATTGGGAATATGGGAATAGACTCAGAAGAGGGTGACATCAACTGTGTGACTAAATACAGCATCAGCACTAAACAATGGCCTCTGAACAGATTGGTGTAACATATTTCACTAGAGGCCCGATGCATGAAATTTGTGCAAGAGTAGGCCTTCCTTCCCCCCAGCCTCCAGCACCAGCTTCCCTCTGGCACCTGGGACCCGGGCTTCCCTCCGACACCCAGGACCCAGACTTCCCTCCACTGCCAGCAGGTACCCAGGACCTGGGCTTCCCTTGCAGCCCTGGCTTCGTCCAGAAGGTTGTCCAGAAGGATGTCTGGTCTAATTATCATATTATGCTTTATTATTATAGATTGCCAAAAACAGCCTATATCAAACTTGACCAACTGTACTTGGTAAGTTTATGATTCCATTGTTAGTTGGCTAACCTAGTGATATTTTTAGAGAAGTTAAAAAAAAAAAACCTCAACCAATAAGTTATTAAACATTTCATCAAGTATTTATTAAACAGCACTATCCTAGGCACTTGGGATACAAGGATTGGCAAGACATGATCTTTACCATAAGGACGCAATAAGGGAGAGATGTACTAGATTGACAATAATACTTAGGTTGGGGGCATGGCCATGGGGTGGGAGTGGAAGATCCATGGAAAGTTTCCTGGAGGATGTGATACCAGAAATATATTTTAAGTTAATTTATCAGAACTAAAAGAGGACAGTGGAAGTTCAGGAAAGCAAGTAAAGGGAAAAGAGAAGGCACAGAAATAAAATTACCGATTTATAAAAAGTAATACCTAAAGAATATGTTGATTTTCAAAACCAGTACAGCAATTTTTGTTTAGTTATTTGTTATATATCTGAACCACAACTGGAGTTCAGTTGTTTATTGTGTTCATTTTAACATGACTATTACAAATCTTTCTCTAATTGGGTTTATAATATGTGAAGAAAATGAAAGTGATTATTTAACATAGTGTGTGTAATATCATATTCCTCATCCCAATATCAGATGTACCTGGCCCTGTACTCAGTTTTCACCTATATTTTTATCCAGTCTTTTAATCTTTTTATTAACATACTAGAGGCCCAGTGCATGAAAATTCGTGCACTTGGGAGGGGGGGGGTCCCTCAGCCCAGCCTTTGCCCTCTTGCAGTCCGGGACTCCTCGGGGGATGTCCAGCTGCCAACTTAGGCCCGCTCCCCAGGGGAGTGGGCCTAAGCCGCAGTAGGACATCCTTAGCACTGCCAAGGAGGTGGGAGAGGCTCCCGCCACCACCGCTGCACTCGCAGCCATCAGCCCGGCTTGTGGCTGAGCAGAGCTGTCCCTGTGGAGTGCACTGACCACCAGGGGACAGCTCCTTCATGGGTGTCTGCCCCCTGGTGGTCAGTGTGCATCATAGCGACTGGTTGTTCCCAGTTGTAGCACCAGTAGGGTCAATTTGCATATTACCCTTTTATTATGTAGGATAACTATTTCAAATGTTTATTATGAAATATACAACAAATAAGTTTAAAAATAATAAGATGAGCCCTAACCAGTTTGGCTCAATGGATAGAGGGTCAGCCTGCGGATTCAAGAGTCCCAGGTTTAATTCTGGTCAAGGGCATGTACCTTGGCTGCAGGCACATACCCAGTGGGGAGTGTGCAGGAGGCAGCTGATCGATGTTTCTCTCTCATCAATTTTTCTAGCTCTCTATCCCTCTCCCTTCCTCTCTGTAAAAAATCAATAAAATATATTTTAAAAAAATAAAAATAAAAATAATAAGATGAATACTAGAATACCTACAAACTTAATAAATAGAAAATAAAATCTTAACAGTATCTAAGAAAACCTCCTCCAGGCACATCCTGGAGAATTAGTGTTCCTTTGCTTTTCATTGTAATTTACTAAATATGAAATATGAATTGAGAATTAGTGTTTCTTTGCTTTTCATTATAATTTTTTTTAAATATATTTTATTGATTTTTTACAGAGAGGAAGAGAGAGAAATAGAGAGTTAGAAACATCGATGAGAGAGAAACATCGATCAGCTGCCTCTTGCACACCCCCTACTGGGGATGTGCCCGCAACCAAGGTACATGCCCTTGACCGGAATCGAACCTGGGACCCTTGAGTCCGCAGGCCGACGCTCTATCCACTGAGGCAAACCGGTTTCGGTGCTTTTCATTATAATTTACTAAGTATATATATTTTTGTAAATATATTTATTGTTTGGTTTTGTCTTTTGCTTTTACCATATTTATTTGCTTTGTGGGATTTATTTTTTGGCACAACACCCATTTATATGCTTAGCAATAATTCCTTTATTCTTCTGCATGATATTTATTTACTTATCCACTTTACTATTGATGGACATTGGTGCTGTGTTTTCAGGTTCTTGTTATTACAATCTAAGCTTCTAATGAACATCTTCATGTACCTCCTGGTGCTCATCTATAAGAATCCTCTATATTCTGTACTAAAGTATAGAATTACTGGGTTAAAACTTCACTGGTTAATAGCAAATTATTTCTGAAAGTAGTTGTATGAATTGTTCTGTTCAGTCATATGTCCATGCTCTTTGCTTCACAGCATTCACAAATCTTTGTATTATCTGACTTAAAAGATTTTTGTCAATCTGGAGACTATAGTATGGCATCTCATTGTGGGTTGTTGTTGTTTTTTTAATATTTTTATTGACTTCAGAGAAGAAGGGAGAGGGAGAGAGAGATAGAAAGAAACATCAATGATGAGAGAGAATCATTGATCGGTTTCCTTCTGCACGCCTCCTACTGGGGATCGAGCCCGCAATCTGGGCATGTGCCCTCGACTGGAATTGAACCTGGGATCTTTCAGTCTATAGGCTGACACTCTATCCACTGAGCAAAACCAGCTAGGGCTTATTTTGGTTTTAGTTTGTATTTTTAATTTCTAATGTGGTTATGTATCTTTTCATTTTTAGTTTGCCATCTATGTTTCCTCATCTGTGAATAGCTTGTTTGTGCCTATTTTGTTATTGTTTTTATTCTTACTGACTTGTAGATGTTATTTGCATATTACAGATCACTCCTCCACTGTGGTTTTTCTTTTCACTCTTTAGAAATCTTTTGAGAATATTCTTAATTTTACTATAATAAAAGGTATCAATTTTATTCTGTATGGTTTACTCATTAATACCTTGTTTGAAAAGTTCTTACCTATTCTGAAGTCACAAATATGTCCTCCTATATTTTCTTTTTTTAAAAATATATTTTATTGATTTTTTACAGAGAGGAAGAGAGAGGGATAGAGAGTTAGAAACATCGATGAGAGAGAAACTGGGGATGTGCCCGCAACCAAGGTACATGCCCTTGACCAGAATCGAACCTGGGACCCTTGAGTCCTCAGGCTGATGCTCTATCCACTGAGCCAAACCGGTTTCGGCTCCTATATTTTCTTTTATGTCCTTTAGAATATTTACTTTCACTGTTAAGTTTATGTTCTATCTAGAATTGATTTTTATGTTTGAAATGAAGTGTGAATCCAGTTTCATTTTCTTCATATTGTTAATTATACTGAACCTGTTTAATCAAAAGACCATCCTTTCTTCAATGGTATTTAAGTGTTTTACTCACTAGAAATTTGTTTTTATGTTTATTATGTAGTTATATCCCCTTTAAATTTTTTCCAAAGTTAATCAGTTGTCCTAATACCATTAAAAATAAAATTATTTTTGCACTGATTTGAAGTGCTATCTTTAACCTAGGTTGAACTCTTACATTCTTGCTTTTGTTTCTGAGTTTTGTTCTGTACTTTCCAAGATCTGTCTACACTTGCCAGTGTCATTCCAACTTAATCTTTGAAATTTTATTGTGCATTTGTATCTCCAGTGCCTCAATGTAGTAATAGCCTTGTTTTAATTTCCTATTCTCTCCTTCCCTACACTGCAATTTCAGGTTAGAAATTTAAGCCCTATTATACTACCATCACGACAGTCTATCTCCTTTCTTTCCCTTCCTCCCATCTTTATCATTATTAACATAGATATTATGTTATAGGATTATAGTTTTTTACAGTATGGTGTTTCTTTTCCTAGAACAATTATTTTATATTTGCAAGCGGGCTAATAATTATATTTATAACAAATATTTGGCTTTATAATATATCTATGTA
The DNA here is from genome assembly GCF_951640355.1 of Cnephaeus nilssonii. Taxonomy (NCBI): domain Eukaryota; kingdom Metazoa; phylum Chordata; class Mammalia; order Chiroptera; family Vespertilionidae; genus Cnephaeus; species Cnephaeus nilssonii. The sequence goes on from NC_137073.1 coordinate 62,638,710, forward strand.
ATTATCAGCTCTCACTGCCAATCTTTTTATTCTATCATTTCCCAATGCATAAGTGCTTAATTTTATTTCTTAGGCAGTTGAAATAGTGGACTTTAGAAGTAGTTTGGGTGTCAGTTTAAAAATAGTGTTAGGATGACCAATGAGCAGGACATGCTACTTGATTAGATTAGGTTTAAAGAAAAGGAAGGAATATAAGAGGTCTCCCAGGACCTATCTACTCCATTGGGTTGTAATGAGAATTCAAGAAGTAAGGTAGTTGAAGTCACTTTAAAGATTTATTTTAAAAATGTAATGTAAGATGTGTTCATGTTCATACCTTTGTGAGAACTGAAATTTTAACCAATGAAATTACACAGTGACCAGTGAGAAATAATGAACCTCTGGGGCTCCGTTTTTTCCTCTGTAAAATGGATAGATATGGAAATAAGTGGGAGGTCATAATTTCTAAACTTTTATGATTCCATGAAATAATGAAATGATTCTTATTTAAATAACCTCTTCTACCATCCTTAAAATGAACTACTTTACTAAGATTTTTCCATTGGTCTCAATAAGGCAAAAGAATACCAGTTTCTATTTTATCAGTCAGTTGTATCCTGTCTACAACATTCTCTGAAATATAAAAATACTTTAATGAGATCACCTGACGAAACGAGTGAATTCTACTCTGTTTAGTGTTCATCTTTCAGTGCTACAGAATATACTCCTGGAGGAAAAATAATCCTCAAGGTTTTAGCGCCCCTAATATTTAACCACAAACACAATTAATCTAAAATGTATTGATTTAATTTTAAAAAATGGGTTGTAAACAATGGAATTAAAATTATTTAAGTGGGAAATTTCTTATCACTGTGCAGTTGCCTTCACAACACTTAACTTGAGGGAACATTTTGCCCAGTTAATTACTAAGGCTAGTGTATAGTTCTGGGGGAGGCGGGGGGTAGAGGGGTGGGGAAGGTCCGTATTGACTCCAAATGACAAATGTACATAGTATTAATCTTGCCCATTCTACTACATAGCACATTTTCAAATAATCATTATTACATACTCCTAAAAGAGCCCAAAATTTTGATTTTGAGATCATAGTTCTCAGAAAAATCATAATAGAGGCAAAGCATATGTTCCTTTAATATAGATTAAGAATAGAAAAACTTAACTGCTCACAGTCAATTCCAGGGAGCAGAAGACTCAATGACATGATCTAAGCAGGAGGAACTAGCTTCCCTGGCCCTCAAGTGCCTACAGGCCCTCTGCTGTTCATAGCAGCTGGTCATAGGAAAGATCCCATCAGATACTTGAGCAGGTCATTTACTGCCCACCTCACAAATGCCCACATCCCTACCCACATCTTGCTGGCTATCCTCATGGCCTCTCCCAGCTGCACTGGAAGCTCTGGTTGTAAGTACTGTTCTCCAGATACAAATCGGATAAGAAACTGGCTTTTTCCTCGGGTATTATGTGAATTGGAACATCTGAAGGTCAGTTTCAGGCCTAAGGTCTATTTTTACAACTAGAAAGAGTTGGTTGTTCTTACACACACACACATTTGTATGTGTGTAATGCATACATGTGTGTTAGTAATTGATTTTATAACATTATAGGAGTTTAAAGAGAGCATGTGTGTTTATGTGTATGTTTACATAAAAAGTACTGTAGGGTTAATTTAAGATTATGGGATCTGAACTCAAAGAAACTCCACTAGCTGGATTAGGTTGGGCAATTGATTTAAACTCTCTAAGTATCAGTTTCCTTATCTATAAAAGAGATAATAGTAGCTACTGCCCAGGGTATCATGAAGATTAAATGAATTAGAACATATTAAGCATTTAGTACAATATCTAATTCAGAGTAAGCCCATGAAAAACGTTAGCTGCTCTTATCACTGTTTTCATGGGGTTAGGATTTCTTGAAAATGTCATGCCTTTTCATTTTCTTTGTCCTTTTGTGCTGGCCTTGTTTTCACCTAGTATTTTTTTCATCTTCTTTGAAGTTGAAATAGTAAAAAAAAAAAAAAAGTAGTAGATTTATAGCAGTAGGAAAAAATAAAATACAAAAATATTTTACCTTTGGAACAAAAATTTGCATATGTCAATCACTGTTCAAATTGGTATCTTACCTATTACTGGATTTATATAAGTACTAGAGGCCCAGTGCACCGATTCATACACCGGTGGGGTCCCTCGGCCTGGCCTGCGGGGATTGGGCCAAAACCAGCTCTCCGATATCCCCCAAGGGGTCCCAGATTGCGAGAGGGAACAGGCCCGGTTTCGGCCCAATCCCCGCAGGCCAGGCCAAGGGACCCACCGGTGCATGAATCCGTGGGGCCTCTAATATCGCCCCCAACTGTCCTCCCCTGCCAGCCCGGTGACACCCAACTGTCCTCTCCTGCCGGCCCGGTTGCCCCCAACTGTCCTCCCCTGCTGGCCTGGTTGCCCCAAACTGTCCACCTCTGCCGACCCGGTCGCCCCCAATTACCTCCCCTGCCGGCCCAGTCACCCCCAACTGCCCTCCCCTGCCGGCCTGTTCACCCCCACCTGCCCTCTCCTGCCGGCCATCTTGTGGTGGCCATCTTGTGATGACGTGGGGGTGGACATCTTGTGACAACGTGGGGGCAGACATCTTGGGGCGGCCATCTTGTGACAACGTGGGGGCAGCCATCATGTGATGATGCAAGGGTTCGAGGACCACCTAGGCTTAAATTATGAGAGTTTTCTTATATTCTATTCTAATACAGACTTAGAATATTATTTGATTAGAAATTATTAGTAATTAATTTTATAAAGTTATGATGCTTTAAACAGAGTCTATTCGTCCAATAAAGACATATCTCTTATTTACTAAGATTTACATTTAAAAATTTTTTAATATGCCCTATAGTATCTTATTTTTACATGTTTCCTTTGGGTCAGTATGATGGTAATTCCATAACTCATGTTTATGAACATAATAGAAAATTTAAGTTTTCTTATATTCTGTAATTTTTGCAAGAAATTTTTTTAAATTAAAGTATGATTGGTATAGAGCATCATATTAGTTTCAGTTGTACCATACAGTGAAAAAAGAAAGTAACTTTTAATAAAATAGTATATTTCATTCATCAGATGCATGCATCTAGGTGTGTCATCATTGTAAACCTGACAGCTATGAATGCAGATGGATAAGATGTATTTTTGTGTTAAGAATAATTTTGTCTTAAATTTAATTTCCAAGTTACACATTCCTTTGTTTTATAGCCTCTGCTTTTCAAAGTATCTGTGGAAATGGTTTTTTTCAATTATTTCTTGGTGTCTTGTCCCAAGACCCCCAAGGTTTGGCCTGTGCTTTCTGAGTTAAGACGTGCTCCCAATCTTCCAGTTAGGTCAACCACAAACATTAAGATATGATAGGAGGTCAGTGGAAGAAATTCATATCAAAACAACTACTCACCATGTCATTATGACAGCCTGCTGTAACAAATGTGCTTCTGTTTTAACTTATGACAATTGCTAAAAGTAATTTAATCTGACAGAGGCAGGGTGTTGAAAGGCTCCTGGAGATGTCATAAAAGCGACCTTTCTGCCCATGTGCTGCCGAAAGCCATTTTAACAAGGAGCTAAGGAAACAGTGCAACTTCTTTTGTACTTTGTTAATTAGTTATTGATTTGAAACAATGCACTTCCAAATACTGTTAGAGGAGTTAGATGCCAGCAAGGTCACCAGGTGACAGTCTAGCCCGGATAATATTTATAGTCTATGAGAATTTGTTGAAGCCTTTTGTTCTGTGATTCTAAATTGAGATTGCCTAGTTTACTCAAATGACTACAGTTTTTACTTTATCATTCATCTTTTCAATTTAAAATTTTATGTGTTAATAATCTGATAGTCATACTTTATTACATGGTGTCGCTCCAATTTGTAGAATTGTCACTTGTGGATTTAGTCTCAAAAAATTACATATTCTCCAGAGAAAGTGTATGCGGTTTGATTAGTGATGCCAGAGAGAACAAGGAAATGTTACTTAGTCTCCAAAGAGGAAGCAAGCTAAAAAGTTTAGAATTTCTTGATTGGGCATACTAATTGATCGCTTTTTTTTTTTTTCCAATTTGGTAATTTAGTTTCAATGATTTCATCATGTTGCAAATAGAAGTTAAATGACTGTCCTTCAATTCTTATGGAAAAGTATTCAGACTGTTTTAAATTACATTTCTTGTAAAGCATTTATGTGCAAGTTAAACTGAAAGCTGTTGTACAAATCAATTTACAAGGCACTATGGAGAATAGAAGATCAGAGGGAGAGTTAGGGTAACTCACGAGTTAAAAGTAGGGATTCACAATTCAAACTTCCTGTGCTCTAGTCTGGAATTGCACTTATTCGCTGTTTGAACTTAAACAAAGTACTGAACCTCTCTGTGCCTTATCAATGAAGTGGGAACCATAATAGTACCTTCCTCATAGTGTTATTCTGAGGATCGCATGAGTTAATACATGTTAAGTGCTTTATCAGGAGCAGCTAAGTAGTAACCCCTTGATAGATGCTAGCACTGATATTACTGTAATAATTAATAACAAAAATCATCCCTGCCCTTATTTTTATATTAAGAATTTTATATTTTAGTGTATGCAGCATTTTCAATATGTAAAAATAAGTATAACTATTTTTCTTATTTTTTTCTTATATTTTGCTTATAAATAAATTACAATTTGTTTGCTATACATAGGAAATATTAACAATATCATGGTAAATTTGTTCTCTGCATTTGGGTTTGTGATGCAATAAAGAAAATAGTTGCCTTTGTTTTGAAATCAGAACTACTGATAAAATACAACTATTTTCAGTTTAATTGTTTTGATGGTGAGAAATCTAGGTTTGCAGTATGCAAAATGTATTTCTTAGGATAGAAACATTCTAAAATTGATACTTTACACTAATTGGGACAAGTTAAAAGGTGTTTGGTATTTTAAGTTGAACTATTTCAATAAATTTACTTCTACACAGATAGACAAAACTTCATGAAAAAGGCATATTGTGCTAAGCCCTGTTTTTTTAGTAATTTCTTAACATCTCAATCAATAAGGAATCGCATATCAAAGTACTTATATTCACAACTATTAATTAACAACAATTTGAAGCGACTGTAATACCTGTTGGCCAGATGTAAAGAAAAGGTTGCTCTCACACAGCATGATAGGAATGTAAGACAGCAGTCTATTAACATAAAATTAAAAATACATAAGCCTTTCAACCCAACGGTCCTATTCCTGGGAATCTGTCTTATTGAAGTAAAATCATTTCTAATTCAAATCTATAATAGCAATAGTTTAAAAATACCAGTTGAAAGCCAAAACTTAATGTCTAGATTTAAAATCATACGATGAAATAGACCTCTAATAAAGGAATTCTAGAAGTGCTACCTTGTCTTCATTTTTCACAAATTTAGAATATCCACATTTGTTGGAATTAAGTCTTATTACAATACATAGAGATACTATTATAATACGTTTAAACTATTATAAGTTTATTAGTATATTTTAAGGTGTTTTCAGAAGTTGGTTTATGACAAAGTAAATACTTATAACAAGTATGTAAATAACTCAGTTACATCTTTGTAGTATATCCTGACAGAAACTAAACATCTATTATGTGCTGTTTGCTGGGCTTCTTATTTTTCCTCAGTTCAACCTCCCTATAGGATAGCAACTCAGATTCTCTTTGTTTTCAACGTTTTTGCTCTATTTTAAAAATATATATAATTTTAGAGTCTCACAGGTTAACTTTTCCATGTATAAATGAGGAAAATGAATATCCAATAGCTTAGTTACCACTCAAAGCCATAAAGCTCATTCAGTGTTACTGTCTAGATATGGACTTAAGTCTTCTAGTGTGTGTGTGTGTGTGTGTGTGTGTGTGTGTGTGTGAGAGAGAGAGAGAGAGAGAGAGAGAGAGAGAGAGAGAGAGAGGATGAGAATATTGTCTCTGACAACTGTAAGTAAATAATCTTTCCATCTGGTTACCATGTGTCTTACAAAGCAGAGATATCAAGTCATAAGCATTTACATTTGATTTACTGATATCTAACAATAATTGTCCTGCTACACAAAATTCTAAGCTCCTCAAAGCCCCCAGGAAATATCTGCTTCCCTGAAGGTTGCCTCCCTTCCTCCTCCGTACATTTTTATGAAATATGCTATGTAATGCCTCACTTTTGTAGATAGAAATACTAAAAATAATTCACACTTTTCTTGATGACCCAGTGTCAACATATGTTCAGATGAACAGGCAAAGAATTCTTTAAAAACTTACTGAAGAAAATTGCTAGTATATGGCAGAGCCAGTATTCAAATCTAGGTAGTCAGGTTCCATCTCTATAATCCTAATTACTTTATACTGCCTTGGTAAAACATATTTAATATCCTTCCTTCTATGTAAGCATAACCAATGTTTCCTGCTCTTTGTAGCAATGAACCAAATGGCTAAGAGTGTTGCTCATGTAAAATTCAGGGGTGGGGAACGTCTGGCCTGCGGGCCGTATAAGGCCCTCACAATTATTTGGTCTGGCCCTGCCAAGGCATTAGGGGTGAGTTAATTAAATGTTTGACCAAATATAGCAGATTAATTTTTAAGTTGATGGTTCTATATGGCGCTTGAATGATGTTATAAATATCCAAATGGCCCTTGGGGAAAAAAAAAAAGTTCCCCTACTCCTGAAATACTATGGTCCAGGTTCACATGAAAAATAGACCTTCTTTGTGAAATGAAGCAGTTTGTTCTCTGAAAGTTCCATGTTATTCTATTCAGTTTTTAGTAATGGTTGTAGTTTTACTGTAGCTCCAACCCTCACCCCCACAAGACTGAAGCACTCGTTTCCACATCTCCTCTAAGTGTTGATGGCTGACAGCACTTGTTGTCACAGGTCCCCCAAATCCCTCCCTCCTGACATTGATTTCAAGGGAAGAGAACCACCAGGCCCACAATTGTGCTTCCTTCTTGGAGGATAACAGTTTCCAATGACTGTTTAGTGTCTGTTCTCCTTGCCCCAATTTGGGAGAACACTATAGGAGCTGGGGCTTTTGTGTAGGCAGGACAATTATTGTTAGATATTATGGGGATAATAGTACCTACTTCATAGGATTGCTGTCAAGATTAAATGAATTAATACTTGTAAATTATTTATATCTGTGCCTGCCTCAGTACATACTATAGAAGCATTATCATGATTGCATTGTAGATTGTACTAAGAGAAAAAAGCCTAAATTTTATGAAACTGAGTGGGATCATGAGTATTTATTTTGTTAGAAATGCTCAGGAGCATAGTTTTTTTATTGTGTTTTTATTTTCAATCTAAGAATCCTACCAGTTCTGTCTGCCTTCCATTCCAGGTTACACCCAGTTTGTGAGAATTATGGTCCAATAACAAAGCATTTGGCATAATTTCTATAAATAATGGGCCATAATTATTTGCTTATCCACTTTTTACTGACTTCTTGATAGTTAAGTGTTGTTTAAACATTATATTCAAACAGATAAAAAGATAACATTTTATGTCAGCCCACTATCACAGCCATTTGTTAACAATATTTTAACATATATGATTTAAAAGAATAGGTAGTATAGCATAGAAAGAAGTTCAGATGCTAAAACGAGGCAGACTGGCTTGCAATCTGGCAAGTAGTATGACTTCTGCAAATGAATCTCTGTAAATTGGGACATGAAGTTATGGTAAAGATTGAAGAAGAGAAAGCATGTAGCTAGTTCAGGTGGTCAGTGTCCTAGTCAAGGTACAGTGGTGTTGGCTTAGTCTGAAATAGTAAGAGTGGAAATTGAGAGAAGTTTATAGATTTCAGAAATATTTGGGAAGGTAAGTTGGATAAATATAAGAAATAGAGGAAGATGTCAGTGAGTGCTTCTGGATTTTTGTCTTGAACAACTAAATGGGTGGAGGTACCACTTAATAATGATGAGGAAGACTGAAGGAAGAACAGATAGTGGGGAGTTGGAGAGTAATGCAGAGTTTACTTTTGGATATGTTAAGCATGAAATAACTGAAATTCAAATATGTATGATATGGTTCTGAATACTGATCCTATGTCAGTTATATTCATTATGAATGGGTTCTGTTCATAATAATTTATAATTTATTAATATAGCCATATTGACAAGTAATGTAGCTTTGAGTCTATCATCACAACGATGGCTTTCAATAATATTTTGATACCTAAAAGATAGGGAAAATTTATAGTTTCAAGATATCTCCAGCTTATAGATTCTTTTATCTATTTTCATTATGTTTAAGTTGAATCTTATGAAATTGCCATCTTAAGGTAAAAAATGTCTAATATGGGTAATTTCACATGGTTCAATTTAATATTTAGAGACCAAATAATGGTTCTTTATTTTTGAAGATGTTTTCATTATATGTATGCTATACCATCAGATTTTATGCATTCATATATACTCCTGGTCCTTTCATCATCATTAAACACTAATGCACACACTTTGTAAAAAATAGCACATTTCAAATATGCCAAAATGAAAATTTTAAACCAAATTATTTTACTGGATTAAAATTACGTTACAACTCATGTAACATTATAAAGTATATTTTAACCACAAGTGTTCCTATGAATGTTTTTTTTCTATACTAATGTCTGTGTTGTTCATGTACAAAGGAGTTTTAAATCGCAGAATAATCTAAAAGCTTAAAGCTGAAGCATAAATTCCCTTCTGTGTGTCTTTGTGAATTAGGGCCATATGGTATTTGTGTTTCATTTCTTCGGGAAGGGTACCCTACTGGCCAATTCCTAAAAATATAAATTTTATTCCATCTTATACCTATGGTGCAAGATGGTAACTTACATTTTTGCATCCTCATAAATTCATCTTCCTTGGATATCTTCCTTCCATTTGGATTTTATCGAGCTATATTTTGCTTAATGAAAAAGTCTTAGCTTTTTGAATGAAACAACTTTTATTTGTAAATTTTATCATAGAAGGTAAATACTTATATTATTGTTTCTTCAGATGATATTTTCAGTGGTTGAACTAAGGTAGCTAGGGTGGGGTGGGGTGGGGTGTGTTTGTGTGACATACGTGACACAATTGAAATTAGTGACATAGGTATGTGTTAAAGTAAAAAACAATGGATTTTTCTTATTCATAAAGATGTTTTCTTAGTAGATAATGCTTACCAGTGTAACTACAGAATGAATTATATGAAGTACAATAAAATAATCGTGAAGTTTAATTTTTAAAATTGGTCGTTTTTACAACCATTAAATTTTTATTTTACCTTGCCTAAAATCAGTTATAAGTTTAAAGCATGTATTATAGGAACACACTTATTTTAGAACTTTGTAGCAACAGGTAAGCCAAAGGAAAATCTGTCAGATTGGCATTGGTTCAGAAAATATGTGAACCTGTCACTGTAAGCAGTCTCAAAGGGCGAAATGCTTTACAGGAGCTAATTAACCTTAGAAAATAATTACGCAAATATGCAAATGTTGTTTAGATAATTCCATGTGTTATCAGCTCAGGTAGTCCATCATAAATGCAGACCTTGCAATGCCTCGGTAGTAGAATCTGGCATAGTTGATAAGGCTTTGGTTACTGCATCAATTCTATTTGGCATTTAACGATTAATGATGGCAAGAGTACATCAGGAAATTCAACCTGTACTCTAAATACAGCTGAATTCTACAGTTTAAATATCCTATGCATTCTGCCACCAGCAAAGTCTAATTAATGGATTTACGTATTTTGTTTTCATGCACTTTGTGTATTTGCATATTCTAAAATCATCCAGCTTGAAGTTATTCAATACAAAATGAACTCTAATGTGAAATTCATGGAGAACCTGTAGAATAGATTTAGTATGTTTGCATTTCTGTAATTGAGGCATATTAGAAAGTCTTTCATGTTGAAATCTGTTTAGTCTCAAAATACACGGCTGGTAATATACACCTGCTGGATTATGGTTTATAAATAAATAATGATGTGGACACAATGTGGGCTGCGGGTTGGAATGACACAAATTTACCTTGGAATAGCATCACCTCATTTATAAAACTGTGATTTTAGTAATGTAGTATGTCAGAAATATATATTAAATACCACTCCAGGTATATTAATTCCTGTGCTACCATTATTGTGCTTAACTGTTGTCAGGGGCAGTAAATATTTGGCAGAATGTGTTACATCTTAAAAATGTGGGGATCTGGCTCTCTTAAACACTGTGAATAGTTAAAAAGCCATCATTTTGTGAAAGCCTGGGGAAATAGTCACATAATGGAAGCCATGTTTTTTATAACTAAGGTTTATGTTCTTTATCATCTTTTAAAAATTTTTTGAATAAAACTAATTAATTAAAAAAATGGAATTCACATAGCATCATTAACTTTCCTTTCATGATTCAGGATCACTACTGTTCTTGTCAGTTGCTGGGCTTTAACAGCAGTACTGCTCTTACATTGCTCAGTTACAGGTACCTCGGGCTATTGCGCACTCTGTCCTCTTCTAATTTTTTTTTTTTTTTTGCTTTTCTGTTTATTCAGTTATTATCAAACTTTTAGCTAGCAATTCTTACTCGTGATTAAACCTATTTGAAGCAACCCTTTTGGTATGCTGCTTGGAAATGTGCGGTGGGTTCAGTCCAGATACTAGAATTTGGTACATGAAGGTGCAAAGACGCTGATCAGATGCTGATTCTCCCTAAGAAGCCAACAGTAACCATTCAGTAGGATTTGATTTTTTGTTTACTTGTTTTATTATAAAAAGCATGCAGTTTGTAGAATTTTTGGAGAGTTGAGAAAAATGTAAAGAAGCTAAAATTAGAAAATATTCATAATCCCACAATCTATAGGCAGCTCGGCTGTTTTTAATATTTTTGACTTCTAGTCTTTTTCAAGCCTTTTCACTTAGTGAATTATACCATATATAAAATTAGATGAACTGAGTGTCTTACTTTGTAAACTCATTGAATACCTATATAATATTTCCTTAGGCAGATAAACTATAATTTACTTAAATATTTATTTCTGCATTACTGGAATTTAAGCTTTATCCAGATTTTTGCTTTTATAAGTGAGACAGTGATGAACATCTTTGAGCATCTATCATTGCCACATTCCAGATTCCTAGAAGCTAGATTCCTAAATGGAGTTTAAATACTTCTTTGTCTTGGTTTTTGAAACTCACTTCGTATTTTGTCAATAGTATCATTGCCAGTAGACCTGGCATCATTAGTCATTTATTAAATGCCTGTAGAATGCCTTGTATTTATAGTTTGAATTCGAAAGAGTATCTAACTGCAAATCTGGTTTTAAAACCTTATATTCTAGAAGGGAGGAGAAGTGACTTGGCAGATTAAAGAAAAAGCAGGATAGAGAAGAACCAATGAAATAGTACATGAATAACTAATAGTAGAGCCGACAGGTAAATGTAAGCCAACAATATTTTACAGTAGTTTTAAACAGGCATGATAATAATACATGCAAATAGATGTAAATACTTTCTGTATATTTCTTGTAAGATGTAGTGTGTCAAAGGTTGGCAAACTTCTTTCCCCATCTGTCAGATGAGAATCTGACCTTCAGTTAACTTTCTACCTCTGTCCCTGGCAACCTGATAAGATTGTGTCTTAAATTGAGTTTCCCGGGTAACAGATTTTGAAGTTGCATGCAGGAAGTTCATTGGGGAGTTTTCTGGGGGTCCGCACTTGTAAGGGAGTGGGGGGAAAAAGGAATTTCGAAGGAGGATCTGAACTGCCCTGCCATACAGTCACAACAAAGGCCTCATCCAAATCTATGCTGACCTCTGCATCTGGGATGGCTCTTTAGAGATGTCTTGCCTTGAGACAAGAGATAGGGCCCTTATAGATCCACATCATCGCCAACAGTCACTGGATATAAGTTGCCTCAGAAGTGGGACTATTAATTTAGGCAATTTAACTTTCTTAGGGTGAGAACAGTTCCTAGTCAGTGCCTCAGTTAAAGCTAATCAGGGCCAATACTCCCATAGCTCAGGAAATGAGTGCCATACAACTAAAAGGAGTTCTGGGAAGCATACCACACCATCCACTGTGAGTGAGTGGTTGGTAGGTAACATTGTTTAGAAGGAGATCTAGGCTATACTTGCTATAGCTTTGATCTTCCATGGGGGTAGTAATTCTTATAATTGGGCATGTTCCACATAGGCTGGAACCTGGGAAGTCATGCCTATGGAGTTGTTGCAGGAGGTATTGGCTTCTGTGGGGTGTAAGACATTTAAGTCAGGATAACTCGTGCATCTGCCCAAGGTGAGTCTGGTTCCTTCATTGCTGAGCTAGCACCCCATGGCCAAAGGGCATAAAGCCTGGAAGTCCATGTGGGCTACTACCAGAACTGCTGCAAGGCTCTCACCAAAGGTGTTGCCCTAAAGGCAACCTGTCATTTCTATCCTGTATTTTGTAGTGTCAGTGGCTGTCAAGTGTGACCCAAATTATTTACTTGCACTTATAGATGACCCCATAAGTAGATATTGTAGACATTTTTTCAGTCGGTTCTCACTTTTTAGAAAATTTGCTTTTAAAACCTAAAACTAATGAATAATGTAATGATCTTAGAGTGGTGCTGAAAATATTTGAGTACTTAGGGCACATGAATACTTAAGGTTTCTTTTTGCTACTGCTGACAAGCCATTATTAAACAGATGTTGTCTCCCTAGAGTATAGAAAAGAATCAGCTATAATACTAATCTCTGAAAACAATAGTTTTTATATGTGAACAGGAGAAAGAACTGTATGTTCTTAGCTCTCCTTTAGTCATAGATGGGTCATTTGGGCCTGGTTGGCAGTTTCCCTCATATCCTGTGAGTCACAAAGTTTTGCTACTTCTTCTGTTGCAATGACTCATTCCATCCCTTCCTTTCCATTCACTCTGCTGCCACCCCGAGTAGCATTTATAGCCTTTATCACTTTATATATGTGGATTATGGAACATGCTGCCTTGGAAGTGCTCTCTGCCTTTAGGTTTTGTCTTATCTGAGCTGCATTACCTGTGAGATCCCAGTCTGCACTCCATGATAGAGTTTAGTCTAGCGTTTACAGACTGTTAATGTGTAAACCAAATTTTCCTGGAGCCTATATAATGTCTCAGGAAATAGTGAGAAGAAAGGCTAGAAAGACAGGATTAAAGGGAAAGACTAAAAGAAATGAGGCTACTTAGGAATCTATTGTAAGAGGACCCGAACTGAGGTGGGAATGGAAAGGATGGGACAGGTAGGTTCTCAAAGAAGAATTGGTGATTGTGAGAAGAAAGCGGGGAGAACCTCACTGAGGTCAGATCATATGGATTTATAATGTGTCCATTGAACTTGGTGTAAGGAGTAGAGAATGTAATACCTCTCACATACTACTGCTCCTTATATCTTTATGTAACACGTTCATGAAATTGCAAACACATTAAAGAGCAGGATCATGGCTTGCTTCTTCTTGTCCTTACACACCCACTTCTAGCACAGAGTATCATGGGAACAGAGTAATCTAATATTCTATATGTCTTTATTCTGTCAATACATAAAAGAATATTTATTACCATCACAGGTTTTTAAGAGTGTTAGTTCTGCCAGCCATAGCATGTAGAAACTCTATCTGTTTTGTTTTTACATTTCTTTCTCTTTTTTGGATTGGGGGGTGGTGGTGGTATTGGAAATGGGGTTTTTGGCATTTTTTATTTTTCAAATATAGTTAACTTTTAGTATTATTTTGTATTGGTTTCAGGTGTACATCATATATTTTACTAATTGTCTCCACCCTCCCAAATATTTCCAGTACCCACCTGTCACCACACATAGTTATCACAATATTATTGACTATATTCCCTATACATTTCTTTCATTGTGAGATAAAACTATGAAGACCAGATGTCTGGGTTTTGTCTGGATTGTCTGAATTTAGACCTGTTCTCCCAATACAATTTGTATTTCTGTATATGACTACAAGATTGTAAGTAATCATCCTGAAGATAAATATTTTTTTCATTATTCATTTATTACCCTAAGATTTAATGAACAAGACACAGCTCTTGGTCTCAAGAATTTGCTAATTTAGCAAGCAATTAGCAATAGAAATCATTCAGTGCAATAATGGGAGCATGCACAAGATGTTATTGTGGGACATTACCTATCCTTGGGGAGACTTTTGATAGAAAGTGATGTCTCATTTGAGTTCTGAAGATAAGTAGGAGTTAGTAGGTGAAGGGCGTGAGTGAAGTGAGGGCATGACACAGGCGTCACTTTGGAAACAAAGGAAATAGTCCAGAGGCAAGAAAAGTATGGTGCAGATAGGTTACTGCAAGTTGTTTCCTGCAGTTGGAACACAGCGAATGTTCTTTGTTGTCTCTCATGGTGGGAATTGGGTGTCTTTTGGATCATTGTGTTTTGCAGGGCAATAGTAAAAGACATAGTTCAAGGTAGAAGCCAGATCATGAAAGGCCTTAATGTCATGTATACTGAGTTCAAACTTGATTCTGAGGGCAATGAGGAAATTTTGAAGGGCTCTAGCAGGAAGTGAGTAATGTGGCAACATGATCATATTGTATTTTTGAAAAGTTGTCCTCACTACAGAACTAGACAGAGGAGCATTTAAATGGCCAATTCTAGAAGCAGGGAAAGTGGGCTGGAGACCATTGCCAACATCAGCGTATGAAGTGATAGGGCTTGAACTAAGCCAGGGGAAATGAGAATGGCAAGAAGTGAATGAATTAAGAGAAAATTGGGGACAGAATCAACAGCATTTTAATGATTGATTATATGTGGAGTTTGAGGGAGTGAGAAATAAAATATGATTCTCAGAATTCAGCTGGAGGTGGGGAGCAAAAACAGTGACATCGGTTCACAGAGGATGTTCTTAGCATAGTGTTGAATTGGTTGAGTTTGAATTATCTTTGGGACATCCAGAAGGAAATGACTTGGTCTGCAGCTCTGGAGAGAAATTTAGGGCAGAGATAGATATTAGGGAACAACAGCTTTTAGGTGGCAAGTGAAACCATTCATATGGACCTTCTTAGGGAATTAATCTTTTGGTGTTAAAGCTTCCAGGAAATATTTGTACAAAATATTTTCATGATGTTTAGTTTTTAGCAGTTTGTTTTCTAATCAGTATTATTTAGCTCTTCATGTTTTTTTTTTCTTTTTCACATTATCCAGGTTTTACCACAATATGTGTCAGTTATAGAAATAAACACAAGAAAATGAAGTTATTATAAAACTTTCAGAATTAAAGCAACATGCGTACATGTTTTAAGGTTTAACAATTTAGGGAAATGTCAAAGGCTTTGGATTTATATGTTCAGATTTTTCCTAGTTCTAGAAAAATAATTGTATGGAAAATCTCTTTTTTAATGTATATTTTAAATGATATAAATAGAAAATATTTGTTGCTGATTTCTGCTTATTTTCAGCTTACAGAGACACTTAAAAATTTATAGTTCAAATAATTTAATATAAATATTTTCAGATACACATATAGAATTATAGCTGAATTTTTTTAGTGTTACAGTTTTATCATAAGACCACTATAATATTCTGCTATGCACTGAATATCCTTATATATATTTTAATATCTCAGATATACCTAGAATGCACTATTCCCTCAACAATGTGCTTATTTTAATATTTTGTTTCAAAAGATTATAGTAGCAGTTAAGTTTAGCAATCCTACCTAATAATAGAGTAATATGCAAATTGACCACACCTTTGCTACGCCCAAGCCACACCCATCAGCCAAGCCACGCCCACCAGCCAATCAGGAGCAAATATGCAAATAAACCAACCAAGATGGCTACAGCCACTGAGAGCAGGAGGGAGGCTTGGGTTTCCGCGGTAACAAAAGAAGCCATCCTGTTGCCAGCCTAAGCCTCCACTCAAGGCTACAAAGTTTCAATTATAGAAGGTGAATTAACTCCAACAGAAATCGCTGCTTGCCGCAGAGCGAGCAGCAGGCTTGGCTTTGCTCCAGGCTACAAAGTTTCAATTGTAGAAGGTAAATAAATTCCAGATACCAGGGCCTCCTCTTGGGTCGCCAGGGGGCGTGGCTGGCCTGCAAACCACCACAGGCCCCTCGCTCAGGCTGCCCCATGCCCCAAGGGAACCCCCACCCTTCAGGGCAAGCAAGTCAGCCCCCACCCATGCACCAGGCCTCTATCCTATCTAATAAAAGAGTAATATGCAGATTGACCATCACTGCAACACACAATATAGCTGCCCCCATGTGGTCAAAGATCCTGCCCCCATGTGGACACAAGATGGCCACCACAAGATGGCCAGCAGGAGAGGGCAGTTGGGAGGCACCAGGCCTGCAAGGGCGGGCACTGGAGGCAATCAACCCTGTAGGGGAGGGCAGTTAGGGTGACCAGGCCGGCAGAGGAGGGAAGTTGGGGGCAAACAGGCTGGCTGGGGCACAGTTAGGCATCAATCAGGCTGGCAGCGGAGTGGTTAGGGGGTGATCAGGCTGGCAGGCAGAAGCGGTTAGGGGCAATCAGGAAGGCAGGCAGGTGATCAGTTGGGAGCCAGTAGTCCTGGATTGTGAGAGGGATGTCCGACTGCCCGTTCCTAAACGGGCAGTCGGACATCCCTCGAGGGGTCCCAGATTGGAGAGGGTGCAGGCTGGGCTGAGGGACACGCCCCCCCTCCATGCACAAATTTCGTGCACTGGGCCTCTAGTATTTTAATAATAATATAACACTAATTTATTCTCTAATTTGAATTTTCAAAGTAGTCCTTTTGTGTTATTATTTTGAATAAGTCATAACCATCTTATTTCTTATGCTATATAAGCAAGCACATAATTTAATTTTTTATGACTCTGATAGTAATTAGATACAGTATTTCATATATGATCTTTGTTTTTTTATAGGAAAATGGTTCTCCTGAAGAACATGCAATCTATGTGTGGGACCATTTCATAGCCCAGTCGGCAGCTGAGAATGTATTTTTTGTTGCTCACAGCTATGGAGGACTTGCTTTTGTTGAACTGGTAAGTGCACATTTAACTCTAGTTTTAATCCCCAAACTTCCTATAGGTTTATCCCCTCCATTCCCTTTCTGTTGGCATAATTACTTTAAATCACTTTATCATGGATGAAAATACTGTCTTTTGAGTAAATAATTTTATTCTGTTTAAAAAGACTATACTTATTTATTTTATTTTGGCAGAACTTTAAAATACTCATCAGAAAGCTTTTTGCCTGTTTCTTATCTAATTATAACTTTTTAATTTCTTAATTTCTATAAAATTAAAAAGTTATAATTATAGCCCTACATTATAGCCCCAGTTTCTATACATTTTATGATATCTGTTTCCTGTCTTATGTATATATCATATATATCTGTAAAGTGTTAAAATTTTCAAGAGACCCTTTGAATATTTGGGAATATTTTTAATTTTTAAATAATTCTTTATTGTTGAAAGTATTACACATGTCCTCTTATTTCTCCCATTGACCCCCTCCGCTCCAGGCCTTCAGCACCCTATTGTCTGTGTCCATTGGTTGATATTTTGATAACCTTTACCTGATTTATCTCTACAAATTAGCACTTGGTCAGAATCTACGTAATTAAAACTATTATTCTGTTTCTAAGTGGAACTTATTACTTGGCTGCAAAAATATTTGCATTTCAAAATAATCTGATTGTTAGAGTTAAGATTATATGAACAGGATAGAAAAAAAATGATTAAGATTTCTGAATTTTGTCTGTATTATCTGCAATATTACAAGTACCAATGTGAATGATTAATGAGATATAATCATTATTAAAAATACACTGCTGAAGCATTTGTGCCTTTATGCCCATAACCCCTTACATCACAGGAAGGTACCAGTGCTACAATAAAGTGATTAATTTGATTAAAGTCCATTTGATAATTTTAAATCCAGTAGCCTCAAGTGGACATTGAACACAGGCACAGCATTTGTTGTCTTAATTTTTATGTTTCTAAACTTTGCTATGTATTTCTCTTTTCATGGAAATTAGATATATTTCCACGGCTTTTTTAACTTCCCCACACCTTATTGCTTACCCACATGATTTAGATATAACTGGTAGTGACACCAGAGAATAATTTTGCTGATCTAAATTTTTCAAATGCTCATGCTCTCTTGAGATCAGGAAATGAATTAAATCATTTATTTCTTCAGTTGATTTTACTTTTTAGAAATGATTTTAAGTACTTTTATCTCTGTTGAATTTATTTTAATATATAATGGAAATATTAAGATAGCTAACAAACTTATGGTAACTTTTTAAAATGTGAATGTTTTCTTTTAAATGGTTCTTTTAACCCTACACACATACACACACACAAACACACACAAGTTTTCATATATGTAGCTTGTGTTTTCTTTGCATACCATTAAATGACTTAAAACATGATATTTCATTGACAGAGTAATAAAGTATGTCTGAAAGCCTGTAAGACTTCTTAATACATCAATTCTCTCTCTCTCTCGCTCTCTTTTTTTACTTTAAGACAGTTTATAAAAATCTTCTGTACATCATATTTGGAATTTAACTAAGTTTTGGACAGTTTTTAAAATAACCTTAAGATGCCAGAGTAACAGATGACCAGTGTGTCACTCGTGTTTTCCCTGTCCTTCTTGTCACACACTGGTGAATATTTCTCCACTTTTGTTCCACTTTAATATAAAGCACACAGATGTTTCAGAACAAGACTTGACTTCTGACCTTGAGGCTATTTAGGGTCAGGGTCCTCAGGGCCTGTGAAATTATCACAAGCTGAGCTAAAGTTTTTCTCCATCACAGGAAGTAACCAGTAAGTAAGAAGTTAAAAAGGAGCTTTGTCAGAGAGACAAGATGGTCTCAGTAGGGTCAGCTTCTGTAGTCTGCTGTCTCGGCAGGAGGTGCATGCATGGGAGGAGGAATATAATATAACCAGTGGCACATCACATATCTGTCAGGCAACACCAGGCCTGAGAAGTCTATTTAATGGAATATACCTTGTTTAGGTTTTTAAACATTAATGACGATTATCTCAACTTCATGTATTTGCTACTTTTTGTGAAATAACTTAGATGGGGGTAGGTAATGGGGTTAGATGGTAACAACTAAAGAAAAAGTGCTTACTGGCCTAATGATATGGATTCCTCTAAAAAACATAATATTGTGCACTGATAAGTTTTACATAAATTTTGACAAAAGTTGATTAATATATAAAGCCATTATGTTTCTACTTAATTTCAAAAGGATTTTTAAAATTCAACGTTGATAAAGAAACAATAAAAAGACATTGAAATATTTTATAGGCCTTTACTTTTGCTTAAAGCTGAATAATAATACCCATTTTCCCAAATATTCTTAGGGGAAAAGTCATGATGTTTAAAATGTTGAAATATTCACTCTCAGGATTTTTTAACATAAGTGTAATATCTAAAATTACTTTACATAGATTTAAAATGTTAATATTAACTTTCTAAGAAAGTAAATTTTGAACACCTTGAATTATAGTTTAGATCTCTGTCTTAATAATGTGTTATACATATCAGATATTAAATCCTTTGGATTTCAATAAAGTTAGACTTTTTAAAAGTGTCATAAAGGTGTACTCCAGTTAAAAAAAAACTCCACACACACACACACTCCTTATGGAATAGTCATAAGTTGTAACATCATGTTTGAATGTATGAAGATTGTTTTTCTACCATTCTCATGTAAATTTACATTCTTTTTGTTTAGGTCATGAGTTTTAAGGAAATGTATTTTGAATGTAAATTGTGTAGATAGTACAGCTTCAATAATATATGCAATTATTTAGAGTGCTTACTGTTTGAAAAGCAGGTACCAGTTAGGACTTATTCTAAAATGTATCCTGAGGCTTACTAAATTTAAATTGTTTATAATTATAGTTTAAAATTAAATGTGTTGCTAATATATATCTGAAAATAAATTACTTCTAAATTTAGAGCACAAAAAATATTTCAGATCTTTCATATTTTGCTAATTACTGTTTTTGAAAACTGAGAACATAATTTATTATTTTATTGTGCCTTAAAGTATTGAATTTCTCCTGAAGAATACATTATAGTTACAAGATTTATTTTCAAAACCAATGTTCATTTTATGGTAGTAAATCTTGGAATGTGATCAGGTCCAACCTCATAAAGACAGTGTACAGTTTACTATAATAATGAGAAAAGTGATGCTAAAAATATGCCTTTCACAGCTTTTATTTTTATCAGATGGTAACAGCTCAAGTTTCCAATTCTCTAAACTTTCTGCGATTCCAGTAAGAATGGGTGTTGATAAGATAGCTCTGGAAGCAATTCGAACATTCAGTCATTAGTGATTAGTGATTAGTGATTAGTGATTATGAATTGATAATCGATTTTTAAAAGTAACATATCTGCCCAATATTATCTTTTCTGTGTATTTAAAATAATGTCAATATAAAAAATAATGCCAATATATAAAGTAACTGTTATTAAACCATCATTTAGAAGACTTACATTTCTGTGTTAGAAATTGTTTGATAGAATTAGTTGTCAAAATCAGAATGCATTTACCAAATTCATTCAGAAATACATCTACAAATATTGCAGTTTACTTTTGCCTATATTAGTTGTTTACGTTTTATCTCATTTGTTGGAAATTAACTGTCATTAAAAAACAATGCAGTTGTAAGTTTTTTCATCATCTCTTTTACCAGCCACTTTGATGAAGTGATTCCATTGCTTCCATTGTTGGTCATTTCAGAATCCTTTGCTCTTGTCTTCCTAGGTGATAGTTTGGCAAAATCAAGCAGCCTTAAAATTTTCTTTTAATTGGAAATTTGTTAGCTTTCCTAGTTAATGACCAGTTTTTAATCTCAGCTCACCTTACCTTCCCTGTTTGCTGTGCTCAGTAAATCAATTTGCATTCATATGTCTTTTCCTAGTCAAAGTGAGTGTTGATATTTTTATTAAACAATTGTAGTAAATATATTTCATTAGTTTATTGAATCATCTCAGCTGATATAAAATTAGTGTTGTTACAATTACTTTTATTTCCTTTTCCGTGTTACTAGTGGTATGTACATATAACCACCATTAAAAACCTCACTTAGAAATGTGTGAAAACTGTTCCTTTTGAAAGTGCATCACTACCCACTTTTGATTTCGGTTTCTCCATGCTTGTCAGCACTTGATTGGCACCTTACTTGCATGTGAATTAAGGAGTGAAGGGAACTCTGTTTTCCTGCTATTGTTCCATGCTGGGCTCCCTAGCCTTCAGGCAGCCTAAGCTGACCTTCAGCAGTTGATAGAGGACTAGTTTTTGGACATAACTCTATGAGGACACTCAACCTCAGTCTACTCTGAATTGATCTTTTGAAATTGCCTAGAGCAAGATTTGGATTTAGACTGAAGAGAAAATGGAATGGGACTAAAAGAATTAATTTTTACCTTTAATGACATCACCTAACTATGACCTTACAGAGGCATTGTTTACATTTTGTCTACAAAGAACAACATAAATTGGATATTTGTAGGATATCCACTTAATGTGATCAGTGGGAATAGCTAAAAGTTGGGCTGTTGGCAATCAAAAATTAAGGAGAGGGGGGGGATAAACCAAAGAAAAATTGAGCCATAGTAATAGTATAGTAATTCAGGCCAAAATGCTTCTTAAAAACCTACTTTAAAATTTAGGTATTTCACTAAAAATAAGTTGCCATTTAGAATATAACTTGAATTTCTAAGTTGGCTGCCTAGGTGATATGAATAGGGATGATTACAACTTGTATGGCATGCTATCTTAATTCTCTAATTTTATATGAAAAGAATTTAGTTTTGCTAACTATTCTGTATGGTCCTTAGAGAGTGGAACCAGAGGTTATATTATTATTTTCCTCCTCTATTCAATTTTATCCCTGCCTTGCATATAGCGTAGATACCATCTCCTGGTTGATTGTTGATAACACTAAATTTAGGAGTTAGTTTCAGGAGTCCAAGTAAGAGCCAATGAAATACTTTACCAACATAGAAGTAGTGGGAATGGTAAGGAAGAAGCACACATTAGAGATGTTAAGGGGTCAGATTCTCATTGGTTAGTGACAATGGATCTGGAAAGCTGAATGAGAACAAAGAGGGGATAGTATATCCTTCCCCATACACACAGATAGAAGCATAGCAAAGTGGGCAAGCACAACAAATAGTGAACAGTGATTATGCAGATATATAGATAGTTGGGGGAAATGTTTGCACACACTGAATATTTAATAATTGTGGTTAATATAATAAACTAGAGGCCCGATGCACGAAATTTGTGCAAGAGTAGGCCTTCCTTCCCCCAGCTGCTGGCACCAGCTTCCCTCTGGCACCCAGGACCCGGGCTTCCCTCAAAGCCCTGGCTTCATCCGGAAGGTCGTCCTGAAGGATGTCCAGTCTAATTAGCATATTATGCTTTTATTATTATAGATGAGATATCAATTCAGAGTATTCAAAGAGAAAGAGTTACATATACAGATGTGTTTTGTTAAGCTCCACAGGAGTTATCTAAGTACTGAGGCTTGATTTTTTAAAACTTTTATTTAAATAATTTTTAATATGTATCAGGAGGCCCCACTCTTTAGAAGGATATCTCAATTTGTTAAAGTTTATGTTAACTCTTCCCTTTTGTTCTATAGCTAACCAACCAACACCTTTTGCCAGATTTTCTTCTCTGAAATCTGTACTTTCTGTGGCTTTAAGACCCTCTGAATAATCTGATTCATCTCTTTTTACTGTATTTTTCCAAATAAAAACGTCCAGTTCTAGTTTAATTTTATTGCTGCCATTTTTCCATCTCACTGCACCTCTACCCCTGATCTCAAGCCCAGTGTAGTATAAAAACAAGAAATTTGGAAGAAAATGACCTGGTTTGAATCCCAGTTCTGATACCTACAAATTATGATAAATTAGGTCAGATCCCTTATTTGTATCTTCTTCTGTAAGTACCCATAGCAGTGTTTGAGGATTAAATTAGAAAATTCTTGGTTACTAGGAGTTAAGTCAATGTTAGTTGAATGTGAGTCTAAATGCCAACTAGGTATACTCATTCTCATTTTTTGCTAATGCCATTTCCCTTTCCCAAGTGAAAGAATTTCTCTCCATACTAGATTTTTCATGAAGTATTCCCAACTAACTCCCCCTTTTTCTGTAGTATTTATGTTTCACAATTTAAAACTTTAGTATATACTAATTCCCTTTTCTTAAAAGTTATCTTTTATCTCTAAATACTATCTTAACCCAAATCACCCAGAAACAACTTGAGGATAAAGAGTCTAATAATGCTCTTATTCTCTCCCCCCACCTCAGTATTGAGAACAATATATATTACAGCAACACAAACCGTCTTAGATATCTATTCAGTCAGTTGACCAATATACAGAGTAAGCCTTAACAATAACTCTTTTACTAGTTGAACTTCACTAATTTTTCCTACCCTCCATTTGAATATTGATGAATTCTTTCACATTAGACAGTATTACCCGTTTTGTTCCTGGTGTTAGTCAGTCTCCTCTCTGCTGGTGTCCCCAACTGTAAGGCTGACTGAGAAGCTTGCTTCCCTATGATTTCTCAGTTAAAGAGGAAAAATATTAAAATGAGTTAAAACTTCATCCTCATAATGTTATATGGCAACATGAAGAGTAAGTCTAAGAAACTTTCCACTTCATTTCCAAACATGAGTTTCACATTAATTAATATAATTATTATATTTAATAATTAGCTTACTCTTATTTGTTTCCACTTTTTAACTTTTAAAAATAATTTTTGAGATATAATTTACATATATTTATGGAGATATAATAGAAATTTATTGAGATATAATCACATACCATAAAATTTATCTTTAAAAGTATACATTTTAATAGTTTTTGGTATATTTACAGAATTAAACAAATCACACCACTACATAATTTTAGAATATTTTCATCACCCCAAAAGAAACTCCATATTAAAATTCTTTGTCCATATTTTGTGTTGTCATTTTACTGTGGAGTTGTAAGACTTCTTTATATATTGGATATAAGTCCCTTATCAGATACTTTATTTGCAACTATCTTCTCCCATTCTGTGAGTTATCTTTTCACCTTTTTATGATGTTCTTTGAAGTACAGAATATATTTTTTATTTTGATGAAGTCCAGTTTATATAGTTTTTGTTTTTGTCACTCGAGTTAATTTTTGTACATTGTACGAAGTAGGGATTCAACCTAATTCTTTTAAATGTAGATATTCATTTGTCTCAGCACCATTTGTTGAAAAGACTATTCTTTCCTCTTCCATTTGATCTTAGTACCTCTGACTATAAATATAAGGGGTTGCTTCTGTACTTGAAATTCTATTTCATTGATACGCATACTTGTCCTTCTACCAGTACCACACCAGCTTGATTACCATAGTTTTGCAGAAAGTTTTAAAATCAGAAAGTGTGGATCCTCCAACTTTCTCTTCTTATTAAAAACTAGGAGCCCAGTGCACAAACTCGTGCACCTTGAAAGGAACTGTGGGCCACGAGGCTGTGGTGGGCACAGGGGCAGGTCTTGGCCCATCCTCCGCACCCTCTCCCGGCCCCTCCTGCCCTGTCTGCTGGCAGCCCCGCTCCCACCACCGCTGCTCCCATGCGCTGATGGCGTCAGCCCCACTCGCACAGCGCCAGCAGCAGGTGCGAGCGGGGCTGGCGCCATCAGCAGGTGCAAGTGGCAGCTGCTGCCCTGATTGCCTCTCAGGAGCAGGGGTAGGTGGAGAAGCCCTCAGGGGCGATCAGGGCTGGCAGCAGATGTGAGAGGTGGCTGTCGGCCCTGATCTCCCCTCAGGAGCAAGGGGCGGTGGAGAAGCCCTGAGGCATGATTGGGGCCAGTAGCTGCCGCTCACACTCACTGATGGTGCTGAGAGCCGGCAGTGGGTGTGAGCAGTGGCTACGGCACCGGCAGCAGGTGCGAGTGGGGCCAGCGCTGGCAGCAGGTGCGAGTGCCCAGCGGGACTGCAGTGCACAGGAGCAAAGAATTTTCAGCAACCACCAGAGGCTTGCCCCGATGACAGTGGCCGATGCCTGACATGTTCCGCACACGCCCCCTGGTGGTCAGCACATGTCATAGTGACCGGTTATTCTGGTTCTGCTGTTCAGTCTATTTGCTAATAGCCTTTTATTTTATAGGATTTTTGGCTGTTCTAGGTACATTTCCATATGAATTTTAGGATCAATTTGTTTCTACAAAAAGGAGCTGCTATTTTCAATTTGTTTCTACAAAAAGGAGCTGCTATTTTGATTGGAATTAAATATGTATATCAATTTGGGGGTATTGATATCTTAATAATACTGTCTTTTAATTCATGAACATGGGCTTTCTTTCCATTTATTTATACTTTTTTTAACGTTTTGTTATCAGTGTACAGGTTGAAACTTACTTTGTTAAATTTATTCCTAAATTGTTTTTTTATTCTATGCTAAATGAAATTGTTCTTTTAATTTTAGTTTCATATTGTTCATTGCTAGTGCATAGAAATAAAACTGACTTTTGTATATTGGTCTTATATTCTTCAACGTTACTGAATTCGTTTATTAGTTCTAGTAGTTTTTTGGGGCATTTCTTAGGGTTTTCAAGATTATATAATCTGTGACTAAAGATAATTTTACTTTTTCCTTTCCAATCTGATTGCCTCTTTTTTTTCTTTTTTGTAACTGTAAGAAAACATTTATTGGGTAAATTACAGAGGTAGAAAAAGTAATTTCTACAAGAAATGGGCTTAAGAAACAAGTTATGGAGGTAAAGGAAGGGCCCTTGGAATTTAGGAGTGAGGAAGCTAAAGGTAATGTGCCTGGGAGGAGGAGAGGGAGGGAGAAGGAAAAGGCTCTGTGAGGAAGCCCACCCTGATTGCCTCTGTCCAGTGCAGTAATGAATAGAAACAGCTAGAGTGGACATCCTTTTATTCCTGATCTTAAGGGGAAAACGTTCATTTTTCACCATTATTTATGATCTCCATCCTTGATAGATAATTTCCACCATGAACCTAATGTGCTCCTTAATGTTTATATCCCTCAGTCACATCAAGATCAGGTTGTTCAGAGGCTGAAATGGGGGGGTGGGGGGAATCACTAATCTTTTACAAGAATCTTTTGTAGAGTAAAAGATCCATATTAGTCCATTGGAATTGCCTTTGCAAGAAGCTTTTTTAATATCCCTATAGATGGGTTGCATCCAGGTCTTACTGCCCTGCATCTGTGCAGCTGAGAGATTGGACACTATCTCTTGATTCAACAAAGACTGCCAGGAAATCACTGGTAAAATTAGCATAATAGCATCTGAAGGAGTACCTAGGGAAATTGACACATTAATTTGTTAGATATAAATCTCTCTATAAGAAATACTTCTTTTTCCATTGGTTTTATAAAAGATCTTAATGAGAGATTTTGTATGTTACTATAGATATGAGAGTATGATTGACTATTGTAAGCTTTTTTTAAAGAGGGACTGTAGAAAAACACATTTCAATTAATGACAGGGTCGTTTCTTTCTGTTCTTATAACCTTATGATGATCACTCAATATGAGCATTCCCCCAAATAAGATTCCCAACCACAGTGACACCTCTGATTTGATACCACAATTAAAAAGAGCTCTTGGGGGGGGGGGGGGTGGGATTGAAATCAAAACTATTCAACTTCTATCTTAGTGGTTAGACCTCAGTGTTTATTAAATAATTAAATCAAATTAACACAAGAGTGCCAGGTGGACTCAGACTCAAAGCATATTAGATTCATGTTAGGGTAAAGCATGAGAAACAAGGATGGAAGCCATATCTGGGCAAACATCTTATTATTAGAGTTCAGGGTTGGTTCAGGAACAGATAACTAGGCTGGAGAGCCTGGCTTTGGGGGAGTAGAGGTAAGTCATCACTAAGTAGGTCTCTATAGAACATGGTCAGCTCAGGTTTGAATCAGGAGGTGTAATCTGGTTGCCGGGGACAGAAAATCAAGGCATTGGATGATAACTGAGTAGATGGAATGTAGTCATTGGTTCTGAATACTTTTTCCTTGCCAAGCCCACCTTCCTGCCTCATGGAGCTGGAAGGGGAAACAAGGACAGGATTCAGCACTTGGGAAAGGATCAGCAAAGCAAGATTTAAGGCTTCAACCATTGGCCGGAGGGTTAGAAATTGAATCCTTTCCTGAGAAAGAAAGAGGTTATAGCAGTAGGAAAAAAATAAATAAATGAAAAAAATAAAATCTGAAGGACTATGAAATGATGAATCAAGACAGAAATCTAATTCATGTGGCTTAGGTCAGAAGGGGATAGAGTCAAATACTGCATTCTAAGGTCGTTTACATACCCAGGGCTTATCCTTGACACATTGGTTATCTGGTTTCAGTGGCAATAAAGAAAATGAGTTGGGAAGAGCTCTCTTTTTTCCTGTTCTTGTGGCTCTTATATGATCACACTATGGTTCTAAAACTTTCCATGAGACTAGAGAAACAAAGAGATACTCAACTAAGCCACTGTGATATTATTAACTTTTAGAATTGGGGACTTTTAACCCCTACATGTCTGTGAATTGTTTTTCCCCCTCACGTTGTTTGTTACAGGTTTTTAGTACTTTTCCATTGAATGAATTTAGATTATGGTAAAGCCACCTGTACCATATACTAGTGAGTTTGACTTTATGGAAATTATTTTTTGGAGTTAAAATTTAATATTATGCTTTTAAAACAAGAAATGCTTTAGAAAACTATTAAAAATATTTGTTCATGTATTCAGTTGAACATCTCACTCTGTACAACTACTGTGGAAACAGATTAAACCCCTGGCCTCCAGAAGGTTATAGTCTAATCAGGAAGCACATTTAAATAAAGAGAGTAATGTAGTAAGACAGTTGTAAAGTGGGGTGGTAGTCCAGAGATTGTTACGAGAAAGATCCATATAGTAAATCTGTCTGCGTTCAGTAATAGTAAGATTTGTTTCTGTTGGTAAACTGATAATACTCTTTTTGTCAGAAAATAAAAACTACCAGGCATTTTTACCTTTGTCTCCTGTAAACCCAGAGCTATGGTTAGTTTTTCATTATTCCCAGCCTCAACCCTTATTCAGTGTCTTAATTCATAGTTTTGTTTTTATTTTCCTTTGCTTTAAGGTACCTCAGAATCCTTTTCTTAATTGGCAGAGAATGAATAACTAAACAATTATTTTCTCTGGTTCTTACTATGCTGCCTAGCCCGGCTGGACGTATAATAAGTATATACACAATAAATACTTTTTGATCCTAGGTAACTTATATAAACTAGTTATCAGAAGCCAATCTCAGGTGGTGTTGTATTGGGTCAAAATGAAGAAAGTTGACTGACCACTCCCTGTTGGCTGGTGCATTCCAGTGGTGAGCTGAAACTGAATCCCAGCTTAGGAAACAGGGTTCTTCTTCATGTGGAGGACTCTGTGCCGAAAGCATGGGAACAACGAGGGGGGGAAAAAAAAATGAAGAAAGTTGAGCCTTGACATTCATAATGAACCATACATAGAACAAAGCGAGATGGAAGAGAGAATAAAGTGGATCATTTAAGATGGAAAACGGGGACATTTAGAGTCAATATGCTTTGAGTGCAGTACAGTTTGTATCACTGAAATTTAGGATTCTTGGAAGGACCACTAATGGAAATTGATCATTGAATGCAGAAAATCAACTAAGAAAATATTGAAATGTCTTATTAAGGGAAGTACCAAAGCTAACCCCAAAGTTTTCTGTGATTATATTGAATATATTAAATCTCATATCCTCAGAAATTAGTTTGCCGTTTTAATTATTTATTAGTGTATTCAGAATTCTTCTTAGTTTTCCATACCTTATTTGAATTTTTCTGACAACAAAGTATATTAAAGACATTAGAATACAATAAAAATTACTATTAATATTTTGTGCCAATTTTATAAGTGAGTCAAATGATTAAAAAGTGTTCTAATTTCTAATATATCTAGTTAATGTCTAAAGAGCCGTAAATCTTGATATCTAACTTATAACATTTTATCTCAAAATTTCTGTACTTAATAAGACATTGGATTGGAAGAGAACTTGATGTTTACTTTTCTGAAGGAGAGGCACTGGGTCAAAAGATAAAGCACTCAGCTTTCTCCCACAGTAAAGATTCCCTATCTGGGCTTTTTTTCCAATTGCTCTATAATTCTAAGTGTTGATTTTCTAGCAGTTTCTAATAGCCTGTCTGCTAACAACAAAGAAACCTTGACTTTTTCTGTAAAGTGTGCCCTGTAAATTGTAATAAAATGAGATCCATAACCATTGCATTGCCTTTGTTGTATTACTGCTCCATTTACCTCCGGAAAACATCTAGTTCCAATACCATTAATAGTGTAATAATATTTCAACCACTATTACAGACTAAGCCTCACATTTTCATTTTGCTTCATATACATTTTTGGTACATCTATCTAAATACTAAGTACGTAGTAATATATTAGATATCTTTAGCATATTATAAACCTTAACATTTGGTGACACTTGTGTTTTCTCTGAGATCTACAATATATTCTCAAGCAAACTGACCCCTTCATATCTGATTGCTGTGTTAGAGCCCTCATTCAGTCTCCTAGAGCCCTATCAGTGCTATTATAATAAAATCCATATAATCTGTCAGCCAGTCAGAGGGACTGAGACTTGATTGGGTCAAGAACAATTCTAAGCAATTCATAGCAGTGTCTTTGAAAAAGAACATTTTAAATAAAACAAGTACTTATGCATATCTTGCAAATGTACTAAAAATTTAACCTGAAATGTCAGCAAAATTCAGCTATGCCAAGAAATTTTAAGAAGTCAGAATTTTATTTGCACACTCTCAAAAGTAATGCTGAGTTTCTCCCATGATGTCTTCTTCCTCTTTGCTGCACTCTAGATCTCAGGAAGAGTTTTTAACTAGCAATCGAAAATAACCCATTTTAAGAATTCGCGGGAAATGCGAGGTATTCATCAGTATATATTTACTGTCTAAAGCTGATATAGCTGTAAGGTTTTTTAGATCCAATTGATCTATTGCGCATGTTCCCTTCCCAGATTGCAGGACGTGCTTCTATTTGCATAAGGCCCTGGGCAAGGTTCTTTCTTGCATTGATTGGCCTGTCCAAGGCAGCCTGATGTGTTCTTGCATTGATCACTTTGTCTTTTCTTGGAAGACAGTGTTACACTGAGTTCATCTCAAACATTCTAAGGAGAAGGTAGAACTTTCTGCAGATGTCTCAATTTTATTCAGATGTTCCTTTGAGTATAGGCTTTTTCTTTTTCTTTTTCTTTTTTGGCAAGGCTAAAAAATTCTCTTTTTTCCCCCCTAATTTGGATGTTTCTGCAGTTTGAGTGCACTTCAGAGTAGAATATATTTTAAAAAGCTACTTTAAAGAAAATTGCCACACTATATGCCATTTATCTTGTGCTTTTTTGTTTTTAAAACAGGGTATCTTGCTTCCAGCTTAAAACTGTATTCTTTAAAGATGAACTCTTAAACCTAGACATAAACTAAAACATACTGTTTCTGTGATAGGTTATCACTATCTTTGCTCGCTTGATAGATTCTTAGTTTCAGTGTGACATGCACTGCTGTATGTGTTTAGGCAAATAAAAAGTTTTATTAGTTTCATTATGAAACTGGGGTCCTGAATGACTTGCCTGTTACTCTTCATCATTAGTAATGTTAAGGTGAATAGTATAAATTTATCAAATATGGAAATTATTAAGCAACCATATATCAATTATGGATAAAAATATTTCATTATGTCAACTTTTGTGGGAGGGTGTTATTTGGTGGCCATGGAAACCTGAGTTTAAAGATTATGTCTTCAACCAAATCTGTGATAAATTGAGCAATGAATGTTTTGCATTTTGCAGTTTAGCACTCTTTATCAGCTGGTCATTAAATCAACATTTATATTGTTTGCCAAAGAACATATTTGCCTACACAGCTAATTATCAAGAAAATGCCCATTACCACCAACTCATTTTCTAGGTGTTTAGTGAGGAACTAGTGAGACAAACCTAAGCTCTGTCAAGATGCAGGGCAGTGTCCTCCTCCTGTTGCATCAAAGCCCATGTGAATTTATAAGGGTTACTTTTGGCAAAGATTTAGAAGTGTGTTATGGCTGAATTTGATTATTGTGCTGTTGGTAATTAAACTCTGCTACTACAATTTCTTAATGTTTCCAGGAAGCATATTTAGTTAACACTTACTACAGATCAGGACACTATATATGCTGTTTTATTTTCCTTATTATTTTCTGAATATTGTTAAAGTCTAGAAATTAAACTTAACAGAAAAACATTTAATCGGTTATTTCACTCAACGGCCTCACTGTGGCATCACTCAGTATATCATCTTAAGCCACAGAAGCCTTTTTGTACTTTAATAATTCTGTTTTGTAAAATTTTGTAGTAAATTTTTAGAGGTCATATTTTGTTTCAGATATGCTAGAATTCCTGGCTTAAAATTAAACCTGGAGTGAATTAAATGTTTATTATACAAAGGCTAATCAAGTCAAGTTTTCAGATAATGTCATTTGCTATTTTAAAGGCATTCTCTAAAAGCTATAGCATTAATGAGGTATATACATGAGTTATATAAAATTTATTCAGCAAGTAGAAGTGTTGGTAAGCAGAATTACTATTAATATAAGTAATGTATATTAGAAAATATGGTCTTACATTGGCAAAATTAGATTTGTGAGTGATCAGGGCTTAACTAGGCTGTCTAAAATAGCTAATCATATTTGTATATAAATATGAAAAAAGTATTCTTAAAGATGTAATTATTTTCTGAAGATTTCATGTAAGTTTGGTAGTTTGAGAAAATCACTTGTGAGAATACCAATGAAAAAGGCATATAAAAGTATTGAAATGAAAAACCTCTTCAAGTATTCAAAAATAGCTCTTCAAAGCTGAATTCGATCAGTGAAAAAATGGATATTACATTGCAACTTTTGTTCAGTGTATCACAACTTGGTGCAAGTATAGCTTTCTGAAATGGAATTGTATAGTGTTTGCACATTTTTTCCAGCTAAAATGAAGCGTACATCATCTTGCATAATTTGCTTGTCTCTGGTGGTTAAATTTGCATATCTGAATGAATGAGTATATATCTTAAGCTCCTGCTAGATGTAAAATAATCTCATGAGTGGAGGGAGCTCTTTTACCTCAGAAGTCAGAAGAGTCTATATTTCACAGCAACTCATGATCAAATAAGCTAATTCAGATGCTGGAAAGTGCTTTTACTTAGCTATGAGGAAGAACCATTGACTACATACAACCAACAAGTGTACGGTGGATCTTTTTAAACCCCTTATAGGACTGAATGTCGACCCCTAATACAAGTGACCATGAGCAACTATGAATAGTATAAATACACACCTGAGATGGCCAGACTTACTGCTATATAATTTAGTTACAATTGCTATATTTATTCCCCCAAATTTACACGACATAATCTGTTTCCTATATAGACCCAAATTGAAGAAATATAATTCAGTATTTGGTGGGCAAAATAATGGAACGAGGCCTCTGTATCATGTAGTGTGATGCCCGCTGTTTTTTGCTGCTCAGGCACTGCCCAGGACCCGAGTTCTCCAGACTCCCGCATGGAGGGATGTGGAGGTCTGCGTTTGAAGTATGTTCACTGCATTCAGATTCTCATAAAACATTTCTGGGGAAACTGGAGGGCTTTCCTGTAAGATGCTGGGAAGCATAAAGACAGTGAAATATCTGCTAAAAAGTTGTCCAGTGAAATCCATGACTTTTTCCCATAAAGCAAAGAATTGCTAAAAAATTTTCAGGCTAATGGGTTTTCAAATATAGGAGTAATCATTTTTAAATCATAGAAGGAAGGATACAATGATTTCAGATCTCTTATTTCCCTTTGACAGTGTCATATATTTATTTATTGGTGATTTCAAGAATGTTCCATGTTTCCAGTATAGCATATTGTGAGTCTGAGAATTTCTAATAACACCACAGTAACTGTGTAGTAAAAATTATTAATCATTATATATTAAAAGGTATCTCTTCATAAAATCTCAAAAATAAGCTTTTGTTTGTTTAAGGAAATAAAATTTGATATCTCACCATGAAGGATGTGCTTATAAGTTTCTTGTAACTTTGTATGGATAGTATTATATAGTTCTGGCTGGTTAAAACTTAAGATTTAATTGTCACTATGTTTTAACTGACATATGTAAAAGTTGTACATTTTTCAATATAAAATATTTAAAATATTAGTAAATATGATATACTTTGCTTTATACAAAAGTATTGCTTTTCTGATGAATAAGATATAAATAAAATATTACATAATTTTTAAATAAAATAATAGTTTACTACCTTTCTCATACTCTTTCTTACTCCTGCCCCAAGATAATGTAGGTGTACCATATATTTTTGCTAGTTAGCAAGTATTAACATGGTTGGTAAATATGCGCTCTAAATGATATTTACAATACTTGTGGCTAAAGAAATAATGTCAAAAGACTAATATTTGCTTTATGTTCTATTTGTTCTTTTTAACTTTTAATAATATTGAATCATCCCTGAAAGTATAGTACAGTTTTGTTTTATCATCTTGAAGAAAATGTTTTCGTGTAATGAGAGTTGTTGATTAAAAATTTATTATGCTCAATTGTTCGATACATATGTATGAGTGTCTGAGTCTGTGAAAACTCTTACTGAATAATCTTTATAGATATCATATGCATGAAGAGATATTCACTTGCTAGATACTCAAATGAATATACATATGTTAAGGAAATACCTTCCTTTGAAATTATCTTTTATACTCTTATTCTGCCTCTAAACACTTTAAAAGAATCTTCTCACTTGGAATTGTTTAGAACACATGTGCAAAAGAAAATTTGTATTTACATATTTTTATGTAGGCTTTAAGCAGTTAAAGCTAAAAGCTCACAT
Organism: Cnephaeus nilssonii; assembly: GCF_951640355.1. Lineage (NCBI taxonomy): Eukaryota > Metazoa > Chordata > Mammalia > Chiroptera > Vespertilionidae > Cnephaeus > Cnephaeus nilssonii. The sequence goes on from NC_137073.1 coordinate 62,672,629, forward strand.
TGTAAAATTTATTTTTGTGTTGGTATCTTTATACATATATTTTCAAACTCTTTTATCTGAGATGTTCAAAAAAGGAATAAGATATAATGATGGCATAAAGTGCATAGATTACAAACCTTTTCCACCTCTTTTAACTTTGTAGGACTAATAATAGCTTTTAATCACTGTTTCTATTCAGCTGTGTACGAACCAAGCAGCTTCACATTCTTCATACTACTAACCCATTATCATTTTTTATGCAACAGGCATGGTCATACTTACTCCACAACCCAAAAACAAAAACAAAAATACTGGCTCTGGATATTTATTCATATGTCCCTAAAACTATATATAGAGATGTTCTGGGTTAAGTCTAAAAAATTCTTAATTTTTGTCTCAAAAAATGACAGCTTTTCTTAATGATGTTCCATTATCTCTTACTTTTCAAAACTTAACTCTCTCCTTTTCTTGTGCCTTTTGGGAAGTAATATAGGTGAGTTCTGGGGTGGGATTGAAAATCTCATATCACTTTATGCCTAGATTAATAACAGATAATCATTAGATATTCTATAGTTGAACTAAAGATGAAACTGTAGCTATCCATAAAAGCAAAAATGTGTAAAAGAGATTTAAAAAATACAGCAGCTTCCTATAAATGATGGTTTTGCCTGTTGAAGACTTACAGGAAATTACTGTTTAATCACCAAAATGTTAACCTGGCCCACGTTAAACTTCCAAAAAAAGCCCACAAAAAACCACATTAAAAAACACACACACCTCCATAGTAGGCATTATTTTATAACTTTTTTCTAAATGTAAGTAGTTGAAGTGTCAGCAACTAGTTACTGTAAAGATCCTAAATACCTATCTATTCTTATCATATGGACATTGTTTTATGCCTAATAAACTGTTGCATTTGCACCTTCCTCATTTTAAAGAAGGAGCAATGTAAATGCACATTGGAATCTGATAAAAAGCCTAGTTATGTGTTTTTCTTTTTAAAATGCAAAACTAACGGTATATGTATTATTGGTTTTGTGGAAAAATAGTTAACAGTTTCCTATATAAATGCATGTTTTAAATGGGCATGAACTATTTTTTTCTTGTACTTTTATGCAAATAAAAGTAATCAGTAGTTTTCCTATTAATTGGTTTTTCGTTAGCAATTTCTTTTACTTGTATATATGTATATGTATACATGTACACACATACCTAGTCCTCATGACTTTTTTCTCTTTATCATTTTATTGTATGGTGTGTTTTTTCCATGGGGTTGTTTTTTGTTTTGCTTCCATTTATGGATTATATGACAAACACATTAGTGACCTAGACAATATTTTATAGAATAAGAAGCTAAATTTATCTTTTTGTCACATACCACTCTATAGATGCCTCATTGGTCTTTAAAAATGACTTAAGTTTTCTTATAGGTTAGTTCAGAAAAATTATTTCCCAACTTAAATTCCATAAAGTATATGTATTATTTTTTAATATTTGAATTTTTTATTGCATTTTCTCTTAAAGACAGATGTGTATTTTGTTTATTTGTATTTAAGATTTAGGATCCATTATTTGGAATATGCACAGTAAAAGTTATAGTGTTTTCAAAAGCAGTCTCCAATATAAACTAAATATACTAACCTCCTATCACCAAAAACAAAAAAAAAAGTTTAAACACTCAGTACAGGTTTAATTACAATTTCGGACAGGTTTGAAGCCTTCGGACTCTATTCTGGCCATTCCACTTTAGCCATTCAGGCCATGCTGCCTGTATTGTGTATTCAGCAGTTCCCATTAAACGTCTTCACAGTGAGTGATTCTGCTGGGCTTGCTGACACCCGCTTCATGCATGGCCTGCTGTGCTGGGTGGAATATTTTTTCTGAGCTGCCTGGAATATTATAGACATCTTGGCCATGTCACTCTGTGTACAGTGTGTCAGTGTGTGTGTGTGTGTGTGTGTGTGTGTGTGTGTGTGTGTGTGTTTACGGGGGAGCGTGCATTCCTGCGCAAATCAGTATTAAATAAATGATTATAAGGTGTGATTTTATATACACGCAAAATTTTAAATTTAAGTAATGATGAATTTATAATTTATTACATGCATATATTTTTAATAATTTTAGTTCAGTTAACATTAGCAACTTTGCTTTAGCTTTCATTGTCTGTGGTTATTGACACTAGGGGGCACTGCTTATCCTCAGTTGCATCTTTCTTCAGAAAATGAGTAAAAATACTCAGCTGATTTCTGTGCTGCTACTTTAATTAACAATTGAATTTAGAGAACTCTAGGCTATTTAATTCTTTGTTATTTTGGTTTTATTTCTGATGCATATATATAGTGCTAACAAAGGGAGTGGAGTTATTGGTTCTCACAAACAAATACAGTATCTAGTGTTTCATATAGTAACTTCTTTTCCCCTTTGGAAATGTCATTCTTGGCAAAACCAGAAGGGCAAGTTTGCCCAGTGATGAGGTTTAGATCCCTTGCCAGCTGTGCTTCTAGCCAGCAAGTATGATGAACAGCTTTAGAAATCAAGTGAGAGAAAGCATTCAAAAGTTAGTGTGATTCATCAGGATAAAGGTCAAGAGAAAGATAAGCAAAGGATAAGAATGAAGAGCACAAGTAGCAATAATTGGTACTTTTTTGATTACATAAATTTCAGTGATCCCATTTGTAATTTTGAAGCATGTACTTAGTTCAAAAGTTCTTATAAACTATTTTAAAGACTATTTAATCTTCTATTTCAGCTGATCACTTAAAAGTTAGTAGAGAAAAATGGATATGCTATCATTCATTACTATATTTATAGATTAGAGCTGTAGCTACTATTTGATAATAAAGTAACAAAATAATGAAGCTTTCAATTGAAAATTACAGTTTTATCTTAAAAATATAAAGATTTGTGCCTGGCCTTAGTGGTTCAATTCCCAGTCAGGGCACATACCTAGATTGTGGGTTCAAGTTCAATCCCCAGTTGGGGCACATACAAAAGGCAACCGATCCATGTTTCTCATGTTTCTCTCTCTCTCAGCATGTCCTTGGGTGAGGATGGATAGATAGATAGATAGATAGATAGATAGATAGATAGATAGATAGATAGATTTGTTATTATCATTTATTTAGAGTCTTAATGCCTATTATAGACCTAAATATTCAGGTTTCAAACTATAGGACTAATACCTCTCTAAGGACATTAATGATTTTTTATGTTATTTTAAAAATAAAACTCTCTTTTCCTGCCCTCCCAAAAGGGAAAGCAGTCAGTAGCCTATAGAATATAGGAAAGTATTTTCTCCTGTTCTAGTTAATCAGGTCTATGAGAGAACTGTAAAAATTTCACATTTTTCTCCCCTAGAGTTGTAGTCATATATTTTATATGTATGAAAACATTTAGTTAAATCATACCTTGTTTTATTAGCTAAAGATACTGATTTTTTAACATGAGTAATTAGGATAAAGTATTTTTACAGATTTTAAAGTTTTCATGGCGTATGCTTTACATTCTGACCAAAAAGGGACAAAAAATATTGCTAGTGTAGTGAAGCTTGATCTGAGCCCCAGTAAAATATCACATAAGCACATGGACAGTTTTCAATAAAATCTGTAAAGTACCTCTGCTTTGTGGTACCCCAAATTGGCTTCCACTAAATGGGTATTTTAATTAGAAATGTTTTACATTTTTTTTAAAGAGATATGGCTAAGTGTATTAGTCTGTGTTGATTTTTTTCTTTTCTAATTTTCCACAGTGATTTGATAGTGTATTGAATAACATAAGCATTTAAATATATTAAGCATGACTACTGTTACATAATTTCTTAGAAAAAACTTTCATGGTTTATACATGGTTCAGAGAGTAATGTCTGTTATTTTTCTTATAAGTATTTTTCTTTTTCTAATTATTTCTATATAACATCATAAGAGCATTAGCTGATTTGGGTCATCTTTGATCTTTAGTAAAACATCTGTCACTTACTAAGAATAAATTCCACCTAGTTAGACCTTATCAGTTCATAGACAAAACTGATTAATCAATATGGGGCAGCCTTTTTACATGTGTGTTTTTTCTGGTACTCACCAACTGCGAGCAGTCAGATTCTTTTTCTCCTCCTAGCAGCACGTTGCTTTTGGCTATAAAAAGTTAATTTCAGATCTTGATATACTTGCATTAATTTTTGAGACATGGGCCGAGTGTAGTTCAGCAAAGAATAACATGAACATCACACCACTGTGCTGTAGCTAATCGTTTATTACCTCAAGCCAGAGAAGCAGTGTTAATGCAAAGGCTGCAGTGTGTCTGTGGAAAGGAGGGAAACTGACAGAAAGTCTGAGAGACCGCTTCCTAAGGGTTTCGAAGAGTCACACAAGGAGAGGGGAAACAACAGCGACGCTCTCTGAAGGGACACGTTTTAATACTCCCAGTGCTGGACACCTTTGGAAGTTTTTATGATTCAAATAAATTATGATCTTGAATAACAGACCCTATCTTCTCTCCAGACATCTTTGCTTCAGAATGGGAGAGCGCATTGTAATGTTATCTTTTCCGAACCATAAGTGTTCTCTAAAAACATATGACTGAGATGTTCATCAGCTGGGATGTTTGCTGTAATTCACCAATAAATTTGAATAATTTGACATAATTTCTGACAAAGATGAATGTTTTCACATTCATTTCCATAGTAAGGCCGTGTCTACATGAAGAAACCAGTTTGACTGACTCTACCTGCCAAATTGGTCAGAAAAAAAAGAACAGAACAACAACCATTTTGTCCACAGAATTAAAACAGTTTATGTGTGCGAACCACTTTGGTGACCTGTAAACTCCAAAACTTGCGTAATAGTATGTCACTTTGGAGCCTGTAGTATTACAAGAAAGCAGAGCTCTAGGACACATCAGGGAACTAATGGCACGTGTGCTTTCAGGGAGTGCACAGTGGTAGAGCGTGAAGGAGAGGCATTGTCAGTGGTGGAACTCGGAGTCACAGCTGGCTTGTCCCAGGTTTGTTGAAACTAGAGGTGGCATGTAAGTCATCTCACCTATTTCCTCCTCTGGATGAAAATGAATTGGACTAATTTCTAATGTTCCTGACCACTTTTCATTCTTCTATATTATAGGTAGACTCATGTCAGAGTTAATATTAAAACTGGGTTCAGTAAACCATGATGCTACTGGAAATTTCTTCTTTTATGTAAAAGACCACAGGAGATATAAGTGCATTGCATTCGTGACTATTAGAATGTAAGTTTTACGGCTTTAGGGGCCCACTCACCCCTCCCACAAATAATAAAAAGGCGTCAATATCAGATTAACTTTCAGAAACGTTTAAGTACTGGAAAATTCAGCAATGAGCTTATTGTCCTTTCTGTTTGAAGAGGAAAGGGACTAGTAGATCGTAGTATGTGCTGGTGGTTGTGTCGGGGGAGAGAGATTTAGGGAAGCTTTGCTTTTCCTGACAACTTGGTGACAGAAAGTAGTATGGTAGATTTCATCATGACACCCACAGTAAGAGTGACAGGTTGGGTTCCTGTGAAAGTGGGTTAGGATCAGAACTATGGAAATTCAACATTGGCTCATCATTCCTGTGCTCTGTCTTCTTTTGTGCTTTGTCTAAGGCAGTATCTCCTCTTCCCCCCACCCTCCACCCTCTTATTACACTCTTGATTATGATAAGTTTCCCCAAAAGTAGTCACTTTGTTTCTTTTTCACTCAAGATTTTTTCTTAAGACTTCTCTTGAACATCACTCACTCTCCCCCCTTCAAGCATATTGGCGTTTTGTTGATATTTGACCTCCATTATTTCATACATCTATGCCTAAGAACAACATAGAAGCTATCCCCCACCGACCTCATCAGTCAAGTTTTGCTGAAAGCACCTCTCTTGTTCTCCCGTTTCCACACTTACAATCTCACTAGATAAAACCTATGTGCGATTCTGTTTTGTATATTGCCTTTTATATTGTTAACGTTCGGGAAAATTAGTGGAAGACTTTCAGTCTGCAGCGCTGTCAATCTGTCACCTTTCATGCACTGCTTTAAATTTCCAAAAATGCAAATGAAGTAATTAACCTGATAAGAAGCAGTGACATATAATTGACTTTCTAAATTAGTGAACTACTGACTCTTTTTTATTTCTTTGCCGTTTTATAGGATTTCATATTGGCTAAATTGGCTACTTAACAAAAGGTGTGATGTAACAGAAATTCTGCTTCCTACCATGATAAATACCGTTGCTTATTAAACATTCTGTACTGTGTTGCCTAAGTGTATTTATTTTAGATTCTTACCGTTTGAATTATTTTATACTCATGTAACTGAGGCAATATTTAACGATAGCAGAATATAGACTCTAAATCATTGATTCAACTAGTGGAATATCCCCCAAAGAAGTGCTAATGAACAGACACATGAAGAAAAAATGGAATTTTTAAAAATAGCCTAGAGAATAATTCTTCACTCACACATAAACCCTTCCTCGGTGTAAATTTTTCAGTGCTATCTTGCATCAGAGCTGTCATCAAATGTCTCAGTGATAGGTATCAGGGTTCTCCTCCTCCTGTTAGTGATCGGAAGTGCTACTCTGGTGTTTTCCATTACGGTGGGTATTGATAGAGGACACTTAGTGTGTAGTAACTGTTGGTGGTGGTTCACTAGTATTGAAATCAGAAGTGCTCTTTGCTACATGTAGTATATATGCATGTGACATGAAGGTACAGACAAATTCATTGAGGTGCGAATAGCTACTTTTATCTCAATCCCATCTTTTCCTCCACCCAAAATGTATATGATTTTGTGTGGTAAATACAACCCCAAAATGTCCTATCTCAAATGAACATATTTCAAATCATTTACTACCATTATCTTTTGTTATCATTTTAGAAATGAGATGTGCTTTCATAAGAAAAATGACAACATATAATTAGAATCATATTTTAAAATTCCAGCTTACAAGGATTGTTCTATATTTGGTCAGTAGAGTGTGCATTTAAATAGCCCATATAGATAGTAATTGAATATAAATTTCTTCCAGTAACAGTATTCACCTGAATGTTTTAGCAGGTACACAAGCTCCAGGTATTCCGTAAGTTCCTCGGTAGAAAAGCCACCTGGAGATACTTATTCAAATATGTTGAAGCAATGTGGGAAGCCTGTGACTAATACTTACTACCGTGATGTCACTTTCCCATTTAAAAATGGATGTCAACATCTAGGTGGTCTTGCTTCACTATGTCAGTGGGTCAATGCCTATACTAGAATCTAAAAGCTAAGGCAACCCCTCCAATATATAAAATTAGATCAGTATCACACTATTTCTACATAAACCTGAGCACACATTTGAAAAAACATGATCAAATGAAGTTTATTCTGAATTTCTAGAGGCAAAACTCAGAAATATATGAGGGCACAGAGTAACTAAGATCTGAAAAAGAATCAAATCTCATATGTCTTCTGTGTCAGATTTTATATAGCACAGTCTTTATTTTCTCTATGTTTCAGCGATTAGAGGCTGAGATTTTAAAAGCTAACCCAGCTACTTTAAAGGGAAGCCTCTCTGTCTGTGTCCACCCTTCCTTTCCCCACCAACACTACCAGGTTGGAGTTTATCACTGCAGACACTGGTAGTAATGACTGTATATGTTATTTGAAGTTTGGAATTATTTTGTACCCTGGAGCATTTAGGTTTGAAATCACAAGTATACCTTGCATTATATGACATATGCACTTCATTTGAAATTCAGAAAATAAAATCATTTCCCAATGGACTTATAGGATAATTTTTGAAATTAGTAACTAATTTTCTTTATGCTTTTCAGTAGTCAATGCTTCTTCGTCTTTTACCTTTCTGTTTTCCCCTTTATGGCCTTTAGTTGGGGGAAAACACAAAATTTGACGGGATAGATAATATGGATTAGATTGTGGGATCTAAAATCTGAGATAGACTTACTTGATCTCATAGATACTAGTGCATTAAATCATAATGTAGTCTTAAGTGCTCCAACATGACCAAGATTGCTGGGCAGATTGGAAGGATGACTTGGATTTGAATGGACGGTGTGACCGGGGGTAGGTGTTGTGACACACAGCCAGTTGCTCCTTCAGTAGAGGACTTGCTGCCGCAGCTCTTGGAAGTGCTTCTGCAGACAGCCTTCAGCTGGAGGCCCCTTCAGGGATTGCTTTGGCTGCCATGGGGGCCCACATCCAAAGAGCAGTGTGGGAGATTCAAAACCAAGCCATCTTGGGATGACTCTGAAGGGCCGTTCTATGTCCAGAGTTCCCCTGGGGTTGTGTCACTGGACCTGCATCTCACCTTGAAATCCCTCTGCCCACTCTGCTTTGTCCCCCTCCTTTCCTCAGATGTTGATCCTAAGGACACTCCTTTGTAAATATCGTGCAAGTGAAATTCCATCTCAGAATCTGTTTCCTGGAGAACCCAGCTTACCTGTGGTCTACTTCTAAATATGCCCAACCAGACATAGCTCTAACTTCCTAACCTCACTTCCCCTGATTGACTCAATTTCTGTAAATAGCACCTCCATTCCGAAAATAATTTTTGAGCATCTATTCTATGCCAATATATGTGCAAGGAATGGGGCCGTGGTAGTTCCTGGCAGAGATGGTCCTGTCCTCTTGGAGCCTACAATTCAGTGGGAAAGAAAGACAGTGGGCAAATCATTACCGATATAATCATTATCATGACAGAAAGTGCAGGGTGATATACACAGGTAGTCATGGTGTAATGACACAGGATTTGGAGTTAAAAAATCTAGCTGTGACACTATATGGGCACATCACCTACTTTCTCTAAGCATCAATTTCCTCATCTATAAAACAGCTACATATTCCCTGAATTGCCAGTATACTTAAAAAGAAATTATTCTATCTAATGAGATTATGTATAAACTAGAGGCCTGGTGCACGAAATTTGTGCACAGGTAGGGTCCCTAGGCCTGGCTGGTGACCAGGGCCAGGCCAATCAGGGCCCGAAGGCCCCGGCAGGGTCGGGAGAGGAGGCAATGGTTGCCGGGCTGGGCGTGGAAGGAATGGACACCTAACGCTGATGCCTCTCCCCTTCCTCTTTCCCTCACCGCCCACCGCCACTTCAGCAGGGGCCTGCTGGCCCTGGGGAGAGACAGAGCATGGGAGGTTGGCCACCGGCCCTGAGGAGGGAGCCGGCCTTGGCCCCTCTGGGAAAGGGCCCATGTCTGCCGCCACCCACCCCCAGTTCCCCATCCCAGTCCGGGGTGCGATTGCCTGATGGGGCCTGTTGGCCAGGGGAGGTGGGGGGGGCAGGGAGGAACTGTGGGAGGTTGGCCAGCGTGGGGAGGTTGGCTGTGGGAGCGCACTGACCACAAAGGGGCATCTCCTGCGTTGAGCATCTTCCCCATGGTGGTCAGTGCACGTCATAGCGACCTGCCGTTCTGGTTGCTTAGGCTTTTATATGTATAGATACTGAGAATATTAAGAGTTCCTATAGAACTTATCTGAACCTGCCTTCAACCCTAAAGGATCATAAATCACATCTTCCTCAACTTTATAGTAATAATGTATTGCCTAGAACAGTGGTCGGCAAACTGCGGCTTGCGAGCCACATGCGGCTCGAGAGCCGCTCTGTTGACTAATGAGTTTGTCAACCACTGCCTTAGGGAAAAACACTTAAAAAACATTTTAATAATATACTAATGTCTTTAACCTGAAGTCAAAACTTCTGGGTAAAGGGAATGCCTTACGCAGTGGTCGGCAAACTCATTCGTCAACAGAGCAGCAAACCTCGGCTCGCGAGCCACATGTGGCTCGAGAGCCGCAGTTTGCCGACCACTGGCCTAGAATACTTGATATATTAGAATACTGTTTTCTCTGTTTATGCCAGGTAACAGAGTATACAGTCTTTAAAATATATTGAAAATCATACAGGTAATTGGAACCTAATTTATTGATTAAAAATTCAGAGTTACTTTTTAAACTTCAGTAAAATTTTAAATACACCGAACTTCTATGAGGAAATTCAATGTAAAGGGTTTGTGTGTTTGTTTGTTTGTTTGTTTGTTTGTTTCAGCTTTAGTAAGGTATCATGGATGATCAAATATTGTGGCCCTGGGCAGTTTGGCTCAGTGGATAGATCATCAGCCTGCAGACTGAAGGGTCCTGAGTTCGATTCTGGTCAAGGGCACATACCTTGGTTACAGGCTCAATTCCTAGCCCTGGTCGGGGTATGTGCAGGAGGCAACCAGTCGATGTGTCTCTTTCACATCAATGTTTGTCATGTTTCTGTATGTCTCCATCTCTCTTCCACTCTCTCTAAAAAAAATCAATGGAAAAATATCCTTGGGTGAGGATTAACAAAAGAAGGGGACAGGAGGGGAGGGGCGGGGAAGTTCTGTAGCTCTGGCCAGGTGGCTCAGTTGGTTGGAGTGTCGTCCCATATACTAAACGTTTGCAGGTTTGATTCCCAGTCAAGGCACATAACTAGGTTGTGGGTTTGATCCCCGGTCCGTACATAGGGATGCAACCAACCAATGTTTCTCTCTCTCCTTTCTCTCCCTCCTCTCTCTCCCTCCCTTTCCCTCTCTCCAAAATCAATTTTAAAAAACACATATCCTTGGGTGAAGATTATTTTTTAAATTGTAGATATTTAAGTTGTACTACTAAATGACTCTGATATCTGTATATATTGTGAAATATTCACCACAGCCAAGCCAATCAACATATCCATTACCTCACACTTAATGTAAATGCTTTCAAGAGAAATCTGTTAAATAACATAATCTCCTATACTCTGGTTATCTGCTATACATCTTTGTGTCAGGAAATCCTATCCCTTTACCTTTCTTTTTCCCAGACCACAAGAAAATGGTATACTTTAAAACTTAATGACATTAACACTCTCCCAGCTGAATGTATATGCCTGCCCCTGTCAAACCTAATGAAATATTTTGCCACAGGTTTTAAACCATTCAATGACTGACAAATTCTGCCTATTACACACCAAAGTATTTTTAGTATGTGCCAATTAATTAATAAAGACTCAAAGTGATTTTTAAACTGAGTATTGTGAACATGCTTACTACTTATTTGCATCAGAAACATTCTTGTTAAATAGCACATTTATAAAATTTTAATAAGTTTTCTCATTATTCCATAAGACCATGCCACCATTTAAACATCTCCTTTGCTAAGCCTGCCTTAGTTTTCTTGGACTGGCCGTGTTTAGTCCTCATATTTTTACAATATATCCACTTCATATATATTTGTTACAATTTTCACATCTGTATTTTATAGTATCTTGTCTACTAATCTGTCTTTATAATATTACATGATAAACATTTTAATCAAATGTCACTTAGATAAACCTTCACACTTTTTTCTTAATGTGACCTCTTTTACTTTTTCCTTACAATTAATTTGCTCTTTTCTTGATTAAGTTTTTCAAACTGTTGCCTTTTTTCTAATATCATGTATTTTTGTAAAGCAATGGTCTTCTTTACCAACTCCCAGATTGTCAATCATGTAATATTTATTTTTGTTTTGTTTCTTTCCAACCTACCGTATACATGCTTTTTTGTTGTTGAAGGAGCCTGCACGTGGCAGCATGGTCCAGGCAGGAAAGGAAAAGGAAGTTATTACTGCTCTCTTCTGGCTGCCTGTAATAATAAATCATAACTTGCCATTCCCTAACTGGTGGCTGGAGACGTATCTTCATAAATGCATGTGACCCGAGGAGTTTCAGTTTACATACCCTATCCCTCGGGGTCCTTGCCTGTGGAGAGCCCTTTCCTTCCTGAAATTAGACAAAGGTTGTAAGAATTGAAGCTGCGGCTTCAAAGCACAGGAAGAGAATGTTGTCCTATCCTGTGGCTGCCGTGGGCTCCAGCTGGCCATGTTTACCTACCCAGGGTGTGAGGCTGCGTCCATCTGTGAGGGGCTCAGCTCAGCGTTCAGGCTTGCCCTGAAGTTTAAACTTAGCAATTTTTGGAAATATTTATTGTGTCTTTTCCTACATGGTTATTTTAGAGCAATAACTATACAGGTTTGGGCTATATGCTTAAATTGATAAGCATTGCGCATGCTGAAACTTTGTAAGATTTATCCATGTGCTAGGGTAACATTTAACTTCTGTGTTACATTTATACATGCAGTGACCACATAATTTATCATCCAAACCAGAACACTTTTAACAGTGCAAGAGGACACTACTAATAATTACTCCAGGTCAATGGGCAGAAACTAGAGCTGTCCTGGGCTAACTGGAATATATGGTAATCCTTTTTATGCATAATTATTTCCTTTACAAATATTTAAGCAAGCCAAAATCACTTTATATAATTGAGGGAGGAATAGGTGTAGTAGTTGTTGTACATTTCATAACTGCTAGCCTATCAGCACCAATGTTGATGTCACTGAAGAATATATAGATACTATATCTAAAAGGAAAGATACATTTTAAAAATTGAAAATAAATGTGAAGCCCAGCCTGTGTGGCTCAGTGGTTGAGCATCGACCCATGAACCAGGAGGTCACAGTTCAATTCCTGTTCAGGGCACATGCCTGCGTTGCAGGCGGGATCCCTAGTAGGGGGTGTGCAGGCAGCCACTTGATGATTCTCTCTCATCATTGATGTTTCTCTCTCCCTCTCCCTTCCTCTCTCTCTGAAATCAATAAAAAAAGAAAAAGAAATGAGTGCCGGAGTAATAGTGGTCGCTGACAGTACTGATTGCTTATATGCCTTATCTCATTTATCCTTCAGCTGCCCTATGAGGTGATAACTATTGTTCTCATTATTTATTCTTATAATGGTTAACCAAAAGTAAAATATAAGGACATTTAATTCCAAAGCCTATGCTTACTTTAAACTACAACACTATACTGCCTTCCTCTGGACATTCTTCAGATCTGTGATTATCTTTTTAAAAATGTATTCAGCTGCACTCCCTCTGTGTAGAAAACAAGCAGTAAAGGGACTGTCCTCCTGCCAGCTCAGCACTGCTAAGCCAAGGGGCCACTGGGGCAGGAGAGTGGACGACCACAGTGTGGCTTCAGCAGTTCCATTTTCATTTCCAAGTGCACAGTGCTATTACTAGCCTCGTCCTCTGATTACAGGGTTTTAAACAGACACAATAATCAGTTCTTTCTACTCCTTGGCCAGGTGGTTTTAGAATTATTGAGCCATACTCTAAGGGAAAACAACCTTTCATAATTTTTTTTCTTTATGGATCTATAACTTTTAAAAAATATTTGTCATTAAATGCATTCTAAGTTATGCATCTGTTGCCCTGTATATCCAGAAAGGAGAATGTACCTAGTTTATACCTATGGGGTCATCTGCACTGTGTTTTTCTGGGATCACCTGTTTTAACTGTGTACCATGTGCCAGGTACCCTGCTAGTTACTTTGTATTGAGTTCATCTCCCAATAACTCTATGAGTTAGGTCTATTTATTTTGTCTCCCCTAACTGTGCTGAAATTGAGACACAGAAAATATTGAAATAATTTACTCAGGTATCATTACTAGATGTGGCAGAGCAGGGATTTGAACCCAGGGAATCTGACTCCAAAGTCCTTGAATCGAACCACCGCACTCCTTATGAAGACTACTTACATGAAAGTTTCTACTTTCAAAAAAAAAAAAAGAAAGAAAGAAAGAAATGTGAATGCAGAACTGTGAGAGCTGAATGTCATACTTGTCTGAATTTCCTGCTGGGCAGTTTAGTCTTCATATTTCATCTACCAGAGCGCGTGTATTTCAGTTGTAATCACTTGAGGTATTTCAAGAGCCTTGGATGACAGAACCAAGGTTCAGTGTTGCAGCAGAGATGATGTTTGTTCTGTGAGTAGCATGCTATTGGGATCGACGTGTGCAAAAGAATCTTCAGGAAGACATTAACAAGAAAGACTCTGCCAAACCTGGTGTCGGCTGATTAGTCATCTTGGCCCAGGGCACATTTTTAACCCAGTGGGATGGATTGCACGCAGGGCAGTGTGCCATACACTAGGGGAGGTACAGACAGAAGTGTAAAGTGATGGGCGAGGTTTGTGGTAAAATATCATAGCGTATCAAACCACATAAAGACTATGTTCAAGTAGAATCACTGAATATAACTATAATCTTCATAACAAAAATGTGAAAGGATGCCAGCTTTTCATACTTTTCAAATCTTTGGAACAACTTAATCTGAAATCTTAACTCAAGGAGTTCTAGAGGGAGCTAGTCTATTTATATACATATATATTTTTTAATAAAGACATCTTAAACCTCAATCGTACTGTTAGCCAGAGCGATGATTCATTCATGCTCATACAGTAGTAATGATCTTCAGATTTATAAACGTACATTGGTGTCAGATCCTAATCTAAAGGAAACATGCATTATTTGATTTTCTTTCAGAATATTCTTTCCTGTACAAGTGATTCACGTGCTGTAACCCTCACAGTGCATATGTGTAACACATGTCAGAATTTTAAAAAGGTATTGGCTTTTGCTGATGAAAGACTTGAAAACATTTCCCTCAAAAACATGTTGAAAACATCTGATATATGCAAATAAAAATATGGGCCTGTATGCACATATATACATCCCTACCCCCAGTTCACATTGGCCTCTTTTAAAAAGTCCTGTTGGACTTGAAAATGTAAGACCTATTTATTCTGAGAGCCAGGGCCGCTCGGCCACAAATATGGGAAAGTGAAATTATCTATTTCTTCTCTTAGGTTTGGTCAAAGACAACCCAGTTTACGGTTCACTTCTTCTTTAGGTTGGGAGTATTGACCCTAGTAGTAGGTTGGATTTATAATTTCCCAAACCCAAAGCCCTCAGCTAGAGATATGAAATTACTTCCAACGAGTACACGGCAGAGCTTCCCCGTAACATCACCATCTCCCTGCCTTCAAAGCTTATCTTCTAAGACAAATGAATGGCAACTTTTTAATTTAATTTTGTAGAACTAAAAAGTCTTTATAAAACATAAAGACTTTGCTAAAAGTAGTTCATGGAGTTCTGAAAGAAATGAAACCCAAGGAAAAGTTACAACAGCTTGTAGGTACAAAAAGAGAAGTAAGGAACTTTTAAGGTGACAGGAAGTATTTGGATTTGGCCAGGTACTTGTGAAGACAGGAAGCTGGTACATCATTGAGGGCCTTGGAGAAAGCATGGTAAGGTGGGTGGACAGAAAAGATCTACATGATTTCTGAGGAGGGATGATAGCAGCCCCGGGGAAGGGCCATAGGGCACAAGGAGGGGTCGAAGGTAACAGCAGCTACCTCTCTAGTCCTCTGGTCTTCATCTTGAAAATACTCTCAACAAATACTCTTAGCTTTCCTATCTTGTTACAGTGACTTATGTTTAAAATCTTACTTTTAGTGTGGAAGAAAAAAATAACAACAATAGAATGTTTCTTGTTTCTCTTCAATTTCAACCCCATAAAAAAATTTAGTAACAAGATGAGCCTTCATATGGATGGTATGTGTTTTTAATCTGTTCAGAGAACTTGATATTTATTGGATGAGTTCAGCTTTCATCAGACTTGGATCATGCAATACCATGAAGGAAAGAGATTAATTGTGTATAAGCCAAGGTGGAGAAGACTATGAATAAATAAATGGGTAGAATTAAGGGGAAGCAAAAATATCAGGTGACAGCATCAAATGTTTTATATTCTCAAATCATCAATATGGCTTATAGAAATACTAATTTTCCATCTTATCCTAGACACTTTTTACTTTAGAACTGTAATGATAAATTTTAAATTCTGTTGATGGCCTATTTTTGATCATGGGTAATTCCCATCTTGCCCTGATTTTTTAAATATGTTTTTATTGATTTTAAAGAAAGGAAGGAAGAGGGAAAGAAAGGGAGAGAGAAACATCAATGATGAGAAAGAATCATTGATCGGCTGCCTCCTGCAAGCCCCCACTGGGGACCGAGCCCACAACCTGGGCATGTGTCCTGACTGGGAATCTAACCATGACCTCCTGGTTCATAGGCTAATGTTCAAGATGCTCAATCACGGAGCCACACAGCTGGGCAGCATGATTTTTATAATTTCTCAACATTCCTTACTGATCTGGACTTGGATTTTTTTTTCACCTTTAAAAATAATTGTCCAAGTCATTGAAATGCTGTACACATGAAAAAGGAATTAACCAAATAAGTCCATTTATATGAGTATTATGGTATGTTACTGAGAAACATCTATGTGATATAGATGAAAGAACACAGAACAAAAGTCATGGTCAAGTGTCACTTTGTATCTGTGTGACCCTTAACCAATTTCTCCACTCAGTTTCCTCTTCTTCAAATGTAAAAATAATACAAGTTTTACATATATTTCATATTATTTCAGAATAAAGTGAGAATGAATATGTATTCATTTTGAAATTTGTGCAGTGCTGTTCAGATATAATTAAATATTATACACACACAAATAAAAATAAGCAATATAGTAACCTTACCATACACATAGCCTATTAAACCACGGAACTTTAGGATGCTGATGCCTGGGATATCAAAGTTATTTATTACTTTATCCAGTTATTGATACCATATTGAAGATACGAAAACAAAAATGGAATATCCTTTCTGTTTGAAATATTGATATACATGTTAAATTCATGTAATTGTAATTGAAGGGATCATTTAGCAGGTATTTATTAGTTGACTCAAGAATGCATGGAGACATTGAGATCACATGGTCCTTTATCATTTTTAGAGACTGAGATCCCTTAGAAAATCTAATGAAAACTAAGGATCTTCTCCCAGAAAAATATTTGTATCTTATATAAACAGAATTTTGCAAGGAATTTGAAAGGTGTTCGTATGATTGACATTTAGTAAGACTTTGGTGATAAGGCTTCCTCACTTTCAGGTTCTGGGTTTTCCAGACCATTATGGCCTCCACTTATTCCTTGCTTTAGCTACATTCCATCTAAGGTCTGTCTCTTAAACAATATTAATCCCTGTGTTCAGTCTACCCCCACTATTGCCATTCTCTATACTTTTCATCAGTGCTCATCCCCAGTGCAGGCAGTAAGGGGCGGGGGAGGCATGAACCAGGCTAACAAATGTAAGAAGCAGACGAAGGCTTTGGACAGAAGTGGCAGTTGCAGGTAGTTCCAGTATTAGCAGATGAGGTTGCAGCAAGGCTGAAACAGAGGCCAATAGTCTGAGAAACTAAACTGTTAAGATTTTCACTGATTTACAATTCTAATCCTAAACAGTCAAATATTTGAAATTATTTGTTACTGTGTTTATTTGTAAGAAGCTCTTCATTGAGATCCTCTGTGATTTAACCATCTCCCACCTTTAATAATATAATATAAACTAATTTTTAAGATGTAAAATACTGTAACAGTGTATGGGGTTATCATGCTGGATCATAGTATGATTTGATGTGATGTAAAGAAAAGTTGCACAACTTCACATCCGTTGTATGTAATGCCAGCGCTATGGACAAACAGGCCAAAGTTCTTTTTCTCTGTTAGTCCATGTAGCAACTAAATATTTTTCCAGGTTTTAATCCCCAGATTTTCTACTTTTGCTTCTAAATCCTCAGCCTATTTAACACTTAGTTTTTTATCATTTCACCAACAGTCCTCAATGTTTAGTATCTTCAGACACTACTACCTTAAATAAATTAGCATCTGTTAACAACAAAATCCAAGGTTAATATTTTAAAAATGCAGACATATTCTTAGAATACCAGAGAGCATGTTCTTATTTTGTAACTTCAGCAACAATCACCCGAGATCTCCAAAAGTGTTACTGTTTAGAGTAAGGGCATGTAAGTTCTTTGTAAGCCAGGTGGAGTCACTATTGTGGAAGTTTGCTTTTTATTATCTAATGTTGGTTTAAATTTTTATATGCTAGTGCCAACATGATCCAATGAGAGTCTATTTTTAAAATATAATCTAGAAGAAGGTAGCAAACTACTTAATAATGAATGTGAAGAATTGAATTAGCATATTATTTTATGTTCTTAAAAATATTATTGGTATTGCAAGGTGAATTTTTGTAGTGATATTACATGTTGATAACCGACATTGATTTTAAGATTTCCGCATTATATAAGCAGAAAACACTGGGAACAGAGATTTAAGGTGCAGAGATGCTGCTGAGGCAGCATTAACGTGAATAGATTCCTATTAGGTAGTGCTCAGTGGAAGGGGATGTGCATATGCAAGGTTTAAAGAAACTTAAAAGCGAGAGAGACATTTTTAATTCAGAATGCCAACAGGCATCGTTTGATATCCAAAGTATAGCTTGCAATGTTTTACCTACGAGCTTTCATCACCATTCAGAATGCTTCCTTTTTTAAATGCGATACTATATTTTTACATACAATTCATAAAATTAACTAAATTATAGAGAAATCACTTTTTTTAGAGGGAGATGGAAACATCTATACTAATAAAAGGGTAACATGCTAATTAGACCGGGAGACCTTCCAGGCATCTTTCCAGACAAAGCAATGGTGGCGGGGCCGAGGCAGAGAAGGTTAGGGGCGATCAGGCTGGCTGGGGAGGGCAGTTGGAGGTGAGCAGGCCATTGAGGGCAAGCAGGCCAGCAGGGGGACCATTTGGGAGCAAGCAGGCTGGCAAGGGGGGGAGTTGGGGGCGAGCAGGCCGGCAGGGGGGCGCAGTTGGGGGCCAGCAGGCCAGCAGGGGGAGGCAGTTGGGGGCAAGTAGGCCGGCAGGGGGGTGCAGTTGGGGGCGAGCAGGCCAGTGGGGGGGGGGGAATTGGGGGCAAGCAGGTCAATAGTGGGGGGCAGTTGGGGGCGAGCAGGCCGGCATGGGGGGGAATGGGGGGCAAGCAGGCTGGGGGGGGCAGTTGGGGGCGAGCAGGCCAGCAGGGGGGGGGCAGTTAGGGGCAAGTAGGCCGGCAGGGGGGTGCAGTTGGGGGCGAGCAGGCCGGCAGGGGGGGCAGTTGGGGGCAAGCAGGCTGGCAGGGGGGCAGTTGGAGGTGAGCAGGCCGGCAGGGGGGGCATTTGGGGGCGATCAGGCTGGCAGGCAGAGCGGTTAGGGGCAATCAGGCAGATAGGCAGTTGAGTGGTTAGAAGCCAGTGGTCCCAGATTGCAAAAGGGATGTCTGGCTGCCGGTTTAGGCCCGATTGAATTTCGTGCACTGGGCCACTAGTCTGATATAAGGAAATAGAACATGCTGTGAAATTCAATGCTTCTACTTATTGTATTTTAACTAATTTTTATTAAGCTTTCTTATATTTGTTTTGTTAAATTAAGGTCACTAGTGTTAGTAAATTAAAACTTTTTATGATTCTTTCAATCTGGAACTATTATTTTTCAGTTTCTTTATCTTGTAGACCACTGATGAATTCTTCAGTTTCTTCAAGTGGCTCTTTTTAAAATTTTATAACCATTTAATTTTCTAGGAATAGCATTCTGCAGGAAGAAGTTAAAGTGAATAGTTTCTTGACATAAATAAGTATATTAGAAAGCAGATTTATATTGCTAGGCTTTGAAGAGGAAGATCTTTGTGGGCATATAAAACACCAAGGAATTACAAAGCCATGGTGAAGAACAGGCTAGTTAACTAGAAGTTAAAGCAAGATATATTTCTTTGCTGAAGTGCCATCAACTGAAAATTAACATGAATTAGTCCTGTTGCTAACAGTGAGCTATGGGTACTAACTTCCCCAAAGCACTGAAATAGGAAGTGGTAGAAGAAACTGGTAAAAGAAACCCCCAGGGCATCCTCTTTCTTCCCCCTATGATCCCTTTAATCCTTGAATTGTCAAACCACATGGAAAATAACAGAGCTGCATAGTTCTAAGACTGAAGTGAAATTATCTTTTTAAAATATTAGGTCTTTTCATATCTCTGGACAAGAATAAGGCATGTATTCCATGCAGAAAGAGTAACTTGGAACAAGAGATGCATATTGCTTTTGTATATTTAATACAATATTATTATCTATGACTAAGCAAGCTGCACCCAGTAGAAAAAAATTATAGCCAATATTTTATTTTCTGTTTTTGAAACAGATGATTCAACGAGAAGCAGATGTAAAAAACAAGGTAACTGCTGTGGCGCTGACAGACTCTGTTCACAATGTGTGGCATCAAGAAGCTGGCAAAACGATTCGAGAGTGGATGAGAGAGGTGAGACTGGGCTTTTTCAGTGCTGAGATGAATGAGTGTGAGACTTTATATCCTGAGCCCCCACCAACGTATATCACCTCCCACCCTCAAACGCCCTTTTTAGAGACAGAACATTGAGAGGGAATAGGAAAAAAACTAGACATCTACACTAATAAAAGAGAACCATGCAAATTGACCGTACCTCCGCTACGCCCACAAGCCACGCACGCCAGCCAATCAGGAGCGAGTATGCAAATTAACCCAACCAAGATGGCTGCGGCCACGGAGAGAGCAGGAGGCTTGGGTTGTCCCCAGCAATGGAGGAAGCCAAGCTTCCCGCCCTGCCCTGGCCGGCCCTGGCTTCCACTCAAGGCTACAAAGTTTCAATTATAGAAGATAAATAAATCCCAACAAAAATGGCAGCAGCCACGGAGCTGGAGACAGCAGGAGGCTTGGGTTGCCCCTGGTGATGGAGGAAACCAAGTTTTCCCGCCCTGCCCTGGCCGGCCCTGGCCTCTGCTCAAGGCTACAAAGTTTCAATTATAGAAGATAAATAAATCCCAGATACCAAGGCCTCCATTTGGGTCACCGGGGGGCGTGGCCAGCCTGCAAACCACCACAGGCCCCTCACCCAGGCCACCCCACGCCCCAAGGGAACCCCTACCCTGATCCGGGACACCCTTCAGGGCGAACCAGCCGGCCCCCACCCATGCACCAGGCCTCTATTCTATCTAATAAAAAAGTAATATGCAAATTGACCATCACTCCAACACACAAGATGGCTGCCCCCATGTGGCCAAAGATGGCTGCCCCCATGTGGACACAAGATGGCCATCACAAGATGGCCAGCAGGGGAGGGCAGTTGGGAGGGACCAGGCCTGCAAGGGAGGGCAGTTGGGGGCGATCAAGCCTGCAGGGCAGGGCAGTTAGGGGTGGCAAGGCCGGCAGAGGAGGGCAGTAGGGGGCACAA
Source organism: Cnephaeus nilssonii (assembly GCF_951640355.1). Classification (NCBI taxonomy): domain Eukaryota; kingdom Metazoa; phylum Chordata; class Mammalia; order Chiroptera; family Vespertilionidae; genus Cnephaeus; species Cnephaeus nilssonii. Next base: position 62,693,659 of record NC_137073.1, read on the forward strand.
GGCCTGCAGGGGAGGGCACTTAGGCTGCAATCAGGCTGGCAGGGGAGGGCAGTTAGGGGCAATCAGGCTGGCAGGGGAGCAGTTAGGCATCAATCAGGCTGGCCGGAGATGGTTAGGGGGTGATCAGGCTGGCAGGCAGAAGTGGTTAGGGGCATTCAGGAAGGCAGGCAGGCGAGCAGTTGGGAGCCAGGAGTCCTGGATTGTGAGAGGGATGTCCGACTGCCCATTTAGGCCCGATCCTACCGGACATCCCTTGAGGGGTCCCAGATTAGACATCCCTTGAGGGGTCCCATATTGGAGAGGGTGCAGGCTGGGCTGATGGACCCCCCCTCCCCTTGCACGAATTTTGTGCACCAGGCCTCTAGTATTTGAAATAATAAGAGAAACCCCTTCTGAAGAACAAATACTTTGAAAGCTCTCTTCCCTTTTTTGGCTTTCTATAGAATATTACATATGCATACAATACACTGTAGGAGCTTTGGCTGAAGAAGGTCATGATCTGTTAAGAGGTTATTATCCCCTGATATTTAATTTTCCCACCAGTGATTTAGCACTGGTGCACTTAATTACAAGAAAGAAACTTGGCTGTACTCTGGTCTCCTCCTTCCTTGAATTCTTAAGTGAATTGGCTCACCACTGCCAGTAGGGGGAGAAGAAATAAAAAGTTGAAATAGTGTTTTGCCAGACTCTTGAGCTAGAAGAAACCCTGGAGCTGGTCAGGATCCAGCCTCCAGTTAAGAAAGCTTCTTGTCATTTTTTTCATGGCTAGTGAACTTGAAAACTAACAGGGACTCATTGACTATGCTCCCACTTAAAACAAAACAAAACTTTCAGCCCATTATTTCTTTTATTCCTATCTACTGGTGTATATATATAAAAGCCTAAGCGTCCATTACAATGGAACTAACCCTTTGCACTCGCTTGCTTTTTTCTCGAGCTGCTACCGATGCTAACCTTGTCGAGTCACACTCGACATCCGAGTGCAAAAGGTTAATGGAACGACCAGTTGCTATGACACACACTGACCACCAGGGGGCAGATGCTCAATGCAGGAGCTGCCCCCAGCCCTCATCGCTGATGGGGCCTGCCTGCCAACCTCCCAGTCCCTACCCCTGGCTGGCAGGCCCCAATGGCCTGATTAGGGCCGGGGCCCTGGGTTGGAATGGGAAACCGGGGGTGGGTGGTGGCAGATGCAGCCTCTTTCCCACAGGGGCCGAGGGCCAGTTCCCTCCTTGGGACTGGCAGCCAACCTCCCAGCTTTTTTCCCCCGGCTGGCAGGCCCTGATCAGCCCGCCACAGTGGCAGTGCCCCCCCTCCCGCCCCCCGCCCAAAGCCAACAGGCCCCAATTGCCCAATTGGGGCCAGGCCCTGGGCTGGGATGAGGAACTAGGGGTGGGTGGTGGCAGACGCGGGCGGTGAGGGAAGGAGGAGGCGGGGAACTGTGCCGTGGCAATGTGTGGGCAGCAAGGGAAGGAGGAGGCGGGGAGGCAGAGAATCTGATTGGCCCTGATTGCCGGCCAGGCCTAGGGACCCCACCGGTGCACGAATTTCGTGCTCGGGCCTCTAGTTATAGATAAACAGCTGAAATTTTTATTTATATTTACCTTTCTGATGTTATAAGCAATTGACATCAGCCACGTCATGCTATAGCAGTTGTTTAGTCAGATCACATGCTTATATGAATAAGCTGGTTGACCTTGATTTTTTCTCAGTTTTTGTTGATAGAACACCCAGACATTTATTCAGCTGACCTCTCACCATAGCTGTGGTGGGTAATGTCTACCAGCCCTCATGGTGCACAGTAGGAACTGAGTTGACATTGGAAGAGTTTCAAAAAATAGGACTAGGCTAGTGGTCGGCCAACTCATTAGTAAACAGAGCCAAATATCAACAGTACAACGACTGAAATTTCTTTTGAGAGCCAAATTTTTTAAACTTAAACTTCTTCTAACGCCACCTCTTCAAAATAGACTCGCCCAGGCCGTGGTATTTTGTGGAAGAGCCACACTCAAGGGGCCAAAGAGCCGCATGTGGCTCGCAAGCCGCAGTTTGTCGACCACGGGACTAGGCTATATAATCCCATAGTGGTGTTATAATACCACCTATCTGTTTACGCTGTTGTTGTCATTCCCCATTAGAAGAAGTACCTTTATCATAAAAAGTCCAAAATAGTTTTACTCCATTCCTCATAATGCTGTAAACATACAAAGGTGGATTTATTTTCATCTATTCTAACACCCAGGTGTTTTCTGACCACATTAGTTTTCATATTTCTTCTTTTACATGTATCTAAATCCTTAATTGTCTCTTCCAAGGGCTTAAACTTTTTCTAGAGACATTTTATGTATTTCATGCTGATAATATTTTTGTGCTGTTTATCTGTTCAAATGGATACATGGACAGCTTCCAGCCCATGTGGAATTTAGGACCTCTCCCAAACTAGAAACATCCCTGTTCATTCTTTTTTCATCTGGGCATTCTTTGTGTCTCATTCTAGATGACAAATATAACACAATTTATTTAGGTTTACTTTTTTAGGTATTTCTAACTAACACTAGATTAGGTGTCCCCTTCAAAAATCAGAATATATTCTTTGGATTTCATCTGACTGAAATAGGCAGTAATTTAAAGCATCTTAATTTAATCAAAACTGCCAATTATTTCTTTGCTAATAGCCTTTGTTAAAAAAAAAATTCTAATGTTATAAAGTTTTACAAATGACCTATCTCTTGAATAGTTCCTTCAACTCCCTTGATTATGCCTTAGGCATGAAGCAGCATGAAGAGTTTTGCATTATGACATTCCAAAATTCAAACCCCAGCTCAGTCACTTACCTAACTGTAGTCTTGAGCAAGTTGTTTAATATCTTGGATATTCTCATCTATAAAATGTAAAACCTACCTTGTAAACATTGTTGGCACTGTAAAGAAGTTTAATAAATCACAGCTATTATTGTTGTTGTAGTAAACTTCACATCCCCAAATAATGTGAAATACATGAACTGTATTTTCCTTTGGTGTTATGAATGATTTTCATATTCAAAATATCTTACAAAAGGATGAACAGGGAGTTAGGAGAACTGAATTTTGATCATGTTTCTGGCTTAGTTACTCATTAGGTAAATAAATAATTAAGGATCAAGCATGTACCAGATACTTTGCTTAGACTTACAGTCTTGGGAAAGCCCCTTTTTGTTCTTCTGAGCCCATTTCATAATTGTGAATTAGAGATAATTTCTATTCCATCTACTTCCTGAACTATTTTGAGAATCAAAGATGATGAGCAAGAAAAAAAACTCCTTGAAAAGCAAGTGGCACTACATAAATAAATGAAATGTATTATTATAAAAAACACTATAATATCCCGAAGATAAAAATTATATCAGAGTTGATGGAGCTTTGAAATTATCCCTGCTCGGAGTTCATCCCTAAAGCAAGAACAAAAACAGAAACTATAGAAGACTATGCCAGGTGTCCTTGTAAGAACTCAATAAATGTGTGACCCCCCCTTGTAGATAATTTATGTGGTTTGGCAAGATAAGAGTCCAGTGTTTTCCAACACTTAGGATGAAACTCCATCCCCTGTTCTTTCACCTTTATTAGTCCTTGTCTATTCTGCAAGACTCCTTAAAATAATGAAGTCAAACAAGCCTGGGGTCAGTAAACAGAAAGGATGGTTGTCTTGAGCACGGGTATTGGGAGAAGGTGTGGTAGGGGAGCCTTTGTGTCCCTTGGCGTCCACCTCTTCCTTGCATCCTGCTCTAGCCTCATTTAGAATTATCTCAAAAACTGAGATATTTTGCAAATATCCCTCCCAAGAAAAACACCTTATCCAAACTGGAAAGTCGTTCCTAAAAATAGCAGTCAAGTTATAGATGAAGCCACAGTGCTTTCGGCCTCCTGACTGGCTCCATTATTTCACCAAACACTGCTTTAAAATGTGAAAGTAGGACAATGGTACAAGTTGCCTACTCATCCCTATTAGATTGCAAATTAGTAAAACTGTCTTTTGTTTTGTAAGCCAGTTTAAATTAATATTTTAAAGTTATTGATGTTAAGTACTTGTTTTCTATAAAAAGCTGATTTTTCAGTCCTGTTCATTAGCATACATAAAGAATGTTAAGTACTATATTTTTGTATTCCTTGTATAATTGTAAAATAACAATTTATTTTAAAGAAAGAATGTCAGAGAGGGCTACTTTTGGCAATTACTACAAGTGGGACCTACTCCCAACCAAAAGACCCAGTGCACATACTAACCATCCTCATGAAGAGCGGTCAAAAGTGGCCAAAGGCAGCTCCTGAGAGACACTTCTCACCTCAGGCTCCAGGACGTAAAGGCTGCAGGGGCAAGGATGATCCTGGAGACCGTATGCCAAGTGCAATGAGCCAGACCTAGGAAGGAAAATTCTCCATAATCTGACATATATGTGGCATCTAAAAAAGTAAACACACAGAAGAGAGTAGACGGTGACTACCAGTGGCAGGGAGGTGGAGGAAATGGGGAGATGTTGGGCAAAGAGTACAAAGTTGCCGGTATGCAGGTTGCATAAGTTTAGAGACCTGATGGTCAGCATGATGACTGTACTTTACAGTATTGGATTGAACACTAGAAATTTGCTAAGAGAATAGGTTTCCGTTTTTCTCACCACACACACACACACACACACACACACAAATAAATCTATGTGAGATTTGTTATTTAGCTTGACTATAGTAAGAAATCATTTTACTATATATATGTATATCACATCCTGTTATATACTTTAAGTGTATAGTTTTTATTTTAAAAAATGAAAGTAGAAAAGGCTGAGTGGGCAAAAGGCTGACTTACCCCTAGCTTCTGAAAGTCTCCAGCCAAGCTAGATGTATGGTCTCCATAATGGTCAGGAAGCCTTACCTATCACCATGCAGCTCTGTGTGCCGGTGCTGAAAACTCAGCTGGTGAATTGTTCTTGTTCTTATAGGAGGAGACAATACCTGCCACATTAAAGATCAGTTTCTAAGGCATTGGTGATTTACTACTCAGACAAATGAAATAAAAGTGAATAAAATCCTAAACTCCAAATACTTCCAAATACCTTGCATAGGAATACCTATTATCTATTTTCTCTTTAAACATAATATACTTTTATTTAAAAAAATTAATTCATTTCATATCTACAATAAAATATGGCAAACCCTTGGTTCAAATGTCAAAGAGAGTCACTCAGTACTGTGGCCAAAGGCACTTCTAATCATTATTAATAGTTCCCAAGCTTTTGGATTTCATAAAGAAGACAATTTACAACCCCCAAATCCCATAAGGTCATAATTTCAGAGTAAAAGACCTTTAAATTGAAAACACTTAACTTTAAGAAACACTCACTTATAGTGACTATTTTTCTCTTTTTCCCTCAGACCCAGAGAAACTCTAGTTACATGATCCATCCTCATATGCTGGCTCTGGGGGGCTTCTTTCTCCATGCTTGTTGGTTGGGATGAGGCTCAGGCATGGCTCTGTTGGTACCTCTAGTCCAGTGTGCCCTGTGTTGTCTGCTTGGGCACCTGAGAATAAGATCTCCAGGGAATGGGCATACACTCGTGCATGTTTTGAGTTTAGATAGGGCACCCATTTTCCTCTTTTAATCCTCACCCAAGTATGTTGAGAAAGAGAGAGAGGATGGGTGGAGAAAGTGAGAAAGAGAAACATCAATATGAGAGAGAAACATCAATCAGATCCCTCCCATACACTCCCTGATCAGGGATTGGACCCCCCCACACACACACCTAGGTGTGTGCCCTGATTGGGAATCGAACTGCAGTCTTTTGGCATACAGGACAACACTCCAACCCACTGAACCACCTCGCCAGGGCTAGATAGTGCTTTCCCACTGAGCTGCCTCTGTCACCAGCACTTTTCTAGCTCTTCATCTCAACTGAAGAACTGGGGTGGCTGGGGAGGGGGGCAAACTGGGGCATTGAGAAGAGGGATAGAATAAGCATTCGAACCGGATAGAGATTTGATTTCTAAACTATAGAAACACATCTCAGAATAGGGAATTATATTTGACTAGGGGCCCGGTGCATGAAATTCGTGCACTGGGGGGTCGGGGGTCCCTCAGCCCAACCTGCCCCCTCTCACATACTGGGAGCCCTCAGGGGATGTCCTACTGACAGCTTAGGCCTGCGCCCCACAGGGAGCATGCCTAAGCCGCAGTCTGGCCTCCCTTTGTGGGAGGCAACAGGGCTGATCAGGGGAAGGCACCAGCCCCATCGCCCCACTGCTGCAGCCACTGTCAGTCACCGCAGCCACCAAGGTGTTTTCATCAACACGGACTCCAGTCCCTTCACCAAGAAAAAATGACAACTTTCTTTAGGCATTTTCAAGATGTGTCTTTCATAGGATATGGATTTCTTTATTTATTTTTTATCCTCACCTGAGGATATGTTTCCATTGACTTTTAGAGAATGTGGAAGAGAAAGGGAAAGACAGAGAGAAACATCAAAGTGAGAGGGACACTTTGATTGGTTGCCTCCTGCATGAGCCCTGATCTGGGCCCCGGCCAGGGAGGAGCCTGCAACCTAGGTACATGCCCTTGATCAGAATCAAACCCAGACCCTGCTGTCTGCAGGCCGAGGCTCTATCCACTGAGTCAAACTGGCTAGGGCAGGATATGACATTTCTTAGCCCTCCAGCAGCAGACCTTCGTTTTTTTCTCCAGAAGTGTGGTGGAAAAACCCTAGATCACCTTTTTGGATTCTTATCACCCAAGTTACTAAGAATATTACCAGTGGCATACAGGAAACTTAGCCAATGTGCAGTCAGAAAAGATGTTTCCTCTATAGTTCACACCAATGGAGGGCTAGGCCCTGCCCAGGCCTAAAGCCTCTGGCTGAAGCTTTAGGCCTGGGCAGGCCCCTCCAGCTCCCTCTGATCACCGGCTCAGCCCCTGCCCAGGCCTGCCCAGACCGAAAGCCTCTTGGGCAGGAGCGGACCCCCAGCTCCCTACAATCAATCGCAGGGGGTCCGCTCCTGCCCAGGCCAACAGCAGACCCCCAGCTCCCTGCCCAGGCAATCAATTGCAGGGGGTCCGCTGGTGTACCAGGCCGAAGCAACCCCCAGCTCCCTGTGATCGATAGCAGGGAGTCCGCTCATGCACCAGGCCAAAAGCTTTTGGCCTGGTGCCGGAGCGGACACCCAGCTCCCCGCTTTCGATGGCAGGGGTCCACTAGTGCACCAGGCCAAAAACCTCTGGCGGAAGCTTTCGATCTGGTGCCAGAGCGGACCCCAGCTCCCTACGATCCCTTGCAGGGGGTCAGCTCAGGGCGCCTTTGTATGCAAATTAACCACCATCTTGGTTGGGTTAATTTGCATACTTGCCCTGATTGGCTGGTGGTCATGGCTTGGGCGTAGTGACGGTGCAGTCAATTTGCATATTACTGTTTTATTAGGTAGGATAAGATAGAATTTCAGATAGTTTGACTTAGTATATTATGGCTGTATGTCTTTCTCATACTTCTTTCTTTACATATACATCCCAGTGTGCTTACATTATTTTATTTCATTATACTCTATGACATGGAAAACATATTTTTAGCTTGTTTTGTCCATTTTTCTATATATTTTTCTTAGGGCAGATTGGGGGAGGATAAAGATTTCACAAGTGCACACATTCACATGTATACACTGATAAAATTTATGGTATCAAACCTTTACCATTCTACACAGGTACTTTGTCATTCCTGAGAACTTTTGTACATATTTTTATCTGTAAAGTGTTTATTTTCTACCCTATTTTTATGAGAGATCAAAGTCCAAACATGTGCTCCGGCTGGTGTGGCTCACTGGTTGAAAATTGTCCTATGCACCAAGAGGTCCCTGGTTTGATTACCAGTCAGGGCACGTGTCCAGGTTGCGGGTTTGATTCCCAATTGGGTGCGTACAGGAGGCAGCCAATCAATGTTTCTCCCTCTCATTGATGTGTCTCTCTCTCCTTCTCCCTTCTCTCTAAAATCAATGAAAACATACTTTTTAAAAAAATTTAAAGCCCAAACGTATGCCTAGATAAAAACTGAAATTTCAGAATCATAAAATGTTAACTTACATTTTACTTTAAATGTTTAAGTTAAAGGTGACCTGGATAAAATCTATTTTGTTCAGCTTTTTAAAGTCATTGGTAACAAGTTAAAAAATGATTAATTGCCTGCATATTGTAATGTACCATCACTTTTATTAATACTAGAAATATCCTATAAGACATAGTTTTACATATGTGAAGTGTATGTGAGCAGTATTAAGAGTGACTTATCACCTGGGTAATAGCTGACTTTCATCAGATTTGGAGGAACTACTAGGATGAATAATAATTAAAATATATGCCTAATCGCTGCCTGTCTGTCGGTAGTGCTAATTGCTGTCATTGAAAAGACTGAATTGTTTAAGAAAGAGAGAGAGAAAGAGAAAGTCATTCTTCATTGAAGCTATCTCCCTGTATCATTGGGAGCCTATTTTTAGTACCTATAGAAGTCATGATTTTTGAATTTATTAGGGGCTGTGATGAATGATAAAACAAATCATCCATTTACATATCTTGACACTGCTTTGGAGAATACTTATTTCTTACAAGCAAGTGTCACATTGTATATAAAAGCTGGCTAATTGTCTGCTAATCTTCTGCATTATCCAGAACTCTCTGATGTGGTATTCTATCAATAGTAATATTAATTTTACTTATTTCAGATGTATGAAATATCTTCTAAAACCCCATTTCTTTTATAATTTCTGTTCTTTTACATTGTATAATTTTGCATTCAGCTGCTAATTAAGATTAGGAGTTCAAGTTAAGAATACATACCCACTTTAAACCCTCAAGCTTTTATAATACATGAAAATACTAATATTTTATCTATTTTAAATGTAAAAAAGAGAGAAAGCATTTAAGAACATTACTAGATGTTGTGTTTGTTTTCATGGATTTTTTCCACACAGTTCAATAGTTTCATTGATCTACTGTTTCTTACAAAAATCTGCCATGCTTTGTGAACTTCACTTTCTAATCTCATACAGCAACCCTTCCTTTATGTTATTCCTGCTCTCCCTGGTCCCAGAACAGTAGGGTTGCCTTGACAAATCTATTCAAAAGCCATTCCTCAGCCTTTATTGGTGGGGACTGGGGCCTTTGAAATTCTCTCCTCACTGCAACACAGCTGACATCTTCTTCCAGACAGAATGAATTAAGGAAACACAATAAGACACTTGATCTACCAGTCAAGGATCTTTCCACAGTGAGGACAGATTCCATGGTGCACAACCAGGGCAGCAAGCATCTAAAAATACACAATACGTGGTTGTTTACCAGAATAACAATCAGCGATTTTTCCAACATGATTGATAGGATGATTTCTTTTAAAAATAAAATCTGCCTGGAAATTCATTGTGTGTGTGTGTGTGTGTGTGTGTGTGTGTGTGTGTGTGTGTGTGTTGGAAGTTTTTTAAGAGCCATATATGAGGTTAATCACATTTTTTTAAGCCAGACTTCAAATCAGATTTAAAATGTGTGGAAGGAATATAAATTATTTTTATTTCATTTGTCTGAATTGTAAATTATTATTATCTTCAATATTGAAAGCTTTGTGTCCTCAGACACACCGCTACAATTCACTAGATTGTGTTTCTCTTGAACCCTTTAATACATCCTTCATTGATCCAGGTTGAAGTAAAAATTTGGTATCATTATAAGGGCTAGATTTTGAGGAGTAAGTATAAAATCTATTTCTTCTAGTATTACAAAGACAAGGAATATAGTTTTAAAATGTAGATACTTTTTCACATGTTCAAAATAATATTAATTTCCATCTAAAAGTTAATAATGGACATCCTTTTTAGTTTCTTTTAATTATAGTCCTAGCCTTCTCTTAGAAATATATTACATCATTAGAGGCCCGGTGCATGAAATTCGTGCACGGGTTCGGTCCCTAGGCCTGGCCTGCGATCGAAGCACAAGTGTCTGGTGTAGATGGGTAGGTCCCAGCTGACCTCTGGGCCCTGGGCAGCACCTGGGCCCCTGTGCATCCCCCTCTGCCTGAGTCACAGCACCCAAGTCCCCACATGGAGATGCTGTGAGCGTGGCCGGATGCTGTGGGTCAGGGAGCAGCGTGGGCCTCTGGGCCTCCCAGTGGCGCCGCAAGGAAGCCGGGCGGGCTGCATGCTATTTCCCAGCCGGCTTTGCAGCCTGGCTCCTGCGTGAACCCACAGGGAGCCCGACCGGCCCCTGTGGTCCCGGTGCCTATGGCCCAGCTCACCCGGAAGACACCGTGCAGGTGCAGGGTGGGCTCCTCACAGGCACCTGAGCGCGGGGCGCTTCCCTGGAGTGCAAGCCCTGGCGTCCCGGGGAAGGGTAGCATGGGTAGTGAGAGCGAGCTTGGAGGACACCCACCATGTTCCGCGCCGCCCCCTGGTGGTCAGCGCACATCATAGCAAGTGGTCGAACTCCCAGTCGAGGGGAAAATTTGCATATTAGACTTTTATTATATAGGATGGTTTAAAGAAGATCACGTCTTCTTAATATCAACACACGTGATTTGCTGAATTATAGAAGATAAACTTTCCACAGTCATGTTGGTCATGAATAATTACTGACTGTTTGCATAAGAAAACTTTTTATAGTGTATGAAAAATAAATTGAATATACTTCTAGTGGATAAATTAATCTCTACAACCTGAAAAGTTGGTCTTGGCTTAAATTATGCTTCAACAGGAAATTGTCTCTATTACATTGCAGAACTGCTGTAATTGGGTCTCTAGCTCAGAACCATTAGATACTTCAGTGGAGTCCATGCTGCCTGACTGCCCCCGAGTCTCTGCAGGTATGTGTTTGATGAGATGTATGGGTTTTGTGTGTTTTTTAAGGTGAAAAAAAACAAGCTTATGAAATGTGGACTTCTGTTTTGCAAATTAAGCATGTTGTTCGGCCTTGAATCTTCAAATGAGTTATTGATAACATACAGCATGGGTCTGATCCACTACCAGAAATTAGTTAAGTAGCTGAAAATGCTTACAATCAAACTCTGTGAAGATGAATAGGTGAAGACAGTTGCTGTTGAAGCTTAGGGAAACAAGATGTCCATAAATTAAAAGTTGATTATAAGACAAGGACTGGGTAGCCATGCAGGATCTCAGAATATTTGTCTCTGGTTGAGTACCAACTAAATGATACAACAGGCAGTCAAGTCTCTGAATTTGGAAAAAGAGACTGCTGTGACATAGAGTCTTTAGAAAAGGTTTTCATGCAAAAGATATTGGCTGGACTTTGTGTGTTAGGATTTGGATTGTCAGAAGATATACAGGATGGCATTTCAGTCCAAAGAAACAGAGCAATGTAAGGAGTAAGTGCTAGAATGGATATGAAGATGTTCTCAGGAAACGAAGGCAGAACTGGCTGCTACTGAATGGAAGGAAGTGGAGGGTGAGCCCCTCAGGTGGGCTCCAGACAGTGGACGGATGGCTGACACTGGTTCCCAGCCTACAGGCTTTGTACTTTTGTCTCTAATCTCTAGATTGCTTCTGGTTTTGGCTTTCACCAGTCTCAAACATTGTTGATAGTAAACACAAATTGAGCAATGATATCTGGTTATGACTACAGAACAGAAATGGATTTGCTTTGGCCATAGACGCCAAAAAATAAGCAGAAGTTTTGAACATGAACTACTCCAAGCAGCATTCAGAGGAGAGAGTGAATCACTGCATATTTAGAGTTGCAGACATGTTTATGCATTTGAAGGAAATAATTTGGACAACATTTTAAGTACGAGGTAAAGAACTGTTATAACTAAATTTCACTATCATTATAGCTTAAAAGCATGGGAATGGGAAGGAACAGTTTTGCTAGTAGGCCACTAAAGGTAATAAGAAGAGAGGTCAGTCCCATTTCCACCCCTTCATTCCCAGATCTGGGAGAAATAGGACAGTCTATTAAATGCTGATTTAGAGCGAAGATCACTTCCTAGAGGACATTGTCTCATCCTAGAAGACACTGTAACTGAGTCTTCAAAAATCCTTTCACCGTTCTATCAAGCCTGCTGCATAAGGGTCATGGGGAACATGGTAAGACCAGTGAAAGTTGGCAGGCCTAAGGCTCTTTTTTGTCCCGGCGCTTGTTCTTCCTGATGGAAGCCAGCTGTCATGTTGTGAGCCGCTCTGTGGAGAGGTCCATGTGGCAAGGAATTGGTGTCTCTGGCCAAGAGCCAGTGAGAACCTGAGGCCTGCCAACAGCCACATGAGTGACCTTGGAAGAGGATCCTATCCCAGTTGAGCTTTGTGATGCCTGCAGCCCCAGCCAACACCTTGACTGTGGCCTGTGAGAGACCCGGTACCAATTACCCAGCTAAGCCATGCTCAGAAACTGTGGGTGATGTGTCTTGTTTTAAGCTACCAAATTGTGGGGTGATTGGTTCCACAGTAGTAGATAATTATTAATGCAATAGGTTTAAACTTTAACTCTCGTGGTCTTAAGCCTGAGTAAAAGCAACCTTACTTTTTTGAGACTAAAGCCTTATAAAGCTCATCTTTGCTCTGATACCTTAGGGTTAAGATCTAAAAAGGCACTAAAAAACTCATTGAAGACAATTCATTCCTCTACTTGTTCCCCTACTGCCTCATTAGACTTGGCTGTACAATTTATCAGAGAAAAGATATTAAGTTTCTTATCACACTTATTTGATCTTACATTAAGTCATCTCACTATTCAGCTCTTCTCTGACCAAATTTTTCTTAGGGCAGAACTTACTCTCTGTAACCTTCTATTCCCTGTGGGATTTTATTCCAACACATTTGGCTTAAATTAGGAGAAGATTCCCTATACATTCCCCTGCCTATTTCAAATATTTATTGAGCATTTATTATGTTCCAGGTACTGGGGACATAGCAGTCAACAATAACTTGTTATGACTATTTTCCAAAAAAAAAAACAAAAAAAAAACCCACATTTTTTAAAGAACTGTTTCCTGGCCCTCTGCAAGTTGGTAGGTTCTTTCTTGTGAAGCTGGTATCAACATTAGGTTGCATCAAATGAAAAAAGAGTTAGGGCCAGCACCCCAATGTTTTCCATACCGACTTATAAAAACTGAACAGCTTTCAATCAAAATCAGTGATTTCCCTTAAAGAATCCTTACAAAAATGTTAACAAGGGGTGTAACATGATCAAAATGGGGTTTTAAACAAGATTTGAAGAGAGAAATGAGAAGCCAGAAAACAGTAGACTCAGCAGGCTGTGGTGATAGAGCAGGTATATGAGGTTGATGGCATGTACTGGAGAGGTGGCAGTGGGAATGGAGAGGGTGGGAGAGCTCTAACAAATAGGACTCGACACTCCTTGATGATAAATAGATGGGTTGTGGAGGCTAATAGAAAAGGAAGAGACAATGGTAAGTTCCAGTGAAATGTTACTGGAATAATGAAAATATCATTGCTAGAACAGGGGAAAAGGAAAGGGAATTCAATTAAGAAGAAAAAATGATGAAATTGTTTTATGACCTACTTAATTGAGGTGATAGCAATTCTGGTGATGGCAGGAAATTCAAATGGAAATAACCAAAGGTTGTTGAAATACGTTTGAATCACCTGAAATTCTCTGATCAATAATCCTGTTATCTATAATTTAATAAAATGTTCGTATTATTTGAAGATTTCAACATGTGTACTGACCACTAGTTAGTAATGGGTATTCAGACTATGCATTCAATTTAGCAAAGTCTTTTTTTCCAGCTTTCAACATTATAGAGTTCTTGTTGTTGTTGTAATATGCTTTTTTATCTTTTGACTGGAAGTATCATGGTCATAGCAGTAAAATTACCTATAAAAATACATGTTCATTTAATAATGTACTTTTTCCATTATTACTAAATATGTAGTAATCACTAAATTTAATCCTATAGGAGTGAAAACACAAAAACTTGTGTTTTCCTTTACAGAAAATAGATCTATTGATCATAATAGTTTAATTTTATGAATGTTGTTACCTATGAATATATATTTTAAGAATAGATACAATACAATTTTTAAATTATACTTAAAATGTCACTGATAATTATTTCACTATAGTCATATTGTTCTTACTTTTCTTTTGAAAGCAAATGTAATACTTGACAATGCCATGCTTAAGAGTGGGCAATGTTGCACCTTCTACTTAAAATGAAGTCTGATTTTTCATTGTCATAACATATAGTGAGTGTTGGAATTTTGATAAATCTTGAGTATGTGTCTAGTGCCCCATTTTTTCCTATTAATAGTGTTTCCTACTAGTAACATCAGTCAGCTAAAAACACTGTTTCTCAGAGAATTATGTAATAGGTTAATAGGATCTGGTTTAGAGTATAGCCCACACTGATTGTTTGTACATTTGTTATAAAATGGCAACAGCAAATATCTGCTCATTTATAGAAATGTTATGAAGATAATTTTTTAAGTGTCTGGAGGGGTATTTGAGTTCATCAGAAGGAAGGCACTGTAAAAAGTAATGTGATACTATATATTTTCATTAGGCATTTTAGAATTTAAGGCTATAATTTATTTTAGGAGTATTATTGATCATTTTAATCCTATAGGAGTGAAAAGGCATTTCTAAAAATATTCTCCCTTCCATTTCCTTATCTAATTTTATTTTTAAACAACAAATAACTTAGTTATTCGTGTTTTCCTATGTTTTCTGTGACATTGATAGGGTCACAGAATACTATACAGAAACTAGAGTCACAGGAAAGTAGAAAATATAGTGACAAAATCAAAAGGCAAACTACCAGTGGAAAGAAAAATGTTCAGTAGGTCAAAGAAATCGGGGCACAGTAAAGCTTAAAGCAACATTTGGGTAGCAGTAAAGATGAAATTAGAAATGATCTTGCATGGTGTGCTGCTCCCCAAAGATAGCTAATATAATTTTGGCCGTGTCTGAGGAGACATTCCCCCAGGGTGAATGAAAGGAAAGCAAAACCTGAATGTTGGAAAACAGACAAGGTTACAGAGCATTGACATCTGACTTCTCACAAGTCTGGACACAGCTTGTTTGGCTGGCACATGACTGACAGGTTGCTCTTGCCAGGCTGGTTCTAAGGCTGCTGCTAACGCTCCTAGACTTCCCACTCCCTCCAGCTGTGCTCCTTATACGCCTCTCTGGGTATGTGCATTCAGTCTGCAGGTATTTGCTGTGGCCTAAAGCTGCTCCAGGGACAGACATAGCAGGGAGTTACGACAGAGAAGGTCCTGCATGGAGCTTACCATCTAGTAGTGGAGACAGGTATTAAACAAGATAACTAGGAAAGTATCTAATATGTTAGATAGTAGAAGTTGGTAGGAAAAATATAAAGCAGGAAGAAAGGACCTGAAAGATATGTATGTGGAGGGGAGGATTTGAATTTTTAGGGAGGTGGCAGGAAAGACCTTACTGAGAAGATGACATTTCTAAGACATGCCTTTTAGTCCTGACCTCTACCACCTCCACTGATAAAAACAACGGTATTGCCTTCCTGACTTTAGAGATCCTTTTCCTAGACTTCAGGGTTTCTATTCAGCTCTGAAATCTGTGCCCTAATTCCTTCCCCATAGTCTCTTGTCCTGAGTCCTTGAAAACCTGACCAACACATCAGACCCATATTACCCTAAGGTGTATGGTAACCATAAAGCATAGCTACCAGCAAGTTATTAAGGCTATTCCTATCCCACTCTTCCTTACACAACACACGTAGAAACATCTGCTTGGCCCTCTGGAGTTCACAGACAGGGTTGCTTATGTCCAGGGGTGAGATGATGGTGCCCTCCTGGCTGACCTACAGAATGAGGAGGCAATATTTTTAGATTCTTGTGACCACCAGGCACACAGGATGGAAAGCCCTGCCCCACAGCTTTAATTTTTCACCTGTTGCCTGAACCTAAATTCACTAAATGATGTGGTCCATGTGTCTGATGCCTATCAACATATTTCCTCCCAGGACTTGTATTATTCTCATTTTTCCTTGCTCTTGTCATGGCTTGAGACAGGCTTTTCTCTGTTATTTCAGCTTACCTAGAACACTTGGTGTGAATTGGGGCACCTCACAATTAGACCAATAACAGCAGAAATGTTTTAAAAAAAAGAAGAAGAAGAAGAAGCGGGATTGGGCGGGGGGGGGGGGGGAAGAGTCTTAGTAGATCTCTTAAGAGTTAAGAACTAAACTTGAAAATGACTGTGTTTAGATGATCTTGTCTTGGTTGTGAATATAGGAGAAGGGGGCTGCTGATAACATTTTCCTAAACTGTCAAGCTCATTTCCCCTCCAGAAAAGACAGTGGGAAATTAGTGATTTCTAGGTGAATTTGAATTGTAGAAAACCTGCTAATGTAATCCTAATATCATCTAGATTGACTGTTTACATTGACTAAACTTACTGAATATTTGCTAAATATTCACTTCACTTTATTGCTGAAAATATGTCTTGAGGAAATGACACTATGGAGTTATATCTCTTTGTTAGTGAATAATCACTTCCTTCTAAAGATAGCAATGAAAAATCAACAGTAATTGCTTCTAGAATGTGGTGTCATTCAGAATGTATAGACAAGTTGAATTGTCTAATATGTTTTTAGACTCAGCTCAAACTAATTAGAAAATTGAAAATCTATACTTTGCCTCACAAGCAGACCTTAAAAGTCAGGGCATATTAGCATATATGATACTGTATCACTTTTTTACTCCATGTACTGCACAAGAATTGTTGCATTCCTCTTTTCATTTGAAGGATATATGTTTTAATCCTTTAAGTGATGCTTTCAGTAACTAAATAGTACTTCTCAGACAGTTTTTGTTCTATACTCTAGAATTGGCCTTGTAGCTGTTATTCATCAGTTAGCTTCCCTATTCATTGTTCTATGCTACCTAACAATTATTAGTAAATTTAAGGGATATGCGTCCTAAAAGTTGACCACCAGAAATTCTTGTGCTTTCAGTGAATCATTCATGATAATTCATTGAAATCAGGAATTCTGGGGATTTAAAGAATCATTTAAAATAACTCATCTAAATTCTATATGATATTTATATAGATCACCAATATTTGCATACTTAATCAGGTCCAATGTGATCCCGTGATTTTGACTCTTAGTTTTCCAATAATCACAGTGAATATAAGTAGTCTCATTCCAGAAATCTTACTTTTAAAAAAATTAAAAATAGCCACCATGTTTTTTACAGCTTTCTGAACCAATTTGTGAAAATCCTTCGAAGAATTTGGCAGTAAAGGTGGCAATTTCCTTTTACTGAGCTAACTCTTCCCTTTAAAGATAAAAAATTGTAAGACTAATTATTTTTTAATGCTTTGCGATACATAACTGAATAATATGAATTTGTATTTGTACTTGAAAGTTATGTTATGAATTGATTTGGAAGAGCTGTTACTTTTACTGTCCCACAGCAGTGTCTCATGGCTCTTAATGCTATGTTCCTAATTGTTGGAAAAGTAAGTTGAGGATCACTGGTACCCAAGACAGAAACTTTTGTCCTATTTACCATAAGTGTTGGTCTCCTTGCCATGGCTGTGCTTCACTTGTCCTCTATTTCTCTGCCCCTGAGTCAAGTTCTGTCTGGGTCACTGCTCTTGATGGCTTTCCCTGTGTGTGTGTATATTTCCCTCCGTGTCTCTCTCTCTCTCTCTCTCTCTCTCTCTCTCTCTCTCTCTCTCTCTCTCTCTCTCTCTGTGTGTGTGTGTGTGTGTGTGTGTGTGTGTGTCATCTGGTCTAGTCTCTGTGTAGGACTCTTACAGATTTTGTCTTCTGTGTCCTCCTGACTTCAGTCTCCCCACTGGGGATTCTTTGTCCTATAGCCTCTGGCATCACATCTCCCCCAGCCCACAGTCTCTGCCCGCGCCTGCCTGACCTGTGGGGTTCACTGAGTCCCCTGAGCTTTACTTCTCTTTGACTATGGGATACGTGCATCCCTCAAGTCACAAGGTCTCTGCTCTTGACACATATTCCCTGTCTGCTCCCTCCTACACCCTACCCTCCCTGCCGGCTCTGTCCTGTCACTGAGAGACATCAAATCACCAGAGATAATCTATCTGCTGGCAAAAATACCCCAAAACAAACCTCATCAGAGAAATTGCATTGCTTTCTAGACATGATTCAAAACATCTAAAATAAATACTTTGGTATGAAGTGAAAATTCAAAAAGAGCATTAGGCACCATAGATAGACCAAATATGTTCTATTTATAAATTCCCAAGATGTTCTAAGTTGATTATCAGCACTTTAAAAAAGAAGGGGTATATTTATTCAAGGTTTTGTTTCATCAGATTCTTTTTTTATATATATTTTTATTGATTTCAGAGAGGAAGGGAGTGGGAGAGAGAGATAGAAACATCAGTGATGACAGAGAATCATTGATGGGATGCCTCCTGCACACCCCCCACTGGGGATCGATCCTGCAACCTGGGCATATGCCCTCCACCAGAATCAAACCCAGGACCTTTCAGTCCACAGGCCGACGCTCTATCCACTGAGCCAAACCAGCTAGGGCTGTGTCATCATATTCTTAAAATATAGTCTTACTTTGAAGGAAAATAGTTCTATTTAATTATAAATTTTGAGAGATAATTCGTTTGATCAGTGACTTCAGTTTTTAGTCATCAAAATGGATTTAACGGATATATCATGTGCAAATATTCTTTGAGAGTTAGTACTAGTATTTCTGTCCATGTTGTCTGTTAATATCCCCTTCAGTCATACATATCTCACCTCAAGTATTCAATAGGTTATACTAATAAATAAAGAAATCATGTACCAGCTATTTTACAGATATTTTGAATAATCTCATGGCACAATCCTTGACAGAATTTCGTTATATTACAGAATTTCATAATTTTTAAAATACTGTAGAAGTTATTTGTTGAAAATTTGGGCAAAGACATATGAACATAATTTTAAGTTTGTGTAGCAATGATTTCTATAAATGAGACTATTGTAAGAAACTCTAAATTAAATTTTTCTAATAACATTCCAAAATCAATATTGGCTTAGAGATTCTTTTATTTTTAGCTAATGTTTCAGATGTTCTTAAAAAGCAACATGAATTATCTTGGTATTTTACTTTTATTTCATTTTGATAAATTGCTTTAAAAAACTTGGTCATTTTAAATTTATGTGGCAAAGTAGCCACACCTTTCCTGGTTAGTTCCAAGGGAATGTGATTAAATTTAAAATAGGACATTGTTAATTTAAGGCACAAAAACAAGTGATGAAATGTAACCAATATGTGGGAAAGCTATTTGTGGAACTGGATGATGTGCGGCTTGAACTTTATAGTGAAAAGTGCAATCTTTGCCCAGCCAGTGTAGGTCAGTTGGTTGAGTGTCATCTCATGTACCAAAAGGTTGCAGGTTCGATTCCTGGTCAAGGCACATTCCTGTGTTGCTGGCTTGATCCCCAGCAGGAGGCAGCAGATTGATGTCTCTCTCTCTCTCTCTCTCTCTCTCTCTCTCTCTCTCTCTCTCTCTCTCTCTCTCTCAAAATCTATAAAAACATATTTTAAAAAATAAAAAATTATAAAATTAAAAAAAGGAAAGGTATAGTCTTCCATAACCATTGTAGTTTAGATTCTTGTAGCACTTCTCTTAGGAAGGAATAATCCCTCAGAGTTATTTGGTTTTGCTTTTCTTTAGAAACATATGAAGTCAACGTAGACAGCAAAGCTTAATTTCAGAAAATGCAAATTTAATTAAATAAATTTGTTTCTCCTAAAATTAGAGCCTAATTTCATGTCTTACCTGAAACTTGAGTTATCCTTGGTTCTCTTTAGGCAAGAAACTAGCTGTAAATATTATTCCTTAATTCTAAAATGATTTATTGAGCACTTAATATATACGAGGCACTAGTCTAGACTGTAAGGGTATACAGGTTGCTAGATATGACTCTTGCACCTGCAAGGAACTCATGGATTCCTTAAAAAAAAGTTTTCTGCTTATTGCAAAGGTTATTTTTGTTCCTAATCAGAGGATGGGTCACTGAAATAGGTAGAGTGGGGCGAAAAGATAAGGACTTATAAACTCCCTCAGGACCCAAAAACTACTCTTAGTTCACTGACACACTCCTTTATTAAATGTTGCCCCATTGAGATCCAGTATTCAGTTATGTTACAGAATTTCATAATTTCTAAAATACTGTAGAAGTTACTTGTTGAAAATTTGGGCAAAGACACATGAACATAATTTTAAGTTTGTGTAGCAATGATTTCTATAAATGAGACTATTGTAAGAAACCCTAAATTAAATTTTTCACCTTCGTTCCATGTTATTATGTTTTACTTTAAATATATGTTCCAGATGAATATGTTACTTTTCATTTCAAACTCCATAATCAACATTTATGATGAAGAGCTTTAGCTTTATCATGACTGTGGGAAATTTGTATTCTTCCAAGTATGTGGAGAATTCTATTATATGGCCAGATAAAGATAGACAATCACATTATCTATAAAATATAGATAATACTAGAATCAACACATTGGGTTTTGTCAAAATTAAGTGAAATAACCTATATAGGACTATTAAAATAGTACTTGGCATGTGGTTAGGACTCAAAATATAAGTGGTCCTCGTTTTGCATGGTTCCAGTATATACAAATTTCAGCCACCATAGTTTAGCTAAATAACACCAACTCCCCTGGAAAAAATTTCAGTTACCACAATATATTAAGTGTGAATGATTGCATTAAGTACAAATTCCTATCTAAATAATAGATGGCACATTATGATCAGTGGCTAGTTAGCACTTATTTCAAAATGTGTCGCTGACTTATCACTGTATATCTGATGTTCAGTTCATACACAGATAGCACTAGCTTCCATTTTACAAAATGGATTATCAAAAGAGACTTGTCCAACAAAGATAAAAGTGCAGGAAAGAAATGAAATTAGAAAGTGTTTGTGACGAAAAAGATGAAGATGTCCCAGAGGAAATGACACTAGCAAAACAAACAAAAACACTTCACATCAAATGAACTCGGAGATATTTCACGACATTGGAACTGTGAAGGATAAAATGTTGGAAGCTGATCTGAACTTAGGAGTATGACAGTTTGCCAAGGCATAGAAAAGATTTGCTTGAACCATATCGTAAGTTATACTAGTATGACAAGAAGGCAAGCACTGTTCAAACTACTCTTAATAAGTTTTTATAAAGAAATAAAGTAAGCATGGACATAGACAATAGTGGGGTGAAGGCCTGGGGAGGGGGCAGAAGTGGGGAGGAGGGGTCAATGGGAGAAACAAGGGGGACATCTGTAATACTTTCAACAATAAAGATAAATTTTAAAAAATAACTGGAAAAGGAAGAGGGATGAAGAAGTACAAATTTCCAGTTATAAAATAAGTCACGGAGATGTAATTTGCAGCATAAGGAATATTGTCAATAATCCTAATATATATAAAGAACTAGGTGGCGTCACGACCGAATGGGCGACCGGTCACCATGAAGCACCTCTCTGTCCCCCCTCTCTCCCAGCCCCCGAGCCGCTCACCATGAGGGGGGGCTGGCGGCGGGGCGGGACTGGGGACTGTTGGTCGGCGGTGGCGGGCTGCTTCGTGGGGTGGCCGTGGGGTGGCCGTGAGCCGAGCAGAGCAGTCACCCAGGTGGCAGCGAGTTTTGTGGAGCAGTTGCGGGTCGGAACCTCGTGGAGCAGTGGCGGGGCGGGGAGAGTTTTGCAGAATCTCCAGCGTGAGCTTCACAGGGCGGCAGCAAGCTTCGTGGAGCAGTCGAGGGGCAGGGGGAGCCTCGCGGAGCAGTGGAGGGGCCGCGAGCATCACAGAGCATCCCGGGGCGGGGCGGGGCGGGGAGCTTCACGTAGCGCAGGGTGGCAGCGGCCATGCGAAGGAGGCCAGGCTAGGCCTGGGGACCCTAACCGCACATGATTTCATGCGCACTGGGCCTCTAGTATTGTAATACCTGTTGGTAACAGATGGTTACTAGACTTACCGTGGTGATCACTTCATAAGGTACATAAATGTTGGATAACTATGTTGTATACATGAAACTAATATAATATTGTATGTCAACTATAATTAAAAATAAGTTTTTAAAAAACTGAAAAAAATAAAGTATCTTAATCTCAATGTTTCTAAGTTTTAAATTGCAGTGTACTGAATACAACTATTTTTACTTTTTTTCATTTTCCTATTTATTTTTTGCTTACAGTAACAGGATTGTTAATCTTTTGACAAAAAAATAATTAAAGGCCACAGGACAACCATAGTTTTCCCCATTGATTACTATTATTACTTTATTGGTTTCAGCTTGTACAGTCACTTTTATAGTCCCACACTACTATGCAAAGCAACGCATGGTAGTTATTTTATCCAGCCAGTCGACTACTATGTATAGTTTTAGAGAAAGTGTTTGTTACTTTTCAGTATTTGAGGAAACTCTGTCATTTCTCTCCTGCTTCTGTCTTTGTATTTTCTGTATAATGTAAGTCCTGATTCTAGTGCTGTCTCATTCCAGAGTAACTCTCAGAGCCTCCCAGCGTATCTTCTACAGAAGAAGTACAGTACTAACCTTCTCAGTTTGTCTATTCTTCAGTACCCTACCTTATTTCTCATTCTCCTGAACCTACTTCAGTTCGGTGCTGACTCTTCCTTTCATTCTTCTTCCTGCTACTGTCCTCTTCTTCCCTCTTCTCCCACAATGCCTGTCAGTTCTTTAGTACATTGCCTTCCTTTCAAAATGACACCTGCCCTAGCACATATTCTTATGAGAAACTTCTTTAAATTCATTGGCTTCTTCCTTTATGTTTCCTCTACATTTCTGTCAATCTTAAAAGACAAATGTTTTCCCTGAATTTAAATTATTACAAGAAAGTCTATGTGAGCAAAATGTCAAATTCTAGCTGGAAGTTGACCACATGAATGCCAATAGGCAACAAAATGAAAATTGAAAATAAATGCTGCATATTTTCACTATATACCCTGGTGTACTTCTTTAACCATGTGAATGTATAGTTGAATATTCAGAAAATAATTAGTAAAACTCACATTAAATAAATAACGATAATTGTTTTCAGTTTTCCATTGGCAACTTGTTTGATACAATTGCTTCCTAAAGTTCTGAGGCTTTCAGAAGATGAAACCTTCATCTGTCTGATGTTATCTGCACACACATAGAAGGAAGAGCAGCTACTGGGGGCTACATGGACTCTAGGCAAATAAATGTGGAGTTGGACATGAGTGTTACTCAAAAGAGAAGCTGATAGCCTGGTTGCATGTCTTTAAGACCTTGGGAATCATAGTGATGTGACTTTGAAAGAGAATTCCATTTTATCAGCTGATTTATTGCCTCCTTGTCTAAAACCAAAGGCTTTGTCAGGCTTACAATGCTACAAGGAGTTTTTTAATCTACATATTTAGATGAAGTTACTGTATTGGAACTTGTCATTTTAAGTCTGGTACTGCCTCTTGAATTTTCCATGGTCATTACTGCATGTCATGTTACTGAATGTGTTCTTTTTTGTTTGTTTGTTTTTCCCCAAGAAGATACTACTGTCTCTGTTTCTCTTGCTTCAGTTCATAGTGTCTAAAAGAGATTCCAGGGGAATTCACAGAGGCCCAAAACTTACGATAATAATGGCACCAAAATCAATTAATTGGAATCTAGTTAACAAAAATTAATTCTCTCAGTACCTAAAAGAGTTACCTCCTGTAAACAGAAATTTTAGTCTACTTCTCATTCACTTCTCTGAGCCCATGCTACAGCCTGAATTACTGGTTCCGTTGGTCATAAGCTTTCAGTTCTGTTGAGTGTATTTGACTGTGCAGCATGATAGAAAATTTTCCTGTTAAACCAGCTGTGCTCCTGCTCTACGGTGGAGACGGAGCACAGATTTGAATGTAGAAGGTGGTGAGTGCGCCCCGAGTGCAGTACTCAGTGCAAGAACATCCACAAGCTTTTCTTCTGTAACAGGGCAAACTCACCTAAACCGTGTCTTTAAATCTTGCCTGGCATAACAAGAACCTTTAAACTTTATCTATCTGTGACTATCTGTGAATATGCCTGACTCATCACCGTAGTGCCTTTCAACCCATCCCTACTCAACTCAACTGCTCTTCCTGCCTTATGCAGATATTTAAAATTCTTTAAGACTTCTGGTGAAGCCATAGGGTTTTTATATTTAATATTACTTCATAGCACCAGAAGTTCATAGCTCATGAATATCACAGATGTATAAAATAAAAGGGAAGATTTTTTTCTGTATACTCTAAATCTCTTTGTGGTCTATGTTGTTGGATCATAAGTGAGTCATGAGCTTTTATTTCAAAGCAGCAATTATATCACAGCAGAGTCATTTTTTTAAAATGACAAGAATAATAGCAAAAAGTTTTTTTTTTCCTCAAAAAAGATATTAGTGTCTCTGTTTCTCTTTTAAAAGTTCTTCGGTCTTTATCTGAAATTTTAAAAATCAAGGAAATGCTACATTGGCGACATTCTAGCTTTTCTCTATATTTTGTAAGAATAAAAGCATCTGGTTTCACTGTCCTTTGGCCCCTGCTCCTGTCCTCTGTTATCACCTCAGCAGAACAGTGCTAATTTTTATTTACCTTGTGAGTTATCTCATAGAGTAATAAATGACTCTGTTTCGTGGCTACACTGACTTGATTAACTCTTTTTTTGTGTTATTACAACTTTAATGTTCTTGTTGTATGTAATTTACCTTTGGGTGTCAGTTTTTCTTAACTGTATAACATGTCTTTGATGTCTCACTTTGTCTTACACTGTTTTCTACTTAAAAATCCACACAGCGATTGATAGTTTAATTACTTCAGTTGTTTTGAAGTAGTTTTAGTGAACTAAATTGTTGGAATGTGTGGTGCTAACTGTCTTACTGAGAGGTGGAAAGTGTCACTCTTCTGTACTCAGCTGCCACAGTTTTACTGAATTCTTGATTCTGACTCAGAGCAGAACTTCCCAGTGGCTGGTCTCTGGATCTTGTGTCCTGCCTTTGCCTTCTGTTTTGCTCCTTGATTAATGTGGTCTTAAGGATCTACGCCTGCCGTTTGGTGTCAGCGCTGAGTTTCTAGGGCCTCTGCAGAGTGGGGGAAACTGTAAAATTAGCACCATCTCCTCTGCCTCACTCTCTCTAACTTTTACACCATTCTTACATCTGGTCTGCTCTGTTGAGCTAATCACATTCAAAAAGTTGGGCTTTTATGTCGTGTGTGTGTGTGTGTGTGTGTGTGTGTGTGTGTGTTGTTTGGAAACATATATTTCACATAAATGTAAAATGAAACTTCACATATATTCTTTTTTTAATTAAATTTATTGGGATGACATTGGTTCATAGGGTCATATATGTTTCAGGTATATATTTCTCTGATACATGACCTGTTGCTTCATTGTGTGCCCACCACCCAAAGTCAATTCACCTTCCTTCGCCAGATATTTGGCCCCCTTTACTAAGCCATATATTTGGCCCCCTTTACCCTTTACTACCTTTCACCCCCTTTCCTCTGGTAACCACCGTGCTGTTGTCTGTCTATTTCAGTTTTATATCCCACATGCGAGTGAAGTCATATGGTTCTTAGCTTTTTCTGACTGACTTATTTCACTTAGCATAATATTCTCAAGGTCTATCCATGTTGTCACAAATAGCAGTATTTCATCTTTTCTTAAGGCTGAGTAGTATTCCATTGTGTATATGTAGCACATCTTATTGACAAAGGAGCCAAAAACACACAATGGAGAAAAGAACGCCTCTTTAATAAACAATGCTGGGAGATTTGGAAAGCCACATGCAAAAGAATGAAGCTAGACTATAGCTTGTCCCCTTGTACAAAAATTAATTCACATATATTTTTAAGTGAAACTTGGTCCTCTATCTGGAGCATGAGCAGCTCTGGGAGAGATGCTTTTGGAGAAATGAGGAAGCAAGGATTACCTTCCAAGCCAATGAGATAATTGATCAGCATGATGGAGTAAGTCAAAGCCAGACTTCCCTCACATCAGGTGTTTTATGCACTTGCTATGCTAAGAGCACTGAGGATAGCATGTGCATTAGCACATTTTTACATAACTACAAAATAAATCATATCTGTAATGTCCGCTTGGGATGTTCCACATTTTCTACAAAGAGAGCTAAAACATGAAGCTACAGCTAACTGTTTAGGGCAGCCAGGGTATCAGAGTGGAAAGGCGGGGAGTTCAAAGGGGTCGGAGATCACTGTGGTCCTGAGAATATGGGCAGAGCTTGCCAAAGAGATGAGACTTATAAGGATGCTTGTTATTAACCTGGCCTCCACTATTCCCTGCTTCTTAACCGTTAGTGGATCTTGGCAGTTGGTCTTGCCATCTTAGAATAAAGGATACTTAGGGAGAGCCTAATAATGCGTATCCTAACACTTTGTGCATTTCTGCTTACAAGTTAACTTCTCTTAATTCCTGGATCCTAATAATAGAAACTGTTAAGTTCTCCTTGTGCAAGTGTAGCCGTCCTGCTTTCCTGACAGTTTCTTTACTCTCCATTTAGAGACTAAATATATGGGGCCTGGAATCATGTGATTTTTATCCTTACTTCTTAATTCCCTAGGGATAAGACTGAGCTGCTTCTTACATTGTAATCTAATCACTTACTGAGAGGCCTCTGTATTTGTTGAAGGTGATGGATTAGCTTTTCAAGCGCCACGGCCCATACAGTGCTGGTTGTCTGAGGCATCCCCATCACCTGCCTTCCCCTGAACTCTATTTCTGTTCCAACCAAATGTGCTCCTGCCTTTTTTCCCGGATCACCCCATTTCCATAGCCCATTAAATACACTTTTAAGGAGATGTCAAGACTTCCCCTAAGAGTATGGGCTTTTATTTGTGACAGCACATATGCATAACCCAGGAGATAGGCACCTTGACAGATGCGATCTGACCAAGTACAGAGAAAACCTTAATTGAGAGCATCCAAGTTAATTTTTAAAAACTTCAAGTCAATATAGCCTTATTTTTTAAATTAGTAAATGGTTTTAGCTACTACATTTTAGCTCAGTTAATATAATAAGCTTTCCTCAAATTCAGTTGAACTTTTGTCCAATTCACTAAGAACATTTTCAGTAAACTGTTGCTTTAGACAACTAATGAGCTTTTTCTTTGTGGTGCTTTTTTGCAAAGGGGCTGGTTTCCATATGTGGGCCTTAATTTATACAGTTGATCTCTGTTGCTCCTCTTTGTGATCTTTCATTCTGTTCATTCTGGTTGCTTTGTAAGTTTGAAAAAAATAGCATGCAGGTAGACCTGGAAAGAGTAGGTATGAGCAAAATTATTCTTAAGCAAAATTTTATATATTGTAAACTATTTTTCATAGACCATCATCTTGAAACTTGTCTCAAAGAAATATGGAGATCTTTTCACCATTAACACTGCAGAGATTCATTTATTTAACATTAAACAAATACCTATTGGCTTCCCGCTCTGTGCCAGATGTAGTACCAGGTGCTGAGGATTTCACAGTGAACCAGACAAGGGTCCTGCTCTTGGCCAGCACACATTCTGACTGTAGTTGCAGTGGAGATGCAGACAACGAACAAATCATCACATACACAGCCATATCCACAACCTCATTACCTGTAGAGCTGTTGAATTTAGTCTCATGGTGCTAGCCCCCCATCTTGAAAGAGGTGTTTGAGGGCTTTATTCTGGTACAGGAGAGAAAGGATGGGAGGGTCAAGTTTCTCATGGTTAAACTGGAGCTAAATGTTCTTTACTCTCAGAATTATAAAGATGAAAACTCATTCATTCATTCAGCAAACCTTTATTGGACAGTGTATCAGTCAGGGTTCTATTCTCTTCCAGGCTTTATAATATCTACATGCATGTCCTTAAGTACTTCACACTGGTTGGAAAGGTGGAGGCATAAAATAAATAATTTCAGATAAATGTTACAATGAAAACATATGTCAAGGGGAGAACCACAAAAGCAGTAACTAACTGCCTGGGGGAATGCTTTATCATACAGTGACCTCTGACCTGTATCTTAAAGGTGACTAGAAACTCAGCAGATGTTTACTGAGCACCTTCTGTGAGCCAAGCACAGTTGTAGGCACCGTAGACAGCAGTGAACTAGGCATAGTCCCTGCTCTCTTGGCAGCAGAGAAACAGATAATAAACATATAAACAAACATTTATATATTAAGAGGTAATACTGCTAATGCCAAAAAATAAAGGGTACTGAAGGAAACAGAGAGTGATAGGTGCTGTTTTAGAGAGTGTGTCTAATGAGATGACATTAGACCTGAAGCCCAAATGACATGAGAGATTGAGACCAAGAAGTAGGGGGAAGCCATTTCAGACAGAAGGAACAGCATGAACAAGGAGTAATAATCATGAAAGCATGGCGTCTTTAGTGCGAAGTGGGATATTTTCACTGAGCATGCAGGTAGGTGGGGTGCAGGGAGTTGGGGGTGCTTGGTAGATGAGGCTGGGAAAGAATTGGCAGAGGGAGGCATGGAGAGAGGGAGAGAGGAAAAGAAGGAGGGGCCAAATGGTGAAAAGCCACATTTCCATACTCAGGAGTTTCCATGTTGACATTGTTGACTGGGGGAAGAGGAGTTAGATTTTGAAAAAAAATTTAAGAGGAAAATGACATGGTTAGATTTTTTGTTTGGTCAGGTTTGGTCTGGTTTTTGGCAAATTACTCTAGCAGCAGTATGCAAGATAAAGTTGAAAGGAGATGCAGAGGAGGCTAATTATAATGTTACTAGAGGCCCAGTGCATGAATTCGTGCATGGGTGCGGGTCCCTCCGCCTGGCTGGTGATCAGGGCTCACCCAGGGTGGGAGGGACCACAGAAGGTTGGCTGGCCACGGGAGGTTGGCTGTGGGAGCTCACTGACCACCAGGGGGCAGCTCCTGCGTTAAGCCTCTGCCTCCTGGTGGTCAGTGCATGTCATAGCTACTGGCCAGTCGTCCGGTCGTAAGGGATGCTTAGGCTTTTATATATATGATGATAATACAGGTGAAAAATAATGTGACCTAAATTAAAACAGTAAGATGAGGCTAGAGAGAAATGGCAGAGTTCAGGTGTTTTAGAAGACCTATTAATTAAGATTTGATTCCCGGCAAAGTCAAGAACCATTCCTAGGTTTAAGCTTGGGTAATGATGCCATTAACCAGCTTAAAGAGTCTTAGAGGAAAGCAGGTGTAGAAATGCAGATAATGAATTTTATTTGGGGCACTGGGAAATACAGAACTGGAAATTAAAAGTCAAGGCTGAAATACAGATTTGGCTGGGACCAGCATTTCATGGAAATTTAAAAAGGAGAAGGAGCAAGAAGAGTAGTCAGCATTGTCCGACACAACACAGAAGTTTAATGGGATAAGGATTTTTTAAAAGCCATCAGATTTGACAGTTGGAAGGTCACCAGTGATTTCAAGAAGACCAATTTCAGTAGACGTGGGTGAGGCAGAGACACATCATGCTTGAATTGGAGAGTGAACGGGATTGTCCAGCCCAGGTCACTCTCTTCTTAGAAGCTTTGAACTTGAGGTTTTTCTTCTCTTCCCCCTTCCTCATTGGCTTTTTCCACCCACGACCTAAGACTGGATGCCTGAGCTGCAGACATAGTGGAGGGGAAAATATTCTAAGATTCTTGGCTCTTTGATGTGTGAGAAGCCAGGATTAGAGGAACCTGGTGTTGGTGAGTCAGGTATTGCAGGGAGCCATCAGTAAGGCCAGTCCAGAGACCTGCCTCCAGAGGGGAAGGGAGATGAAGCACATAGGTCTCCATTATAGGCAGGAATTCTGAGCCTGGAAGCTGAAGTAGGATGAAGTGCAAAGGACTTGAAGGGCTGGTGGGAGAAACATGGAATTAGTCGAGAACTTGGCCCCAGTGAGAGAATGGAATCTAGCAAAGTGTGGGGGTGAGGGGTAGAACCTGGCAGCAAATTAATGTTAACTGGAAAGTCAGGCAGCGATATTTAGGTTTCTTGGGGCACACACAGGGTGTGAACATGTGCAAAGGAGAGACTGTTGGCAGTACCTGTGACCATCAAGATAGCATGAGGGGACAGTTCATGAATTGAAGGCTAGTCCCAGAAATACCTGGCCTGTAGACGGTTAACAAACATCTGTGAAGCCGAGCGGGGTCGTTCAGATCATGTGGAGGAAAGGAATTAGATACCCGAGTTCTGAAGAGCTGTAAGTAAATTCCTAGGTCCCTTCAGGGATAGGATGGAGGCAGTGACTAAGGAATCCCAGGCAGCTTGGAGGTGCAAAGCCCAGGGAGACTTGCACCTCGGAGGGAGTTGGAAGTAAAGTTCAGGGTAGAGGACGCATTCCCTTAACCCTGGAGATACTAAGACTTAACGGGTGGGTCTATTGGATTTCCCCACCGCGGAGTACACCCTTGGCCTGTTTCTCTTGCCTGCACTGCCATCTCTGCCCTCTGGGGGGCGGGGCTCGAGGGCAAGGCAGGTAGGTGGCTGTTGTGAAGCCTCGAGAGCCATCAGTTCCTACCAGACTTCCTGCGTGGGGTGCGGTTTTACTCCATGGCGGAGCGCAAGCCCTCACACTTGTCCCCTCAGCCAGTTGGTGGTGGGGGCGGGCCCAGAGGGCCAATGCTAGTGGGTGTTGACACCCCAATTTGGTTGAGTGCCCAGGCGGCCCCTGGCAGCTTGATGGTCAGACCAGGGATCCAGATGGGAGTCTGCCCCGGCCGTGAGGTGTGGGGGGTGCCCCTGAATCCCCCGTCATACAAACTGAGGGGCGGGGTGGTGCCCTGCGAGGCCCGGTTCGGAGCTGGCGAGGCGGGGGCCTGGCTGCAGAGCCCCTCGGAAGGCACTCTCCGGGGGCCCCACAGCGCCCTGCGGTACATCCCGAGGTTGGCCCTGCCCGAGGACCTCTCGGCCGTAGAGAAAGAGATGGAGCAGCTGGCCAAGGAGCTGAGAGAGAGGAGGATGACCCTTGGCTACTCGCAGGCCGACGTGGGGTTCGCCGTGGGCGCTCTTTTTGGGAAGGTGCTTAGCCAGACGACCATCTGCCGCTTCGAGGCCCAGCAGCTCAGCCTCGCCAACAGGTGGAAGCTGCGCCCGCTGCTGAGGAAGTGGCTGGAGGAAGTGGACACCAAGAACCTTCTGGGCTTATGCAGAATGGAGATGATCCTGCAGCAGGCGCAGAAGTGGAGACGCGCAAGCAGGGAGCGGCGCATCGGAAACAACCTGGAGCAATTCTTCCTGCAGTGCCCGCAGCCCACAGCCCAGCAAATGAGCCGCATCGCCGGGCAGCTTCGGCTGCGGAAGGACCTGGTCCAAGTTTGGTTCTATAACCGGAGCAAGATGGGCAGTCTGCCAACTAATGATTTCTGTCCACCCGCGGAGGTGGGGGTTGCCAGGCCTCCCTTCCCAGGGGGAACAGTATGCTTTCCCCTAGCATCGGGGCTCCGTTTTGGTCCCCCCAACCATGGGGGACCTTACTTTCCACCCTTGTACTCCTCAGCCCCTTTCCCCGAGGGAGGCGCCCTCCTCTCTGCCCCCAGCACCACTTTGGGCGTCCCCCGGCTTTCCAACTGAGGGCCTGCCCTTGTGGGGAGAGCCGTGCTGTGCTGGGAAACATCCCCGGCGCTCCGTCGGGGCTTTCGCATTAGTTCTGGGTCCCTGTCTAAAGAAGTTAAGAATCCATATGTGGGAAGGCGTCATAGGGTGGGAGTACGTTTTTAAAACTTAGGAATGGAAATTGAAGTTTATTCTGCTTTGTGTTTTTCCTTTTGTTTTTACCTAGCATTGGTTTTAAAATACATTACAATACATAGATGGTTTGGATATTTTGTCTCTTTTTTATTAATTGAATGTTAATTGTGTCCCATTCCTGTGGTTCTTAGTAAACAGGGTTTAGTTTTTATACACGATAATGAATGAAAAACTCAAGGCACAGAAGACTTTCAGAATAGCATTTTTATCAAAAACAAGTAGAGCTTCATGTAAACCCAGACACAGAGTCCAGGATATTAGTTACCTTCAGGGGCAGGTTTGGGGAAGGAGTAAGAGGAGTACACAGAACCTACCTGGAGTCCTTGAAGAAACACGCATGTTGCTTGTTCTCTCCTTCTTGAAAGATGTGGGGGTTTTTCTAGTTCACCTTTTCATTTAGAGTGCCCCAGCTTAAAGTGAGGGTCTCAGTTCAGATCTATACCTTATGCAGTACAACAGGTTTAGCTCCTGTCCTGCCACGTCATTGTATTTTAGACCCCTTTGTTACTGAGATTGGCAAACTGGACCGCATTGGCTCAGCTCCGGCGTACCTCTGCTTCTGAGCTCCATTTGGTTCATTCCCTGGGAATTTCCCTTACTTACTAAAAAACCTCTTACGGCTTTTTTTTTTTTAATTTATTCTCACCCAAGGATATTTTTTCCATTGATATTTAGAGAGAAAGTGGAAAGGAGAGAGGATGGGGAGAGAGAGACATCGACTGGTTGCCTCCTGCACACACCCCAATTGGGGTTGGGGATCAAACCTGCAACCTAGGTAAGTGCCCTTGACTGGGGATCAAACCCAGGATCCCTTGATCTATGGGCCGATGCTCTAATCACTGAGCAAAATCGGCCAAGCCTTGAGCTCAGAGGCTATTTAGAGTATATTTGTGATAGGTGATACAGTATTCCCTGGAGGCTTTTATGATGGTACACCTTAAGTTGCTTTTCCAATCTCTTCTATAAAATTGGTCTTTTAGCTTTCTATCTCTATACCTCAGTTCTGGTCATCATATGCCAAACCAATACCATTCATACTCTGTGTTTTCCCATATCTGGTGCCATATCTCTGCATGTGATATTTATTGTTTTATAACTTATCTGTCACTATATGTTATATCTCAGTGTATGTTCTTTTTGCTTACTAGTCTTGTCAGTTTTTCTTTCTCTGCTTAATCAGTCTTACAAAGAAGTCATCCATAGGTATTTTCAAAGAACAAGCTTTTTTTAGTTTTTCTAGTTTTTCTGATTTATTTCAATGTATGTATTTTGTTGTTGTTCTCAGTGTCTGAAGAAAGAGAGGTTAGTGAAAATGGAGCTAAACTTCAATTGGTTGGCCCTAGATTTAATAGATGATTAATCTCTTACCCTTGGGCTGTCCTACTAATAGTCACACAGCACCAACCCCATTCCTTTCTCGGCCTAGACAGCCCTCTGGAAAGCCTTGGAAGGGAGATGTTTCTGTAGAGGGTCAGGCAATGCTTACTGCCAGGATGAATGATTGCAACTGAGCTAGGAACATCCAGCTCTAAAAGCTGTTAGGAGGCTGTGGGCCAGGCTGCTCCTTGAATTCTGCAGCCCCTGCGGATTTGGAGAAATGCTAACAGCTCTCAGTGTTCAGGAGGGCTCCCAGGGTCTGTCTACCCAGGGTCAGCCTCAGCACCTGTACAGCTGCACCACTCACAGCTGCTGTGTCTTGGGTTAGGCAGGTACTTAAGAAGTTACTGATCAGCCTTTACATCATTTAAAATGAGATTTTCCATCACTGGTGCTCTTGAAAGAGAAAAGGCTAGACCTTGGGGAAACCTTGATATTTAAAAATTTCAGACTTTTCAGAGATTTAAGATTGATAATAAGATCCCTCAAAAGTGAGAAAGAACCACCCTCAGGGTTAGAAGAAAACCAAGTGTGGTGTTGGTGGTTAACAGTGTCAAATGTACAGAGATCAAGTAACATCTATCAAGTAAGATATTTCACGAACAACTGTGCCACTGGTACCTTTAGTGACAACAATTTCAGTGGAATAGTTAGTAGAGGCAGATGCCAAACAACAGTCCAAAGTCTTCAAAGTTGCCAGGTTGTCCCCTACCTCAATTAAAAGCATAAATTCCAACCACTGGCTTAATAGGATTTCACTGCCATTCTGAAAATGTTTCCTTATCAAGTGTTGCTTTTATCTTTTCTTTAGACAACGCAGGTATTTTTAACCTGAAGACATCGGGCCCCTTTAGAGTATAAGCAGAATAGTGTATTTGTACAATACATGTTCATTTTCTTTAAAGATACTGATGATACCTTAATCACATTTTTAAAAGGTACCCTGACTGTAGATCTTCAATTTCAGAATTTATGAAGCACCTTCCCCTCGGCCACTTTACTTTCAAGAGTTTTCTTTGCCACAGTACTTGTCTAATAGGTCATTCCTAGTGTTCTAAATTGTCTGGGTATCTTTAGCTCAGTATCCTGTAATGGCCCTGAAGCATTTCTTATGTAAGCCTTTCCAATTCAGACTAAATACTGTATTATCTATAATAATAAAAGTGTAATATGCTAATTAGACTGGACAGCTGAACGACCTTCCGGATGTCATTCCAGATGTCCTTCCTGATGAAGCCGCGGCGGCAGGGGCCGAGGCAGAGGTGGTTAGGGGCGATCAGGCAGGCAGGCGAACAGTTAGGGGCATCAGGCAGGTGGGCAGAGTGGTTAGGGGTGATTAGGCAGGCAGATAAGCAGTTAGGAGCCAGCAGTCCCAGATTACAAGAGGGATGTCCGACTGCTGGGTCTAAACCGGCAGTTGGACATTCCCTGAGGGGTCCCAGATTACAAGAGGGTACAGGCCAGGCTGAGGATCCTCCCCCTCCCCAGCATGAATTTCGTGCACCAGGCCTCCCTCTAGTGTGTTAATAAATTCATACTAAGACAAATGACAACTTTGTAAGGGAACACATGATGAAGGATTTATATAAAGAATTTTGAAAACCTGTACAGCATTATGTAATTTAAAGGAATGATCTCTGAATTTGTTTCCAGCCTATAATTTTATGAGTCTCCATGAATAAGAACAAAACAATGTACCACAGATTGAACATGGAGATTATAGGAAGGGAGTCTACAGAGTCGGATGACACTGGTCCTCCTACAGTGACTCCCACTTAATCTTTCCTTTCTCATCTGCTGTAGTCTCAATTGTCTCTCACAAATGCAAGCTCAGTCCTGCCTTTATTCATGCTATTTCTTCACTGAATGCCCACTCACTATAGCTTTTATGTCCAAAACCTACTATATTATTTTACTAGGGCTTCCATTACAAAGTACCTCAGATTGGGCCACTTAAAGAACAGAAATTTTTTGTCTCACAGTTTTGGAGACTCGCAGTCCAAGATCAAGTGTTAGTTCTTTCTGAGGGCTGTGAGGGAAGGATCTGTTCCAAGCCTCTCTCCTTCTTTGTTGATGACCATTTTC
The DNA here is from genome assembly GCF_951640355.1 of Cnephaeus nilssonii. Classification (NCBI taxonomy): domain Eukaryota; kingdom Metazoa; phylum Chordata; class Mammalia; order Chiroptera; family Vespertilionidae; genus Cnephaeus; species Cnephaeus nilssonii. Next base: position 62,728,827 of record NC_137073.1, read on the forward strand.
TGTTGTCTCTTTACATGGCCTTCCTGCTATGCATGTCTCTGTGTCCAAATTTCCCCCTTTATAAGGACACTAGTCATAATGGATTAGGGCCCGCTCTAATGCCCTTACTTTAACTTGATTACCTATGTTAAGACCCTATCCTAATATATAAAAACCCTGAGTCCGTCACATCCACAATGACCAGAGGCTTGACCAACCAGAAGTCAGTCCTACAGTCAGCCCTGGGTTGCTGCGGTGACCCAGCACTGACTGCAGCGCTGTGGGCACCTCAGCCGAGGCGACCCAGCACTGACTGCTGAGGGGGCTGCTATCAGGCCTGGATAGAGGCTGGGAGAGAAAAACAGGGTCTGATCACAGCCCCCGTAGCAGTCAGTGCTGGGTCGGTATGGTGGAAGTCAGTCTTGCGGTCAGTGAACATAGGGTCAATTAACATTAAGTGAACATAGGGTCAATTAATATCTCTTTGAGAGGAGTTGAGAATATAAAGTACAGTGTAGAGCAATTACTTATATTATTTCACATAAAACTCTTTTCAACTAAGATATTTCTTTTATTTAAAATGTATCTTTATTGTTTAAAGTATTGCAGATGTCCCTTTGTTTTAGGTGGGTTTTCCCCCCATTGATCTCCTCCACCCTGCACCCGCCCCTTCCAGGCATTCGCCAGACTATTGTCTGTGTCCATGGGCTATTCCTATCTAATACATAAAAATCTAGAAAGATTTAGAGAAAATAAAATAAAAGGTATGCCAGGTAAATATTGGACAGAAGAGCTAAAGTTGCTTCTTGAATACTGGATACAGGCTTGAAGCCAAAACACAACTCATGAGATAAAGTTAGTCATTGTAACATAACAAAAGGTTCCTTTCACTAAAGAGATAAGATGGTTCCCAATACTTATACACATAATAGAATAGTGTGGGGGTTCAGAATGAGCCTCACCAAGATGTATCTCACTGGTATGCAGATTTTTTAGCTAAGGGCAATTTTAGCTTCAGGCTCAAGTGAAAATTCTGCCCCTCCCTTTAACTACCTAAAAAAAAAATTTGAATCAGAGACCTTACCCAGAATAACACATTATCCTATATAATAAAAGGCTAATATGCAAATTGACCGAACAGCAGAATGACCGGTCACTATGACACACACTGACCACCAGGGGTCAGATGCTCAATGCAGGAGCTGTCCTCTAGTGGTTAGTGTGCTCCCACAGGGGGAGCGCTGCTCAGCCAGAAGCCGGGCTCATGGCTGGCTAGCGCAGCAACAGTGGTGGGAGCCTCTCCCACCTCCGCGGCAGCACTAAGGATGTCCGACTGATGGCTTAGGCCTGCTCCCTAAGCCATCAGTCGGACATCCCCTAAGGGCTCCCAGACTGCGAGAGGGTGCAGTCCAGGCTGAGGGACTCCCCCCTTCGAGTGCATGAGTTTCGTGCACTGGGCCTCTAGTCTATAAATAAGGTTACATTCCAAGGTGCTGGGAGATTATGACTTTAAAATATATATTTATATATATATATATATATATATATATATATATATATATATATATGTAGTGATTATGACTTTAAAATATATATATATATAATATATAAGAGACTTGTTTATTTTATGTATGTATACACACACACACACACATACACACACACACACACACACACATTGGAGGAGCAGGGACACAATTCAATTAATAAAACTACCACTCCTGATATAAGGAAAATACAGTTGTGCGTTGGGGATTGGGGATGGGGTAGCATAGGAAGGCAGAGAGACTTGTTTATTTTTTTGTACAAAGGAGTCAATATGTGTAAAGGAGAAGTAGTGATGGGAAGGAAAGGACATTAGCTGTAGAGTTAAGCAGCCCCAGATCTGCATCTTGTTTCTAGGCACTCACATAGGTAATGTCCCCACCCCAGGGTTGGACAACTTCAAGAAAAATAACATTTTTACTTCCCAACCAATAACTTTATGGGTTGAAGAATTTCAGTGCCTACTTATTTCTATTTTAAGAGTAAAACAAACTCTCATCAGTGAAATTCAGAGGCATTGTCTTAGGAAGAAAATTTTAGATATTTTGATAAAGATAATGATTCCTGCTTTCCCCAGAAAAATTGATATGTAAACCGGTTGAGAAAACCCTGTCACTTTCTGTTCAGCATTGTCAGCCACGAATTTCATCCAGCTAATGTAACCGGACAGTCAAGTGACTTGCCTTTAATTTATTGTGATTGGGTTATATTTATGAAAAGCAGACCGGCAACAGCTAATAGCAAGTGTTTAGACACTGATTGTTTTCATAGGTAGTTTTAAGACATTGCTAAAGCTAAGTAGACACCAAGTACGTTTGCTTAGTATATGAAATATAAATCATTTTTCGGTAATAATGAGTCTTTAAATGCATGCACATATTATAAATGGTTACCTCATTTCAGGCATACTTTTATGGCACCAGTCTGCTCACTAAATATGTATTACCTTTGAGAGTTAAACTAAAGAGGAGAGGTGGGAACAGACCTACCAGACAAAGATTTATCTGTTGTTCTTTTCTCTCCTGAAAAGGCAATCACCCCAACACCATGGGTAGAAAAGAATGTTTTGCTCCTTCTGTGTCACGTCATTAAAGTAGTTAATCTAAAGCCATAAATTTTTGTCTTCTGGGCCAAGAAATTTTAAGTAAAATACTAACAAAAATGTTATGCTTTTAAATGAGAAGTGAAAGAATCCTTATCCTTTTTATTTGAGTTTCCAGAAATGGCACACTTCATAAAAAAATTTATCATTTTTATTTTTAAACTGAGTTTCTTGCATTAGTCAGTAAACAATTTATTTGGTGAATATTCTCTGTGCACATATATACAACATGTGAACATTTAGGAAACAGAAGGTGCTTGAATTTGTGAGATTTAAATATTTTCTCACAGTTGATCCAGTGATACTACAGTTGAAATAAAACCACACATAAATGAAATACCACTTTCTACTAAAAAGCAAGTATAGATTTTCTATCATTGTTTTAATGAGGACAATAATGATTTCATTTATTCAGTGGAACATCTTATAAATCTTTAGCATGTTTACCTCCATATGCATTTATTGACTCACCTATAAAACTCCATCTGTCCTAAACACAAATACGCATATACATTTAATTACATTATCTGACTACACTTTTTCTTTTTTTAAATATATTTTTATTGATTTCAGAGATGAAGGGAGAGGGGGAGATAGAAACATCAACGATGAGAATCATTGATCAACTGCCTTCTGCACGCCCCCTACTGGGGATCGTGCCTACAATTCGGGCATGTGCCCTGGACCGGAATGGAACCTGGGACCCTTTAGTCCACAGGCCGGCCCTCTATCCACTGAGCCAAACCAGCTAGGACTGACTACATGTATTCTTATACTGCTAATATTCTTGTAAATATTATTAAATTTTGAAAGTATAAATAGAGCAGTGGTTTGGTTTCTCATTTGTTATTCAAGAACATGTGCACATATGCCCTGGCCTGGTGGCTCAGTTGGTTGGAGTGTCGTCCTGCACCAAAATGTTGTGGATTTGATACCTAGCTAAGGCACATATCTGCGTTGGGGTTTGATCCCCTGTCAGGGTGCATGCAGGAGGCAACCGATTAATGTTTCTCACATCAAGGTTTCTCTCTCTCTCTCTCTCTCCCCCCTCCCCCCCCCGCTTCTTGTCTCTCTAAAATCAATAAAAACATATCCTCAGGTGAGAATTTAAAACAACAAAACATGAGCACATATATATATTAATGTTCATATTTTAAATACATTATGCTAAATATGAGTCATGTAGATCAAAGGTAATACGCCAGAACATGGCAGCAAAAGAATAATGCCCAGCATAGCAGCTTTTGACCATCTCCCAGACATCCTTGCTGTGGCCTCAAACCAACTCCTCCTCTTCCTCCAGGTTCTACATTCTCACGTTCTAGCAAGCAGTAGAGTTAGACCTCTGTACCCTCTCAGTGATTGAATGTGTACTAAGCACTTGTTAAGGGCTAGGCACTGAAGATCCCAAATTAGACAAAGACATAGGTTAGAGGAAAGAAATGAGAAAACAGGGATCACCCCAAGTCGCCAGTGTTAGAGGAATAGGCAGGAGAACAATACAGAGGAAGGAGCACATGATTCTGTGAGGCATGTCTGGGAACAATCTTAAAAGCAGGGCCCTAACCGGTTTGACTCAGTGGATAGAGTGTCGGCCTGCGGACTGAAGGGTCCCGGGTTCGATTCTGGTCAAGGGCATGTACCTTGGTTGTGGGCACATCCCCAGTAGCGGGTGTGCAGGAGGCAGCTGATCGATGTTTCTCTCTCATCAATGTTTCTGACTCTCTATCCCTCTCCCTTCCTCTTTGTAAAAAATCAATAAAATATATATATATATATATTTTTTTTTTTTAAAAAAGGGCAGGGACAACTTAAGCTAATACTTGAAAGAGAGCTAGGAGTTAAGTTGAGGGTGTGAGAAGAGAGAGAGGAAAGACCCAAAGTCAGTAATAGGAGAAAAAGTGAAAGGAGTTTGTTTCGAGTGAAAATCAGGCTGCGATTAGTTACTTCAATTGAGAGTTGAATGTGGTGGTTAAAATCTTGACAGTCACAGCAAAAAAGTTACAGTTCTCAGTACATGAACCTAATTACATGAGTCTTACAAAATGCATTAGAAGAAATATTGTCTTATCATTAAATGTAAAGATTAATATATCAGTCTTAAAGAAACATTGAACAACCCAATAGATCATTTAATTGTAATACTTTGGTTGATGTTATTGTTGTCATTTAAGGCACACAATCATTCTTCATGTGGCTGGTTCTTATATTGACTTATGACAGCCAAGTCTTAATAGTAAGATCTAAGGAACTAAAATAATTTTGTACTGGCATAACTCTTCCTGATGGTTTGTCTTGGCACTGCTAGACAGCAAATCTAATGATGTTCATGGTTAGCAAATCCCCAGGGCTATTCTTCTCAAGAGTCACTTGTCTCCACCAGGCTTTTGATAAAAAGTTGTTAATAAATTCCTTTAAGTTTATTATAGTATCATCAGAAACCCTGGGAAGGGTTTGATAATTGAAAAAAACATCGGGCACCAAAGACGTCTTAAGTAGTAGCCTAGCTGACTTAGATTACAAAAAATAATGTCTGATTAGAAAGCCTGTTGATTGTCATGGAACACAGTCATGCTACACAAGAGAGTGCCTAGCATGATGCTTGAGGTAGATAGATAACAGTATATTGTGTTCCAAACAAGTGACTGTAGACAAATAACTACTTCATCTGTTTTATTGTCATGGTAAATAGGAATGACTAAAATAGTCCTGTACAGAGTCAGTCCAAGAACAACAACAACAACAACAAAATACCATGAGGATTATTAAAAATTACTTAGGCATAAAGAACAGTGCAGTGCTTAATAATGCTCTTTTTTGCAAAATTAAAAACCCATGCTCTTTGGTTGTTATTAAGTTCAATGTTGCTTACATCCATGAATAATGAAATGCTTTAAGACATATGGTAATCCTTACAAACCTTCTATAATGAGTCCTTAGTATCAATGTAAAATTTGAAGATTAATTTTTCCCCCAAAGCATGCAAACTCACCAGTGTCAGAAGCCATCAATAAATTCATGAGTCTTGACATGCATGCTTTGTCTTTAATTACTGAGTGACACTTTTTAGCGTAAGTTATTTCAGTAGACTAATTTTGTTTTGAAGGCAGGCCAAAAAGTCTATTAGGATCCAGTACTAATAGATCTATTTCTTACTAATATATATTATTCTGAAAATCCCCAAAGTACATATAATGATACAGTTGTTAGGTGAATAACTGTGAGAAATCTGCTTACAGTAGCAGACTCACATTTGATGCATTCCAGTGGTCAAGTGCCTTCTCAGACCCTTAGCACACACAGAGAATAGCCAGAAGATATATAGCCTAATTTAAGGTTTCTTAAAGGTTACTATTTGAGGTTGTAATAAGGATATTTAGGAAGTGGAGGGTAGGTAATTATTCTGAGAACACGGAGATATTGTTATTAGAGTTCTTTATAATTCAACTTGAGGTGGAATATAGCTCATAGGAATCTTAATGCTAGGTGACAGTTATTTTCCTGTCAGTTCTTAAAGTGGTTTAAATGTTAGAGTTTATGAAAATTCATTCTGGAAAACCATTTATTATCCAATGACTTATGCTGTCTTGCCCAAGAGAAATAGCTATTCCTAGCTCCCAATTGTTGATGAGTGGCCTGTTTATTCAAGGCACTGTCTGCAGCACCACTGTGACCTTGGGCCGCTTTCCTTCATTTCCCAGTACATTTCTGTGCCACTTTCCCCCTTCCCCTGCATACCAAACTCCTGTGTTCTCAACAAGTGCAAACCTCTTTTAATTGTGCCTAGGAAAACATAATCAGGAGGATAAATGCCTTCTTTTCTCCCATCCCCTCCTCTCTTCATTATTTTAAGTATTAGAAAACTAAATACAAATTACTTTCGATTACCTACTCTTTTTTAATTATCTGTATCACTTACGTGGATGATCCAGAAACTTCTTGCCTTTAAACACACATTAACATTTAAAAAATGCCACCACTGTACAATTATTTTATAGATTCAAATATGCATACATGGATATCAACCTCACGTTTTTTAGAAGTCGAAGAGTAGAATACAATGTACTTGTTTCATTTACTGTACAAACTCTCTTCATTGTAATTTACATAAGCCCAATTCAAGCTTCTAACAGAAGTAATTTATTTATTCATGTAAATGGATAAACTACTGGTACTACTAGATATTGGGGCTCAAACTCTGTCATCAAGACTTTCTTTCCCTCCATCTCCTTCTTTATTTTGCTTTGCCTAGTGGCCTGATTCTTTCTTTCTTGAATTTAGGAAGGAAGGGTAGCTACAAGCAGTTGCAGCATCTTCTATTCAGCAGCATCCTATAGAAAAAGCTCTAGCATCAAATGAAAACTCTTAGTAAAAACTCTGACGGGCCCTGCTTTTAGTACAGTGATGATCCCTGAACTAATCACTAAAGCCAGAGAGGTTAAATGGCTGTGCTGGGCCAGCCATAGCAATGAGGGGGTTGGGGCTGGAGCATGGCAGTGTAATTGATAGCACAGCAAGGACTATGTGCGTTGGTTGTGGAGGAGTCCTTCCTCAGAGAAGGGTTTTTGGACATGTCCATCCACCACACTTGTTCTTGTGTCAGTTTCTCTGGTTTCTTAGAACACTTAAGGTATGTGCCACAAGCAGATGCTTATGTTACCTGATACGGAGAGAACTGAAAATGTGGGATGACTAAATACAAAAAGGTCCTACATTTGAAACACTTGAACTGATCCATCAGCAGACTGTTATTCGAGTTCGCGATGCTGAAATACATCTAAATGTTCACACAGTTCCTTGGATCGTTTTTGGCTGTGTTTACTGATTGCTATATAGAGCCTGAGTGAAGCCCACTTTGTGGAGAACCTGCTTGCAGTCATATTCATTCCAGTCAGCATCTTCCACTGGGGTGGTGCTCACTCATTTACCCACCTACATCCTGAGATAGTTTAGTAGCATCTGTTCCATAGACCAGTTTTAACATTTGAACATACACAGACTTCATCCACCAGTCTACTAGTCTTCATTTTAATCCTACTTTATCTATTGGTACAACCAAATTAATCTTTGCAAGAGAGAGCTACTGATATTTTGGGGTTATTTTTCTCCCCAGTATTTAATTTCTCTCGACGATATTTTCTTTTGGTATCTATCTTTCAACACTTAATAGTAGGTTATAATAATCTGCCATAGGAATTCTTTGGGATTAACAGGATCCTATACTTAAGGCAAAAGTGTCCCTCAACACTCACAGATAAATATATTATGTTTTACCTTTTTAAAATAACAGTGAAAAATTAAAATCTGGGGCCTATTTTGTTATTTATAAATTATTTCTATATCTAATCAAAATAACATAGGTTCTTACAATCTGTTTTTTTCCCCAGTTCGTTTCCTTTTTCTTATTTCCTTAATTATTTTATTGTATGTAATCTTATTTACCATAAATCCTTAGTGGGATGAAGTAGGGACATTAGTTAATCAATAAATTAGACAAGCAAACTGAAATCAGTAATGTATTAGCTGCTCTTCCTCCTCTTCTATCCTCAGAGAAGATAGAAAATAGATGGTCAATGTCCTCTCAGTGTTTTATATACAATAAAATTATTTGATATCACACAGTGACTATATTTCAGAATTGGATTGCTCTCACAAAAACAATTTATTCATTAAATATATTGATAGACAAGTCTATGTATTATAAAATATTACATTTCATTGATTACAAGATACAATTTTAACTACCTAAAGTTTGAATATATCTTGCAATCAACATGATAAGAAAACATTATGTCATAGCTAACTTGGCAATGTTTTTTTTTTCTTTTTAAGTGATGGGGTAATGAAGAATTTGAAAATTAATGGCATTTTGGATTTGATAACACATACTCTAATGATCTGTCTTCATTTTCCCAAAAAGTTTCATTTAAGTCAAAATTCTGTTGGTCAGCATCCTTTAAGAACAAAAGGTTTGTTTTAAAGATATTCTTTTGTAAAATAAAGTTTATTTTTTAACATTAATAGTTACTTTCTATTGTATCTATTTTATATATTCAAAATTTTGTCATTGTATTTATTAACTCACATGTAGATTGACAACACTCTTCAGCCATCATTTTCACAGATCTTTGATACTGGTGTCACTTAGATATTAGTAATTTATTTTTAAGATGTAATTTTATACGTTTCATTCAAAGTGAAAATAGTGTGATATTGAGAACCTGTAAACTGTTATATGTAAAACTATTTACATTAATCTCAATAACTCAGTTATGACTCTTTGCTTTTTAAATCTCTTTGGTATGTTTCTGTTCTGATTTAGTGCCTGGTTTAAAGATTAATGTTACAGAGTAATTTACTGCAGCTTCACAGATGGTATTTGAATTTTTGTAAATGGGCTTGGAATCTCTGCACCATTCCATATAATGTTAGGTTAACATCAGTGTAAATGTTGAACTTAAAATGGTTCTAAAAGATCATGATAGAAAGTGCATTATTCCTTTCTAAAAACCATAAATTTTGAGGGAATTTCATGGGCTAAGTATTTTTACTTCACTTGCATGGTTAAGATATAACTAGCTCCTTATATTTGAAATCACACAGCCCCTATCTGTTAAAAATAAACATAAAAAATAAATTACCTTGTTTTAAACTATTCTAAAGTTCTAGTCACAGGAGAAGTTACTGTTCTTATTTTTACAGCTTCCTACATGAAATGCTTTATAGAATCCACAAACACACATTGCTTTTAGTGTCTTTCCTTTGATGTCTATAAAGACCCTTTCAAAACTGGAGGTAAGTGCTCCTAATGTGTACAACAGAATTTAGCTGAAGTTATTTGAAGCTATTAGAGATAACCTTTCTCTACATGTCTTCTGAGGGGGAAACTGGTACCAACAATACCAGTTAAGCTGTAATTAGTGTAACTAACAACTAATATGAAAGAGCAGACTAGAGGTCATTCTTAAGAATTTAAAGGTATTAACAGGTTAAGGTTGTAGGGCATCCTATCCCCTGGCTTAATCTGCTGCCCTAGCTGGTGAGATTTGTTGAAGTCATCAGTGCCCTCTAACCCCAAGGTGTTGCTCTCTCATAATTTATTGGTCACATGCCAAGTTCCTCTTTCCTGTCTAGTGAGATGACTTTGGGAATGGCAAATTCATTTTAAAGTTCTTGTTACAAATGCCTGCAGATTTTCAACCTTTTAGTGTAGATAAAAGATTAGAGATTAATTTGCTTTAATGTTCTCGTCCTACCAGCCTTAGACTACATTGAAATTGTCATTTTGCTACATTACAGAAAATGATTTGTTGAGGCCATTTAACGTGTATTATAAGAGGAATGCTTAATATCTAACTATTAAATCAGATGTTGTATAACTGGTTCTAATACATACTGAATATTCCACTTTTTATGGGCCACTTCTTCACATTTAATTGCCCACCAGTGGCTTTTGTTTATATTTACAGTCAACTCTAATGCACTTAAAGGATAAGAACTTAATAGAGAAATAACATTTGTTTCCATGAGACATAGTTAACCCCTCTCTCCCAGTATATGCCTTTGGATTCTTCATCATCTCATTACGCGATACCAACACATACACAAGAGGAATGCCATAGAACTTGAATCATTCTTTTCCTTTTCCCATTAAAGTCATTAAATTTGTAAAATTGTTTCTGTGGCTTCTTTTTACCTAGAAAAGCTACAAACATTTTTTTTTTTTTCCTTTTAGAGCAATAGGCAGCAAGACAGCACTATTAAAAAAGAGCCAAAGGAAACTTTTCCCTTTCAACTTTTTATGTTGCTACTGTGGTCTCAGACTGTTATTACTATTATATGTATTACTAGAGGCCCAGTACACAAATTCGTGCACAGATCGGGGCCATGCCTGTCAGGAGGAGGAAACAGTGGGAGGTTGGCCGGCCGGCCTGCCCTGATCAGGGCCCCATCAGGGCCAGGCCAGCTGAGGAGAGGGGCCGCAGGCGATTGGCCAGCTGGCCCTGTCCCCTATTGGGGGGGATCAGGGGCAGAGCCAGCTTGGGGGAGGGGCTGTAGGAGGTTGGCCAGCTGGCCCTGCCCCCTATTGAGGTGGGGGGGGGCACGATCAGGGGCGGGGCCAGCCAGGGGGAGGGGCTGCAGGCAGATCCAGGTGGGAGAGGCCGATCTGGGGCAGGGCCGGCTCGGGGGAAGGGCCGAGGGAGGTTGGCCAGCCTGCTCCACACCCCCCACACCCTCATCGGGCCAGTTCACTGGCTGCGGTGGGCGTCATAGCGACCAGTTGTTACGGTGTTCCGGTTGCTGGCTTTTTGTATATATAGATAGAAATGTTTAACTATAGATTATTTATTATCTATCAATTAAGCTGGGGCAGGTTCTAATAACTAAACAAAGTTTAAAGCTGGAAAAGAAAATGTAAAATTCAAGTTATCCTGGGTCCCTGGACACATAGGCATCTAAATACTTAAGGAGTACATACTTTAAAATTATAGTTCTCATATAAGTGCTATAAGATATAATTAGGGCATGGTCTTTCCTTGAGTCCTCCAGGTCAGTGTTTTATACATCTACTACTGGTGGTTCATGGGTGATCCATTTTTTATTTTAGTAGTTATTTGTGTATTCTAATATGTATTAGAAAAAGATGAATAATACATGAAACCCATTTAATGGATGTTATTGCTTAGGACTATGCAAATAGAAAAAGTTAGTTGATATAAGCAAATCATTAAAATGGATATTTTAATAGTACTGGTAGTTTGTACATATGGCAAAAATGCATAAAGGTGTTACACAAGTGACTGAAGTTAGAGAAATAATGCTTTGTCTAAGCTTGAAATTCCCATCATATTTCTTCTAGCCAGCAACTCACAAGATGCTTTTGTCCCTTTATCTTTACATGCTGTCTGTTTATTGTGACTCATTTAATTTATGTGTATGTGTATATATGTATGTGTGTACTTGGCAGTTTCATCTTTTGTTTCCAAAGCAAGCCAGCTTCTCTGAACTTCAGATTTGTACTAGTTGATGTCTAAGGCTGCTTCCAGGCAGTCATCTGTCCTCAGCGGATAAGTTCCTCAAGGTTGAGAAGCCCATCTATATAACTTGATCTAAGTAATAATTAGAGCACAGTGACAACCTCAAATCATCATTAATATGTCTTTTCTTATTGATTTACTGACATTTTCTAATAACAAATTTAAGAATGTTTTTGCATATCCATATGCATGCCCCAAACTAACAAATAATTTTAATGATTGCATCAATGATTTAAAACTTTTTAAAAATAAAGGGCAGACCAGTGCTACTTAAAAGTTCACTCAGACACCGATCTTTTTTCATGTTAGGATTTTCTGAGCAGTGACACCAAGGACAGTATTGGAAAGTCTTATTTTTTTCCCCTTTTTCATACTATCTTATGATTAGCTAGGAGAGCAAGACATCAAAGCTGAACTGACTTCAAAGCCTGTTGCACTTACGGTTTTCAGCTATTACTGTAACCAGCCGCTTCACCCTACCAGCAGTTCATCTTACAGAGCTGCCTCGCTGGGTTCCACCCCTCTGCTCACACCTTCCCCTTTTCTAAACCTATCAAATTTAAAAGTATCCTTAAACCAGCCTCAAAGTTAAGCCAGTCCAGGCAGTTGCCATATTTGCTTAATTTTAAGATTTTACCACTAAAAAATAGACCATATTTATTTACTTACTTTTCCCAAAATTACGCCTTTTACCACAGGGCCTTAGGCTATGTTCACTATCCTATATAATAAAAGCCTAATATGCAACCAATTAAAGTGTAATATGCTAATGATATGCTAAGGCCGCTCAACTGCTTGCTATGATGTGCACTGATCACCAGGGGACAGACACTCTGACCAGTAGGTTAGCTTGCTGCTGGGGCCGGCCAATCGGGATTGAGCGAGACAGGCTGGACAGCCCTGGTCCCTCCCCGGCTGGTCAACCTCCTGCGTCCTTCCCCGGCCCCATTTTGAGGTGTGTAAAAATTATGGGAAAATCTCCTGTGAAGGATAAGAAGTGAGGATATCAGCAACACTGGACAAATGAAGTGCAGTGCTAGAGAAAGTAGTGCTACCTCATTCTTAACATTTTCATCCTAATTTACTTCCACACATAATGTCCTTCTGCAGCAGTAAAAGAATATGTAAAAATCTAGAGGCAATTTACCATGCAGTAGCTCAGGATCCACTGGGATCTTTTTTTCTTGGTGTTAGAATTTAAAGCATTTGCTTAATAGATACCATCTCACCCTAAGTTTCACTTGTGAAAAGAGACATTTGAAAAGGTCTCCAAAACCTAAATTAAATACATAGTGCTCCATGTGAGTGTAAAGAAATGAGCCAGGTCTAAAGAAGACATACAAGACTGAAATGGCAGTGTTGCCTCGAGAACAGAGATCAGGAATTGACATCAGAAGTGAATCTGTAGATTTGATTTATTGGCAATAAAGTGATAGAGAAATCTCATTAATAGATGTTTTCCAGTGAAGAGGAAAGCATTACTACCAAAGAGCCTTTAGAGACATGAGAAGTTAAAAAATATAAAATCTATAAAAATGAAAAATAATTTGCATTGCCATTTATGCATAAACTCAGTAACATGTTTAGGCAGGTTTTCTCAGTAATAAACCACTCGCCAGAAGTAAAATGGATAGGCCCTTTTTTTTTTGTTTGTTTTTAAAGCAACTAAGCATTTTCCAAACATGTTAACTCATTTCCTGGGTAGAGATTATATACTAGGGCCATACAACTAACTGGGATTTATATGTGACTATTAATTGAGGTAGCAGACTTTAAAGAGTCTACTTTAATACACATGTCATTACTACTTGTATAACTTGGTATATTATTTTTCCAAGCTCTGGTATTTTAGGTTTCTGAATATCCATACAAAAACTTCTTATCACTATTCTGAGCCATGTTGTATCCTCTATTTTGAAATATAAATTATACTGAAATGATCATTTATAGCAGCACTAATATTATTCAACACTTAAAATCATTAAATAGTTATTTTCTAATTGGGGACTTTATGCCCATCCCCTTTCAAATGGTATAATAATCTATAAATGAAAATTGTCCTATAAGTAACACAGTAACAGAAAGTTAGACATAAGTGTAATTCTGGGGTTTTTTTTGTATCATTATAAACCTTCAACACTGACTTACTGACATGCTCTCCCCAGCTAATTGCCATTAATCCATTTACTGTTGCTCATTGGAATGGAGAAAAATTCCTAAAGAATTTTCTATATGTTTAAGTGAATTCCCCTGTATATGTGGACACCTTCGCTTTCTTATTTTCCTATATGTATCGCCCTTTGGAAGATTCCGAATGCCAATCCTCTTTTTACTTGGGGAGTCAACTGTGGCAACAGTTCTGAATCCTTTGGCTGAAGTCCAACTTACTGGTTGTTTTGCCACACTTGGTTCCACATTGCTGAGTTGAGAAGGCAGAAGTGGCACTGCTCTGTGATGACCTATTGGTCATGACCACTCCTACCTCATTCTTAACATTTTCATCCTAATCTGCTTCCACACATAATGTTCTTCTGCAGCAGTAAAAGAATATATAAAAATCTAGAGGCAATTAACCAATGCAGTAGCTCAGGATCCACTGGGAATTTTTTTTTCTTAGTGTTAGAATTGAAAGCATTTGCTTAATAGATACCATCTCGCCCTAGGTTTCACATGTGAAAAGAGACATTTGAAAAGGTCTCCAAAACCTAAATTAAATACGTATATCAAAGTGTTACCATAAATAGAACAGTATATCTTTCTTTGGTCTAAAGAATATACTTTAGGCTTCATCAAGAAAAAAATATGCCTTGTGAATGGCTGAGTGTACTGTGCACATTGAATCAGAATGTCAGAATCTTCTAAATAAATTGTTATTATGGAATAAGGCAGAACTTCAGTTCTGAATTTATATAATTCATTCCATTGTGGGGTTTTTCATTGAAGAATACATTTCTCTGCCATAAATTGTACTGAGTATGAACAGCAGAGTCATTTGAGGTTCATTGAAAATATAGGAGAACATCATGTTTCCTGTCCTTTTGTTAAACTTGGCATATTGATTTTTTTTGCACAGCTTGCAGCACAGAAATGTGATATACAGCTATGGCAAGACAAGCTAACCACATGTGAATTTGTTAAGTACTGCTGGATTAGCAGAAATTGCCTGACTGTGCAAATAGCAAGATCTGACTTCTCCAGGAACTCTTTATGACTTAATCAATTAAAATAACAAGTTTTGATTTTATTGCCCAGAATAAATCATTAGCAAAACTCATTTTCTCCTGATCACTCATTTGTGGGATGTTTACATTCATTTCATTTCTGTAATTCAAGCAAAGTAATATCTATGTCAAATTTGAACCAAAAATTGAATGTCAAATATGGGAAGATAAAGATGTAACAAATGTTACCTATTATTTTAATAATGATTCATATGTTTTGTTAAGAAGGAGATTCTAGATTTTTATTTAAATTTGCCATAGATATTTTAAAAAGACCTCTTTAGTGTTTAGTGCTTTTGTTCCTTTTAGGCTCAAAGGTAGCAAGGTTTAGATTTGACTGATACTTTTACTGCATTTAAATATAGAACCTGTGGAGAGGGAGTTCCTAAAGGGGGCTGGTTTGCTCTTCTCTCCTCATCTTATTAAAACTTCCTTGAAGGTGTCCATTACACAGTTCACCCTGCCTGACATCAAAGAGTAGAGTTAAAGAATGGATGAGCTATAACTCAGTAGAATGGGTTGCCCATGGTTTCATAGAAGTGCTAATGCCTTATCTATCAGGTTTATGGAGTCCTCTGTGCTCTTCTGGGAGCAGATAAACCACTGTGTGGTGTATGTACTGCAGAGCAAAACTGGCCGTCTATCTAAGCCAGGAAATGTCTGGAAAATCATGTACACGTGGTCATGTTGTCATCTGCCTTTTCAGAAAATACTTTCAAAAAACATCTCAATCTCTCTAAATGTAGGTTTCTTTTTTAACAAGCAGGATTTTTTTCAAAAATCTTTTCCAAAGATTTTTCTACTTGTTCTCATTACTTTTAAACAGGTGGGCATCTTATGAGATTGCATGTAAAATTTATTAGAAACAAGTCTTTTAAAATTATCTGGTAAAAGCACAAAGCATGAGTTGTTCCCCTAATAAAAAAGGGGGAAAGGGTCAGAGCAAAGAAGAAAGTGCCACTGGTTTGTGTTAGGTGACACTGTGCCCTGCTTGTCTAATTTGATTACACAGAGCCCCTGAAGCCTCGGGCAAAGCTGATTTTAGCTATAATCAGCTTCTTAACCTTTTGAGAACTAACGTAAACACTACCTAGCAGTGGTTAATTATGTTGCTCTGCTGCACACTACAAAGTGCAAAGGTAAGTGTAGAACTACAGTAACACATGTTGTGACAAAATTTAACAAGATGACTTAAGGGGATAGCAGCAGAATGCAGTTCTATATCTGTGGTAAACTTTAAGTGAATTCAAGAGACTTAAGGATGCTTTTAAAAAATTTTAGCTATAGTTTTTGCTTAAGTTTTATCTGTAAGTGCTGAACATTTACTACTTTTTGTTCTCTTTGCTGTCCTCACATTTGTACTTTTCACTAAAATCCTCTTTTGATTACACACATATTTAAGAAATCCAAGTGTACTCATACACTTTTCACTCTTTCAGAGTAAACAAAAGTGATTGTAATATTTATATAAGTAGAGTAAAATCCTCTCGGTTCACTTTTATAGACAGTAAAAATTCATTAAGGGGAGAATGGAATTTCTTTATAGTTAAATGGAATATTGTGATTATATAGGCAATAGTCTAACTTTTTTATTTAAAACTGGAGTTCTATTATGCAGGAATCAGATGTGTCATATGGGAAATTAATATGTTAAGATGATTTTACTGTCTGTAGTTGGTGTAACTCTTGTGTGGCGATGTGACTAATGGGGTAGAGAACCATAAAGATTGACTAATGTACGTATCAAGGCTATCTCCTCCAAGTAATATTTGCTGGGAAAACTCCAATAGGAATATTCTCCTGAGTAAGGGTTCCAGGACAATATATGAAGCCATAAGTCATACCCTATATTGCTAGGCCTCTGCACCAGCAATTTTACCTGAAATTTCATGCCCCCCAAAAATTCTGAAGGGTGGAATCTTAATGCTCCCCAGGGACACATTGTAAACACTGTGTGGAATTAAAATGGAGTGGGAGGGGATGGTTCAGACTAAAGATTAACTGTGTTTTTTTAATCTAGGTCATTCCCTCACGAATAACATGAATATGCTACAAGCTTATATTTTGCAGTGTAGTTCATATTGTGGTTACAGTGAGCTTAAAAATTACATGTAAAGAAGTGGATTTGGAGATGTAGGTTTCTAAGGCCTTTCACAGTTTCTGAGGCATTTGGAGAGCATTCACTGGGCAGCACAGCCAGTTCCATTGGCCAAACTTGGCCACATGGTAAATAAAGGTGACCTCATTTTAAATAACATAAATTTGTTAACCTAAATGCCACCTAATAGGAGTTCAAGTGGTTTTTGTAGCCACATATAAAACTGTGGGATAATTGGAGCCAGATAGCCAATAACTAGACGTTTCTGGACCCTTGCAGAAATGTTTTAACTAAATTGTGTTATCTGTTTTGTAATCAAATTGTTAAAGAAACAATTATATTTAATGGCATGTTACAGCTATTACAGGTATCTTTTAGACAATGTGCTTTTTTTGTTTGTTTGTTTGTTTTGTATTAATCCTCTCCTGAGGATAATTTTTCCCATTGCTTTTCAGAGAGAGTAGAAGGAAGGGAGGGAGAGGGAGCGAGAAACGTCAGTGTGAGAGAGACGCACCAACTGGTTGCCTCCTGCATGAGCCCTGACCAGGGCCTGGGTCTGGAGGAGCCTGCAACCCAGGTATGTGCCCTTGACCGGAAAGGGCCTGGGACCCTTCGGTCCGCCGGCTAACTATCCACTGAGCCAAACCAGCTAGGGCTGGCATTCTTTTCTTAATTCCTTTTCATATTGTTCATTACTGGTGTAAAGAATTAAAATTCATTTTTGCATATGGATTTTTCTATTCTGTGAGCTTGCTAAAATGTGTTCATGAGTTCTAGGATTTTTTTGGTAAAATCTAGGATTTTCTACATACAGGACCATGTCATCTCTGAACTTTCTTTCTAATATGCATGCCATTAGTTTCTTTTCCTGCCTTACTCCACTGTCTGTAAACTGTAGTGTTGATTAGGAGTGGTGAGAGCAAGTCGAGATTCTGAAATTTCCCCTTGAGGATTGTTGTTGCTGATATTTTTTTTCTGTTTTTCATTTGTTTTTGTTTTGTTTTAAGAAACTTGCCTACACTTAATCTGTAGGTCTTTCTCCCCTTCAGGATGTGTGGCATGCTGATATCTCTGTATGGTTTTTTTTTTTTATTCCTTTTTAAAAAATTATTATTTCCGTCTGGCTTGCTAGAGTTCACTCCTTCGCCTGCATAGTTTAAGGGTCAGAGTTTTGTTCAGTTATCCCAAGGGAGTGAGGCTCTGTGGGTGGATGTGTGTGTGAGTTGCAGGGTATATTCCAAGTTCACACAGTTTTTCAAGCCTACTCCAAGCTTTTACTTTCTGCTGGGCTTTCCTGGGACTTCTGTGCCCACGCTCAGCCTCCCAGTCAGGAAGATGTGCCCGGGGTTCATCTAGTCCGTCAGGGGCTCTCTCATGTCCAGGTTCTCCCTGTTAAATTTCTGGCTAGTCCACTGGTCTGCCACGCATCCCAACTGAGATCACTACCTCAGAGTAGCAGGACCACAGGTTTTTGTGGTTAGTTTCCAATTTTGCTTTATTAACTGGTAACTCCTTTGGGCACAGGATTTTCTCCTT
The DNA here is from genome assembly GCF_951640355.1 of Cnephaeus nilssonii. NCBI lineage: Eukaryota > Metazoa > Chordata > Mammalia > Chiroptera > Vespertilionidae > Cnephaeus > Cnephaeus nilssonii. The sequence continues at coordinate 62,747,346 of NC_137073.1, forward strand.
CTACTCCACATCAAGTCAGGCCTCTAGCAGTGAAGCGGCAGGCCTGCACAGCCAGTCCCACCTGGAGACACTGCTGGGCCAGCAGGCTGCCTGCCACAGGCTGCCGCTGTGCTGCCGTAGTCGGCGGTTTTCATGAAAACACTTCTCAGTGTGATGTTTGCTTTCATTTGATTTCTACACTGCTCACCTGGTTGTACTGGACAATTTTGTTGACTTTTTTAGTATTTGGGAGAGGATTTGTCGTCCTCTTCACCATCCTTTCTGAAAGTCCTGCCTGAGTCCTTTTTGTAAGCCACCAAACTTTTCTGGAACAAGGCAAAACATTAAATACATAAATTAAAAAATAATAATAAATACATACATATGTACATAAATACAGAATAAGATAAAAAAAGAAAAGCAGGCAAAGGTAAAGGAAATATAAAAATAGGAAAATAAATTCCTTATGAAGCCACAATAATTTTTAACTCCTATGACAGATTGTCCAGTGTGCTTAGGAACGGAAGTTATCTTGGTCTTGCAACAGGTAATTTTACTCTGCCAGAAAATCCAAATGACCTTTGTTTCCTTGTCATTGGGACATCAAAATGGGGGTTGGGGGCGGGGGGGATATGTATCCGATGTATATATCCAGTTGGATCAAAATGCTACCCTAGGATCCTTTTTGTTTCACTTCATTTTGTTTTCTTACAAAGGCCAGATCCTAAAACTTGTACAACTTTAAGTTGTAGGAATGCTTTAGAAAATGTCCAGTGAAAAAAACTGCCAGATTGAAGGTTTCTTAAGTGCTACTGTCCAAAATCACTAGGCATACTTGAAACCAGTAATTCTCCGCAGAATACACACTCTCAGTGTGTGACTTGTATCTGCAGGTGGCAGAGCATATGTGTTAACACCAAAAAGCGTCAGGTGGCAGAGGGAGGGTATTCAATGTGTTGTGACCTATTGTTATTTTTAATGTTTTTCTTATAGCTGCTTAGTTCCGGTCGAAAGCAGACTAACTAAAATATTTTCAGATCTTAAGGGCTATAATTAATTTAAGGGGGAGAAATGGTTCCAAATAAGTTGTGTCATTTTATTTAACACATGAATCAAGGTTATTAGACCAGGGTTCCCCATAAAAGAAAAATACAGTGATATCTTACGTAACTGAAATCCAGGGAGTGGGCTCTCCTCTTCACATGGATTTTCTGTTTAAATTGTCATTAGTCCTTGAAGCATTGCCGTGACTTTTCCTTTTTCCTTTTATAGCAATCTGTTTCCTCCCGTAGGAAATAGCTACTTAGGTATGGCTAGCAAATAGGTATAGTTAGCAAATACCACGTAGTATTTTCTGAGCAGTATATTTCTTAATATGTGATTCAAAGTTATCATCTGTGTCTTACTCATAATTTAGGCCTAAATTGAGGAATTATAAATTCAAACACCAACTGATGAGTTAAATATAAGAGTGCAAGCTCAGTGTTGTCAGATTTTTCAGTTTTCCCAAAGAAGGCAGAATCTGTATCATTGCTTGAAATCTCTCTTATTTTAGTGTTGTAACTAACAAGTTTTCAAAACCATTATATGTCAGATAAAACAGGTATCATCCAGGTCAGGCCCACGGCAGCCAGTTTGTGACCTCAGGGAAGAGAGACTAGTCAGAGCCTGTTCTAACAACAGCCTCTGCCTGGTTTCCTGTCTGTCATGTATCTCTTGCTCATAAAAGAAGTCATAACATGCTCCCCAAATGGCGGTCTCCCTGATTTTACTGTGGAATGGTCAGGTAGTGTGTTTTAGTGGAAAATGCACTAAACTAACCATACATAAACCTTGGTTCTGCGGCAGATATTTCTGAAGCCCTTCTTATATCATCCAGGCCATGATCTAAGCACATTAGATATATTGACCCATTTATTTCTAGTTTTGTTTTTTTGTTTTAAAAGTTTTATAATGTTAGGTCAGTCATTTAACTTCTGTAGATGTTTCCTCACTTAAAAGAGCATAGGATTGGAAACATATAGGATTGATCTAGACAATCTGTGAGAACTCTTTAATCATGAAAATTCTTTTATCTGGAAAACATGAGACTAGATCCAATGAAACAAAAATAATTGTCAACCAGACTGTAGTGTTAATTTGAATGGGTTTATAGCACATTATCACATATAACACAATAGTAGTAAATGTATATGATCTACAATTCATTTAAATTCCTTTGATAATAAGTATCATGCTGTGAAGATTCTACTTAAATTGTGAAAGAACTTTAGTATACACTAACCATGGGGTTAAAAGGGCCTAGGCACTATCCTGAAGGAGCTTATTATCTCACTGAGACAAAGCAGCCTACAACGGAAATTTAGATTACAGCATAAAATTAATACCCAGATGCAGGTTATACACAGCCAGGATTTATATTCCAAGGCTATCAGAATGAATGTATGAGTATGTGTCATGTGTTTATGGAAGTGAGACTTAGAAAAGGGGGAAGATCTTAAATGAAAGGTCCAGGGGTCCCTTCAGGATAGAAAAATGTCTCTAAGTTAGAAATAAGCATGTTATCGTGTCCAAGAAATAGAAGGTGTTGCCTTCATTGTGCTTCTTGTACTGTGAGAAATTTTACAGAAAAGTCAAGATGATTATTTTAATGCATTTCCCAATGTTTACTGTTATGAAGGCGGATGACTATAATAAAGTATCCCAATGCTACCCTTGTGACTTTGACAGGAAACAAGCACTGGAGTTGTAGTTGTTAATTTATTTTGTTTGCAGTTAACTCAGATGGTTCAAGAAAAAAAGGTACATGGAAGAGATGAAGTGAATGTGGCAAAATATTAACAATTATTGAACCTAGGGGACAAGTATATAGGCAATCATTTTACTATTACAACTCTGATAGGTCTAAATATTTTTACAGTAAAAGGGAGGGAATAAAATAGTGGAGAAAACATTAAAGAAAAAGTTCTTCAAATAAAATTGAAATATATTAAAATCAAATGTACTATAGTAATTATGAAATAGATACGAAAGTAATTAGGTGCTTTGTGAATATTTTGGTAAGTTTACTTCATTTCAAACTTTCCAAATCTTAAGTGGATCTTGCTTTGTATCCCATAGGCAGAATAAAAGGCTGCTTTTGCAAAACCAGAAGGATAAATATAAATACTTCACTTATTTATTTATTTGACAATTTAAATCTCTCTCTACATTTTGGTAAGATTTTGTTCACTTGTCTAAAGCAAAGCAGAGTTGCTTAGCTTCTAGTGAATTTGGGGTAGAGTAGATTTATTCCCTCATTTTCCTCTCGTTTTGTTTAGGCATATTTGTAAATATATACTTATGATAACATGCTTAACTATCCAGATGATTCAGTAATCATGTCAGGGAGGCAAGCCTAATCAAACAAACATAGGAATTTTATGAGATTTAAGAAGAGCACCTATGGTACTATCCAATTTTTAATTTCAGCAGGAACTTATTTTACTAATATCTTTCTTCCCCAGAATTATAATAAATAAAATGAAAAAGAATTTTGGGCACATTTTTTAATTGAAGTAGAATTCATATAACATAAAATTTATCATTGTATCCATTTAAATTATACAATTCAATGACCTCTAATACATTCACAATTTTGTGCACCCATTAAGCAGGCATTGCCCATTCACCCTCTTCCCAGCCCTCACAACCACTAATTTGCTTTGTGTCTCTATATATTTGCCTATTTTAGACATTTCTATAAATGAAGTTATGCAATATGTGGCTTCTTGTGGCTGGCTTCTTTCACTTAGCATGTTTTCAAGGTTCGCCCATGTTGTAGCATGTATCAATTCTTCATTCTTTTTTTATTGGCAAATAATATTCTATTCTCTGAATATACCACATTTTGTTTATCCATTCATCAGTTGATGGACATTTGGGTTGTTTCCACTTTTTTACTATTATGAATAATGCTTCTTTGAACATTCATGCATAAGTTTTTGTTTAGACATCTGTTTACAGTTCTCTTGACTATACTGGTATACCTAGGAATGGAATTGCTGGGTCATATAGTAATTTTATGTTTAATATTTTGAGGAATCACCAAACTTTTTCTAGCCACATTTAAAAATATATATATTTTTGTTGATTTAAGAGAGAAAGGTAGAGGGATAGAGAGAAACATCAATGATGAGAGAGAATCATTGATTGGCTGCCTCCTGAACGCCCCCTACTGGGGATCAAGCCCGCAACCCAGGCATGTGCCCTGGATTGGAATCAAACCTGGAACCGTTCAGTCCACAGGCCAATGCTCTATCCACTGAGCCAAACCAGTTAGGGCACTAACCACATTTTTTAATATAAGGTTTTAAGGCCAGTTTTGGGGAAGAGAACCTTAGAAATTAAGAACTTCCAAGAAAATTTAGCAAGTAATCTCAATTACAAAGTTATTTGAGTTCAAGTCTCTCTTTTGACATAACCTAGAATTTCTGTGCTAACTTAATTGGAGGGCTTTTATTCTATGCTCTGACCAATAGTTGTTTAGTTGAAAAATATGAGGATGGGGGAGGGGTGGTTACTAGAGTTTGAGTCTTTGAAATACATTTTTCCCCAATTTTTTGTCTTTAATTAAAGAGGACACATACTTTACCCAACAACTTGGAAGCATGATCTCAGGAAGTTTCAGACCCTAATCTGATATGCCTTAAAATAGTTGTAAATTAGGGAGGTGTCTTCCAAGTGCTCAGTAACTGTTTTAAACTTTCTAGTGTGTTCCAGAGGGGGCGGGAATATCAACACATCTCCACTAAAATCCATGCCAAAATACTTCTCAACAACTGCTAGCCCTTTATATTTAAAATGCTTGTACTGTTAAAATTTCTGAGATATTCTTGAGAAATTAAAATACTGGACCTTTTAAAATACTAAATGGTATCTATGCTTTGAGGTTTGAGCCTATGGTTAGCATTCCCGATAGAGCTGAAATATTTTGTACTTGGAATTAAGCCAAATCTTCCAGTTGCATGCATTCAACTTATGTTGCATGCATCCAAGTCCTGGCATTTGAATGGTCTTTTTCCTTCATCAGAATACTTCTAGCTTGAAGAAAATAACACTTCCCATTAAAACTTGTCTCTTTTCCTCTCCTTCCCCTCTTCACCCATAAGTAGATGTCTTCACACTGTGTACCTTCAATTCTTGGAGGAGAACAGGCATCTTGATATTTTCCAACTCAGGAAGATTATCCTTAAATACCTCAGGCCTGGGGATCCACGGAAGAGCTTTGGGAAGTTCCCTAAAGCCTTTGAAATTCTGTGTTGGATTGGAGTTATGGAGAGAGGAATCCAAGCTCTTATCATATTCTCAAAGAGTGACGTTCTGGTGGTTGTAACAGTGGCCTGGAAAGCAAAGAAGGGGACACCCTTCCTGTGGTGCCAGGACACATTGGACGGTGTGTGGTTGAGGCATGAGTATCTTCAGTCAGGCTGTCACCTGCAGAGTCACAGTGGTAACAGTGGTAAGGACCAGTGATGCTGGGTTGTAAAGTCACTGCAAGTCATACTGCCTACGTGGGCAGATATAAGAGAAAGATGGGTTTTCTCCCTTTTGACTGGCTTCTCCAGTCATCTCATACTTACAGACCTTCTCATTTTTAGAAATAAAAACAGATCTTTAAGAAAACTTATCGTTCTCTCAAGTATTTTGTTATCTTCAATCATATGCATGTCCCCTAGCAGGTGTCCTTAAATAGCTTGAAGGGAGGAATCAGTAAGGACAGTAGTAAGATGCCACTTTCAGTGGAGGACTACAGTCCGATGCCACTCAGAGTAGAGCACTAGCTTAGCTCATCACTTCTGGGCCTTCGACAGCTCCAGGAGACCTCACCCAAAGCTCACCAGTTCTGCAACCCTGGAGCAACTGAGAGAACTCAGGCGTTCTGGGCAATCAAACGGAGCTGCTGATAGGGAGCTGTTTTCCAGGGGAGATGCTTGTGACCCTGAAGATGTCTTCTAGGAATGTGTTAAGGACTGGGGGACTGTTAGGACATGGAGATGGACCAGCCAGAGGCAAGGATAGGTGGGAAAGAATTGTTTATAATTGACTAATGAAACTATTTTTTAAAAAACATGGAAATATTGTTAAACTTGGACAAAGATATATGCAATAGGTATGTGTCCAAATCCCTCTGGTACATCTGGGAACCCCAGGAGGTGAAATGGGCATGTTTAAAAAGGAACAGAGCAACACTGGACTGAGAGGTAAGACAACCAAGTTCTTCCTCTACTCCACCTCTACCCAGCCCAACCCCATTAGCAGTCCTGGCTTCCTCTTTTCTTCATTGACTCAAAAAATATTTACAGGGCCCTCTTAGATATCAGATACTGTCCTAGATGCTAGGGATTTGGCAGTGAAAGGGATAAACACAATTTCTGTTGCAAAGAGCTTACGTTTTAGAAGAGAAAAGAGGTAATATCTATATATATAAAAAGTCAGCAACCAGAATGCCGGAACGACTGGTCACTATGACACCCATTGCAGCCAGTGAACTGGCCCAATCTGGGGGTGGGGCCAGTGGCCAACCTCCTACAGCCCCTCACCCCAGCCAGCTCTGCCCCCGATTGCCCCCCCCCCCCACTCTGATCAGGGGCAGAGCTGGCAGCCAACCACCCATGGCCCCTCCCCATGGCCGGCCCCACCCCCAATCAGTCCCCATCACCCACATCAGCCTGCAGCCCCTCCCCCCAGCCATCTCCACCCCGATCGCCCCCCCCACACACACCAATCGGGGGTGGGGCTGGCCAGCTAACCTTCCACGGCCCCTCCCCCAGCCACTGACCCCAGATTGGCCCCTCACACCTCATTTGGTGGCAGGGCCGGCCAGCCCATTGCCCACAGCTCCTCCTCATGGCCAGCCCCACCTCCAGTCAGCGCCCCCCCCCTCCCTTCAGTCAGCTCGGCCCTGATTGGCCCCAATGGGGGCAGACTGGCTGGCCAACCTCCCACTGTCTCCTTCTCCCGACAGGTCTGGCCCTGATCTGCCCTGATTGGGGCTGGGCCATCCGGACCCCACCTGTGCACGAATTCATGCACTGGGCCTCTAGTCTATATATATAAAAACCTAAGCGACCATTCGACCAATAGCTATGACATGCACTGACCACCAGGGGGCAGATGCTCAATGCACAGGCATGGAAACATGGAACAGACTGATGAATCTCAGAGGGAAGGGGGAGGAGGGTGCGAAGAGATTAACCAAAGATCTTATATGCACTGGTGGGGTCCCTTGGCCTGGCCTGTGGGAATTGGGACAAAAATGGCAGTCCAACATCCCCTGAGGGATCCCGATTGCAAGAGGGCACTGGCCAGGCTGAGGGACCCCACCGGTGCATGAATCCATGCACCGGGCCTCTAGTATAGGTATAAATAGATATAATGTTTTACATAGAGGTGTTAAGATTAAGGGGAAAAAAAATGAAAACCTCATAGATACAGACATCAGTATGGTAATTACCAGAGGGAAAGAGGGGTGGGGCCAGGTGGAAGAGGGTAAAGGGGGGATAAATGGTGATGGGAGGAGACTAGATTTTGAGTAGTAAACATATAATACAATATATATCAATCTATAGATGATATACTCTAGAATTTTACACTTGAAACATGTAGTTTTATTAACCAATGTAATTCTAATAAAGTCAATAAAAATACATTTTTTAAAAATTAAATAGGCTAAACAGTGAGAGAGTGGCTGGTGGAGGCTCATTGGTATATTTCAGATAAGGTTGTCAGGAAAGGTCTCTGAGAAGTTCCTTGGCTTATTGTTGGACCTTTTGGAGGTTCAATCTCTTCATATATGAAACGAGAGCATTGCTAGGTGATTACTAAGTAGCTGCAAAATTGTGTGCTTTCTTTAAAGGATATATCTTTGGGTCAAATAATCTGTTGTATATAGAAGTTATGGTCTTTGTTGTCCATTGATCTCAGAATGTAATAAAAATGTCCATTGATTCCCAAGGTTTAATTTTATTTTACATTTGAGGAATTTAAACTGAGAGTTAAATGCCTTTCCAAAGGTTGTATAATAGTAAAACAGGGATTAGAGCTCTCAATTCCTGCCATTCTCAGTCTGAAATTTCCACCTCACTATGCGATATAATAAGAAGTGGAATTGAAATGTCAGGGCAGTTCAAAGTAGATTAGAGATGTGTAAGCTATGATAGACTAAAATATTTACAAATAAGGGGTTGGATAAGTATGTCCCACTGCACTCATTTATGACAGGCAAGTAAGCCATGTGATATGCTTTAAACCAGTAAAATAGCACACACCCCCACCAAGAAAATCTATAATTTTAATCAAAAGTTTGTTTCAGTCATTGAAATTCTGTTATTGCTGCTTACAAACATTAAAGTCAATCAAAACATCAGTAGCTTTGCAAGATCAATATTTTTAATATGTTTGCATTGCAATGCTGCAGATTTTTGGCTAATGTATCGCACCCATATTGATTTCCATGGGAAATGTTAGTCTGATACTGAAATAATTTTTTAAAAACACAGGGATTATTGGTTTAGAATTTTGAAGGAGATAGAAACATAAAAATTGGTTATTGACTAAATTGCTTGGGGTGAGTGAACCTTGGGCACTTGCAATAAACTTGGTAGCGCTCAGTCATTCCTGAATACTACCTCAGTCCCTTAAACTGAAAATCAATCAATAACCTATTATAACAATGCAAATTGTGGTGAAATAACATACTAGGCATGTGAGAATCACATTTTATCAAAACAGATATGCATAAGCATATGTATGGGCGTATTGAAAACGTCTACTGAAACATAGTGATTGATTTTGACTTTGAAATTCCTGCTGAAGATAGTTTGAGTAGCATTTTTAAAGAGATAAACTGCTACAAAATAAGAGTAAAAAGAAGCATACAATTATTCTATGAACAATAATGAAAGTACAAACACTACAGCATGTCAAATGACAGATTCTGTTATTTTGATTCAGAGCAAAATTACAATTGTTACTCTGTTCTCAAAGCATTGCAGTAATGTATGCAAGCATTAGATTAGATACAAACACATTCCCCACAATAGGAATCTAATGCACATTACATTTTCTTGTTTTTCAGCCTTTCGTTAGGAGAGCCATATTTTCATCTAGGAAGTTTACTCTGTATTTTCATTTGGTTACCATTATAAATTTATGAATTCTTTATCTCTCAGAGGCAATCTCGTGTTTTAGAACATTTTGTAATGTCTCAATATAAATGCAGGCCAGTATAATAGTGCTTAGAAATAGCAGTTACAGATTTTGCTGTATATTTTTATTTACTTAACTTTAAAAACTGTTATTTATATATTATGGAAACATTTGCTTTGAGAGGGACATGAGATTAAGTTAAAAGATAGAACTGAAAATTAGTAATCACAACTGTTGAATTTTGTTGCCATCTCTATAAGCCTGATCAATATTTTCCTTTGGTAATAAGTTGAGCTCTCTTTATAAGTAGAAAATTTATCATGAGTCTTTTCATTGTGTGAGGTGATAACACTAATACAATCACATTGTCGGTCCATTTCAATTTAGTGTTAATCTGATCACCATTTTTGCCAAATTTCCTTCATCCTATTATGACCTCTTTTTTACCTTTATCATTATAACTAGCATGACTCCCAAATTCAGTTGATCAAATCTTATTTAATCCTATTCCATTTGAAATTTTACCTAAATGTGACTTTTCTCAAACATTTCCTGTCTCCAGCATCAGCGAGGCTGTTAGGACATTTGTTTTGATGGATCAAACCTTCAGAATGATTTAGGAGACATGATGCTTCACTGTTCTCATGTTACATACATTATACCTGAAAACAGCCAAGTTATACAGTACAGATATTTACTTGTAAGCTGTATAAATAGTCATATAGTCTTTGCTCAATTATTCATGGCTTTCTGCTAGAGGTATTAGATAAGTACCCATGGTCTTAAAAATGATTAGATTCTAATTCCCTAGCCTGCTGTCTCCACATTTTCATATACAATTGTTCTTCCAATTGTTTGTCTTTCTAAGAATTCCAACTGGAATTTGTGTCACTTATCATTGTCAGAGAATGTTGTTTCTTCAACAGAGAGAATTTGTGCGATCCCCAGTTAGAATTTCCAGTTGTCCGCTCAGGGAGCTGGGCATGGTGAAAATGGGAAATCATCAGCTCTTAGAAACCCAGCAGAGTGAATACTAGTTCTGCAAAGCTCCACAGCCCACTCCCCCACCCACATGTGCCTCTGCTCAGAGCCCATCTAGATTTGTCACCTAGAGCAGTCTGTACTCAAAATGGTTACCATCTGACAACTCCCTGGTAACCTGGACGAAGGCATGTGATTTGTAATTTGGTCCAAAACATCCCTGGTGATTTTACTGACTCTAAGCGAAAGCCAAGCCACCGTCTCTCTGGGAAGGTAGTATTTGAGAGCAGGGCTGGGGCTCTAGAGGACACATTTTTAAATTTATTTATGGAATTTGAACATTTGACAAAATCTAGTAGAAAGCACTCAAATTAAAAAAGGCTGCTCTCCATTTGAGAATATCAGAAGACAGGGGAAAGGATTCTAAAGAGCTGCTGCTAGTGCAAACTTGTTACATTAATGGGTTAGTGAAAACCAGTGTCAGAAGTTCATACCACAGTATGAACAAGATGATTTGATTTTAATTTTTAAACAAACCAGACTTTCTGAATTCTAGGTCATGCTGATAAAAACTCATTCTAGAATCAAATTATTCAGATAGTCCACAACAAGCCTTACCTATAAGCAGCTGGAAAATACCCAGACGACTTTATTTATTAGCGAACTGTTACGCAAGCATGCTGCTCAGAGAGTATGTAAGATAGTGGTTAAGAGTTAAGACTCGGGAAGCATACTGCCTGAATTCATATCCTTTCTCTGCCACTTCCTATCTCCGCGAGCTCTGACAAGTTGCCCAACCTCCCTGCGCTTCTACTCCTTCCCATATAACCTGACAACGATAATGAGACATACCTCACAGGGTGGTGCAAGGATAAAATACAGGTGAAGCATTTGTTATTTGATTTTTATATGCAATCCTTTCTGATATCTATGCTGTCAGGGGCTGAAAGAAAACACTTTAATATTTGGTAGTTTTCTCTTTAAAACCCCATCTTCTGCAATCTGGGGGGAGGTGCTTCTACCCTCTGTCCCCAGGCACCCTCCACCACCCCTACCATCATGCATAGTACTGTTAGTTCCACTAAACCAAGCTTCCTGAGGATGAAAACTGTCTATCTTTTCATCATTATTGCTTCAATGCCTAGCATATAGTTTGAACTTTACAAATAATTACTAGATCAATGTTAACTAAAATATAAAAGAAGTACCACAAATATTAGAATATTCATTTATAGATGTTTGCTTTGACTAGTTATTGCCTGGGTTCCACAGGGATGAATGATTTATTTCAACTCCTTTGCAATGGCTTCTGCCTAGAATGGTCTACCCGTCGATGTCCACAGGCCTCACTCCCTCATTTCCTTCAGATCTGCATTCACCTGTCACTGCATTCTCAGTGATTCCTATCCCAACTACCTCATTGTAATTGCATCCTTGCCTCTTCTCTGTTCGGTTGTGTTTTTCTGTAGCATTTATGACAGACCAACCCTCTATGTATTTGAGAGATTTGTTATGTTTATGATTTGTTGTTGCTCTCCCCGCCCACCGCTGAAGTATAAGCTTTGTTGGTTTTGCTCAGCTATAACTCCAGCATCTGGAACAGTGCCTGGCACAGAGTAGGCAGGCATTTTAGAAAAGTCTGGTGAATTAATTAATAAATTCAGTGCATTGGGGCTGCCAATTTGGAAATAAGTGAAAGCAAAATTATGATTCAAGGAAAATCAACAAAATTAGAAACGAGAAACCTTGAGTTCCATCTTGAGAGCAGTCAGTGCATGGTTTTTGACTATGCCAAGTATACAAACTTCACCTCCCTCAGCCTCCAAATTCTGAAAATCACCTTTACCAAAGTACCCCTCAAGGGTCACTCAGGAATATATTGCAAGTTTTTATATAAAGTAATATATCCCTGAGATTATGTCTTTAATAGGAGATCCCATTGCTCGAGGTATTTTTAATGGTTAAGCCCTGAAGCAAACTGCTTCTTTACATGTATGAATATGAACCTCCCTTAGAATATGAATGCAGAAACTCTGCAAGGTTTTAATTACGAATAATTAAAATAGTATCTGTATTAAGATATGTTTTGGTCTACCACTTAGTAGGAGTTTTATTTCAATAAAAGTTTATTCTTTTTACATGTTGCCGCATAAAATTCTGCATTGAGCCAGTATTAGCAGGGGAAATGTGGTATGCTGGAGGGGTAAGAAACAATGTGATCTATAAATTAATTCCCTGTGTTATTTTTGTTAAAATTTTCTTTTCATTAAGGTTAAACTTTCACTTGGGTGGTTAATTATTTGAATTCATTATGAAGGCATCACAAAAAACACAAATTGGACAAGTTAATTCTATAGGTAGTAGAAAGGAGTTGTTGTATATGAGGAAACATTTAAAAGTATATAGGCTCAGTGTCATATGTGAGCTGAGATTTTCATTTAGCTTGGTGTTTGTAGGATTATTTAGCTATTTAAATTATATATATATATATATATATATATATATATATATATATATATATATACACACACACACACACATATATATATATGCCTAATATGCTAAGTGTCCGTCTGGGTAATGATGTCATGTAGCAATGCCCGGCTTCCTCTCCCTAGCATCTAGCCTCCTTGGAATTTCTTCAGCCCAAGAACATGACTTGCTTTATAAACAGGTGGAAACATTTTACACTTTAACCAAATGTCTGTGAAGCATTTTCCCATGCCTCATCTCATTTGATCCTCACAGAAATCCTGGAGTAGGTAGCTAGGAGACTTGGTGGAATCCTATTTTCTTTTCACTAGCCGAAAAACGGAGATTTAGAAAGCTTAGAAACTTGACCCAACTGAAAAGAAGTAAGAAATGGTGGACCTTGAAAATGACTTTAGTATGACCATATAAATGACCATATAAAATGATTTTAGTATGCTTGGGTTAATAAGAAGGAAAGTTTCTTTATTATTATTTAAAGTATTATAAATAGTAGTACATATGTCTCCTTTTTCCCCCATTGACCTTCCCCTGGCCTCCCCCACCCCCCGGCACACATGCCCTCACCCCCCCAGTGTCTGTGTCCATTGGTTATGCTTATCTGCATGCATACAAGTCCTTTGCTTGATCTCTTCCCCCCCCCCTCAACCCTCCCCTGCCTTCCTGCTGAAGTTTGTCAGTCTGTTTGATGCTATTTTGTCTCTGTATCTATTTTTCTTCATCAGTTTATGATGTTCTTTATATTCCACAAATGAGTGAGATCATGTGATATTTATCTTTCTCTGACTGGCTTATTTCGCTTAGCATAATGCTCTCCAGGTCCATCCATGCTGTTGCAAATGGTAAGAATTCCTTCTTTTTTACAGCAGCATAGTATTCCATTGTGTAGATGTACCACAGTTTTCTAATCCACTCATCTGCAGATGGGCACTTAGGCTGTTTCCAAATCTTAGCTATTGTAAATTGTGCTACTGTGAAAATGGGGTTCCATATATCCTTTCTGATTGGTGTTTCTGTTTTCTTGGGATATATTCCTAGAAGTGGGATTACTGCATCAAATGGAAGTTCCATTTTTAATTTTTTGAGAAAACGCCATACTGTTCTCCACAGTGGCTACACCAGTCTGCATTCCCACCAGCAGTGCAAGAGGGTTCCTTTTTCTCCGCATCTTTTCCAGCACTTGTCATTTGTTGATTTGTTGATGATAGCCATTCTGGCAGGTGTGAGATGGTACCTCATTGTTGTTTTGATTTGCATCTCTCAGAGGATTAGTGACTTTGAGCATGTTTTCATATGTCTCTTGGCCTTCTGTATGTCCTCTTTCGAAAAGTGTCTATTTAGATCCTTTGCCCATTTTTTGATTGGATTGTTTATCTTCCTTTTGTTAAGTTGTATGAGTTCCATAAATGTTGGAGATTAAACCCTTATCGGAGATAACATTGGTAAATATGTTCTCCCATGCAGTGGGCTTTCTTGTTTTGTTGATGGCTTCTTTTGCTGTGCAGAAGCTTTTTATTTTGATGTAGTCCCATTTGTTTATTTTCTCCTTAGTTTCCATTGCCCTAGGAGCTGTATCGGTAAAGATATTGCTACGACAAATGTCTGCTATTTTGCTGCCTATTGCTTCTTCTAATATTTTTATGGTTTTCCATTTTACATTTAAGTCCTTTATCAATTTTGAGTTAATTTTTGTGTATAGTGTAAGTTGGTGGTCTAGTTTCCCTTTTTTGCATGTATCTGTCCAATTTTCCCAACACCATTTATTGAAGAGACTGTCTTAACTCCATTGTATGCTCTTGCCTCCTTTGTCAAATATTAATTGAGCATAATGGCTTGGGTCGATTTCTGGGTTCCCTGTTCTGTTCCACTGGTCTATATGTCTGTTCTTGTGCCAGTACCAGGCTGTTTTGAGAACAGTGGCTTTGTAGTAAGCTTGATATCTGGTATTGTGATCCCTCCAACTTCGTTCTTCTTTCTCAAAATTGCTGCAGCTACTCGGGGTCTTTTTTTATTCCAGATGAATTTTTGGAGAGTTTGTTCTAGGTCTTTGAAGTATGCATTGGTATTTTAATGGGGATTGCATTGAATCTATAGATTCCTTTGGGTAGTATGGACATTTTAATGATGTTGATTCTACCAGTCCATGAACACGGTATATTCTTCCATTTGTTTATGTCTACCTCTATCTCTTTTTTTCAGTGTCCAGTAATTTTCTGAGTATAGGTCCTTTACCTCCTAGGTTAAATTTATTCCTAGGTATCTTAATGGTAAATGGGATTGTTTTTTTAGTTTCTCTTTCTGTGAGTTCATTATTGGTATATAAAAAAGTCATAGATATCCTGCTACATTGCTGAATTCATTCATTACTTCTAGTAATTTTTTGAGGGATTATTTAGGGTTTTCTATGTACAATATCATATCATTTGCAAGTAATGACTATTTTACTTCTTCTTTTCCAATTTGGATGCCTTTTATTTCTTCTTCTTGTCGGATCGCCATGGCTAGTACTTCCAGTACTATGTCGAACAGGAGTGGTGAGAGTGGGCAACCCTGTCTTGTTCCTCTTCTTAGGGGAAATGGTTTTAGTTTTTGTCCATTGAGTATGATGTTGGCTGTAGGTTTGTCATATATGGCTGGTATTATGTTGAGGTATGATCCTTCTGTTCTCACCTTGCTGAGAGTTGGTATCGAGAAATGGTGTTGGATTTTGTCAAATGCTTTTTCTGCATCAATTGATATGATTATATGGTTTTTATCTCTCAATTTGTTTATGTGGTGTATCACGTTTATTGATTTGCGGGTATTGTACCATCCTTGCATCCCAGGAATAAATCCCACTTGATCATAGTGTATGATCTTTCTAATGTAATGCTGGATCTAATTTACTAGAATTTTGTTGAGAATTTTGGCATCTGTGTTCATGAGGGATATTGGCCTGTAATTCTCTTTCTTTATATTGTCTTTATCTGGTTTCGGGATTAGGATAATGCTGGCTTCATAGAAAGAGCTTGGAAGTGTGCCTTCCTCTTGAATTCTTTGGAATAGTCTGAGGAAGATAGGTTTTAGTTCTTCTTTTAACGTTTGATAAAACTCCCCTGTGAAGCCGTTTGGTCCAGGGCTTTTGAAGTTTTTTGATTACTGCTTCAATTTCCTCCATATTTATCGGCCTATTCAGATTTTTTTATTCTTCCTGATTTTTAGAAGGTTATATTTTCCTAGGAATATGTCCATTTTTTTTAGGTTGACCAGTTTGCTGGAATAGAGTTACTCATAGTATTTTTTTTTTTTACAATTCTTCGTATTTCTGTGGGGTCTGTTGTTATTTCGCCTCTTTCATTTCTGATTTTGTTTATATGGGTCCTCTCTCTTTGCTTCTTGGTGAACCTGGCTAGTGATTCATCAATCTTGTTTATCCTTTCAAAGAACCAGCTCTTGGTTTCATTGATCTTTTTGAGGGTGTGTGTGTGTGTGTGTGTGTGTGTGTGTGTGTGTGTGTTTGGGGGGGGGGGGTTGGTCTCTATGTCATTTATTTCTGCTCTGATCTTTATTATTTCCTTACTTCTGCTCACTCTGGGCTTTTCTTGTTGCTCTCTTTCTAATTCTTCAAGTTGCAGAGTGAGATGGTTTATTACCAATTTTTCTTGTTTTTTGAGGTAGGCCTGTAATGCTATGAACTTCCCTCTCAGGACTTCTTTCACTGTGTTCCATATATTTTGGATTGTTGTATTTTCATTGTCATTTGTTTCCAGGATGTTTTTAATTTCTTCTTTGATCTCTTTGGTAACCCAATCATTATTTAATAGCATGCTATTCAGCCTGCAAGTGTTCGAATTTTTGTGATTGTTTTTATTGTAGTTTATTTCTAATATTATGACATTGAGATCTGAGGAGATGCTTGATATGATTTCAATCTTCCTGAATTTGGAGAGACTTTGCCTGTGTCCCAATATGTGATCTATCTTTGAAAATGTCCCATGTGCACTTAGGAGAATGTATATTCTGTAGCTTTGGGGTGGAATGTTCTGAAGATGTTGATTAAGTCCATCTGATCTAGTGAGTCATTTAGGATTGCTGTTTCTTTGCTGGTTTTTTGTCTAGAGGATTTATCCAGTGATGTTAATGGGGTATTAAAGTCTCCTACTATGATTGTATTGCTGTCCATCTCTCCCCTGATACCTTCCAGAAGTTTTTTTATGTATTTGGGTGCTCCTGCATTGGGTGCATATATGTTTACCAGAGTTCTATCCTCTTGTTGTATCGATCCCTTTAGAATTATGAAGTGGCCTTCCTTGTCTCTTGTTATGGCCTTCACTTTGAGGTCTATTTTGTCAGATATAAGTATTGCTACCCCAGCTTTTATTTATTTTTTTTCCATTTCCATTTGCCTCAAAGATATTTTTCCATCCCTTCACTTTCAGTCTGTGACTCCCTTGTTCTGAGGTGGGTCTCTTGTAGATAGCATATATATGGGTCATGTTTTCTTATCTATTCAGTCACTCGATGTCTTTTGATTGGAGCATTTAGTCCATTAACATTTAATGTTATTATTGATAGGTACTTGTTTGTAGCCATTTATGTTCTTTATGCCTGTGTTCCAGGAAGGAAAGTTTTAAACAAGATCGGTCTCTCAGATGAGCAGGAAAGCCGGGTGCCACATACCAAAACAAGATACCTCCCAACTGTTTATAAAGGGGAGATATATATGGGGTTGGGGAAGTAGTTTTACAGTTTTCATATGGACAATAATGAATACATAATAAGACAAGAAAAAACTCATTGTTTCGCGTACTCACAATTGTAAACCTCCTTTTGCTCCACCCTGAATAAGAGGTATCAAAGCCCAGAGGGAAGAGCAAAGAAATGTGACAGGCAATAGTAATTGGGATGGATTTGACAAAGCTGTCTCACAGTGTAAGATTTGAAAAGAGCATAAATATGAAGATGAAAAAAAACTAAATAAATGTGTAAACAGAGATGCATTATCCTTTTTCTCGACATAAATGAATATCTAACCAAACATGTATTTTTAAATGAGAAATTAACATAGAGAGGAGAGCCTTATGCCTGGCAGGCATTGTAGTATTTTTTATTTGTATTTCCCACCAAAATAATTTTTTTGTTTCTTATTTTCCCACTTTCTCTCACCACAACATTCCACATATGAGTCTCTCTATTACCAGTGGTAAAATATAAATGTCTAGAATGAGTAGCATATTGAAATAATAGCATCTCCATCCATGCAACAATATTTATTGAACGTTTGCTGTGTGTGCAGTATATTCTGTTCTTAGTAGAGAGAAGATAAAAATTTATAAATTTAATAATTCAAGGGTAAAGGGAATAAGGATCACAATGGAGATATTGATATAAGTCATAGAGAAATTTGGAAGATGTTATTCTATCAGATTATATAAACCACAAGACATTCTGTGATTGAGGAGGGGCGGTTCATTAGTTGAACATTGAAAAATTGATAGGATTTGAAGATTCACAGAACAGAAAAAGAATATTTTAACTAAGTTTGTCAACATGGACAAGGGTTTGAAAGTGTAGAGTATGTTACATGAGTATTGACAAGAGCAAGAAGGACATTTGATAGATGCATCATGAGTGTGAATGGAGGATAAGGAAAATAAGGTTAAGAGAACATTAAATGATAGGCTAAGGAGGGAGGAGGTTTTCTTTAAACCCTGGGATCAAAGGTTTTTGAGGGAGGAAATGAACTATCAAAGCTCTATTTCAGAAAGATTGATCTAGTTGCTATGAGTAAAATATATTCCGAAGGAAGGCTAAAGATAGGGCAAATGCAGTTCAAAGTTCATTATTCAAGTCCCTGCAAAAGGTAATGAAGTCTAAATGCAGGTGATAAGAGTGAAAGTGAAGAGAGGGGATAGAATCCAGTGACTTTCTTTCACAGAATCCATGTGACTTGGCCATGAGAGTCATCTTAAGTTTTTTTCTTCAAATAGGTCACTTATTTAGGGGAATCACTCAAAGAATGGGACACAGGACAGGTCAGTTTGGTGGAGGTTCTCAAAAGATTTCATGCGTGGAGATTCCTACAAGTCACGATGGTGCAGTTAGACCAAAAACAGCTTTAAGACAATGGGCATTGGAGACATTGATAGAGAAAAAGGTGTAGAAATTGGGACTTGAAAATAATTTCCTTGCATTCTGTCAGCTAGCATTAATTTAAGTACTGTATGCTGTTACAGGGCACACAAAATAATATCAGTCAGCTTTGCTCTTAAGGTTCAAACAAACCAAAAGAAGAGAAAGGCCTATATTAGCTAAGGTAAAGCTAAGCTGCTCTAATAAAAAAGATCCAATACACACAGCATATAAGTGTTTATTTCTCTCTCACATAACCGTCCAAGGCTGGCATTCCAAATAGGCAAGTAGCTCTGCCCCATACCACCAGGCTCAGAGTCCAGGTCCCTTCTATTTTCTTTCTCTGCCATCATCTGGTATTGTCATCTGCATGGTCACAGCTGGGTTACAGGTTCATCAATGTTCTGGATCACAGGAAGGGAAAGATAAGAACATGGAGGAATCATACCCACTTTTTTCAAGGCACAAATCAATTTTACACTTGCTGGCATTGGAAAGGACTTCGTCATATGGCCTCACCTAACTGCAGGGAATGCTGGGAAATGTAATGTATCAGGCATCCATGTGCTTGGTTACAATTATCTTAGCAAAGGTTTTCATGAACAGTTACCAGTCTCCACAACAGCATGTAAATAAATCATTGCAAAGAATGTGATAAGTGTTTCACTGGAAAAATATGCAAAGTGCTATGAATGCACAGTTGGGAGTCAATAGCTTAGCTTGAGTGTTTAGGGAGGATTTTCACAGGAAGTAAAATTTGAACTGTTTCCAGAAGTAATGACTAGAGAAAAATAGGGCATTGTACACAAGAAAATAAGATCATAGGCCCAGACACAGGATACAGAATAGGTTCAGAGAATGGCAGAAGTTTAGTGTGGCTAAGCAGAAGAGCTCATAGATGAGGAGTTATAGGAAATGAGACCCATACAATAAAGGAGCTTCTGCTGAGGAGTCTTGGGCTTTATCCTCTTAGGGATATGGGGAGCCATCAGAAATTTCTAAATTTGACACTAGCGTGATCAGATTGGTGGTAGTAGTGTGAGGATAGACTGGAAGAGAAGAGATTAAACAAAAAGAGACCAGTTAGGAGTATGTTATGAGGGTGGGGAGGGGGTGCATGATGAGAATTAAATCAGTCGTAATCACAAAGATGAGAGAACAAGGAATATATATCTAGGCCGTAGAGATTACGATTTACTTGCTGCTTAAATAGATAAGTTGAGAAAGAGAGATGAGTACTTCCTACTTTTGCAAGGTGATGATTGGTGATGCCATTAACCAATACAGGCCAATAAAAATAAGTTTCCTAGGGTAAGATTTTTAATTTATTTTTGGACATAAAGAATTGTGGGTACCTACTAGATACCACATTTCTGACCCATTTTTGCTGGGCTTGAGAGTAAAAGAAAAGAGAGAGAGAGTAGAGGGAGGATGCCTGACTGGTGTGGCTCAGTTGGTTGAGCATCATTCCATGTACCAAGAGGTCGGCGGTTCAATTCCCAGTCAGGGCACATGCCCGGGTTGTAGAATTGATCCCCAGTAGAGGGCATGCAGGAGGTAGCCAATCAATGTTTCTTATCAACATTTCTATCTCTCACTCTCCCTTTCTCTCTCTCTCTATTACAAAATCCATAAAAACATGTTTTAAAAAGAGAAAAGGGGGAATCTAAGGACTGGCTTAGATAAATATCTTTAATTTTTAATTATGTGAGCAGACTTCTGGGAGAATGTGTCTTAGCAATAAGGGGAACCAGTTGGCCACAGGGATTGGGCCTAAACCAGAGGTCGGACATCCCCCAAGGGGTCCCCAATTTGAGAGGGTGCAGACTGGACTGAGGGAACCCCCCCATGCACGAATTTTGTGCACCGGGCCACTAGTTGTTATATATATCTATAATAATAAAAGTGTAATATGCTAATTAGACCAGACAGCTGAACGACCTTCTGGACAACCTTCCGGATGAAGCTGGGGCTGTGAGAGTGGAGGCAAGCTGCCACAGCTGAGAGGGCCAAGCACCTTGCACGGATTTCGTGCACCAGGCCTCTAGTATATATGTAACTAGAGGCCTGGTGCACGAAATTCGTGCACAGGGGTGTGTGTCCCTCAGCCCAGCCTGCAACCTCTCCAGTCTGGGACCCTTCGAGGGATGTCTGACAGGCCCAATCCCGGTGGCCAACTGGTTCCCGGAGAGATCTGCTATTTCACCCTTTTATGCATTCATTCATGGATTCTTATATGTGCCCTGACTGGAGATCAATCTCACAACCTTGGCAAATGGGGACGACGCTCTAACCAACTGAGCCACCAACCAGAGTGAGTTGGGCTTTTTTGTACATGAAAAAAAAACTGACAATGTATGTAAATCACTTAGCTCAGTGCCTAACACATGTTAATAATCAATTTATTAGAGCAATTCTTATGATATTAGAAAGAGATGATTTAAGTTTTAAGTTGTTGTGTGATTAGTAGTCCTTTCAAGTTTAAGGTTTGGAATTTCAGATACCTTGGTCCTATATCAGTGTGAGCTTGTTTCTGGAATCCCCAAGAAGTTTGGTTATGCATCTGAGACGCAAATAGAGCCCCATAGTCAAACCCTGGGAACAAAGGAGAATAGAAACTAGAAGGAAATTTTTAGATTTTAGGTAGAATGGATACTGGTTGGTTTTCTTTTCTCTCACCTTGACACATGTGTACTCCTGAGCCTTTGCTCCCTGAGAGGTCAGAAGTAAATCCTGGGTGAGGCCCAGGATCTATTTAGTCTGCAGTGTCTACGCTAATGTTTGAGAATTACTGACTTTGGTGTTTAGGACCAGCAGTTTCCTTTTCCAGTCCATTTGTGGGAGGCAGTGTGATGAAGAGGAAAAGCGTTTATGGATATTACATTTTTTTCAAGTTGTGTTTTCAGTCTGGAAAATACAGTAAAAACAAAACAATTGCACAAAGAATGTAGCCAGTTAAAATAATTATTCACTATTCTTGCCTTAACAAATACTAAATTATTTACTGCTAAAGTTCATATTTATTTTATAAATTGAACAAATTAATATGACTTAACTATAAAAAGGCTACTTTATAATTTGACAGTGCTTTTCTCTTTTTTTCTCTTTTTTTTTTTAATCCTCACCTGAGGATATTTTTCCATTGATTTTTTTAGAGAGGGTAGGAGAGAGAGGGAAAGAGAGAAATATCGATGTTAGAGAAACACATCAATTGGTTGCCTCCTGCATGCACCCCTACTGGGGAGGATCCTGCAACTGGGGTACCTGCCCTTGACAGGAATCGAACCTGGGACCCTTTGGTCCACAGGCTGACATTCTATCCACTGGCCCAGACTGGCTAGGGCTAATAGTGCCTTTCCGTAGTGAAACTCAAAATGAATTAGAAAATTTATCAGTATCATTTAATATAGGACATTTCTGATGAGAAATATTATGATTTTAAGATCTAAAATGATCTTGTCAGTAACAAAATAAATATTTCAAACTTGTACAACCTGAGATTGATTTTTGTTGTCCACTCACAATGAGGCGGTTTACAGAAATATAACTCTGTAGTTGCTGTTTACACAATTTTTACTGCAGTTTTAAGTTAGCAACTGTAGAAGTAATAATTCTCACTATGACACTTCAATGTATAGCAACATTGCAAGAAATATAAATGCTGCAAACTGGATTTGTTAAGATAATGTAGTTACAAGAGTTCTAACATTTACCCATTCTATAATCTATGTTCACTTGTTTTCAAAGTTTACCCTATGTGACTTGGTTACTAAATAGGGATTTTTTTCATTTATATAATTTTTAATATAAATGATACAAACCTCTGTGCTGGGTAATACCAAAAGTTCACAACAAAAATAAAAAAATAAAAAACACCTATTCTCCAAGGACTAGAGAATGACTAGGACTTGTGACCAGATCTCCAAACAGCAGGTTTAAGGAAGAGAAATTCAGTCACATAACTTTTAGAGTGATGTGTGTGTTTTTTAACTGCCATTTCTCTGGACCTTGCCTGCAAGTATACTGAGGGCAGTCAACCCTATTTGTGTACACAGACAGTTGCACTTGGATGATTCATTTCTTCACTTTACAACTATTTACTGAGCATATGCTACATTCTTGGAACAGGGATGAATGGCAAATGAGACAAATGAAGATGATGATGATGTTGATGATGATAATAGTGGCTCCCTATGGGCAAGTATTTATGTGGATTAATCCTCACAATAACTATATGATGCAGATTTTATTACTGTTCCATTTTACAGGCGAGGAAATAGATTTAGACAGGTCACACAGCTATACAAATCTAAATCCAAGGGCCATGATTTTTGTTGTTAACCCTTACCCTAGGATATTTTTTTCCATTGATTTTTTTTTTTAAGAGAGAGTGGAAGGGAGGAGGAGAGACAGAGAGAGAGAAACATTGATGTGAGAAAGACACCTCAATTGGTTGCCTCCTACACATCCCCTGTCTGGGGCCAGGGATAGAGCCTGCAACTAAGGTCGTGTTCTTGACTAGAATCGAACCCATGACCCTTCAGTCTACAAACTGACACTCTAACCACTGAGCAAAATCAGCTAGGGCTCTAAGGGCCAGATTTTTAATTCAAAAACTGTGTAGCATATTCTTTTTTCTCATATAGCATATATTCTAGAAATTTATTTATTTACAAATATTTATTGAGCTTGTGCCAGTACAGTCCTAGGCCCTGGAGTAGAGTGTTGAAGAGATCAACAGTGTCATTGCTGTCATAGCTCGTATCTTCCCATTCTTCTAACAAGGATTAATAAAAGGAAAAGAGTACACAAGGATTAATTAACAAGGATTAATAAAAGGAAAAGAGTACACACATACTAATGCCAGTAATAAGCATAATTAATTACATTCATAAGAGTTACAAAACTATTGAATATAACACAATGTATAAAAAATTAATACTGTATAGTCAGACATTCAGGAAGGGCAATGTTATTTTTATACTTTAAAAAGAGTTCATTTTCACCTGTGGTTAAAAATGTGTATCTTACTTTTAAAAGAAACCTTTTTACTTAATTAAAACTTGAATTCAAGAGCTATTTTTTCCAGTTACTAAAATGAAAAAATTTATATCTAAAAATAAGAACTTTTCATGAGGTAGAAAGTCACTATGGCTTTGTGTCATTTGAGGTTATACTTTATCAAAATTTCAGAGTAATTGATGATTGCAGTGACAAATTCTGTGGTGCAACACTCACTTTTTCAAGGGGTAAGACCAAATCATTTATGAAGTTCCCAAAGAAAGATACACCATGGTCTAAAATTAAGAAACTGTTAAATATTCTGCAATTATATTTAATTAATTAATTACAATAGATAACCTTTTAAAATATGTTATTTTAAAAAGATCACCCTCCTTATTTAAAATTTCTTCATTGGTGTAGAAATCGCTTTTGAAACGAACATCCTTTATGTGTAAAAATCTGGTGCTATTTAAAAGTACTTAAGAAAACATTGAGTAGTGGTGTTTTAATATTTAACAAATATTTCTATTACAGTATACATGTAGGATATGTCAACAAAGTTGAAAACTCTTGCCTGAGCAGTCACCATTTGACATTTGGAAAAATTGGTTAATATTTCTGTAAATCACTATGTATGTAGTTTGGATTCTTTCCTTTTCTCTGGTTTTTATTTTTTCACTAATAGTCTCACCATTACCATTATAAAATGATATCAGATATAAGCATATCTCAGAGGAAATGCAAGTTTGGTTCCACACCACAGCAATAAAGCAAGTATTACAATAAAGTGACTTCTCTTTTTGCTTGTGGAAGGTCTTGCCTTCAGTTTGTAAAAATTGCAAGTGCAATAAAGCAAGGTTTGTCTATGCAAAAGAATGTGGTCAATTCTGGCATGCAGGCCTTGTGTCTGACCTCAGAAAGCTTACTAACGCAGCCAAAAGAGGCATACATATACACGTAAAACAGCAATACCAATATAAAGAGATTATAACAATTTTATAAAAAATGGTTCAGGTAACAAAGCAGAGATTGTATACTATTTTGTTTATTGAGACAACAGAGCCTGAACTGGATTTTGTCACAGAAGTCATCGGTATTTTGTGGATACTGGAAAGCATCCTAGGGAAAAAAAAGTAGCGAGATCCAAGACAGAAAGAGTTTGGTCAGTTCAGTGACATTGGCTGGAGTTTGTTTAAGGATGTTGTGAGAGATAACGTTGAAGAGGGATGTGCAAGCAGCATCTAGAGGATCTGCGGAATTTGAAATTTATAGGTCACAAAGCCTCACTGAAAGTTTCTGAACAGGGAAACATGATGAGAGCAACATTCTAGGTAGGATGAACTAGCCAGTGTGTGTGTAGGATCCGTTGTTGTAGACCAGTTGAGGGAATACTACAGTCGTATGGAGCATTGTTACCCAAAATGCTCCTTGGAATACTAATCCTGAGATAAATAGTAATAAAAGCTCCTTTTTTAGGGATTTTTTTTTTCCTTAATGAAGAAAAGGAAGCACTGCGTATTAAATGTTCCTGTTGGAGTTACAATGCACATAACCCTTTGAAGGCCTATTCCAAAAAAAATGTGAAATTTCACAAACTTATTTGTACATAAAAGTCTTTGTTCATTGCGTCTATTCATAAACATATCACTGTGCTCCACTAAGATAACTTTCAATATTTAGAAATTTTGATCTTATCAATTATCTATTGATTAAAAAGCCCATCTAAGAAAAAATGAAAAAATTTTAAGAAAGGGATTTAGACATCAGTTAGTCCAGACCCTCTCTTTAATCCTGGTAATCAGAAACTGAATGTCAGCCCCAGCTGGCTAGCTCAGTTGGTTAGAGTGTCATCCCAATGCACCAGGTTGCAAGTTTGATCCCGGCCAGGGCATATACAAGAATCAACCAATGAATACATAAATAAGTGGAACAACAACTTGATGTTCACTCTCTCTCTCTCTCTCTCTCTCTCTCTCTCTCTCTCTCTCTCTCTCTCCTTCTCTCCTCAAATCAATAAAAAATAAAAAATAAAATGTCACCTTTGATTTTGACGCTTTTTTATTCAAATTATTACCTTTTTTTTCCAGCTCTCTCTTCTTCGATAAACTTTATAATACTCAAGAATAAGATTAACCCATTTCTTACCATTTTTGTAATCTCTACATCTTGCTCATAGTAGGTGGTGGAAAAATATTTGTTGAGTTGAAAATGATGAGAAAACTAGATGGTGACTTGCCTGTGGTCACACACATGGTAGTAGGGTACATTGAAAATAAGTTAATTCTAAGAATTATGTATAAAATTTTAGCTATGGGAGAAATTTAGAGACAAAAGACCTGGTATATTCTAGATATAACTCTCAAAGTAGCAGTATGATCTTATCAGTTAACCTTTCTGGATCTCTTTCTTCATCCATGTTCCAGCTTCAAAATATTGGGAGGTTTTCATTTTTTTATTACAATAAATAATCAAAAATTAACTGATTGTTATTTCTTTTACACTGAAAATATGTTCTTATGAAGGACCATGTTTAAATACAGAAGACTTTTTAAGTATTTACTTTTTTCATATTTGTACTTGTACAATATTGCTGAACTTCACAACTTTTGTATTATTATTTGTCTCTTCTTTCCAAGTTTATCAAGGATGATGGAATCTTTAAAAGTGCACCAATGTGTATGCTTATGTAATATTAGGACTGAAAATTTTAAACCTTAAAATGTGAAAGCTCCAGTTGTCAGAAGATCATAAAGTCTTTACTTTTAAGGACTGTTAAAAATCACCTTCTGTGAGATCTCAGCTTTTTCTGACATTTCAAGACTTAAATTTGAAAGTGTAGAATCTCTATAAATACAACATTACCACAAGCCCAAAAAAGTCAAGAAATGCAAAAGGTTAGATTCTTACTAACTCCTTTCCCACATTATGTGCTCTAAATTGAGTTATGGATCTTAGAGTTAAATACGTAATCAGGAGTATTTGATGTGAAATACAATTTAAATTATGACATATTAAGCTTTCTCTTTGAATTTTGGAGAATAAAATTGTGCATGTAAATCATGCAATATCACATTTTTTGTATGTGCCCTTAAGGCTTTTTTATGTTTTCTTCACATAGTCCCCTCATTTGCAACTTTATCTTGCTGTGGACTAACCATATGGGAAATCCACTATTTTAAACTTAAGCTATTTTTGTGGTGTTACTGCATAAGAAAATGCCTTTAGAGGAGAAAATTTATATTTTTTTACTAGATTATAAAAATAAAAATTTATTTCTTCCAGGGGGTCACTTCTTGGTTCAATTCAAACTATATTAACTTTTTAATTCCTAAGTATCTCTAAAAAGTCTGCATTGCCATGGCCACGTGAAAATGGGAGGTGATAAAGGAGAAGTGCATGAGACCTGGCCATTTTCAACATGTTGAAGATTTAAAATTGTGTGTAATTTACATGAGACATATAAATGAAAGGATAGACTTCAGCAAGATTTTTTTTTTTTTTGGCTTTAAAAATAGGGTATTTCTCTCCTGCAGCAGCATCTCACATCTCATACATATGTGCATATTTAGTTTTCTGTGTAGCATTCAGTCCCCAGAACACTAATTATAATTTTAAATTATCAATAAGATATAGGCTTAAAGTACAGTAGATGCTAAATTTCACATCTCTTGTAAGATTCCCTATCTAAAAGCAACTACTTTGTTGCTTTTCTTTTTTTTTTAAATCTTAAGAACTTTATAATCACTTATCTTTTGCCTTTTAAACGTTAAGAATTCTTTGTATTTGTAGTGTACAAATAGGTATATAGCTTTTATGTCTAAGAAAGGTATTACTGATAGTAATTCATCTGTGCATCATGGGGTAAAGTGAAAAACCAACACCTGGCTCAAAGTTCACATTGTACCATCCAGAAGTGTTTCTTTGAGGCCCCTGTTGGAAGTGCATACAAAGTGGTTTGCCATGGATTTGTTGGTATGCCTGCTATTTGTTTACCAAACAGCCTTGGTTACACTGCATTTATGTTTTTGCTTGCTTGTTTTTGAAATAGTTCTGCCCTCTGAAGTATGGATACCTCAGCAAAAGTTTGTCAAATAGTAGTTCTCTCAGAGTCTTGCTATCTTGTCCTCCGAAATCTCTACCCGGATCTTTATATTTTTCTTCTGTTGAAAGGCTAGCTCTAGTCTGTAATTTTGTTGTCTTTCATATTTAGTACAACACAGACAATCATGTTGAAACTTCTCAGGAACTAAAATGTAATTTCTATCATGGCACCTTTAGCTTTGGGAACCATATACAAAAAATAACGCTTCTCTGTAGAAAATACCATTGTATGGGATTTGGTGCCATATTAGAGCCATCTGTATCAGCCAGCTTCCCAAAGAATATCCTGCTCTTTTTTGCATAATGGGATTATTTCTGGAAGTGGCTCTCTTGGCCCAAGATGTGCTACCCTCTCTCTCAAATCATATTTGGGTCCTTTAAGCATTTTCAATGTGCTTTGCATTCATTTTCATTCATTATCCACTCGTTCCATCGTTGCTTTCTGATACACATAGACATTCGGCTACACAGTGGGTAAGAAGTGGAGGTAGGACTGAGAACCCCAGGACAGGGACCAAGGCCCAGTTTGGTCTCTCCTTGGCTAAATTCCATTTTGAACAGCTCATTGTTTTTCTTTGATGTGTGGGATTTAATTGCTTATTTCTAAACATAAGGCTCCATTGGTGGGTACTTGTGTGGGGAGAGCCATTTGCCCTTCCTGAGGTAAAAATCTGAACATCATTAACAGTTTATTTTCCATGGGGAACCATGCTGTAAGTATGGCACAGAAAATGTGATTTTTGACTGCCCAGTTTTGCCCAGGCTTGTCCCTGATTTATGTCATGACCCCACAATAGCCTCTCTTGCCCGCCTGGCCACAAAGCTTATTTTGTAATTTGATCTTAGTGGGGATTCCAGCCCTTCTTTCCTGCTCGTGGGCAGCAGAATGTGGCAGCATGCCTGCTCACTTGCCTGAGCTGCTGTGATCAGATTACGCCTTCTCAGCATTTCTTACATCGGCTGCCTATGAGATTCAGAGATGCTTGAAGTCAGCCCACTTGAGTTTTACAGCCTGTAATAGAGACAGAAGAGAAACTATTAGAGAGCTCATGGAATCTGCTGTTAAGGAAGTCAAAAAGTCACTCCACGCTGAATATTTCTGACTATCTGCAAAAAATTTTAAGTGATCTTCTTTTCATTGTGCAATTTCCAAATGCCATTTTTCCAACTTACATGTTATTTTAAGAGCTATCAGTTGGGTTTTAACTTCCAGCTTTTAGACATTTCCATAACATGTTGAGGATCTTCATAAAAGATAGTAAGATTCTGCATTTTCATTGTTTAATGTTAATAACAGATCGTTACAGGGCATTGTAATTAGCAAAGCACACTTCTCCTTGCATTATTGATACAGCCAAATAATTGTAAAATGATGATACTTGTCAACATCTTTATGAGATAGCATGACTGCATCCTGTTGAGGTTACAGAAGGAGAACACACGGTCCAGCCTGGCACTGTGACATACCATGGGAAATTCAGGACCCATTCTGCTCCCTTCCCTTCATCCAAAATATTAATTGAGCCCCAAGAATGTGCAGGCTCTCTGTGAGGCACTGGAGATACACTGGTCCGCTACATTCACGATTCCTGCCCTCCCAAGCTTACGATTTGGTCTTGGAAATAAAACCTCTTCTACAGTAGATGTATTTAGACGCTTTTAAAAAATTATTAAAGAATAATTCCAAATTTAAAATGTGAACCAGAGAAACTGGGAGTTGGAAAGGACTTTAGAGTTCGTTTTATAAAGCCTCCTTCCTCAAACAATGCAGAGTCCCCTCTGTGGTATTTGTTCATAGGAATGAGCAAAATATGCAATTCATGGTTTATTGTTCAAAAATGAAGAAATCATGATTATGGGTTAAGATATAATCTAGACTCCAGCCAAAGCTCAATTAAAACAGTTTTGTTTTCTGATATTATCATTCATACGTTCAGGGGACCAGCAAAAAGGCTTAGAAAATGAAGCATAAACAATGTGGTGCCAGTTCGCTTTAAAATCCCTAATATATGTTTTGTAAACAAAGCTTATAAAACTTAGTAGTCTACTAATTAAATAACAAGAAAGATTTTATGAGTACATGAAAAGCCAGAATTTAAAATGCCTTCAGGGGAACAGGTGCTGTAATGACATCACTATGTGTCACACAGCTTTTTTTTTTTTTTTCGTTGATACTTACATTTGGTCATAATGGAAAGAAATTGATTCCAAATGTGTTTTCTTGACCTCCTTCTCCATTCATGTTAGTGCCTAACCTTAAATGATGTTTCTACAATCTCGGTTGTATTTACAGTAATTATATGCATAATGTAGCATATTATTGTCCGTACTTCCTGTTTAATCAGTACAGAGCTTCTTACAAGTGCAGCTGAAAAGGGCAAACAAAATTAAAGCTTTATATACCAAAACAAGTTTGATTTGCTAAGCTCCCAGCATTCCAAAGTACACAAATTTGTTCCACTAAGTTTTCCGATGGCTTGCAGATGGGCAATGATTAATCAGAGAGCTAACTGTGAAGTAGTTTGCAATTAAACTGGAAAGCTCTGAAGCATGCTAATTGAATCAGAAAATTAGAGACACTGAACAGTAATTGGCTATTTCTCATGCAGCAGGTGCCAGGCCACTCATCTGTGGAACAAGGTATTTAAGGCACATTAGCACTAGTAAAAATACTTCTTGATATGGAACAGTTAGATTTTCTGCTCATTTTCACCATGGATGTCAAAACATACAGCTGTGCTATCTGGTACTTGCAATTCATGTTTGAAGAATTTAAGTTAGGTAAACATATGGGAGAGAAGTGCTGGGCAACCTCTGAGTGCACAGGAAACATTTTTGAAGTAAAACCAAATATGAGGGGCTGAGATTTTGTTTTTCAACTCAATCACTTTTGCTTTCTTATCATACAGATCTAGACGTTGAATTTTCTGTTTAGTGTTAGTTTAAAGCAACAACAGTATAAATCTAGTACTGCTGTGAGCTTAGTAGATACATAAAGCCAATTCATATCATGTCTCAGCATGAGTTTATATCTTCTAATTAGTACCACCATTTTATAGAGTGAGCACATGCTATGAAAGTTTGTTTGCCATGCCAACAGGGACCAGGACATGTGGTTTTTCTTTAGTGGAATGATCTGCCATAGGATCGTGAACGACTGTAACCTAACCAGTGGGTAACCAGGCAAGAATGGGATTTAATAAGTTCAAATGTAGAGATTTTTTTAAATAATCATCATTTTCATATTATCAAGGGTGGGGCATATGACTTCTGTTTCCCATTGCTTTAATTAGAGTTTAGTATTGTTATTAGAAAGTGAAAAGTACCAATGAAAATAAAAGTATACCAAATTATGCTGTTTTGGGAAACAGAATATTACAGTATTCACATGCCAATCATATTACTTAGCAGATGACTACAGACAATAGTGTGTTTGAACCAAGAGACATAAATTATAAATTATAAATTGTAAACAGTGCATAGGGGATATGCTATAACTGTGTCTCATTTAAAATGAGGCAACGGGTTTTCTCTGCACAAATAATGTTCCTTCATTAAGTTTTAAAGTCTCTTGTAATGTTTTATTAAGAACATTTGGCAACATGTTACCAAAAAAGGTTTTAAGTGGAACACACGGGTTTTTAAAAGTATAGCATGCTACAAACATACACTTTATGTCTTCAAGCTATAGATTTTTTTCTTT
Organism: Cnephaeus nilssonii; assembly: GCF_951640355.1. Classification (NCBI taxonomy): domain Eukaryota; kingdom Metazoa; phylum Chordata; class Mammalia; order Chiroptera; family Vespertilionidae; genus Cnephaeus; species Cnephaeus nilssonii. The sequence continues at coordinate 62,778,904 of NC_137073.1, forward strand.
TAAAGTTAAAGCCAGAGCTCCTCTTGGGTAGGTCTCCTTCCCCACCCCCGGTAAGCCCTGTACATTTTGCATTCTTTAGTTTGAAAGCATTTCTGAAACATTTACATGATCAATGTCTTTTGCTTGAGGGATAAAGTTTGCTCTTCCATGGACAAGTGAGAACATATTGATCATTTTATTCTATTTGCTATTTCTAAATTCAATATAACTCTGGAGTCGATAAGCGAGATCGAGAGCATATTCTTTTTTGTGTGTGCCTGCTTGTAGCTTGTTCTCAAGATTCAAGATACATTTTTGATTAATCACGAATGCTCTGAGGTCATGGAGAGCAAATGTGTTTGTGGAGTGTCAGCTGATGCTGTCAGATAAATGTCTTAAGCTTAGCCAGGGTTCATGCCCCAGCTTTAGGCAGTGCCAAATGTCTCCCCTTGTTGAGAAAGATAACAGCTACACTGGAGGCGACTGAGCTGTTTGTTCACTGAAAGGGCTGACCTTGCCATATGGGGCTACAATCAGGTGAAAGAAAGAGTGAGAGGTTTTAATTGAAACTTTACAAATTTCAACTTTTCATTTGATTCAGATGATCTTGGCATACACTAATTTACATTCTAGGCCTTATATCTAGTCTGATTATAACTATGTTTCTTCAGCATTCCCGATTAGACTCCTTAGGATGAATAATTTCTCCAATATTGTTCTAAGTGTATTCTGAGAGTATTTTGGCACTATCACTGTGTTATTAAAATACTGCAAAAGCATGAAAATGTTTATTAGGGTAAATGGGACGATTTCTCTTTGGATATATGTAGTAGAAATTATTCTTGCTTTGTTGTTGTTTTTCCAAATCCACAAAATACAAATGTGGTCTGGGCCCGGAGAGGCCACTTGTGTTAATGACCCTTGTCCATGCACCCTCTTATCTTCAGAGGACTCATTTAATCACGTTTACCCTCACTTACAGTAATTTGTCTTCTTTTACTAGACAGAGTCTATAAATAGGAAATAATGACAAACCTAAACTAACACCTGGAGAATGCTTTGTACCGAGGTTTTCTCTGTTCGAGACCAAAGGCAATTGGATTGATCATATGGTGATGCATAAATAAGTGAACTCTCCGAGGGCTGTTTGTGGGCATTTGCTGCAAAATACCTTTTAAAAACATGCCTTTTTTCCATTTTATCTCCAGTTTGTTCTTTTCTCCAAAGAAGCTGGTCTACTTTTCTTTCCCCTCAATAAGTTCATACTGCCAAGGGTAAATCACCAGTGCTAATTAGACAAAATAAGGCTGTTCTTAAAAAAAAAAGAAAGAAAGAACACATCTGTCATGAACTCCCACCAGATCTCTTGAAATGAGACATTTTAAATATTTTATGCTGAACACAAACTATCTTGAGGAAATGGTTTTATATTCTGTAATCCCAAAACAAAACCATCAGTGTCAGAGAGCAGTGCTGCTTCAAAACATTCCATTTAAGATTTTTAATTTAAAATTCCCTCACACTTGAGATGTAGGTTCTGCTGGCTCTCTATAAAATCCAGGTTATAAAGTAGAAAAACTTCATAAAACTAGAAGAAAAGAAAAGCTACTTCTGTCATTTTGAAAACCTTTTCTTTACCAAGTGGTACTAGAAAAGGGTTACATTTCAGTGTCTAGAGATGACTGTGTTTCATATGCATTGGTATGAGTGAGGAAAATGAAAATTGGTTTGGTGTGGTTTGGTTTCTGCAGTGGCTAACATGACAAACAGACCAAGTGGAAATGAGAGAGACTGAGAATAACTTGTGGAGTCAAACACTGAGTTTCTGGTAATGTGATTAAAGAGTCAAATCAGATAGGTATTTTCTATTGTTTTCTAAATTATTTAAAGATTAATAAAAGTTAATCCCTAAATCATACTTATAAATAAGGAGTTTATAAATTCTCTTTTCTTCAAATTAAGTTTAGTTATGGACTAAATTCTGTGGTTATTTTTTTAAAGTATTTCTTACCCACCATCCTTTTTTTCCTTCTTTTCCTCATTATCTTAAGAAAAGCTTTATATGCTCTAGAATATCAGTGGATTATACATTTCTGTCCCTCCCTTTTCTGAAACTACTGCCCAAATGTGGTTAACCCTTTTGTTCATATTGTTCTTAGCCCCATCATTTTAAAAATATTGAATGTTGTCATGTCCAAGCCATATCCAGGGAGAGACTTAGAATAGTTTGATTTTTCATATGTAAGTATGTTGTGTTATTTAGAAGACCAATAACTGATAATGACATAATAAAATACTTCCTTAAGATTTGGAGATAATTCTCAACATAACTTAGACCCACCTGTGGAAGAGTGTAGTAAAATAAACTGATCTTGAGCAAGACTTACTCAGCTCTTCCCCAAAGTTACTATGTCCGGAGCTAGTGCCTACATACTTTACTGTTCTTTCCATTGAAATAAATATGTTTTATTAATTCAATAACATTTCTATCTTTCTTTATACTACCTTCTACCTTTAACCTTTTTCTAAGTTAGTTTTTCCTTTTCTCTCATTTAAATATTAAATTTAAATGATCATTTATCTCACCTTCCAACCAATCAGCCTAAAAATTTTAAAAGTCAGTGGTATTTTTCCCAAGCTTTGAGTCTCTTATTCAGTGTAAGAGCTTGTTTGAAAAATTGTGCAGTCAATTCAAAATTTCTGAAAATTAACAGCTACTGCATGTTAAAGATATTTTTCTATAAATAAAATTTTGCTTTATTTTTAAAATATACACTCTGATGGTATATTCCATATCTGATTAGAGTGGTAAATCTATTTTTTATTAATCAAATGTTGGGATGGTTTCAATTATACATAAAGTTTTTTAAGGAGATGAGTTCTCAGTTCTAATTGCCATTTAGAACAAATTCTCAATTAACATTGTAATTCTACTTTATCATTCATTTTACATTTTATTTTTATCTTTATTCTTTACTTCACATTAAAAAATTCATGCTGGGTTTTCTATTTCCCTATTATGATTCTTTATATTCTATACTTTCTAGTTGAATACAAACTGTAAAATTACTGCTGACAATTATTACCCAGTAACAATTGACATAATAGTAATAATGGCAGTCTATATTTATTTTTCGTAAACTAATTTGGCTTCTTCAGGATTCTGGAAGGGTTGAAATTGCCAGTGTCCTGTTAGATAAAATCTATGCAAAATATCTTGTTTTAAGGGTTTTTATAATGCTTTCCTTACTAATGAGGAAAACAATTCATCATTTTCAAGTGTATAATCAGTCAGCATTTTGAAAGCCCTGGAACAGTGGCCATTCCGGATGCTCCTGTGAAGAACCAAAAGAAAATCATGTTCCTCTTGCAAAGCACTTTTGCAAAACCCTCAAGTAAGAAAAATATATTTTGTATAGTTATTTTTACATAGTACAATTGTAAATGAAAGTAATGTGGAATTTTTCAGCAATGTGAAATGTACAATCACTATTGCATTTTAGATATAAACTAGAGGCCCGGTGCACGAAATTCATGCAAGGGGTTTGGCCCTTGCAGCCACAGCAGCTTGCCTCAGCCCTCGCAGCCCTGGCTTCATCCGGAAGGTCATCTGGAAGGACGTCCGGAAGGTTGTTCAGCTGTTCGGTCTAATTAGCATATTACACTTTTATTATTATAGACAGGAGACTCACAACCGTCCTTGAGAAAGTCTGTTCCTGTTTAAAATCACAATTTTTCCAAACTTATAAATGCACACGACATATTATGCTTATAATCTTCCATTACCTGGTATACATAACTAAGTACAACAAATAAAGGATGAAATTGTGCTTTGATTTTTCCTGTGTGAACATTCATTTTGTGGAGATAAATATAATCTGCTATGTTTTTTTCTAGACGTACTAATATTGAGGGCACTTATAAGTGGAACTAACAGACATGGTGTATGGCCCTGAATTATGCTATGTCAGATCCACAGATTCATTCTACACACACTGAGGAAACAGAAAGGAACGAAAGTAGAGCAAGGAGAAGATAAAGACAAGGCCCAAATTATTCAAGGACTTTTAGACCTGGAGTCTGAATTTCTGCTTTGTCCTATAAGTACAGTGGGATGCCACTGGAGGTTCTCAAGTTGGAGAGTGAGAGTATCTAATTTCTAGAGAGAAAGTGGATTGCTAGAGGAGTAAGAATGTAAGTAGATGACTACTTAGAAGCTATTGCAGAAGCCTAAGCAGGTTATGGTGGCTTGAATGGTGGTGCCAGTAGAGGTAGGAAAAAGTGTCCATATCTTACTCATTTACATCTACGAGTGAGAAGATAGGAAGAATGAAGGGTGATTCCTAGACGTGTGGCTTGAACATCTAGGTGGTGTCATTTACTGAGATGAAGAAATAAAAGAGGAATAAGTTTGGAAAGGAAAATTGCAAGTAAAATTTTAGCATTTAGCCATGCTTTGTTTTATCTATAAATATTTATTTAAGAAAATATTCCAGAGATCAGAGAGAAGTTTTAGGGTAACAAAGAAAAATAGCATACTAGGTGTACTAGTACATGACTTAAATTTGTTTTTACCAGTACATGAGACTTCTGATATGAACTAGAATTTATTTGACTAGAAAATAAGGATCTAAAAACAGTGTGTACTAGTATGACCATTGACTAACATAGGGTATATAATATACACCCTTAGATTTAGCCACTTCCGACCAATGCAGATTTCTTCCAAAATATGCAAATCAACTATTTGGTGCTGTGATGGGGCAAGTTTTTCAAGCGCCCCAGCATAACAACAAAGACATAATTTGAAAAGCAATTTCTCTTTTTCTTGATTTCTCTATTAAAGAATTTTAATGACATTTTCTTAAGAACCCACAGCTTAATGATGTAGCCTTACAAATTTAGGAATTCAGCTTTATTCTCTTTGCTTCTCTCCCCCCGCCCACCCCCCCCCCCCCACCGCCCTACAATGGCTGAATAACCCTTTGCAAGACTAGGTTTGCTCCAGTCAGCCCCATTCAAACTTGAAAAAAGGAGCCTCTCATGCCTTATCTTGTCAGTCAAGTGTACAAAAGGGGTGTCCCAGATATTAACTAGTTCTTCCCACATACATGACAGTAGTTTTTACTTAATTAAATTTATTGGGGTGACATTGGTTAACAACATTATGTAAGTTTTAGGTGAACAGCAGTTTTACCATTTTTTGTTATGGTACAATCGTCTGAAACTATACCCTTCAATTTTCTAGTTTTATCACCTTTAAAAAAGGTAACTTTCACCTAGCCAGTTTGGCTCAGTGGATAGAGTTTCTGGCTGTGGACAGAAGGGTCCAGTATTCTATTCCAGTCAAGGGCACATGCCCAGGTTGCGGGGATCCCCAGTAGGGGGCGTGCAGGAGGCAGCTGATCAATGATGATTCTCTTTCATCATTGATGTTTCTCTCTCTCCCTCTCCCTTCCTCTCTGAAATCAATAAAAATATATATATTTTAAAAAGGTAACTTTCTTTTTGCTTGGTATTTTGTTCATATGTTCGCAAGTTTAAGGAGTAAGGTTATTTGCTTTGGCAAACAGGTGTTTATTTTCATTTTTTATGTAGCAGTAATAAGGAAAATCAGAATTGGGAAGGGACAGATTTGGTGTTTTGCTTACAAATGCAAATTAGGATGGCTTTTAAAGTTATCGTCCCATCAACTTAATTTAGATACTTTAGAAAGTACCAGTGTTATCCAAAATCATTATTCACACATTTGTGGATCACAAGTTTCTGTGTAATTATCAGCTTGCTTTTGTGAACATCAACTTATAGGCCAATCCAGTTTCCCCCATGGCAGATCGACAGACCTGGTAGATTGAGTAGATGCGATATCCACATTATATATTGACTCTAGTAAAGCTATCCATTGTCTCTTTCATGGTCTGATGATCAATAAGGAGGGAACTGGATGAATGATAAGACAAGGAGAGATGACTTTGATAAGAAGCTGGTCTTACCAAATGTAATGAAGAAGAACAGAGTACATAGGGAAATGAAGTTGGGGGATATTACTAGGTTTATATACTTATGCTACCCCCTGTTCCTAAAACTCAAAAACAAAACAAGCAAACAAAAAACCACTAATAGCATCTTAAATACATTAAATTAAATGGATTCAAATTAGCATTTTCTCTCTCTCTAGCTTTGCTTGGTATTTGATGAGCTCCTGATTTCTTCCTCCCCTGATTCCCTACTAGCCCCATTCTCTTGTTATCCTTATATATGTGGACAGTCACCTGCTTTGCTTTTATAGATCATACATAGTCCTTTATGCCTTACAAGTAAAGTACCATTAACTTAACACAGTAGTAAATCACTTCTTAAATTAGGGTAACTTTTTCTTAACAACAACAAAACAAGCACTAAACCTACTTGTAATAAATATTAATGGAAAAAAGAAATTTAGTAATTGAGATTATTCATCAAATATTTTATGAAATTAATTATACAATCATGAGCATTTTAATTGTCTTTCTTTGCTCCCCCTTCACTATCCAAACTTCATCTCTTTGAGCTCAGTAAGTGACATTGAGGTTGTCATGCCAAATGGTCATGAAATGTACAAGAGCTGTTTTATAAATTTACCTATAAGTTGGTGAACAAACCAATGAATATCATTTGCTAAATTATGGCATGACTTTTTTTTTAATGTATTCTTAGAGTCCTCACAGTAGGCAACTCTCACGAATATTCCTTTTTCCTTGGTACTTTTCCTCCCCACCAATCTTCCCTTATTTCCCCCCATCCTCACCCCACTTCCACCCCCATCAAGTCCCTGTCAACCACTGGTGTTTTTTGTTTGATTCATTGTTTGTGGTGGGTTTGTCTTTTTTTATATTCCACATATAAGTAATACCATGCAGTATATGTCTTTCCCTATCTGGCATGTTCTTCTTAGAATAATGCCTTCCACATTTATCCATATTGTTGCAAATGACAGGATTTCCTTCTTTGCTTAAGGCTGAATAATACGCCATTATATATACCTCCACATTTTCTTGATCCATTCATCTGTTGACAGACACCAGTTGTTTTTAATGCCTGGGCTACTATTATTATGCTGCAATGAACATGAAAGTATATCTTCAAAATACTGGCTGCATTTTCTTTGGATATGTAGCGAAAAGTGGGATTGCTGGGTTATATGGTAGTTCTGTTTTTGTTTGTTTTTTTAGGAACTTACATACTGTTCTCCATTGTGGCTGTACCACATTCCCACCAACAGTACACAAGTGTTCTCTTTTTTCCACATCCTTGCAGCATTTTTTCTCTTGTCTTTTTGATAAAAGATATCCTAACAATTGAGAGGTGATATTTCATTGTGAAGGGATTTTTTAAATTGAAGTACAATTGATATACAACATTGTGTTAGTTTCAGGTTTTAAACATAATGATTTGATATTCATATATCCTATCTAATAAAGAGAGAATATGCTAATTGACCCTCACACCATTGCAAAGATGGCAACACCCACAGCCAATAAGGAGGGGATATGCTAATTGAATGCCCCATCCTCAAAGATGACAGCACCCACAGCCACAAGATGTTGGTGCCCAGTTCCCTCAGCCCTGCTGGGGCGGCAGGCATGCAGCATGGCTGGGCCCGCCCCCAAGCGGGTCCGGCCGCTCCACGCGCCTGCCTCTGGAGTCCCCCAGTCCCCTCAGCCCCCCAGCCACCCAGGGCTGGCCCAAGGATCAGGCAAGCCTCAGATGGTGGCTGCCCAGCCGCCCAGGGCCAACCGAGGCTTGTGCTGCCGGCAGTGGCAGCAGCAGAGGTGTGATGGGGTGTCGCCTTACCCTGATCACTGGGTCGCCTCCTGCCCCTGATGGCTCCCAGACTGTGAAAGGGGGCAGGCCGGGCTGAGGGACCCCCCCTCCAGTGAATGAATTTTCATGCATCAGGCCTCTAGTACACACACACACAGACACACACACACACACACACACACACACACACACACTAGAGGCCCAGTGCACAAGATTCATGCAGTGGGGGTGGTGGTCCCCCAGCCCGACCTGTGCCCTTTTGCAGTCCGAGACCCCTCAGGGGATGTCCACCTGCCAGGGGGATCAGGTCTAAGCCAGTAGTCAAACATCCCTCTCGCAGTCTGGGGCTCTCGAAGTCCAGGGCCCCTCACTCCTTACCACCAGCCTGCAGCGGAAATGGGAGAGGCTCCTGCCACTGCCGCTGCACTCACCAGCCATGAGCCCGGCTTCTGGCTGAGCTGAGCAGTGCTCCCCCTGTGACAGCTCACTGACCACCAGGGGGCAGCTCCTGCATTGAGCGTCTGCCCCCTGGTGGTCAGTGCACATCATAGCTACCGTGCAGTCATCTGGTCGTCCTGTCGCTTAGGCTTTTATATATATAGATGTGTGTGTGTGTATACACACACACACACACACACACACACACACACACATCCTATATAATAAAAGTGTAATATGCAAATCGACCGAACAGTGGAATGACCGGTCGCTATGATGCACACTAACCACCAGAGGGCAGACACTCAATGCAGGAGCTGCCCCCTGGTGGTCAGTGCGCTCCCACAGCAGGAGCACCACTCAGCTGACAGACAGGTGCCAGACACTGGGCTCATGGCTGGCCAGCCAGCGCAGTTGCAGCAGTGCAAGCCTCTCCCACAGACACTCCCCCTGTATGCCCGAGCCCGCATCAGGCACAGCGGGGCCGGGATGAGCGGGAGCAGTGGCGCAGCACCCAGCCCGGTCTCAGGCTCCTCCCCAGCCACCTGCTGCTTCACACACTACTTATTGCTGTGTGGGATTGACATGGACAGCAGGCTGGAGCCTGACGAGCTGGCAGGTAAGGCCAGGCTGTGGCAGCACGGAGGTTCACTGATCTCTGCAGGCCACTCAGAGAGACCCCACCAGTGCATGAATTCGTGCACCAGGCCTCTAGCCTACCTAATAAAAGAGTAACATGCTAATTGACCGTACCTTCATGGCGCCCACCAGCCAATCAGGAGTGAGTATGCAAATTAACCCAACAAAGGTGACAGGTTAATTTGCATACACAGGTGCTGAGTGGCCAGGGGCGGGACAGGGCGTTCCGCACCACCCCAGCCGCTCGGTGCCTCTGGACAGCGTCGGAAGGCAGAAAGGCGGCTCCGGGCCAGAACGGAAAGGCTGCTCTGGCCAGAGCGAATGCAGTGCCAGCAGCCAGGGGAACGAAGGTCCATTCTTGCACAATTCTTCATTCGTGCATCGGGCCACTAGTATATATATAAATGATCACCACATTAAGTCTAATTAACATCCTTCAACATACATACTTGTAGAATTCCTTTTTCTTGTAATAAGAACTTATAAGATTTACTCTTGGCAACTTTCAAATATGCAATACAGTGAAATGTTGTTTATTACATCCCCAAGACTTAATTATTTTATAACTGGAAGTGTATACCTTTTGACTCCCTTTACCTCATCCTCACCTTTGGCATCCACCAATCTGCTCTCTGTATCTATGAGCTTGGTTTTATTTTCTTTTGTTCTTAGATTCCACATATAAGTGAGATCATATAGTATATGTCTTTCTTTTTCTGACATTTCACTTAGCATAATGTCCATGCTGATACCTTAGCATGACAAAAAGCGTCTCTCAGGCAACAAAAGAGATAATGCTTAGCACAATTTTAAAACAATAAAGAGACCATCAAGAGTGCTAATGTTGCTAAGGGTGTGAAAGTGCTCACAAAACAATCACAGGCAATTGAATAGATAGAAAAACTGTTGTTGATTAGAAAAACAAAAAGCAGTTAGCCAGTTATAGCATTCCCAAGGCAGTGATTAAAAATTTGTTTAAGGTTAGTAGGGGGTAGTTCAATAAATTTAAGAAGTGTTTATTTATAGATTAAACAGTACATTAGACATGTACTGTATATAAGAAATGTTAAAACAGGAAATCATTTGGGGGTCTGGAATGGATTAATTCAATTTACATTATTTCTAAGTAGCATTCCTGTTGCAGGAAAAATTCTGCAATAGGGTTTCCTGCTGCACTCCACCCCGCCCTGCCTGCTTTTCTCCCTTCTCCCCCAGCTCCGCCTGGGCTCCTCCCTTCTCCCCCACCCCACCTTCTCCGCCAGCCCGCCTGCTTTTCTCCCTTCTCCCCCAGCCCTGCCTGGGCTCCTCCCTTCTCCCCCACCCTGCCTTCTCCGCCAGCCCGCCTGCTCTCCTTCCTTCTCCCCCGGCCCCGCCTCCGCTCCTCCCTTCTCCTCCCCCTGGCTTGCTTGCTTCTCAGAAGCTTTGCTCCCTTCTGCAGCTCTTGGCTTCTTTCTACACTGTCTTGATATGCAAATTAGCCGCCATCTTGGGTTGGGTAATTTGCATACTCATCCTGATTGGTTGGTGGGTGTGGCTTGGCTGGTGGGCATGGCTTGGGCGTAGCAAAGGTGCAGGTCAATTTGCATATTTGTCTATTATTAGGTAGGATGGGACAAAAATGATTCAGGTTTCAAACAAATGGCTTTTCGAACAACATTCTGGAATGAATTAAGTTCAAGAACCGTGGTTCCACTGTAATGTCAAAAACTATTCATTGTCAGAATTTTTTATGTATGCAATCCATCAAAAAGAATTGATGTGACTTACTCTTAATAACTTACTCTTAATATTTTTGGCTGTGTCTCAGAGTGTGAATTATGGTATGGAGTTTACAGATTCATTTCTGGATTCTAAAAGCATAAAATTTTATAATTTCCTTTTATGAAACAGAAATTATACCACATTTCTAATATTTACAACTCATGAATAAAATATATGTTTCAGATTTTGGCCTATCAATAGCTAGGAGTATTTACTTATGCTCTTCTATATCCAAGCACCACACCAAAACAAAAAGGAAAGTTTCCTAAACAGTGAGTTTTGAACCAGATTTGAAGAAAGTTAGGGATATGGATATGCATTGTTGAGTCAAAAGGGGGCAGATGTAAAAGTGGTAACAATGGAATAAAAATTGATTTAGTTATTACCTATCATTCATTAGAAGATTACATAGTCATCTTTGAAATGTCCTATTAACACAAATTTAATAATAAGTCTCCATTCTTCTGTTAAATGAGCCAGGACAATTATTGTTCACTTATACATTCCTAAAAAAAAAAAGGTTATAGCAATAGTTTGATGATTTTGTAAAGTTGACCTAGGTGCCAAGGGGTCTGGATTGAAGAAAAATACACTGTATAAATTTTTTCCCTTTACAAGTTCCTTGGTATAAAATGTGTTCCCAGTTTTTCATGAACAAGCCTGATTTATTTCTCATTATCAAAGTGGGCAATATATCTTCCAGATGACATTCAGGTGAAATAACTGTATGTACTCTGAATAAGATCTAGATGCAAAGAAAGGATCCACCAGTCTACATTTATTCAAATGAAGGCTGTAGTCTTTAAAGATACCCACCCAGGTATCTTGTGTAATCTTCTATCAGGATTGTATCTGCGTTTCAGTTTGTATGACACTACCTGTTTTGAATAGGATAAAGATTCATTGTTACTGTCAGGACTGCTTTCAAACTAAATATTCATCTAATCCTTTGTGGCTTCCATTTTTATCTAGCATTCAGAACAGCTTCCCTTTGCTGATCTGCCATTTTCCTGCAAATCGTGGTTTCACTTGTATGATTTCTAGTGAGACAAGCTTAGACCTGGCTGCCTTTCTCTGAGTAACAGAGAAAGAAACGTCTCTGGTGCCTGTGCTGCAGAGAAAGTTGATTCATGTGTAAATTATCATTTGGCCTTTATTTGCTTGGCCTGTGGAGAGTACACATGCAGATAAAAGACTCTGTGGGTCAGGGCTCAGTACGTGCAGGTTTCTCCAGTGGCTACACCGACAGCGTTAGAATTGTTGTCACAGATTATCAGACACACTATGATCTCTTATCATTATTTATTTGCAGTTTTCTGTGTAAAATAAACTCTAACATGGAAGATGCTTCTGTAGTAATAGGACACCATGTAGCTTTCTCCCATTTGTTCTATCAGCTCACATTCTAAACAATAAAAATTAGTTTGTGTTTTCTGGAAGTTAGAACTGTTATCTATATGTTTCTGCCATCAATGTTTTGGGTTCCAGTCTTTGGGTTCTTCTACTTCATGTTTCATTTCTGCAGACTTGGGTATTGTCCAAGTTTGTTGTGAACCATGGATAATATCTTAGTGGCATATTCTGTTCATCAAGGTGGATGTAAAATGCTGTTTGGGATATGTATAGCAACTTTTAGGCACTGTGCAGAAGTTAGAGAAGTTATATGAGCTGCAAAATCTCTTATCTGTGACTCATTTGTTTTTCTTGAAAATAAAATTATTTAACATACACTAATTTTTATCTTCACCATTAAAAGAAGTAAATGAAGGCTTAGTTTTTAAAAAAATATATTACATCAACTCTCTAAGCATTTATCTAAATCTGAATATGTAAGGTGAATTCCTGTATATACACATGACACTAAAGATGCATTAATATAAATTCCAAAATGATATGATGCCTTCAATCTACTCTTGTTATTAAGGTCTTATAATATGTGTCATAAGGGTAAAACTGAAATATCTTTTTCTGCAACTTCATTTATTTATATAATTTATCTATATATATATATAAAAAGGCAGTAACCATAACGACCAAAGGCTCAACTGAACACTGGAAGTCAGTCCTGCAGTCAGTGCTGGGTTGCCGTGGCGACCCAGCACTGACTGCTGCCGGGGCTGCAGATCAGGCCCAGAGAGAGGCCTGGAGAGAGAAGCAGGGTCTGATCGGTAGCCTCCGTGGCAGCTATTGATCAGCCGTTGCCTCTCTCTTTCTCTTCGGGCCTCCGCAGGGGCTGCTGATTAGCCCCACCTCTCTGATCAGGCCCAGAGATAGGCCCGGAGACACTGACTGGCATAGAAACCAACCAATCAGAACCAAATCTGGGTGAACTGTGAGGAGCCAATGGCTGCCTAGGAGGCAGAGCTTTTGACGCTGACTGGCATAGGAACCGACCAATCAGAACCAAATCTGGGTGAATTGTGAGGAGCCAATGGCTGCCTAGGGTTGGAGCTATTGACGCCGACTGGCATGGAAACCAACCAGTCAGAACCTACTCTGGGTGAACTGTGAAGGCAGAACCTAAGGTGGGGGCTGAGGAGGGGTTTTAAGGCAGTTGGGGGTGAGATCAGGTCGCCAGAGGAGGGCAGTTGGGGGCGAGATTATGCCTGTAGGGGAGGGCAGTTGGGGGCGAGATCAGGCTGCCAGGGGAGGGCAGTTAGGGGTGATCAGGCAGGCAGAGGTAGTTAGGGGTGATCAGGCTGGCAGGGGAGAGCAGTTGGGGTAAGGATCAGGTCAGCAGGGGAGGGCAGTTAGGGGCAATCAGGCAGGCAGGCAGAGAGGTTAGGGGCGATCAGGCAGGCAGGCAGGTGAGTGGTTAGGAGCCAGTGGTCCCAGATTGTGAGAGGGATGTTTGATTGGAGAGGGTGCAGGCTGGGCTGAGGGAACCCTCCCCACCTCAGTGCATGAGTTTTATGCACTGGGCCACTAGTATCATTATATATTTGTCATGTTATTATCCATGTTATTTTTTAAAGTATATTAGAAACCAAGGGAACATGTTTTATAACACTTTCCTTACTAAATCGATGCTTATCAGAGCACTATTGATTCATGACACTTTTGGTAAGCTTTCCTCTTATGGTACAGGCATACTTTGTTTTATTGTACTTCGCTTTATTGCACTTTGCAGATACTGCATTTTTTACAGAGGGACGTTTGTGGCATCCCTGTATTGAGCAAGTTTGTTGGTGCCATTTTTCTGACAGCATTTGCTCACTTCATGTCTCTGTGTCACATTTTGGTAATTCTCACAATATTTCATACTTTTTTGTTATATTTGTTATGGTGATCTGTGATCAGTAGTATTTGATGTTACTACTGTAATTGTTTGGCAGCAACACGGACCTCACCCATATAAAATGGCAAACTTAGCCCTGACCCGTGGCTCATTTGGTTAGAGCATCATCCCATACACCAAAAAGGCTGTGAGTTCCATTCTCAGTCAGGGCACACACCTGGGTTGCAGGCGGGAGGCGGCTGGTAGGTGTTTCTCTCACATTGATCTCTTTCTCTCTCTCCGTTCCTCTCTCTCTTTAAAAAAAAAAAAAATCAGTGAAAACATATCCTCAGATGAGGATTAAAAATAATAATTTAAAAATAAATGGAAAACTTAATCTATAAATGTTGTGTATGTTAAGACTGCTCAACTAGCCATCTCTCTCCCTCTCCTTAAGCCTCCCTATTCCCTGAGACACAACAATATTGAAATTGGGCCAATTAATAGCCCTACAGTGCCCTCTAAATGTTCAGATGAAAGAATTAGTCACATGTCTCTCACTGAAAATCAAAAGCTAGAAATGAGTAAGTTCAGTGAGGAAGTCATGTTGAAAGCCGAAATAGTCTGACAGCTAAACTTCTTGTGCCAAACAATGAGCCAAGTTGTGAATGCAAAGGAAAAGATCTCGAAGAACATTGAAAGCACTACAGTGAACACACAAGTGATGAGAAAGTGAAACAGCCTTATTTCTGATGTGGTGGAAGTTTTAGTGGTCTGGCTAGAAGACCAAGCCAGCCACAACTTTCCCTGAAGCCAAAGCCACCTCCAGAGCAAGACCCTAACTCTCTTCAATTCTGTGACGACTGAGAGAGGTAAGGATGCTGCCAAAAAGTATGCAAGTAGCAGAGATTGGTCTTCATAACATAAAAGTGCCAAGTGAAGCAACAAGTGCTGCTATAGAAGCGCACCAAATTATCTAGAAGCTCTAGCTAAGGTAATTAATGAAGGTGGCTACACTAAATAACAGATTTGATTTTCAATAAACACAAAACAGCCCTCTAATGGAAGAAGATGGCATCTAGGACTTTCATAGCCAGAGGCAGTGCCCGGCTTCAAAGCTTCAAAAGACAGGTTGATTCTCTTATTAGGGGCTAATACAGTTGGTGACTTTAAATTTAAGCCAGTGCTCATTTACCATTCCGAAAATCCTAGGAACTTAAGAATTATGCTCAATCTACTCTGCCTGTGTTCTTTAATGGAACAACGAAGCTTGGATGATAGTGCATCTGATTACAACATGGTTTACTGAATATTTTAAGCTCACTATTGAGACTTACTGCTCAGAACAAACGGTTTCTTTCAAAATATTACTGATCATTCACAATTCACCTGGTCACCCAAGAGCTCTGATGGAAATGTACAATGAGGTCAATGTTGTTTTCATGTCTAATAATATAACATCCATTCTACAGCCCATGGGTGAAGGAACAGTTTTGACTTTTGAGTTTTATTATTTAAGAAATACATTTCAGCCGAAACCGGTTTGGCTCAGTGGATAGAGCGTCGGCCTGTGGACTCAAGGGTCCCGGGTTCAATTCCGGTCAAGGGCATGTACCTTGGTTGCGGGCACATCCCCAGTGGGGTGTGTGCAGGAGGCAGCTGGTCGATGTTTCTCTCTCATCGATGTTTCTGGCTCTCTATCCCTCTCTCTTCCTCTCTGTAAAAAATCAATAAAATATATTTTTAAAAAAAAGAAATACATTTCATAAGGCTATAGCTGCCATAGTGACTTCTCTGATGGATCTGGATAAATTAAATTGGAAATCTTCTGGTAGGGATTCACTATTCTAGATGTCATTGAGAACATTCATGATTCATGGGAAAAGGTCAAAATATCAATATTAACAGGAGTTTAGAAGAAGTTGATTCCAACTCTCATAGATGACTTGAAAGGGTTTGAGACTAGTGGAAGAAGTAACGTCAGATGTGGTAGAAATCTCAGAAATAGACTTAGAAATCGAGACTGAAGATGTGACTGAGTTGCTGCAATCTCATGATAAACTTTAACGGGTGAGCAGTTACTTTTTATGGATGAGCACAGAAAATGGTTTCTTGATATGGAATCTCCCCAGTAAAGATGCTGTAACAATTGTTAAATGACAACAAATGATTTAGAATATTATATAAACTTAGTTGATAAGACAGCAACAGGATTTGAGAGGATTGACTTTAATTTTGAAAGAAGTTCTATGGATAAATGGTATTAAACAGCGTCTCATACCACAAATCATTCCTGAAAGGGTCAATCAAGGCAGCAAACTTCATTTGTGTTTTAATTTAAGAAATTGTCACAGCCATCAGCCTTCAGTAACCACTACCTTGATCAGTCAGCAATCATCAACATGGAGGTGAGACCCTCCACTTGCCGACAGATTGCAACTCACCAAAGGCACAGATGATAGCATTTTTTATCAATAAAGTATTCCCAGTTAAGGTATGTACATGTTGAGGGTTTTTTTAGACATAATGGTATTGAACAGGTAATGGACTACAGTATAGTATAAGTATAACTTTTATATGCACTGAGAAATAATGCATTCATGTGACTTACTCTTTTGCAATATTCACTTCATTGTGGTGGTCTGGAACCAATCCACAATATCTTCTAGGTATGTCTGTAAAAATAAATTAGTTTTAAATAATGCAGTTAGTATTATGAGATATTACCTTTATTCCTTTAAAAAGTTTTCTTCGTTGTTGAAATTATATCTGGAAACAAATTACTTTCACTTGGACAGAAAGATATAATTTTTAATCTACCATCTATATACCCAGTGATGTACTCGAAAGGCTGCATGGGAAGAAATAATAATTATATGGAGGTTATCATCTCAGTGTTTCTAGTATACATGCAGAATTGTGAGGAAGTCATATAATTGTTTACACATTTGTATAATTGATTTAGTTAGGTATACATAAATATATTTCATGTATATGTATATGTGTATGGTATACAGTATGCAAAATAACACTTCAGTATAAGTATCAACAGTTGTGGCAATTTTCCTAAGAATATATCATATGCATCTGTGTTGAGATAGGCATGCTATAATTATGACAATTAAGGACATTTAAAGGTAGCAAACATATTTGTTTTATATATCATAATTTACCCTAGTAGCTGAACTCAATACAGTAGCTCTTTTTTAGTTTACTTTTATCCATGAGGGGATAATGTGTTTTAATTAAGCCCTTTTGTCTACCAAGCATAGAGACCCACTCAGATAACTTGGGTTGAATTTGTAGTTTGTCTCCTAAAAAGGATTCTTACAGAAAATAGATAAAACTGAACCCTGTACTGAAATGTTAACTTAAGTCATTTAGACTTGATGATGTTACTCTAATGTGAAAGGAATCCATTATGGGTTATTGTGAGGGTACTCATCATCTTATGATTGTAGTCATTGATAATTAATATTGCTGTACGAAACAGCTCTCTTGCCACTTGTCTGTTATGGACACATGGTATTTCTCTAGAGGAATCTCTGTCTCTCTAATTCCTCTCTTCTGGGTATTGATCAGCTTCTTCCTTTTCCTTACTCTTTCTGCCCACTGAAAACTTTGGCAAATGCATGGCCTTCATGTGTCTCCAATTCTGACTTTACCTCAGCTGCATGCAATCCTCCACCAATCTCTTGGTGTTTCCCATTCAGATTCTTAAGAAAAAAAATTTTTTTCTCATCTCTTTGCTTCAGACCGTAGGTGATGGTCCTAGGAACTAGCTGCACTTAGATCAGTGTCCATTCCTGGTTCAATCAGCTGTGGATGGACAATGCAGGGTCATGAAATATAAAAGATGGCCCCTAATGCTGTCCCGTGAAGCAGATCTATATAAGTAATGTAGTTTTGCTAGAAGCGATGGTTCGTAGTAGGTATTAAGATTGATACCTCTGGTATATAACCTGTCTTAAACAAATCACTATCCCTAATATGAGGCACCAAACTATTAACATCACCCATTGGTTAAATGTCACTTTCTCAAGGAAATCCCAGACTACATTCTATATACCCTCCTAACATGTGCTTCCATTATACACAATATTACATCACCGTCAAAAAATTCATTACTGTTACTATAATTATTTTTTTAGTGCCTCACTTTTCTCATAAACTCCAAGGTCTGTGAAAACAGGGACCATATCTTACCTGCTCATCATTCTTTCTCCTATACTTGGTCCAATTCCTGGCTTATAGCAGTATCCAAATATTTGTTATTTGATTCTTAAGTGACATAAACCCATAGGAAACAAGTGTTTTAGAGTATAAGTTTAGTACTTCTCCAAAAATCAACTTTCCTTCCTAAACATCCCCATTTCTGACAGTGACATTATCAGCCACAGATACTGACTCATCCCTCTCTCCAGCATCATGCTTTGTTGGTCCTTACTTTCTCTTTTATCTGTAAAACTAGAGGCCTGGTGCATGAAATTCGTGAACTGGGTGGGGGTGTCCCTCAGCCCAGCCTGCACCCTCTCCAATCTGGGACATCCTTCTCACAATCCAGGACTGCTGGCTCTCAACCTCTCCCCTGCCTACCTGCCTGATTGCCCCTAACCACTTCTGCCTGCCAGCCTGATCACCCCCTAACCACTCCCCTGCCAACCTGATCAATACCTAACTGCTTCCCTGCCGGCTCAATTGCCCCTAACTGCCCTCCCCTGCCTGCCTGGTCACCCCTAACTGTCCTCCCCTGCCAGCCTGGTCACCCCCAACTGCCCTCCCCTGCCAGCCTGGTCACCCCTAACTGCCCTCCCCTGCCGGCACGATTGCCCCTCACTGCCCTCCTCTGCCGGCCTGGTCACCCCTAACTGCCTGTTATGTGTGGACATGTACTAGAAAGAAACAGTAAAAATAGGTTACTGTTCTTGCTAGCAAACAAGTAACCTCTATCCTATCACTCAGTTAGACTGGAAGTCTCTTGCAGGCTCATTCCTACAATCCATACATATTTGCTGAATATCTGCTATCTTCAAAAACCCGGTGCCAGGCACAAGGAATTATAAGGAGCCAGAAAATAAGGTCCATGACCTTCAAGACCATTTTACAGAGAAGAAGAGAGAGGGATAGAGAGTTAGAAACATCGATGAGAGAGAAACATCGATCAGCTGCCTCTTGCACACCCCCTACTGGGGATGTGCCCGCAACCAAGACACATGCCCTTGACCGGAATCGAACCTAGGACCCTTGAGTCCACAGGCCGACGCTCTATCCACTGAGCCAAACCGGTTTCGGCACCTTCAAGACCATTTTAAGTAAAGTCCCTGATATTGTACTAATACATGATGAGAGCTCAGTAAATGTCCATTGGCATCAATGAACATGGCAGTGATGATGAAGTCTCTAGGGCACCATAATTTCTAGCCTTTGTAGAGTTGTTAACTTCATTTAGCTTCTTTGTGTCTTCACAAAGAATGGATGCCAGAAAGTCTTTCTCAATTTTTTTTCTGTCTGATCAAGACTTAGATAAGGTCTGTTTCCCCCAACTCAGTTTCATGCTTCAGAGAGAAGATATGGTATTGCCAATGGAACCACTTCACATTTGGGCAACATCATAATGTCTAAGTGGCTCAAATTCAAGTTTCAATGTAGATCCTGGTTCCTGCACATTGGCTGTCAAAAACCATTTTGCAGGAGCCAAACTGTGGAATCCTTTCAAATGTTAGGTAGTATTAGAAGTTCCCTTAAAGTGCTACAGAGTTTCAAAAGATTTTGAAATTCTGATTTTTTAACAAAATATGTTATTGACATTTTAATCTGTCCCTTGTTTTTGTCATGGTCTAAAAGCTATTGAGATCCCCATTTTTAGTAGGATCACAGGTTTTAGAGAAAAGTATAAGTTGGAACTTCTATAATAATTTTATACAACAGTGGATATATAGGACAGTTCTGCTTTTCAAATGTAATTGTGAAATAAAACTCCAAGAAGACATAATTGTTTTTTATTTGTACTGTATACCTTAGTCCTCTCTCCGTACCTTGTCCCTCTTTATTTCCTTGCTCAGCCTGCAAGAAATAAGATGTTTATAAAGACACTAGAGGCCTGATGCACAAAATTCATGCAAGGGGCTCAGCCCTGGCAGCCGTGGCGGCTTGCCTCAGCCCTCGCAGCCCCCACTTCATCCGGAAGGTCGTTCAGCTATCCGGTCTAATTAGCATATTATGCTTTTATTATTATAGATAATAGTTAAAATAAAGGTATAAAGATTTTGTATCTTTATCTCTAAACATTTTTATTTTAGATATAGTTAGAGATATAGATAATTATCTATCAGCCTATGATATGATAATTGTGTCAATTTAATATAAAATTTATCTCTAGCCCTAGCTGGTTTGGCTCAGTGGATAGAGCATCAGCCTGCGGATCAAAGAGTACCAGGTTTGATTCTGGTCAAGGGCACATACCTCGGTTGCAGGCTCCTCCCTGGCCCGGGCCCTGGTTGGGGTACATGCAGGAGGCAACCAATCGATCTGTTTCTCTCAAATTGATATTTCTGTCTTTCCCTTTCTCTTCCTCTCTCTAAAAATCAATGGAAAAATATCCTCGGGTGAGGATTAAAAATAAAATAAAATTTATCTCTAGCTTTCTTATCATCAAAGGAAGAAAAAATAGCTAATATCTTTTTCACTTGAAAAGCAAAAGCATAATACACTCATCTGGAAAGATATTTTCCTTGCAATAAATACCAAAGAAATCATCACATGATTTACTTGTAAATAACCAATTCTTTGTGAAATAATTTGTTTAGTGTCTACTTTCCCCATTAGTTTTTCACCATTGAGTATGATGTTAGCTAAGGTTTAGTCATATATGGCCTTTATTATGTTGAGGTACTTTCCTTCTATACCCATTTTATTGAGTTTTTTTTAATCATAAATGAATATTGTATCTTATCAAATGCTTTTTCTATGTCTATTGATAAAATAATGACTTTTATCCTTTATTTTGTTAATGTGGTATGTCACATTGATCGATTTACGTATGTTGAACTATCCTTATGTCCCTGACCATGATGTATTATTTTTTTAATGTCTGTTGTTTGATTTACTAGTATTTTGTTTAGGATTTTTGCATCTGTATTCAATAGAGAAATTGGTCTGTAGTTTCCTTTTGTGTGTGTGTGTTATCCTTTCCAGGTTTTGGTGTCAAGGTATGTTAGCCTCATAAAATATGTTAGGAATTATTGCCTCTGCAATTATTTTGGAAGAGTTTGAGAATGATAGGTATCAAATCTTCTTTGAATGTTTGGTAGAATTCACTAGTATTTGGGCAAATAATTTTGACAAAGGAGCCAAAAATATACAATGAAGAAGAAAAAAGCCTCTTCAAGAAATGGTGCTGGGAATATTGGAAAGCCACATACAAACTAAAAAGTTTCTGCATAGCAAAAGAAACCAACAACAAAACAATAAAGCAACCAACCGAATAAGAGATGATATTCACAAAAAAACAGTCTGAAAAGGGATTAATATCCAAAATATATAAAGAACTCATACAATTCAACACTAAACAAACAACAATCCAATTTTTAAAAATGGGCAGAGGACCTGAATTGACACTTCTCCCAAGAAGTCATACAAATGGTCAACAGATATATGAAAAGATGCTCAACTTCACTAGCTATTAGGGAAATGCAATCAAAGCTACAATAAGATACCACCTCACACCTGTTAGAATGGCTATTGTCAACAAGACAAGTAATAACAAATGTTAGAGAGGTTATGGAAAAAAGGTGGGAATGTAAACTGGTACAGCCACTATGGAAAACAGTATGGAGACTCCTAAAAATAGAGTTACCATATGACCCAGCAACCCCTCTTTTGGGTATCTACCCAAAAATTGTGAAAACATTTATTTGCAAAGATATATGCACCCCTATGTTCATTGCAGCATTCTTCACAGTGACCAAGACATGGAGACAACCAAAGTGTCCTTTGATAGAGGACTGGATAAAGAAGATGTGGTACATGTAAGCAATGGAATACCATTCAGCCATAGGAAAAGATGAAATACTGTCATTTGCAATAATGTGGATGGACCTTGATAATATTATGCTAAGCAAAGTAAGTCAGTCAGAAAAAGCTAAGAACTATATGATTTCACTCACATGTGGGATCTGAAACTCATAGACACCAACAACAGTATGGTGTTGACCAGGGCAAGGGCCCATCCATGAGTAGTAAAGGAGGCTAAATATTTGGTGACGGAAAATTATTTTATTGGGTGGTCAGCACAATGCAATATACAGGTCATGTTTCATAGAAATGTACACCTGAAACCTATATGATCTTATTAACCAATGTCACCCCAGTAAACTGAGAGAGAGAGAGAGAGAGAGAGAGAGAGAGAGAGAGAGAGAAGAAAATAGTTTCTAGAATACTTAGTTCCATAAAATTATTTTCAGTTCTCAAAAATCACCTTTTCTCCTATTTTATCAAAACCCTCTCCCTTTCTCATAATTTTTACTGCTAAGAAAATAGGATAGACATAAATTTAACAGACTTCATTGCTATGAACTCACCACATGTCTAAAATTGATCCATTTAGGCAACTCCCATGTGTTTGGGGTGAACTAGTCCTGTATTATTTTCAGTCCCCGTGAAACGTCTATGTTAATCATTGGGCAGTGGGCCTATTCATCAGTATGATGAGGCTTTTAGGAAGCTAGTTCACCCTAGAACACAACAGTTTTGAGTCAAAATACTTTTGAGAATAACACAACTTTATCCTGTTTGGACAAAAAAAAACACACAAAAAACACCTTCACAAAAAATAACAACTCTACTTAAATGTGAAAATATATTTGAATTCTAAATAATAAATAGTATTTTATTTCTTTTTACTATACTTTTCCAAAATAAATGTGAATAGCACATGAATCTTTCCGATTATTTCTATGGAATAGAAACAGCTCTTTTTAGTTAGAGTCCGAGTAACACAAAAGCCATTGAACTCAGTTTTTAACCAAATACCTGGTTAAAATTATGTTTCTTGTATTTCCAGAAGCTTTTAACTTGCAATAAATACCAAATTTTTAATGATTCATATTTTGAATGATCATTTTATCCAAAAGATTGGGTTACTGAGAATAACAGGCTTATCAAAAGTTTAGAAGCAAAATGTACAATATCTTGTCACTTTTACTATTTAGGACTTAGCACCTATATATTTTTTTAAAGCATTTAAAGAATGTTTTTCATTTTTTATAATAATATTTTTTCCCTCTGGAAAACATAACATTTGAAGTTAAGTACTTACCTCAAAAAGTGTTTGTATTTCATTTCTAATTCAGTTCACATTTACTGAGCTCCCATTACTTCAGAAGACTTAACCAGTCAGTCAGTCCACAAATGTTGACTGCATGCCTGCTCTGTGCCTGGCACTGTTCTAGGCACTGTTCCAGGCACTGGGATGGTTTCCGGCAAAACAGACATAGCAAAGTTCCTGCCTGGAAGGAGCTTACACTGTAGTTAGAGCAGATGGATAGTAAACATATAAGCCCTCCCACAAAAAAAAGCTAGTAAATAAACATTATTTTAAATGCTAGTAAGTATAAGTGTTACAACAAACATTTAACAGTGTAATGGGTTGGAGAGTGACGGGCAGGACGTGAGGGAGTGGTAATACTCCTTTAGCTCATTTTTTCACACTTTGAGGCTACCTACTCCTGCTATTGCTACTGCTTGCCCTTCATTGAACTACTTGAAATCATCATGCTCTCTTTGTCCCGCAGACCTATAATATAACATCACTGACTGAGTTATTTTCTCCAGAAGTGATGAAAATACATCAGTCCAACAACATTTTTTGTCTTCTCCCTCTGCATTAATAAGTGGTTGTAAATGGTGAAACTTCTCCACCACCACTTACATTCTGTAATATTCTCTAAATCATTGAAGATACTGGGCAGCAGAAAAAAATCCGCAAGTGTCCACTATATGCATTAAATAAAATATATGAAGGTGATACCAGGTTTAAAGACTCAAATACTTAGAATGATAGTCACTCAACATAGTGAGAAAAGTGAGGAAAATGGGTGGATATATGGCAAAGCATTCCATTTTCTATTACTGATGTAACTTTATATAAAGCTGTCCTATAAATTGGTTCAATCCAGTTTCCCTATATATACATATATATGCAAATGATAATGTTAACTAAAAAAACAAGCTCTTGGAGGGGATGTATCCAGAGAGTGAAGAACACACAAATCCCATATATCTGAAACTGGCCACTAATATTTACATGTGGATGGTACTTTAGAATGCATAAAGTACTTTCACATGTATCATCTCATAGGCTCCTCAAAATGGTGAAATAGGTGCTATTATTATCTCCATTTTATACATAAAGAAACTGAGACTCAGCCAGATGATTTGCACAGAATCTTAAAGCTAGAAAGTGTTAGAACTGGACATCTCACACACGGGCTGTATCTGCAAGTCCGGTGTGCTCTCCACTGCACCATAGCTACAAACAGATGTTTTCAAGAGGAGGCAGACACAAAGAGAAGTTGAGTGATGACAGGAATGTGAATCTGAAGCCATGGCTAACATGCCAGTGAGAAAGGAAGTAACAGTGTCTTTTAGCAACAGAAGGCTGCCGGCCTAAGAACAGAAAAATGGATCTCAGATTCAGTCAGAAAACTACTCAATCGTTTTAAGAAGGAAAGTTTCTAAACAGGAAAGTGGTGAGAAAAGTTTTGCCATTATCAAGGGAGGGTTTGATTTTTTTTTTTTAATGGAGGGTTCTTATGCCAAGAGTATGTTCAAGTAATTCAATGAACAGACAGGCATTAACAGTTCAGTAGGCGGTCAAGATAAGTAATAAATGTGGGGAAGCATGAGCATGCTAAAAGGAACTGGGACAATGCAATAGAAATACAATGATATCAAAGAGAGGAAAATGCATTTTATGTGATGTTCTCACAGCTAGGCATTCTAAGGTAGAAAGTACACTTCTGTGATCTGTTAAGAAAGAAGTATAGACACAAGAAGGGAGGGTGTTTCAGGCTGAGGAGGTACAGAAGCCATAACAAATGCCTCCACATCATTCTCCATCACTATGTGGTATAATAGTGCCTGTGCATGGACATAGAAAGGACCACAGGCTTCACCATAGAGGTCAAGTACTTTTTGAACCAACTCAAATAAAAAATACTACATTATCTCCTTTTACTCTTAGAAAACATTAGGCTCATTGCCTGTTTTTGTTACTTCATTGTCATATATTTTGTTTAAATGTCATAGAATTTAAATTATTATTATGTGCTCATTAGTTCTGCTGCCTTGGGATGTAATGACTCATATTAGTAGTCTTCATAATAAAAAGGGTTGGTGAATTTTTACTGAACTGTCCTTTTGGGACTATAATTTTTAATATTCTCTGGAAGCTTTGCCAATTCTTTGGTAATAAAGTACTCTTACACTGTCTTTATCATTGACAAGTTCATAAGGAACAGAGCTGGCTGTGTTACCTGTGACTATTGAGTGCCCTTTTGATCTGGTAAGCTCCTTACTTGGAAGAGTCACCAAGGACACATGATTAATATGCAGCCATCTTGTAAGCAAAGAGGGTGATTTTGTAACCTTTCAGCAATAATTTTAGGCTGTTCTCTGCAATCCCCGGTGTGGGCCATGCAGGACGCAGCCGATCAATGATTCTCTCTCATCATGGATGCTTCTATCTCTTTCTCCCTTCCTCTCTCTGAAATCAATACCAAAAAAATAAATAAATTTTTAAAAGATAAGAAACAAGATTTTTATATAGGTCAGTATATTTCACTGAGGCCGATGCTGCCCTTATCCTTTTGGCTATTCTTTCATGTCAAGAAGAGATGTGAGTTATATAAACATGAAAATGTTGCTTTCCTTGTTAAAACTACTGGAAGCTTAAAGTGCTGTGTTGAGAAAAATTGTTCTTTTTTTGAAAAATACTTGTCTGGAATGGTTACACAGAAACTTCATGTTTAGGAAATGACCTATTGATTGACTAGCTCAGGTTAGGAGCATTGACCTTGAGGCTCTTTTCTCCAATAGGTTTGCATTCATGGTTTATGAAAGATAGCTATCAGTAGTCAGCTAAGAGCAAATGCTCATCTTCTTTACTCAAGATACACTCACGGTGATGTTTTAGCAAAAAAAAAAAAGATAATGATACAGATAGAAAAACAGAATACAGATATATCTTAGCAGTATCGTGCTGACCTATGCCATTAATAGTAACACTCTGTATTGCATTAACTGCTTCCTTATCATATCACTGTGTCATGGGTCATCATTTTTATTTGGTGACATGGCTGCTACACCAACTTACGTGTTTAGTGTCCACCTTTAAAAGCATTATCAGAAAACTGTATCTTACAACAAGTTTTCATCTGGCTTTTAAAAGATGAAATTAATGAGTGAATGAAGTGAAGAAATGAATGCCTACAGAAATTAAATGGAAAAAATGCATTAATATTTGTATGCTTTTTTATCTTTGGTATAATGTTGACCCATCACTAAGAATAAAACTCTCCAGTTGGGGCTATTCTTTTATTGGGCCATTCATATGTTCCAATTTTACTCCTCTTTGGTAAACAGGAAGTAATTGTGAACTTTCCAGAAACCTTTAAATGATTCAGTCTATAGTTGTGAGATATACATATATATATATGCACCATATGTATATGAAATCACAAATAATATATATTTATCCTTATAAAATTAAGTGAATCATTTATTATTTAAACCCAATCTTTGATACAGTTAAGCTAACCAGCTCAGGAAAAGAATATGAAAACGAAAAAAATCTTAGTTGCACCAAAATGTCTTCTAGAAGTCCACATAGGTACACCGAAGATAGCTATCATTTTTCCACTTACTGTACCAACACAAGTTGATGCAGTATGTCTCATTACTTTAAGAAAAAAAAGAAGCAATCATCTGCTTTAAACTGAAACCATCAATAGGCTTATATTCTCGAAGCCCTGTACTATAGAGTTTAAGAGGCTGGCATTTGGACTCAGTGACTTCAACAAATATTTGTCAGGAGCCTCTATGTGTCGAGCACTACTATAGGGCAATAGGAATAAAGGTTGGACCAAAGTCCCACATTCATGGATTAAGTTCATACTTACTAGCACCATGATTGTTAGAAAGCTCCATAACCTCACCAGACTCCAGTTTAGTCATCAGCAAAGTGAAAGTAATACCACCTTGGTAATATCATTCTCAGGTTTACATTTATTAGTGTATTAAAGTGCTTAATGCTGTGCCAGGAACATAGTAAATACTCGATTTTAACTCTCATTTCTTAATGATGATGATAATTACTAGGAATACATATTACAACTTAAATCAACTTGCTTAAAATTGAATTTTACAAATTCTCCTTATGCTATGGGCTATTGATGGATGATGATTTGTGGCTAGAGTATCATATGTAGGCTGAAAGTTTTACAGATGTGCCATTCAGTTTGGGACCTCTATAATCTATTTATGCACGTATTGGAGTAAAGTCAACACTATTTTTTTTTTTATCTTTGCCCTTCCTTTAGGCATCTCCCCTCCCCGCCCCCCCTCCCTCCCCCCCCCCCCACACACACACCCTACTACACACACCTTTTTTAAATAGAAGGGCCATCTATTTGGGCACATATTTTGTTAGCCTTCATAATCTGAATGGATATTAAAGCATATTAATGACCCCAAAATGTCAAAAATAATCTGTCACCCAAGTTTTTGCCATGGAATATAAGCTCAGACTTTCTATTGCTCAATTCTCATTGGGCAAAAATAAAAATAATAGTTATCTTAAAAAATATAATTGTCGCCCTAACCGGTTTGGCTCAGGGGATAGAGCATCAGCCTGTGGACCGGAGGGTTCCGGGTTCGATTCCGGTCAAGGGCACATGCCCAGTTGTGGGCTCGATCCCCAGTAGGGGGCGTGCAAGAGGCAGCCGATCCATGATTCTCTCTCATCATGGATGTTTCTATCTCTCTCTCCCTCTCCTTTCCTATCTGAAATCAATAAACATATATTATAAAAAAAAATAAAAAATAAATTAAAAAATACAATTGTCTAAAGGAGAAACAATCCATCATTTCTTTAGATGTGCTTAATTTTATCTCTCGAGGAAGCCAGACTATCAAAGACTATCAGGTCACCTGAAACACATTATCTTTGTGTCCTTTGAGTTATTTCTCCCAACTTTCTCTGTAGTGTTATGTCATGAGTTCATACGAAGGATATAAGCAAAAAAAGCATCTGTTCTCCACAACTGGTTTGCATTTATCACCTCGATGTAGTGACTCATAATCCTATATAAAAAGAGCGTAATATGCAAATTGACCGAAGGGTGGAACAACCGGTTGCTATGACGCGCGCTGACCACCAGGGGGCAGACACTCAACACAGGAGCTGGCCCCTGGTGAAGTCGGGCTCACGGCTGGCAAGCGGCAGGCGGACATCCCCCAAGGAGTCCCGGACTGCGAGAGGGCACAGGCCGGGCTGAGGGATACACCCCCCTCCCCACCCCCGCAGTGCACAAATGTCATGCACTGGGCCTCGAGTCAATTATATTAATTTCTTTGTATTTGTCAATAGGAAGCTCAGCCAAAATTTAGGCTTCATGTGGCAGTTGTACAGGTCTTTTTGTATTATTAATCCTTATGTGTCATTCTTACCTTATCCCTGCCTTTATCCTATTTCTCTACTCCTTTTACTCTTTACCCCTCTTCCTTTTCTTCTATACTGAATATGTAAGTCATCTCAAATGCTTCTTTCATAAAGGATTTGAATAAATAGCTACTAAACAAACAAAAAGTCACTCTACTACTCTTTTCTTACATATTAAAATTTTCCACTATTAAATGGTTGTAAAAGTGTATAATTTTTTACCCCCTTTTTCACAATTTTTAAATATTTTTTTTAGTAAATAGATTATAGCATTCTATATTATATTATAAAGTACTTTTGTCTTGATACTATAGGTTTTCCTAAATTTACAACTTCTCTTAGGAAAATTTTTCACAATCCATGTTTCTACTGATAGATATAAATTGTAGGCTCAAAATCATTGAAATCTGATCAACTAAAAGACATCTTATTTTCAGTAATTGACATCTTTTTTTACTGTGCACCCTTTTTTTTACCCTCCACCCAATAGGTACCATTCACCTATAGTGATAACCAAATTACATATATATATATATATATATATATATATATATATATATATATATATATATGATTCTTTGGGAAATAATTCCCATCCATTGTTACTTTAACAAGACCCAAATAATAATTCTGATCCTGATTTTAATAAATGTTTATTGTTCAGATTATTACAATTGTTCCTCTTTTTTCCCCCCATAGCTCCCCTTCACCCGGTTCCAACCCCACCCTCTGCCCTTACCCCCCCCCCCACTGTCCTCATCCATAGGTGTACGATTTTTGTCCAGTCTCTTCCCGCACCCCCACACCCCTTTCCCCCCGAGAATTGTCAGTCCACTCTCTTTCTATGCCCTGATTCTATTATATTCACCAGTTTATTCTGTTCATCAGATTTTTTATTCACTTGATTTTTAGATTCACTTGTTGATAGATATGTATTTGTTGTTCATAATTTTTATCTTTACCTTTTTCTTCCTCTTCCTCTTCTTAAAGAATACCTTTCAGCATTTCATATAATACTGGTTTGGCATGATGAACTCCTTTAGCTTTTTCTTATCTGTGAAGTTCTTTATCTGACCTTCAATTCTGAATGATAGCTTTGCTGGGTAGAGTAATCTTGGTTGTCGATCCTGATTTTAAAACACTTGGGGGGAAAGGGCCTTTATGGCCCTGTAATTAAATTTAAAATGTTGCTTAGAGCCAGTATATAAAGCCAAAAAAGTGTGAATAATATGTACTTGCCAAATTTTGTAATACATTTGCATCCTGGGGTTTGAGATATTGTAATGGATATAAAATATACTTTACATCCATTACAATATCTCAAACCTCAGGATTTCAGACATTTACAAACCCAGAAATAAATTTAATTCCAGGGAAGAACATTTAATTTTTTTACAATAATGAAAGATTTCAGCCTGTGAGTTTTCTGGACAGTTATAGAAAAGCCCATATGGAAAGCTCAATTAAAGATTTGAACTGTCTTTTTTAGAGTGAAGTTCAATATGGATATAGTAAGAATAATTAATTATAAATAATTTTTTTACTTTCTACTAATTATTTAGCCATATCTGGTTCAGTCCAATTTTTATCATAAGTCAGTCCTTACTGGAACTTTTTGTTAATTTAAGTGCTCATGAGTTTTCTCTGTCCTGATACTCTGAAACATTATCTGGTATTAAAGTAATCAGTCCTATCTAATATATTATCATTTTCTAAATTAATAAATAGTAAGAATTCACGTTTACATGACATATTTGTGAACATATGTATTAATTTAAAATCAGTTCATTTTTATCTTGAAGATGTTATTCTATATGTATTAATGATATGTGTAAATAAGTCCATAATCCTTTAACTTCCTTGCCATATAGAAAGCAATTGCATTATAAAGTACATTCAGAGAGGAAATGCTTTGGGGGAGAGATCTGGGAATGAAATTCTAAGAGTACCAGAGAGCGTGAGAAAGCTCTAGACTCGGAGGTTGAAGATAACAAAAGTAGTTTATTTCGACATTACCATAACCAGGATGAAAAGAAACCACAGTTCTAGGAGCATAACTGACACTCCAGAAGCTGCCAGTGTTCATCATCAGGTGACAGGGAGCCTTCATGACCAGTGGTTAGCAGGTAGATGATATTACCTGAAAGCTAGGTTTTCTTCAAGTGCATCATTGAAAATGTAATTTTATGCCAGTTTTTTGTTATTTGTAATTCGCTTTATGTGATATTTTACTCACCTCATTAGTTAATGGTATGAATACATTTGAGGCTATTATGTGTATAATTTAAAGTTTTCTTAAATATATGACTAGAAGAAATAAAATGGTTGACCACCTGCATGACTAACTTTAGTCTCTGAATCCTCCAGAGCTCAAGCTGATACCTTTTGGGGCAAGATCAGTAGATCTAGACAAGATTGTTCTCAAATTTATTTGGAAAGGCAAAGGAACTAGAATACCTTAAACAATTTTGAAGAAGATTATAGTGGGAGGAATCAGTCTACCCAATTTTAATACATTACTGGCAAATATACAAAGAAACTGGATCACTTACACATTACCGGAAGGAATGTAAAGTGGTTTAATGACTCGAAACAATGTGGC
Source organism: Cnephaeus nilssonii (assembly GCF_951640355.1). Taxonomy (NCBI): domain Eukaryota; kingdom Metazoa; phylum Chordata; class Mammalia; order Chiroptera; family Vespertilionidae; genus Cnephaeus; species Cnephaeus nilssonii. Next base: position 62,810,062 of record NC_137073.1, read on the forward strand.
AGTTTCTTGGAAAACTAAACATGCAATTAATACACAGCTCAGCAGTTGCATTCTTGGGCATTTATCCCAGAAAAATGAAAATTATTTTACACAAAAAATTGTACATGAATGCTTATAGCAGCTTTATTTATAATAACCAAAAAACTGGAAACAACCCAGATGCCCTTCAACAGGGGAATAGTTAAATAAATTGTGGTAAATCCATACCACAGAATACTACTCAGCAATAAAAAGAAACAAACCTCTTGATACACACAACAACCTAGGAAAACCTCCAGTGAATTAAGCTAAATTTTTTTGAAAGCCAATCTCAAAGGTTACTATATGGTTGCATTTATATGATACTAGAGGCCTGATGCAAAAAATTCATGCAAGGGGCTCAGCCCTCGCAGCCCCAGCTTCTTCCGGAAGGTCGTCCAGATGGTCATCCGGAAGGATGTCCGGACAGTCGTTATGCTGTTCGGTCTAATTAGCATATTAGCTCTTTATTGTGTAGGATTCTTGAAATGACAAAATTATGGAAATAAAGAACAGATTAGCCCTGGCTGGTTTGGCTCAGTGGATAGAACATCAGCCTGTGGACTCAAGGGTCCCAGGTTCGATTCCAGTCAAGGGCACATGCCCAGGTTGTGGGCTCGATCCCCAATAGGTGGCATCCAAGGGGCAGCCTGTGATTCTCTCTCATCATTGATGTTTCTATCTCTCTCTCCCTCTCCCTTTCTCTCTTAAATCAATAAAAATATATTTCAAAAAAACTGGTTAGTGGTTGTGAGGGTTAAGGAGGGGTTTGGAAGGGAATTGACTTTTATAGAAAGAGGAAGGGAGAGGGAGAGAGAGAAACATTGATGTGAGAGTGAAACATCTATTGGTTGCCTCCTGCACTCCCCCTACCAGGGATCAAGCCCAAAACCTGGGTATGTGTCATGACCAGGAATCAAACCTGCAATCTTTTGGTGCACAGGATGACACTCCAACCCACTGAGCGACACCAGCCAGGGCTTTACTAAGGTTTTTATAAGGTGTTACTACCATTGAGGGAAATTATAACACAGAAGATCAATCTGTGTTATTTCTTACAACTGAATATAATCTATAATTATCTCAGAATAAAAATGTAATTATGAATTAATGCAGCTAAAATGTAATTATGAATTAATGCAACTAAAAAATGAAGTACAAAGTATCAATTTAGAAAAATATGATAAAACTTTATTAAGAGACATCAAAAATCTATACTAATAAAAGGGTAATATGCTATTAGACTGGGAGACCTTCCGGACAACCTTCTGGACAAAGCCATGGTGGCGGGACCAAGGCAGAGGCAGTTAGGGGCGATCAGGCCTGCAGGGGAGGGCAGTTGGGGATGAGCAGGCCAGCGGAGTGGGGGGGCAGTTGGGGACGACCAGGCTGATGGGGGGGCAGTTGGAGGTGAGCAGGCTGGCAGGGAGGGAAGTTGGAGACCATTAGGCTGGCAGGGGAGGGCAGTTGGGGTGAGCAGGCCAGCAAGGGGCGGGGGCAGTTGGGGGTGAGCAGGCCGACGGGGAGGGGGCAGTTGGGGGCGATCAGGCCGGCAGACAGAGTGGTTAGGGGCCATCAGGCAGGCAGGCAGGTGAGTGGTTAGGAGCCAGCAGTCCCAGATTGTGAGAGGGATTGGGCCTAAACCGGCAGTAGGACATCCCCCAAGGGATCCCAGATTGGAGAGGGTGCAGGCCAGGCTGAGGGACACCTCTCCCCCCCCCCCCCGCCCCCGCCCCATGCACGAATTTCGTGCACTGGGCCATTAGTTATTTAAATAAATGGCAGGATATAGCATGTTCATTGATTGGAAGACCCAGTATTGTAAATATATTAGTTGTTCCAAAATAGTCCTATAAGCTTTAGTACAATTTCAAATCATTAAGTGACTGGGATAATCTGTAATGGCTAATTTACAACCTCCTCCTTTCTCCACTTCCTTCTTCCTGTTGGCTACAAAGTAAAGAGCTGTGATTTTGAAAATCTGAGAGAAAGCAATACAAAATATTGTCTTCAGAATACCAACAGCACTTTGCTTTGTAAACTCACAAGTTTTTACTTTCATGATCTTCTGTATGCATCTCCATTTCCTTAATTTCAAAATGGAAATCATCATAAAAATAGTGTAAAAGCCATAGAAATTTTCTGTGATTTTATGTTTTGTTATATGTTTAATAACATTTAATAAGCATCAGTTTTCTCATGAATTCTGTCCCAGACAGTTGTTTATACAACAAACATGTATTAATCATGATTTTTGAAATAAAAAGTTTTAAGGGATTACCTCCAAAGGATTTAGAGATAAAGCAAGGTATTTGTAATACATGAAATGACTAGCTAAGCAAAGCAAGTATATGGTAATCTAATATATACCATATACAAAATACTGAAACATAAAGGAAGGGAGTAATTGGTGTGAAGTAAAGGTGATTTATTAGAGGAAATAAATACTGAAATGGAGCTTAAAGCAATTAGATGTTCATCTTCTGAAAATTATTTTCATTTTCAGTGCTTAACCGATTTATAAATATTGACTATATTACAGCAAAATACCTGTGTAACTTTGGCCTATCACAACCTCTCTAAATTTTAGATTTTACCTGTGAAATGAAACTGTCATAAGAAATTTTATCTATGGTCCTTTCCACATCTTTTTATTTTATATTTGATTATGTTTCTGTCTACATCTAAATTTGGACCAGGTCAACTCCATCTTGCGAGCTCTTAAACAGTTAAAGTTTGACTCCCTGTGAATTCTCAGTTTTGACACTTTCCTAATCTCTTTTGATTCCAAACCATATTTACATTTTAGCAGCTAAAGAGATCTAGAAGACACTTTCAGTATTTGTCAGTGCTTATCAACTAGTTGCTAATGGACTGTGGATCCCCTCATCAGTTCAATGGAGAGACAAGAAAAACACTCTACTTCCTTCAGCTTTAATTATAGAGTATCCAACTGCCATTACATAACAATTTTAGAGGAATTTATTGCTTAACTCTGAAAGCCAGCATACACTTCAACGTAAGGTATATTTTATCAATCTGTGTTGAACATGAATCAAGTTTGATCCTTGTCTTCAAAACCTTTACAGTGGTTATCTCTTGTCTGGCTGGACTTCAGAATCACCAGAATCACAGATGCCCAGTTTCTCAGATTTTGAAAAGGTTTATGCAATGTCAATTGAGCTGAGCCTGGGAGAATAGGGGATACTTATAGAAGAAGAGTGGAAGGATGAACCCAGAAAAGAAGACTGGAACCAGAGAATGGAGAACTTTAAACCTAATTAATTTCTACTTAATTTGAGAAATTAAGAGAGCCATTGGATATTTTTGAGCAAAGAAGAGATATAAGACAAATTATACTTTAAAATTTTCATCTGGTAGATAATGTATGAGTTAGAGAAGGAGAGACTGAAGGCACTGAAATTAGGAGGATGTTTCTGGATTCTAAATGATAGGTCATTAAATCTAGAGTGATAACAGTGGGGCGTGAAAAGGAAGAAAGAGACTGAAAAACTTTGCTGAGGTGTACTTGTCAGGATTTGGTAACTGACTGCATCAGGAGGCAGCTAACAAGGGAGGGGGAAAAAGCAAAGATGACTGAGAGGCTTTGAGCTCAAGTAAAGAGAATGTTGTGTCCATTCAGAGAAATGAAAACAGTGGGAAAGCCTTCCTGGAAAATAAGCCCACCAGTTAGCTTGGACTGCATGCAGAAATGGAATGCTACATTTAGTCCCTGTCCCAATACCTTCCCACTACAGTCCTTCTAAGGGCTGAGAAACCAGACATATCAGCTCGTATAACAAGAGCAGAATTGTTGAGGAAAACGCTGTTTCTACTTCAACTCCATTTTTTTACCCACTACTTTGAAATATTATTGTACTAGAGGCCTGATGCATGAAATTCGTGCAAGAGTAGCCCTTCCTTTCCCAGGCTGCTGGCACCTGCTTCCCTCTGGCACCCGGGACCTGGGCTTCCCTCGCAGCCCCGGCTTTTGTCCGGAAGGTCGTCCGGTCTAATTAGCATATTACACTTTTATTATTATAGATTAAACTCTCACCTCTTACTGAATATCACTATTACGGTGTCACTCATTCATTCATTCAGGTAAACTAGCAGTATGTGGGTTTATATTCTGAAGTGTGTAGTAGAAGAGTGAGCCCCAGAGAACATTGGTGGGAGGAGTTGTAAATGCAGTCAGGAAGGGTTAAATCTATCATCCTAACTCCCCACAATCCACTCACCACATGCCAACCAGTGTACTTTTTAAAATGCTTGAAACTCTGCAAACAGACCATTGCACTTGGAATATAATTGAAACTTGTCACTATGGCCTGTGAGCCCTCACATGGCTTGGAGGCTGCTCACCTCTCTGAATCCTCTAATACCACTTTCCACTTCACCTGCCATGCTCCAGTCACTCTAACTTTTCCATTTCTCCACTGTCACAAGCTCTGCCTCAGAGCCCCTGCTTTGTTCCAGATTTCTGCCTGCAGCACTCGCCCCAGACGTTACATCTGTCTTCTTGCCATTCAGGTCTCAGGTCACAAGTCTTCTCCATCCAATCTAAATTGAGGACCTGAGAACCACCTCCTTGTTCCTCCTCATCATCATCCTTATCCTCCTCCTCTTCATCCTCCTCCTCCTCATCTATTCACATTCCCCTATTGTGTTTTCTTCACAGTGCTTCTGACTCTCCGCCTGTCATCCCTACTAACGTGTGCTACAGAGCAGACCCATTATATAGCTTGCTCACCACTGTATCTCAGCTCCAGAAATAGTACCTGGCATACAGTAAATACATGTATGACTGTATAAATTAACCAATCACAGGACCTCCGGAAAAAGTATCTGCTCACAAAATAAAGAGTAGAATCCACAATTGAGAGAGGACAACAAAAAATTTAGATTGAATTAGTAAAGGTTTTGTTTTATTTAGAAATAAGGAAAATATTTTGTAGTTTATTCTCTCTCTCTCTCTCTCTCTCTCTCTCTCTCTCTCTCTCTCTCTCTCACACACACACACACACACACACACACACACACAAACTAGCAGCCATAAGCCACACCTACGAGAAACAAACAGTCCTTTTGTTGTTGTTGTTAATCCTCACCTGAAGATTTTTTTTTTTTCATTTATTTTTAGAGAGAGTGAAAGGGCAAGGGAGAGGAGACAGAAAGAGGGAAACAGTGATGTAAGAGAGACACAACCATTGGTTGCCTCCCGCGCACTCGCCCTGGCCGGGGATGGAGCCTGAAACCAAGGTACATGCCCTTGACTGGAATCGAACCCAAGACCCTTCAGTCAGAGAGCCGACACTCTGTCCACTGAGCCAAACCAGCTAGGGCCAGTCCTTTCTGACAGTTGTATTTTAGAATGAGGCCCAGTTCAGCTCTTTACTGATTGTGTTGGGAATAATCAGAAACCTGTACTTATGAAATAACTATTGTTTGGTTCTTTGCATTACCTTATTTAGTACTCTGTGCTCTTACAATCCTTTGTTAAAGTTACTTTTGAAAATGACAAAGGGAAACTGGGAAAAGAGAGCTCAAATTTTAAAGGGAAACAATATCCATGGAGGCCAAGCTTGTGGCAACAGTAAGAGTACTATGTGAGACAAGAATTAAAACCAAAGAAAGCACTTCTACACCAACTTTCTGGGTTTAATAGGTCATTGAAGCAATAAAAATGTGTCCATTTTTTATTAGTTAGGAGATGGTTTATTAGAGGGGTCTGCCAGATTCAGTGTGAGAGAGATTGATAAGAAGCTGAAGGAAAGGACAGACTGCTCCAGAAGCTGCAAATGACCTAAAAGTTTCTACCACTGATTTTATGTTTGTTTCAGCCTACCTCTTATCTCTGGTCAAGCTTGATGACTTTCTTTTAGGGTCTCAACACAGTCTCAGCTTTAAAGGGCTTGCAACAGTGGTTAGCAGTGGTAAGGGACTTGCCTGTATCTTACAGAAGTAATTTATCAAGGCAATGCAACATGTTTCCTGAGCCATGTGGACACCTCACCCCACTCCATTTATTACCTGCCCCCAGTGTGGCTGAGTCCACACTAGTGCCTTCTAACTGGGAGAGCCTCCTTTAGGCACCCTCCACTGTTCAAATATTGGGAAGTTTGGATTTTGTAATGATGTTCTCCTTAGAAGCTCTAGAATTCATTTTAAGATGAATTTTAGTAGTTATATTTTATATCTTTTTAGAAGGCACATTATTTTTCAGTGCTCTGGTATTTCTCTAATTCTTTATAACTTTCTAAAAATAACTGCTGGTGAGCTCATAAATTCATTAGCTAATCCAGCTGGGACCCAGTAATGCATATTATAGACCTCCTGATTTTTATATATTAGATTTTCTCAAGAATTCCCTTACCTGTTATTATCAACATAGCTATATTGACAGGGTCTTCATTATTTCCTAATTGCCCATATTTCTTTTTCTTGTTAAAGATCAATTTTTAAAATCAAGCCTTGTCATTTTAAAAATATCATAGACAAGTTATCCTGTTAATGTTTCATATCTTTCTAGTTTTTTTCCTCTCACCTTTTATCATAGGAAACATAAAATGTATTCATTATCTTTTGCTTTAAAAACTAATTCTTTCGATGTGAGGGGATAGGGAAGAGGGAGTGTCAGTGAGAGGGTAAGGGCATGTACTAGCTTTTCCACCCTGAAACGAAGATATAAAAATGATACTTCACATTCACAGATGACTTTATAAACAGTTATATTCCCTATTCTAAGCCATACCCTCAAGTGTAAATTATGGATAGACTATAGAAATTATTCCATGACCTTTTGGTCTAGGACCATGTAAAAATAAGGTGACTAGCAATAATTAGAATAATAAATGGCTGACCAAGGAATTCTTCCAAATTATCTCTTTGGTGAGGACTTACTTTTAGACCATCCATCCAATTGTACTAGTAAGCCTCATCTCTAGCAAATCTTATTTGTGTGTGTGTCTGTGTGAATAATATCATTTAAAGAATGATTATTTACTTTCCCAGAGAATTCTTCAATTTATTAAAAGATTCATTGAAGAGTAAATAACCTACTTCTTCCAATATAAGTACTAAGACCAAGTGAAGAGGAGTGTGGACAAAGCAGACTTGTAAGAAACCATTGAATTGAAGCCATCACAAGAAGTAAGGGGAATAGACCAGACAAAAGATACAGCAATGTTTTCTTCTCTCTTAGCTTGTTCTTTGAGAATTCCACTCTCAGTGCTATTTCCACCCATTTTTCTTTAATTTCTAAATGCTATTACATAAATGTAGTCTCCCTCTTTCTCAGTTCCATTATAAGACACTTTTTCTTAAATATATAGTCTTTTGGGAAAACAAATGAAACATTTTAGCAATTTGATCTTTCTTATATGATTCATGGTCTCATCCTTCATACTTAAAGTTCCTAATTCTTTCGACCATTTGTGCTATCTTTACGGTTTTGAAAATTGCTGCAGTTCGTGTTTTAAAACAAGTGATAGATAAAGGGTAAATATTCAGTGTAGTATTTTAATTGGAAGGTCCCCTCTTCCCTACCTTTTGATTATTTCACACTGAACAACATCATTGACAAACAGTATTTTTAGAAGAAACATTAAGAGAAATAAAAGACATGTTCTTGTCTGTATAAGCATAAAAGAGATAGACTAGGGGAAAAAAGAGATAGACTAGGGTTCAGATTATAAGGAAAATTAATTGCTAATGTGATTTTTTTAAAAAAGAATTAACTGTTCATTTTTATTTAAGCTGACCCTTGATCATCTAAATACCTTCTATTACAACAAACATTATGCATTGCTTTTACTATCTTGAAATAAAATCTAAAAATAACATAACCCATCTACTATTGTAATGTACTAGTTAACATATAAGAAGAATAAAAGAAAAGAAACAAATAAAAATAATGTGCATATCAATATTTAAAGTGCTCAGAAAAATCTACATGAGAAGGCATAATATGGTAGTCAGATACTTGGGCCAGTGTATAGCATCACCACGAATTTGACAGCTACAAAGGCAGGTGTGTTTGTTGGCAACTCAGGTGCAGTGAACAATGATGCCATGGGTGATAATATTTTCTCATGTGGTAAACGACTCTTGGTAATATTCTGAACAACATAAAGTACAAAATCCCTTCAGTTTACATGATATTTGGATTCCTGGAAAATTCTGTGTATGTTAAAATCATGCCAAAAATACTTTGAGATTGTTTGTTAAACAGATCTAAATTCTAAGCCCATCTAATTATAAATAAGTTTTTCAGCTACATGTACATATAGCTGGTGGAATATTTAAAATCTATGTAGGGTGCAGAACAATTCATAGTGCTGTACTGCCCTGCAAACTGCAGGATGTCCACCACTCCAGGCCTTCTCCCAGTAAATGCTAATAGCTCCTTCCAGTCATCTTGACCACCAAAAACATCACTGCAAATTTCCAAAATGCCCCAGAGGGCACTACTGTGCCCATTGAGAACCACTGATTGAGACTGAGCAAAGCACTTTTTCATAATAAAGCACTAAGGTCCTGTATATCTTCTTTTAATACTGATTTGATTTTATGGATTGGGAGACTAAATATACCCCAAAGGTGACTTATCCAATAAGAACAAGCCTCCCAATCCAAAGGATTAAAAAATCATTCCATGAGAACATGGCAGGCATTTAAATATGAGAAAACCCTTTATTCCCTACATTGTGGGAACTTCTCTATATTAAGAAAATGGTGTTTTGCCCAACCGGCATGGCTCAGTGGTTGAGCATTGACCTATGAACCAGGAGATCAGTTTGACTCCCAGTCAGGGCACATGATCGGGCTGCGGACTCACTTGAACCCTAGTGTGAAGAGTGCAGGAAGCAGCCGATCAATTATTCTCTCTCATTGTTGATGTTTCTATATCTCTATTCCTCTCCCGTCTTCTCTGGAATCAATAAAAATATATTTTAAAAAAAGAAAAGAAAATGGTGGTTTGAAAAGTGGAAAGATTCACAATCCCTAAAAAGAGGAGCTTTTTGATCAGGGTAAAGCTGTGGTAGAGGAAACACCAGGCCCTGATTATCAAACTATGACTGTCTCCTTTAAATAGCATGGTTACTGCTAAATGGACTAGTTTCCATGTTACTTACACATCATTGCAGCTTATTAATAAATGGCTGCTTTTTTTATTGGCCTAAATTTTTCTCTTTTTTATACTTTTATGAATAGATAATTTAATGGCCTAGTGTTTATGTCCTAATGGGATAATTTCCTCTTAAGTGTTGTAGGCTTTAAATACTAGAAAACTGCTCTTGAAAGTTTCCATTCTCTAAGCATTGCCATGGGTAGATCTTCATATAAATTTGTAAATATTTTCATTGAACTTTGGTCCTGAATTTTTTAACTGGTCTTAAAACATGTTCTTGAAATGTGTATATGCAGTTCCAGATGGACATGCATTTACCTAACATAGGAATGCTATTTTAAAATTATTAAAAATCTACTTTGAAATTTTTAAAAAAGAAAGCCATTATTTCTATAAAATATTCCTTCATTTAGGGAGAATTCTCCCTCCCCCATGCCATTCTCTGTAATTCAGTTTCTAACCCACCTTGCTTATTACTTTTATTCTTAGCAATTTCCCTTCCTCTGACAGAGTACACATTCTCATTATTTATACTCTTAAATTACAAGAGTCAATGTCGAGAGCCAGTGCAGATACTTGGTTATCTCAGGGACTTTGGTCTTTTCAGCCAAGGACTAATCAAGCAGAGAGTAATCATAAGCTAAAACTAAAAAGCCTTTGTAGTGATTTTATCACCAGGGAAATTTGTTCATCCTTCAGAAAGATTGTCACTAGAAAAGAAAAAAATAAATAAAGGAGTTAAAATTGCTTCAGACCATTGACTCCGCAGGTCCCTCTAGATTCATAGATTGAATTGGTTTTCAGGGGGTGGAAGGAATTATGAGAAGAGCTCCCTGAGATAGCTTACAAATTGATCCTAGTCTTGGTAACACTAGTAAGTGTAAGTGTGATCACTATGGAGGAAATGCCAAATGAGCCTGGAAGCATGGGAAATGAGAAGGAAAAGAGACAATTAACACCTTTTTTTTTTTTCTTACTGTGTTTGGGGATAGCCATGAAGTATGCATCTGAGAATAGACTTTCAAAAAGAAGAAATACAATTGATTTTAAAATATTTTATTATCATTATAAGTGCAATTAGTAGTTATTGTTGAAATGAAACTAGAGTTGCAAGCACTATAGAAATAGGGACAGGTATTTCATAAACCTTTCCAGGAACAGGGGCCCCTTCTAGATATACCCACAAAATATTATTTAAAGTTGATATGTCTGACCATGTGTAGAACTGCTCAGTTGGGTTCAGAAAATATAAATGCCTCCAAATTCAAAATTATAATTATAAATATCTGGATGTTACATATACTTTAAAGAACTTGAAATTTTACACACCTATTGATGCAGACAGGCATATGTGTAATTTCTTTCCCCAAGAATTATGTTAAGACTTGTCAAAATCCAGTCAGTCAGTCACTTTAGGATTTGCCAGGATGTGCCCAAAATGAGTAAGCACATAGAGAAATGACTTTTTTTTTTTTGTCTGAATACAGTAGTGTTGGGAAATATTTCTCAAGGATATGGCTTCAATACTGGATCCTAGTTTCAAATGCTGGCTTATAAGGTGGATCTGCAAAGGAGAAGAGGATAGAGAGAATCCTTGTGAGGGGACCTATAGAGAGAGGGGTTCTCTCCTAGGGCCAGCTCCCACAGCTAAGTCACATGCACAGATTGTAGCTTTCTGCTCTCTGGTCAACCGCAGCCATAGCATCCTTATTGTTGTAACTCTGAGATTGTGATACTGTCACAAAACTGTTGCTAGGCAACAAATGTGGTTACCAGGTCTCAGCAAATAGCTGAAGGGGAAAGCAAAGTGTTGCACCATTGTAGAGTAACCATAGCAATGACCTACTATTACAGACTAAAGAATTATCATTAACAATGTTAAAGTATCAGACAGAGGCCCTGAATCTGGAGACTTCCAGGCAGTATCTCTCTGCATAATTGAGTGATCTAGGAAGAGATTTCAACTGTCTTAAAGCTACTCGTTCATTATTTCTATGGGAGAGTCTTACTATTATTATTTTTTTTTTATTTAAAAATTGTTCAGTTGTGAATCTACTGGTGAAATGATAGGAACTATCACAAGGAGTCAAAAACAGATTAATGACCTCACCTGTTATGTCTACATCTGTTATTGTTTGCTTGTTACACTCTAGGTAGATTTGACTTGAAGAATATTGTACATTACTATTAAATTGAAGCCACAGAGAGAAGCTGGAGTAAAATAAAATAACCCCATAAGTTGGCAATCGTGTGTTTTGTAAGTTGGATTTCTCCTGAAAAGATATAAGATCTAGATACTCTTTTAGTAGTCACTGCCTTGAAACGTTATTTTTCTTAGCTTTTCAAAAACTGCCCCCTAAAATCTGTTTTAAAAAAAAAAAAGTAGCCTTCTAGGACACTTCTAGGCAAAGGGTCTTTTGCATCTGGTCCTTCATTAAGCATCCCACACAATTTGGTCTAGTGACCTCGCTGGGGCAAGCCTAACAGCACGCTTCCTGGAGAGGCAAGAAAAATCCGATCTGGCTTTTTCTCCTGGAAAGCAGGGAAACGTGGGTGCCCTGGGGTGGGTGCAGAAGCCGGATTTCACGCACGGGGGAAACCAATCCCCGCGCGCGCACAGCCCGGGGAAGTGGGTGGTTTCGAGGCGGGAGAGGGAGTGGCCCTGCCCGCCGCGCGCCTCGATTGGCCCTGAGGGGCTGCGGCCGGGGGCGCCTGGCCGCGCCTCGGGCGGCCCGCGGGGAAGTCCGGGCCGCGTCCCCGCGCCGGGGGCACCGCGGGGCTGAGGCCGGAGGCGGCGCAGGTCTCGGGATCGCCGCCCCGGGCGCCGCCTGGGGAGAAACGGATTCGGCAGACGTCAGCTCCCGTCCGAGCCCGGGGCCGAGTGGACCCGCAGGTAAAGGTGTGGTCGCGCCGCGGGGGGCTGGAGCTGCGGGGCGGGGCGCGGGGTTCGGACTGGGCTCCGGGCGGAGGACCCGCAGCCTGCGCCCCGGCTCGGAACGAGGTCCCTGGTAACCGAGTCTGTGTTTTTTGCAGGCACCGACCGTCACGAGCTCACTTCCTGGAAGAGCTTCCCGTCTATTTTCAAATTCTTTGCCGAAGCCGCTGAGGCCAAGAGCAGTTCTCTTAAGCCGGCGCTGACGCGGCGCTCCCACCGCATCAAGCACGAAGAGCTGTAAGAGCGGCGCGAGCGCGAGGGGGCGGGCCGCCGGGACCCACGCTCGACGGGCCTCCGCCGGCTCCTCGCCGCTCGTCGCCAGCGAGCAGACTCCCAGCCCCTCATTAGATTGTTTTCTTCCCCGAGCACAGGGTCGTGATACATACATCTAAATAGCGTTTTGCATTATTTCTAGATGAGTGCAACTGTCAAAGCAATATGGGTTCACTGGTCGTGCTTCCTGCGGGCCGAGCCCGGCTCCGCGCTGCCCGTCAGCGCGCAGATTAAGGCTGACAGCGCCCGCCCCGCGCGCCGGCGCGCCTCTAATTGCCCCGGCCCGGCCCGCGCGGGGCGGCGGGGTGAGCGGCGTCTGCGCGGTCCTACCACCCGCTGCTGCGCAGCCGCCGCTCCCTCCCCACCCCGGCCAGGCCCCCCTTAATCACGTTTTGGTTGTTTTTTTTTTTTTCTCTCCCAGCAGAAGCAAACTTTTATTCTAGACTTCAAACTTCCCTTTTCAGTAGGTTTTTCACTGAGGGCGTCTTATGCTTCTTTTTTTAAAGAAGTTCCCCCCTCACACCCAGAAAAGCCAAATTTAAATTCAGAGCATGAGTGCCATGATGTACTGTAGTTTGGGGAGCGCAAATTGTTCTCTCCCTAACGATCTATTTTCATTTCCAGACCAGAAGAAACACTTTGCATAAAAAATCTATGAAGTTCTGAATGCACATTACCGCTGAAAATCTTTGCCAGTTGAATATGACATTTTTTTACACAAGTCTCTAATTTCACAAGAGACCATTTAAACCAAAACATAACGAGGAACAAATCTTTTAAGTATATGTGTGAAGGCCCCCTTTTCAATGGAATTTCCAACTTTATCATTAGAATTGACTTTACTTTTTAAAATATAATGTATATTGAGTGGCATTGTAATTTAGATAGCATACTTACGTTTTGCTTTTTTAATCTTAATGTGGATAAAGTTTGTTTTTGTTGTTAATCCTAACTAGTATGATCTATTCTGATCTTTCACGGAGTTAGACCCTTTTAGGGACAGAATTTTTACCGTCATCAGGAAAATGTACCTGTGCACTCTTGAGCCTTTCCTTCTGGAAGGCTAAGTGGGCTAAAATGACTCTTAGTTTTCTGCCCCAACAGAAAGGGAAAGACCTGATGTGAAAGATTTTCTCCTCTCAACCCAGTGATACAACTTTTAGCAGTCCACTTCCTCTGTAGGGTTTTGCCCTACAGCTTCAACTATTAACTATTTTAATCCAGCTAAGATCTGGCCAACACTGTGAAATATAAGAGGTAAAATAAGTTAAGATTTTGCTGACTTTTACATTCAAGTATTAAATCTTAACATTATCATTTTTAATTACTTGAAGAATTTAATTACCTAGTGAGGATTCTGTTTCTAATAGATGAGGATCTGAATTTAATCTTCATTTGTTTGTGAAGTGTATGCAACAATATGACTGCCTTACTTGAGGACATGATAAAATGTACCCAAAATACTTAGAATTGTCTGCCTCCTCAGAAAAAAAATAACTTAAAATAACCACCTCATGAGTAAAATGATTTTATATTATGAACTGATTTCAGCAACATTTTAAAATTGATAACATCTTTGTTTGGTATACAAGTATAGTTATTAGTTCCTGTAGTTTTAGGAATGGCAAATTAAAGTGATATTTTTCAATGATCATATATGCATATACTTTCCATGTTATTTTAGCAGAAACAAAATAGGAAAAATCAAAACATCATATTATCCAGCTTCTGGATAACTTAAAATGTATAACCCCAACAATGTCAAGCCCTTTGGTCTGCAGTCTTTTCTGCTTTAGAAGTAATGGTGAACTGTATGGAAGAGTGGTAATTTCCATTGAGAGGATTTGAGAATTGATGTAGATTGAATATATTTTTCAAAGTGTTATAAATTGTGTTTTCAAAACATGAAAATATTCATGGGAAACTAATTCTGTTGCCTTTTTTTAAATCAGCACTTGTGCAATGCTAAATTTCTGATGCTTCTGCAGCTGAATTAGAGCAAAGTAAATATGCTCAGCTTATAAACCAAATCACTCCTGTTTCTTCTCTTAGATTTTCTCACCTCTCTTCTTAAAACCCGTTACTTTTAACTAGAGTAAATCACTGTTAAATTGCCTTTAATAGTTTAAAACTACTGGGTTGTTAGGCCTTATTTAACTATCTTTAGAGCTATTTGCAATCTTAAGCTGTGTAAATGTAATTTCTACTTGTGAATCTGAGCTGTGGCCACCGGAAGAGAGCTAAGCAAACTATCCCAGACCTCCAGCTGATAACTGAGGAGGTTCTTTGCAATGTAGGCTTTTTTAACCTGTTGATTATGGGTCTGTTGGTATAAATGTAATAATATCTTCACCTCCATTTTCCTGGGGTAACAATGATCAGTTGGTAGCAGTTCTGCTTCGAGGCGACAAGTGTTAATATTTCTGTTCTGATCTCCCCAATTTGGTTTCTTTAGACAGGGTTTGTTTTGTGGTTTTTTTTTGTTTGTTTGTTTGTTTTTTGGAGAGTAGAGGTTTAAATCTAGAATGTGGATTTTCTTTTTAATTATATACTCGGTTCTTAGAGCAAGTGGAATGGGGAGCAGAGTTGTTGATAAATCTGAGATTCAAAATCATCCTGTTCAAACTTAAAAAGCTAGATATTGCAATGCTTTGGAGCTTTCTAAAGGTACCTAACCAGGCAGCCATTAAAAGTTTTTATGATATTTGAAGGGGGCAGGGGGAGTCTACTTGTAATAATTGTTCTTTTCTCAAGTTTCCACCTTGTGCTTCAACCTGGATTACATTATTGTGTATACCAAAAGTAAAGCACAGGAGTTTCCTATATATTATATATTTCTGTTTGCCATTTTAAAATAAAAACAATTTTCCCAATAAGCAGTGGTGTTATTCTTGTTCAAAAGTTCATTTATTCATGTATAGATGTTAATAAAAGCAGAAACTTGCATGATGGGATACCATTCATCAATATTTTAAACCTTATAGCTGCTTAGTATTACTATTATTGTTGCTGCAAGGTAATATCCTAACTCTGGTTGAGTCACTATTTGGCTTAGACCTTTCACAAAGCTACCATTTTTTAATACATTTGTTTTTAATATCTAAAATATCTCCTTAGCTACAAGGAAATTTGAACCCATTGTTAAACTATCATTTTATAAAATACACATTAGTATACAGTAAACAACTATGTTTTCCAAAAGGAGTCTGGCAAGATTAAATTGTTCCCAAATCCCAATATAAATCCCTGATGTATTACAAAAGTCTAATCTGAAAATATCTTATTTACATTTATTTTACAGCTTTTCCTTCTTCAAAACCTATAACTCCTTTGAGAGAGTGTGGGTGACAAAATACGTTAACTATATTATCAGTGCTAATAAGTTAGTGGGTGGGTTTTTTTTTTCATGTTTCTTGGATTATCTGAGTTTCAATCCAAACATGTGTGCCTCCTCATAATCATTGTCTGTAACTGTAAATTGGCAGGTTCATTTTGGTGTCTGTAATCCTGGTTCATTAAGAAATATTACTTTACAGAAAGTCTAAAAATGTCTCCAAAACTTTCCCTATGCCGCTGTAGAGAAAGAAAAAAAAAGTCTTTAAATGTGAGATATTCTCATCTTTGAAATATGGGTGGCCAGAAAAGGGAGGGATAATAGTGGTGGTTATTTTATGATTACTTATTAGGGGCTGTAATAATATAAAATAAAAGACTCCAGGAGGTACTCCCTTTCAAAAATTGAATACTTTCCTTCCTTCCTTGTATGGAGTGACCGAGTGGGAGTCTCTTGAATTGTTCGTCTTCCTTTTATCTAATATTCTATTAATCTCCAAAAAGATCAGTTTGAGTCTGGGAAAGGGTTTTTAATCAACACTTCACAGAGCTTAAAGCTACCCTACCTAAAGTGTCAGCTTTGTTAGACGGTTTTAGATTTAAAGCATTGCAACTGTCATGCACTGTACTAAAAGTAAAGAATGTACACCAAGTGGAAGATGTTGAAAAGAGGGAAATAGCACAAAGTCGATTAACGGAGATTCAAGAATAGAAGTAACCATCAAAGCATTCCAGCACTTATCTCGAAATCTATGTAGGGTTATAAAAAAAAAGCAACAATGATAGTTTTAAACCTCACACTTAGGAGGGATGAATGTTGATTTAATTGATTCATTTGGATCGATGTTTTTAAAGTTTCACATCACTGATCTTTCATGTAGTGATGTCTTTAGCAGTCAGTGGTCTGACATGAGCCTTCTCAGATTTCATCAGTGGGACTCTCCATGACATCTGAAATTATGCAACAGCCTGTGCGATGGTAACTTTGGAATTGGGAGACCTCAATGCCAAAGAGCATGGTTAGATTGAAGAACTCCTGTTAATTCTTAGCACAAAGGTTTTAGAGGAGTAGTGATTGTAAATGAACCATAAAGGTTAAAGTCACCAAATATTATATAGTGGGCTTTAATTGCTAGGTAGGAGAAAATCATCCTCAGAGATTGACCATTAAGTGGATATCATGCAGTGACCAGAATTTCCCCCTTGAATGTAAAAAATCTTGAAAATGGAAATTTGACTTAATTCATGAAGCCTTCTAGGATACTTTTCCCATCCCTTTGCCTTGAGATTTGTCAAAAACCTTTCACTATATTTTTGTATTGTTGGAGTTGAGTTCTATTTAAAACAGACATGAAACATGTTTCCAGGAAAAAATCAAGGGAGGCCCTGCATCTTTCTTTCCAGATCATTCAGCTTTTTCTTTCTTGGCTATTACATCTGGTAATATGAGAGACTGTCATAGGTAAAATAATGTTGAACTGTACTTTGCAGCCAGACTGCAGTACCAATACAAAGAATCTGAAATGAAAAGACAACCAACACCCTAAGAATGATATGTCTCTTTTAAAGTTTACAATTTGAATAATGAACTTGGATAGAAACTTGGCAGGAAAACAAATCATGGCACCATCACATCACCAACCATTTTCACTTTTCTGTCCAATTTCAGAGTGCATGTGTTTGTGAGTATTTCACTAGATCAGTGACAGCTCTTTATTTGCATAATTATATGCTCTGGTCTGAAGAGAAAACTAACCCCCAAATTTCATGGGTCACCAAACTGCAACAATCAATGTTTTATCACGTATGCTAAGCAAAATCTAAGAAGCTATATGAAGTTTCTTGGGGAGTTTTTACTCCTCAGAAAATTAAAGAGTTTTCCTCTCCTGAATAGATTCAAAATCTTTCCAAGTTCTTTGTAACTGAATTCTGTTTGAAGGCAAAACTAGAGATTAACATGTAGATCTGGATCTTAGACTCACTAGCATTACTTCAAAGTGACTTAAGAAGAGCAGCATTTTGGGAACACTAAACTTTTAAATTCTAAGTACTGTCCTTCAAAATTATTGGTCAAATTATGGTTAGCCAAAATGAAGTCTGAATTAACTACAATTGAATATAAAGTTCATTTCTTTCTTTGAAATAACTCAGGGTTATTTTAAAGACCTAATAGAAAAATATGTATATATGCCACATACATATACATATTCAGCCATGAAATGCATATGCCCATTTCACCAGGAATAGACAATATATATAGTATGTCTTTTCAGTGCCTGTAACATAGTAGGTACTCAATGTATGTTGGTCATGAGGTTTGTTTGTAAACTTATTTTCTTTTGAATACATCTTTCATGTTCAAATTCTGCAAGGCATTGAAATAAAAAATTTTAATGCCTCAAGTTCATTTGTATCTGTAGATTCTCTTTGTATCTAATGTATGTTTGTGTATAAAGTGGCTTTATATCATTAAAGAAAAGTTGATTTAAATTGTTGGTGTCTTTAGTTTGTAGGCAACCTGCCAGACTTGAACTACAATGGAGCATAAAGACACATGCAGAGAGTGATTGTTTGTTATGAAGTTATTAAAATCCTGGAAAATACAACTTTACCTAGGCTCTTCAGGAATACACTAGGTGCATGATTTAATTCTACTGCACAAGGGCTTAGATATGTTTCATTTAAGAGCATATCATAAAAATGCCTTTTATTTGAAGTGATTTGGTTGTATAATAACAGTTTATCAGGCATTATACTGTCATCAAGGAAAATGTTAGGAAAAAGAAACATTGAGGGGAAAAGTTTAAGAATTGCATAGTTTTGAAACATTTTATTCTCTACCTTGAAGAAGGATGAGAGGTCTTTAGGTCAGGTATCAGAAGTTTCCTAAAATATTTCAAGTGAAAAAAATCAATTTCTCCCAAGTATTTAATTAAAGTTGAATTACAAATGAAATACTTATTTTTTTTTTTTTAGTCTAAAAGTTAAAAAATCTGCTTATCAGGAAGACTACCCACAGCCACCACATCTCACCTTACTGAAATGTTCACCTAGTTATACTCCCTCTGGGGCCACCCCCATCTTCTACCTCCCCAGAAATTGCTGTTTGTACTGAAGATCTTGGATTCTTCCTGGTGAAAATTCCTCAAAATTGAGTCTGTAAAAACAAATAAATACATACAAGGTTAGCATTTTTATCAAACAAAATGAGTTGGTAAGCGAATGAATTAATGCTACTGTCTGACTAAGAAATAAAGACAAAGATAAAAAGTAAAACCCTCCTAGATGACTGTTTAAAGGTTTATAGGTTGAGGACCTATGTGCCTCTGAGTTAGATGAATTTGCATTCTATTTTTTAAGGTATAAATTCTTAAAAGGAAAGTAATAGGCAACATGTATACCTAATTACTTCTTTTTTTTCTTCTTTATTTGACCTTTGTGGGAACCTGGCTGTGAGTTTCATGGAAGGCTCTCAGTTTTATACTCTGCCTGGGACACAGCGAAATCTGTTATTTCCCACTGAATTCCACACATGAAGGGATTGACCCTAGATCTGAAAGGCCTAGGTTTTCTCTTTTTATCATTTTTCATTTCTTTTGGCTCAAGTGCCACCTAATCCCATTGTGTCTGAGAAAAGTATCTCTGATCCAGTTCATCTTCATGTACCTCCAAATATTTTTTCCAAAGGTTTATTTGTTGTTTGTTTTTAATCATAAATGTTTTCCCAAAAAAATGTTTATAACTTTTCTGGGTACTTACATAATCAGGATTTATCAACTGAAGAAATATTAATGTTTTGTTATGGTGGTGTGGGTTTGGGGGGGTGTTTTGTGAGTTTTTTTAAATATTGTTGAAAATATTACATATGTCCCCTTCCCCCCCCCCCCCCCCCCCGCCCCCATTGACCCCTTCTAGCCTGCCTGTGAGTGTTTTTTAACTCCTTTTTTGCTTTTGCTTTGCCTCAGTAAATTACTTAATATCATCCCCTGGAATAACCAGCTCTAAAAATAACCCTAGCACAGAGTGTCACAATTTGGCTTTCATACAGTTTTGAAAGAAAACCATTAAAATTGCATTGATCTCACAAATATTGATCTAGTGCTTGATATCAAATATCATATGAGATGCTGTCAGTTGCTGCTGATCATTGTGTCAGCTGTTTGAATTCCTGTCCTTTCCCTTCTTCATTGTAACATGGATTCAAGTTACTGAGACTAAAATTTTCATGATTAACACAATCAAGATAATTTTTGTTCTGTTTTTTCATATTTCTAGTTTGACCAAACATAGTATTCTACCTGCAATTTTGTCAAATGATTATATATGTGTGTGTATACACACACTTTTGTAAAAGCGTGTATTTTACACCTGTGTGTAAAAACATTTTTAAAGTGATTCATATACTAGGTAGCCTATGTTTCTATTTAGTTCTTTATGAAAATTTGAAATAATTTGTATCTGTATCCTGCTTTATTTCTGGTCACCTGTCTCTTAAGAAATCACAATTTGTTAATAGATTGCAGTTGTTTAGAACTTAGAATAAAGTCTTAGCCATTTCAAATTTACACACACTACAATAGGTATATCGCTCCTTGTATTCTTGCTGAAAAATTAAAATGCAGCAATTGGCCAACGTGGCTTTTAGAGAATTATTTACATGAAATTGGATCTATATATTTTAAATACTTTCTCAATAAGCTCATGTTAAGTCGTGCTGTGCTTTTGTATCCTATCAGATCTGGAAATAGCTAGGTGCCTTTGGATATGTTTAAAATCTCAAATCACCCTTTTCCTTTCCGCCTTCCTCTTCACTTTTACATCAAGAATTGATGGTTATCTAGCCGGTTTGGCTCAGTGGGTAGAGCGTCGGCCTGGGAACTGAAAGGTCCCAGGTTCGATTCCGGCCAAGGGCACATGCCTGGGTTCTGGGCTCCATCCCAGTGGGAGACTTGCAGGAGGCCGCCGATCCATGATTCTCTCTCATCATGGATGTTTCCATCTCTCTCTCCCTCTTCCTTCCTCTCTGAAATCAATAAAAATATATATTTTTTTAAAAAGAATTGATGGTTACATTACTTTGAAAAACGGAACCCGTTAAGGAGGAAACCATCCTATAAATGACCAGCTAACAGTGCTGTCTGCCCAAGCAGCACAGGCTGCGGAAGGACGGAGAACTCCCCCAGAGTACTGCTGAAATCGTACCTCCACAGGCGTACTTTCCACATTCGCGGGAGGAAAAAATTCTCAGCCGCTCGGATTGTTGGTTTCTCTTCCGCTCAAGTGCACCTGAGCTCTGTTTGGGACCCGGGCAAGGAAGCCGCGGTCTTCCCAGCACCATGGACAGCGCTCGGCGCGCCCCTTACCCCTTCCCTCCCCCAGAACCCCCACATCTGCCCCTGATGGCTCTCTCCCACCACAGGGAACTAGCTCTTAAAACCTTAGGATCTGAGCCCAAAGCGACAATGAGTTCTTTTAAGTATGCACGGTATGGGTGGTGAGTCTTGCTTGCTCCAAGCCTGGTGTGCCCCCGAGTTGACATGCCATTTGCCTGCGCCCCGAATTTGCATCTACTTTATCAGGAAAGCAGCGCCACTCTCCGTCGTTGTCGCGGTAGGAGTCTCACCCCGCAACTTTCTTTGGCCAACTTTTCACTACCACCCCGCAGCTGGCCCAATCTGTGCCGCCCCGCTTCCTCCCTGTGCTAGAGCAGACGCACGCCCAGACCCCGACCCCAGGTCCCCAGGTCCCCAGGTCCCCAGGTCCCCAGGTCCCCAGGCGCGGCCGGGTCGGAGCTGTCGGCGGGGCTGGCGCACCCAGGAACTGGTTAGTCACCTCCCCGAGGGAGGGAGGGAGGGAGGCAGCGGTGCCGCCCGGGCCGGCGGCCGCTGGAGAGCCTGACAGCGACTTATTTGACAGCCCTGGAAAGGGGGCGCCTGGCTCAGTACCCACCGCCACCCCTGCTCCACGTGCAGACCAACTCCAACCTGCACATGTCAACGCTCTCCCTGTCTGCTTTCTTCTTCCCTGCCGCGCTAAGAGGAGTACGGGTAAAGGAAGATCACTTCCGTGCGGTGTCTTTTTCAGTTCATGTCTCCCTGGAAACACTCAAGTCACCACTCCTAAGACAAGGCTACATTTTAAAGATTTCAAATTGCACTTTGCCTTATTGAAACTCATCTCACTTTTTGGCTTTGAGTGAAATATCTTCCCTCCCACCGCAACCCTGTTCTAGTCACCTACTCCCTTGATCTGACTTTGAAGACGAAAATATTACATTTAGAGCAGGTGAGATGGCCAGAAACACGTTTTTATTTAAATATCAATTGTACAAAAATAGTTTCAAACCAACTTAATCCAAACTTCATAAGAAAGGGCTGGGAAAGTGAAAAATAGAGAGAACCCCAGTATCTTAAATTAAGGGGTTTCTTTCCTATAAAATAGGCTTAGTAAACCGATTTCAAACTTGCTTTTTTATAGTAACACGTACTACAATAATTTCAGGATAAAATTATTCTCTACTTGACATAATATTACAATAAAATATTTTCGTGCTTCCTCCGCGTAACAAGTTAGCTTCAAAACACTGTAATTTTATGTCCTTTAAGACACACATTTTACTAAATACTTCACGGGTTAACAATTTAATCTTTCTCACACAGCGCTGCTTACACAAAGTTTTCCCCCCTTTTTAGTGTGCAAAGTCACTGTTGAGTTTTCCCCAAAGATATAATTTTTTCCTCCTAGTTTGGTCATTCTTAGGTCACAAGAGTCGTTTTGCTCAAATACTAAGGCAAGTCCGTGCTACTAGAGAAACTGGGCCACTGCGGGAGCTGTTTAAACTAGCGGCATGATCCTCCTACGGAAAATTGTGGAGAACTCGTGTTGAGGCCGTCTGGCAGCTGCAGTGCACAGGGTAGCAAAGGGGACCTGTTGAATAATAGTTAACTTGGAGACCCGCATATCCTAGACTGGGGTGCACCTCCCAAGATCCGAACCAGCAACTGAGATCTCTCCCTAATGTTTGCATGTCTTTCGCTGGTGTAATTTTCAGGAACTTGGTCCATGAACTGAGCTTCCATCTTTGGATAAATAATATGTTTCATTCTCACCTCCCAGAGGTTCAGGAGCAAGAGCAGGGAGCCAGGTGTGGGGAAGGGCGTAGCGCTTTGCTTTGGTGGTGCAGGGCAATTGTGGAGAAGCGGGGGGAACTGAACTCCTGGGTGCCTGGCATTTGTTCCCTCAATCTGGGTTTTGGGGAATCTCTTTCCTTCACTGGGGATTTTCCTTTTGAACTAAGGGATAGGGTGGCTAAGGTCTCTATTTAAATAATCAGGAATTCCTTACTTTTAGGAAAAGTGCATTGTTGACACAGTTTCAGAATGGCTTTTCTGGGTTATTCAAAGTAAATCAGAAACTCCCAGACCTGCGTGGATATTTCAGGACCACTTTGTCCGAGAAAAAAAAAATACGTGTGAGAAAAAAGTACAAGAAGTTCTTTTTTTAAAAAATAAAACATTGAGTCATACTGACTAGGTCCCCTCCCCCAAAAGGAGTGTCTCCAAGGATGTTTGCTCACCACCTGTTTGTGTCCAATGAACTTTAAAACATTTCACCGGGTAGATAGCATCCCCCTCCCCTTTTATCAAGCTTTTCCTTTAATGCCAACTTTAGTTTTCTAGGGGATTGCAGCTGCTTTATCCACTTTTTTCCCCTTCAACATCTTTTAAAATAAGTTTCCTTGTCTCTTGCTCATTTGTCAATGTCAAATATACACTGCCTATTTAAAGAAAAGTGTGTATTTCATATGTTATAAAAGAACAGGCTTCTTTATTTGGTTTCTTGGAAATCAATAATCTCTTAAACACTTGCCAAGACCCCTTGGGAAAGGGAGAAATGTAAACAATAACTACCAAACTTCAACATGACAGTGTTGGTTAAAATCTGCAGGACCACACGGGGCGGTAGGAGAGGGAACTACTGGAGACTCGGAGACTAAAGAGAAAGGGACCAGAGGTGTCTGCTGCTTGCTCCACCCTCTGCAGCTCGCCCAGGGAGCTAGCTGTCTTGGAAAGTCCAGAGTTAATGCTAAACTTCCTTATAAGACATTTTAGTAGCCACTTTGGTCTTCAAATTATTGAGCTGGGAAATGGTTGGATGACCACAGTGAGGTTGCAAAAGACAGTTACCCCCATAAAAAAAAAAAAAAACACCATAATTCCTTTCCTCGACATAATTAAAGGCTTTGGGAACACTGCTTTATTTTATATCGTGCTGTAAAAAAAAATCATCTACTCCTCTGGCAAACCAAACTTTAAAGTAACTTTAAAATAAATTCAACCATTGAATGTCTGCTTTTTAAAGTTAGTAGGTATGTGAGGAAATAGACAAAGCATTAGAGCCACTCAGTTACACATTAGCAGTTTAATGTGTAATGAGGGAAGAGCGCACCCAGTTTTTAACTTAGCCACTTTTAAAACTATATGTGTTCCTAGAAAGTAATACCTGATTGTATTAAATTGGCAGGAGATTCTAAACTAGGCTCTCAAGAAGGTAATAAAATATATGAAGTTTCTTGAGTTAAGGGTTGGGAGGGATTTATAAGCCTTTGAGGATCCGTTGATCCACTGGAAGCACAACTCATTCAAATTTGAATTTTCATGATCAACTTTCAACCCTGAGAAAAGGAGAGCCATTTGCTTAACTTAATCTGGAACATATGTTTGCACCAGTAGCAGGTTTTTTGGTGTGTGGCTGGGGCTGATCAAGTTGTAAATTTTCCGCTTTAGGTTTTCAGCGCCTGCTAGTTTCAGCCTAACACCTAGAGAGAGACTTTGCGGGGTTCCTCACCAAAGCAGTCAAGTTTTGACAAAAGGTTTCCAAACCGCTAGGCTTTGATTGTTATTGATTTTCCCAAAGGTGGAACATATCTATACAAATGGGTTCTCTAAATCCTAAAAGCAAGTAACAAGTTAAACTCTCTTTTGTTAAAGGGTTTGTATAAAATGTCTGCATAGAGGTTTTCTTTCTTTTTTATTTCCTTTCATTTGCCTTCCTCACCTGCACCCTTTTCTTTAAGGGACACACAATAGTAGGAGAGTGGTGGGCGCGGTGAAAGTGACATCTTCATTGGACAAAACAATACACAGGTCCCTCTGGCTCGTCTTAATTTTTCCCATCAGAAACTTAGAACTATTGATTTTCTGTCTCATTGTGCTCCAACACAAAGGAGTTCCCCCCAAAAGTGTTTTGAATAATCACCTAGTGATTAAAGTAAATATACATTAGAATCCACAAATCATCATCCTTCATGGGAAACAAGCCTTTTGGCAGCTTGTATTACTAATATTAAAACATATTTCTCTATGGACATAAATTTTAGTATCTGGGCTTTAAACAAATTATAACAATTTTAGAATCAATTAATTATATACCATAATGATAAATGAAAGTAATAAGTTCCCTATGATCAGCTTAATTCATCCTGAAATAGGAGTGGGCAGTAGTGGTGGGAGCCCAGAGGGGGACATGGGTGGTAAACCTCAAAAATTGTAAATACCCATCTGGACCGGCTGATTTATCTTCTTCCTGAACACCTCAATCAGATTACTTAAGGAAAAGTTACTAAAGTGCTTTAAAATGTATCAGAATGAACCACTGAGCGATAAATGTACCCTAAATTCAGGTGCACAGTTTCACTGGGTTTTATTTATACAGATGAAGATGGGCAGCTCCCACTTGGATGCTACCTTCATCATAAAATGAACAAGAGTGACCAAAACAGGGGCAACAATAGCATTACCAGCACTGTGCTAATCAAATGCCCCCCAGTAGTTGAGAACAACGGTGCTAAAACGCGGCTTTAATTCTGAAATGGAAGGTCCTGAGACACCGAGCGCCATCTAGCAAGCAAAGTTAGAATCAAAATGCGCCGAGCCCAGCACAGAGTACAGACAGACCAGGGAATTGGGAGGCAAAGGGAGGACTTCAAGATGCACCTGCTGCGACTTAACCACCGGCACAGGCCCAGTTTCACCTGAGCCCAGCGCTACCTGCAGGCTTCTGCTTTTCACCCCAGCAGCCAGCTCAAACAAACTAACTACTGAGGTGAGACAGACCCTTTCTGCCTCAAGCTAAGGCTAAAGGACAGCTCCTCACAGGGTTGCTTATTGTCTTTAATTAGAACAAGCGGCCTTCCCGTTTCCAGCACCCCCAACCCCAAAACCAGCCTGGTGTCTAACTCTGCACCTTCCTCTCCACATGGGGACAAAGAGCAGCGCCTGAAAGGCTCACCTTGGACTGACGTGACTCCTAGGGCTTCAGCGCAGGGGAAAGCACAGCGCAGGGCAGACCCAGCAGGGTTTGAGAAGTCATTCTGAGTTTACCCGGCTGCCCAATGGCCTCCTGACAGGCAATTCCAGCTCTCTCCGAGTTCCTGAACAAGCCACGGATGGCCATGGGGACTGAATGCTGCCTGCTAAACATGAACGTATAACTTTATTCTTCCACAGGCAACTACATCTTAGCTATTTCCTTGGGCTGAAGAAAATCAAAGGTAGCTAGGATGCTACCAAATACTCCTGTTGGTTTGTGGCTTTGGGGGGGGGGGGGTAAAACAGCACCTTTTTTATTTTTTTAGATTTGAATGAATTTACCTAATTACATGAGGAACTGGGTTAACAAGACAATGCTTCTGGGATTGTGACATGAAGAAAGTAGAGAGTAATCTGCTGGTTTCTATATAAGCGAGGACCCCATACTCTCCATTTAAACCAGTCGATCTAAATTCAAAAGACTAAGAGGGTTCATCTCAAAAATATGTCTGCTTTGGAAAGTACTTCTGTTGAGTCTTTTTGGAATTTCATTTTAAGATTGGGGTTGGGGGGACCCAGTGTACATACATGCCAGCCTTAAACTCCTCCTAGTTTCCTGCTATTGAATATTGCCTTTGTAATAACTCATTGATTCACATTGTTCTTAGACTACCGAGCCAGAGCTTGGGTTTTCTATTGTTCTGCCCTGCCTCCACCCCACACATACAATTTTTCCCAGTGAAGTATTTTGTTTAGAAAACACACACACATACACACACACAAAAAAAACACACACACAAATGTTTGAAAATAAATATTAAACCATTACAGTTGAGCTTTAAATGCTACTCAGTCTCAGGTTTGCTTCTCCATGAAAACAGGAATAATAGATATGAAATTACAGATCTCTTTATTTTCCTTCTATGCTATTTACTGTGCAAAACATCCGCACTGAGAATAAAGGACACATTAGATGAGAAAAGGCTCAAAGTGCTTATTAAAACATCTCCACAGGTTATAGTGTTTTACAGAAAGGATCCCACAAAAACCCCAACCCACCCAACAAACTTAAGCCAATACAGAGGGAATGTCAGAGCTTAGTCAACAATTTACAAAACATCTAAAAGGGTTCCGTGGAACCTCCTTGTCTCCTTATGGCTGAAAACGTGTGTAAAGACCTGAGGGTGGAAAGTAGATACAATTCACGCTGCCTCTTCTTTCCCTCTTCCTCTCTGAACTTCAGACACGTTCCCAGGCCAGTCTTCCCCCGGGTAACAATAAAAATTTAACTTTTTTGGGTGTCTTGTTAAATAGCACGTTTCTCCCATCAAGGTCTTCTTACACACGGAACCTTCCCCCAGACAGGGTGCCCAGCTGTTTAATTTAACATTGATTTATTGCTTTTAAAAGTAAATTTACACACATGCCAGCAGCGCTCTGTTTGTTTCCCCAGACTCTGAGATTTATTTTCTACTTAGCGCTTGTCTGACAAAACAATGTCCTTTAACTTTATTACCCATCGATGAGGAAATCCGTCTTATTTTTGTTCGGATTTATTGCTGTGTTGCTTGTGGGGACTCTTGTGATCCAGAAAGGCTGAGGTCCGAAAATAAATAGAAAATCAAACAGAGTTGATCACAAAATAATAGTCAAAAACCTAGACTATGGCCCAGTCTATCCCAGCCAGCTGGGGGTGGGGCAGGGCAGAGGATGAAGCGCCCCCGGTGAGGTGAGTGCGGCTGCTGAGAGAGAAAAAATTACTTTGAATGGTAAGGTAGCATTTGAGAGCCAAGTAGCCAGGGCTGGGCTCTGTAAGGTCTCCAAGTTCTTGGTGAAACTGCGTTGGGAATTACAGGGCGGGGAGGGAGGCGCATCTGCATACCTCCCCACCCCGTGGCCGCCCGCACCTCCGCGCAGAACTCCCAATTATCACATGTTCGTGATGGCTGAGCCCAAGGGAATTAAGATAGACTTTGAAGCAGCTTTTACGGTACACTTCATCTACATTTGAGTTTTCTTTAGTTCTCATTAAAAGGGCCACTTTCTTCTTTTCATTAATATACTGTCTTTGTGTCCTTCACTTCACACTCTTTAAAAAAGTTCTCTCATCAGATCAAGTGCAAAAAGGAGGGGGTGACATAATAACCATCATAATCACGGCAACAACAACAAACAACTGGAACGGTGGGTTTAAACCTATTTTAGAGGGAGGTTTTCTTCTCCAGAAGGCAGGGTCCTCCAGTAACTAAAGAAAACAAGCGAGGGCTGAGCACGGCGATAGTAAAAGTGTTTCTAAGGTTAAATTGTAAAGACAGGCAGGCTTTTAAAAACCTGTGGGTGAGAGAGGAGGTTTCCTCTCCCAAGCTGATGTCTCACAGAGCCATCGAACAATCACCTTGGAGGTGGCTTCAACAAGGACCCCCTCCCTTCGCTGGTGAGAAGGAGAGGTGACAGGTTTGTTAGGGGTGAGGGAGAACGTGGTCAGATGGCCCTTTGTTTGCCTACCAGACCTGCCACCCCGACTCCTCCGCTGCCGGAGGCACTCTGGTCAGGGAGTCACAAAATCAGGTTAGAAGGTTTCAGTCATTTTTATCAACCCAAGAAGATTTTTTAAAAAGTTAATGGCTCATCCTTTATCCTGAAACACACAAGACACGTTTGCACAGGCATTTCATACCTTAATGAAGAGGAAGAAAAGGAAGGAAGGAAGGAAGGAAGGAAGGAAGGAAGGAAGGAAGGAAGGAAGGAAGGAAGGAAGGAAGGAAGGAAGGAAGGAAGGAAGGAAGGGAGGAAGGGAGGGAGGGAGGGAGGAAGGAAGGAAGGAAGGGAGGAAGGAAGGGAGGAAGGAAGGGAGGGAGGGAGGAAAAAGGAAAGAAAAGAAAAGAAAAAGAAAAGAAAAAAGATCTCTGCCCTAAAAGGGGGAGGGGGAGTAACTCTTCGGAACCTTGAAATTTCTCCTATTCACAGGAGGAGCTGTTTCATCCCTCTCCTGTTTGCCCTTTGAAAAGGAGTCCTGTCACTCAGAAGGGCCGTTTCTTCCACCGCCGCCCATCCTCCCACTCGCCGGCCCCTCCGCCTCCCGCCCGGCCCACCCCGGCTCCGGGCGCAGCTCCTCCGAGTGCTTTCCGAGGGGGAGCCGGGCGGGGAGAGGTGCGCCGTCCCCGGCGGAGCCGCCCGGGCTCCTCCCGCGAGCGCGGCCGCAGCCCGCCCCGGCCCGCAGCGCCTTTCGGGCCCAGAAGCCCGGGGCGCCCCTCCCGGCGGCCCCTCCCGGCGGCGGCGCTGGGGCCCGTCACGTGCCCGCGCCCCACGGAGCCCTTTGTTAAGCCCGCGGCCCCCACGCGCGGCCGCCGCCGCTGGGGCGGTGCTGCCCGGCCTCGCCCCCACGCTCCGGGGCGGCCGGAGCGCCTTAGGCGGACGCCCCAAGCGCGGGGCAGACCCGGATTCCCATCACTTTGGGGGAAACAGACCGGGGCCACCCCCCTCGTTTCCACCAAAGGCACAAAGGGGGGCGAGGGGCCCGGGGAGGGCGCGCCTCCGCTCAGGGGTGTAACCACTGCGCGACTTCCCGCCTCCTTGCCATTCCGCCTCACCAGTTTCTGGTCTTTTTTTCTCCTCCTTTACCCTGGGCCACGCTCAGAGGCTCAGTGGGTGGGAGTGGGAGTGTGTGTGAATGTATTTGTGTGTGTGTGTGTGTGTGTGTGTGCGCGTGTGTGTGTGTGTGTGCAGCTAGGTGGAAATTTCATAAGAATATGGTCTACACACTTATAAACTCGCCAGGATGGGGAGCATGCTCTGGAGTACTCGCACCGGTGGGAGAGTTTAAGCGACTTATTTGGGAGGAAATAGGGGGTCAGATTTGGTCTAAGTGGAACATCTGCAAAACATTCAAGCAGCTTATTCAACAAAGAATCTAGCCATTTATTGTAGAAATAATAAAAAGCCACTAATGATTATGGTTCCCACCCCTTCCCCCAAAAGGCCAAATCCTAATGAAATAATTCAAAGGTAGGCCTCATTTCCTAATAGTGGAATTAAACAACAACAACAAAAAAAGAGCCCAACTCAACTTTCCAGCTCGGCCTCCTTAGGGGCCTGGGCACCTTGCTGGGAAAGGAGGTAAATAAAAGGCAAGTTGGAATTTCGGCGGAGCCCAGGCTGCAGGGCCCTGACTGGCACACAGTTCTGCCTTGATATGCAATTAAATTACAGTAAATTCCTCTTTAAATAATAAAATTTGGAAGACTCTTCAGGATTCGAAGATGTCTGGGGTTAAGTAGCTTTTAAACCGTCAGTTTTCAAATGGCTCGTGCAATGAATAGCTACCTTTAACTCCTAAACCCATTATAAATATGCCATACATCTGGGTGCCAGTTTATCTCTCCATATTTCTTTTTAAAATGAGGAGAGCATTCATAAAAAGCTACTTGGCACACTTTATTTTAGGAAAGCAGATGTTAATTTTTTCACGTATCATTTTATGACCAAGTACATGTGTAGCGTTGGAAAGCATCCAGAACGCCTCTATTATTTGCTAAATGACTGTTAGTTGAGGCATATTATTCTCAGCCTAACCATGGTATAGGTTATATCAATAAAGTAAACATCTGTGATTTTTTTTTTAAACCCGGGGAAGGGGGTATAAAGAGTTCCTATAAACGAGGGGGGAGGAGTGTAGGTAGGAAGCGCACACCTGCGTGGCAGCAAATACGATATTTACATTGTTCTGTGCAAAACAAAGTCCCTGCGCCGGGCACTCGGGGATATTTACGTGGCGGGAGATAAAGTTGAAAGCCTTTCCCTGCGTGCCAAATGGGATTCTCCCTGTGGCCTTCTGCGTGGCAAGATAACAGGTACTGAGCGCTCCCGGCGGCGCCGGGCTTCCCCGCCGCACCGCCTCCCCGGCCCTCCCTCCGCCCGCGGCCCCGCGAGGTGAGCCAGGCACCGGGCTCCAGGAATTCCCAGGCTCCGCGGAGGTGTCTGCGGGGTTCCCAGCCTGGAAATGCGCGCGGGGCGCGTCCTCATTTGCCCTGCGTCGGTCGCTCGAGGATGCCGGCGCCCAGGATCAGCCAGTGGCGTGATAATTAATGGAATACAATATTTATGGCCCGATGTATTGACTCGGAGGCAAGCGCGCCGGGTAGACAGTCCGTGGGGGTCTGACAAACAGGGGGGTGAGTGAACAAACATAATGACCGGAGTACTTATGTCTATCCGGTTTACTTACTGACACCCGAGGTAGGTAACATCATGATAAATATTAATATCCACCTAGACAGCCCCTCCGTCCTCCTAAGCTCTCCCTTCTTGAGCGCTGCCCTTTGCAAAAAGGCCAGAGAGGAGGTTTTGGTGTGTGTGTGTTTTTTTTAAAAAGAAACATAAAATGCTGCAAATATGAAAAATAGGTCACCAATAAAATTGGTCTCAGCATGGAGCGTAATTGCAACAAAGTGCCGCCGAGTAAAATCGAGGAGTGTAGCTGGCTGAGGCGGCACAGTCGCGAACCATCTGGTGTGTATTAAAAGTGGTGCTGTAAATATTGCTGAGAGCTAATGCATTATCGGCTTCTATAAGTGCACAGGGCCTGTAAGCTTTCCATATGTTAGAATATGTAGATCGGGTGAGGGTAGAGAAAGGTGTCCTATCAATCACCAGCTTCTAAAGCATTGTTTTGCCCACTCTTTGTGGAATTTTGGCCCCAAAGTGTAGGATATTCATTCTTATTCTCTCCTCCCCACCCCTCCCGCCATCCTCTCCTCTCTGCCTAGCTCTTTCTCTTTTTCTGTGGCCCTTTCTCCCAGCTCCTTCCCTCCATCCCCTCCTCCTCACTCCCTTCTCTCCAAGGGGATAGGGCAGGCGTGCTGACGTCACTTCACATCAGTAAAGGAGAGTAACTGTTTCAGAGAGAGGGAGAAAAAATTCATCTGTTTTTCATCAGTGCTAAAGTTTTGCCTTTTTAATAGAAATGGGCTGCCCTGGCTGAGTACTCCTTCTGTTTTGAAGCCTTTTTTTTTGGGGGGGGGAAGGGGGTCTGAAGAGATTGGGAGGTGTTCTTCATCCTGTGAGTCCAATCATCCTACACCTGCATCTAATGCCAGAATCAGCTCAAACAGGTAAACATAATTAAAACAAGAGGCAAACCTGATGTCTTCTAGAGACGATTTCACACCCAACACTTACTAGGCAACTTTTGCCAAGGATGGTGGAGGGCTTCTGGCTCCATAACACTTTTGCTTTGAGTCCTGAAACTTCTTCCCTTCTCTGGAGTTCCTCTGGTTACAATTCCGCCCCCCACACACCAAAACCGCCACACACTGCACAGCTCGTAATTTTCCTGCTGTCCCTCTACTTTTCTAGGGAAAACAGTCAGAGTCTTCCTTTTCCTGATGATACCCCGCATTTAAGAATTAACTATAATTATCCCCTCATCTCCTCTGAGTCCCCCATCCCCCATATTTCTCAGCTACAAGTTTTTACTCAAATCTGCAAATCTGGTGTTAGGAAATTTCCTACATTACATTGTCCACAGAGATCATTTTCTCTCTCCCAATGTTGCCCTTGTCTCTTTCATTCTGCCTATTCCACTTCATTCTCTCTTCCCCTCTCTCCCCTCCCCACCTCTCCCTCTTGTGCACACACAGTACAAACCTCCAGCACTTCCAGTGTGGATAAACCTGCTGGTTATGACAAACCAAGTTCAATCAGCAAATAAATAAAACTCTTACTTTTTTTGGCTGCCGGCTGCATTCCCCCTCTGGCCGTTGCCTCCTTTAATTATAGGAGCTATATTTCTTCCCTGGGAGACATTCGAGGGGATTTTTGGTTGGAAACTTGTTTCTGCTGAGTTATTTTGGAGCCAGGACCAGTGAGTGAGTGGCCAGTACCCAGAGGCTTTGAGTGAAGTGCAGATTGAGACATATCGAGTTCCCTCTAAAAGGATCATTTCATGTGGGAGGTTGGACACAAAGTTTGCACTCGTGACTGGCATTCCAGTGAGAGACATGCATATTTTAAAACAACAAAGCAAGCTAGAAAGAAGGCGTAGGGGAGGGGGAAAACTTGGAAAGAAGTTACTAAGTGACAAACATCTGTCAACATGGGATAATTTGTACACTCAGATGTAAAACTATCTGCCTCCTTAGAAGAAGTTCAAGGCACGGGATCCAGGAGAGCAAAGTGGATACATATTTATTCCTGTGTGATATGGTTAAAAGACACTTGCCCCAAAATAGGTATAAGGTGATTAAAACTTCATAAATGAGTATAATTTAAAAATGTTTCTTAAAATAGTGGAGGCCTCTGAAATTGCTTCTTTCTGATAGTTAATACAAAATTAGACCCATTTAATTCTGAACGGTGTGCTTTATTTAAACAAGGGAGAGTGATAAAGTAATAAGTAGGACACTTATTGTAGAAAATAAAATGAACTTTATCATGACCAAAAAAAAAAAAAGCAGAAAAAGAAGAGAAACAAAAAAGCGCAAACAATCCCTGGTTGCTATGCTCTAGAAGTCTTGAACTAAACGTACCAACTTTACATGTGCTTGTGAGCCACACATACAAACATCCACCTCTCCGCAGTGTCAACTAGGAGAAATGGCAAAATATTTTCAGAGGATATCTTCTCTCTCATTTAAGTCTGAAGTTTCCACAGCATGTTACACTTTGAGAGAGAAAAGCAAAAAAGTTCCTTCTTTGGGAAGGAAGTTTTTAAAAAGCAGAGTGAACGATCAGGCAAGATACTGGAACCTCCTTTTTTTTTTTTTTTTTTTTAATAGCCTGAATTTCCAACAGCCACATGGAAGTTCAGGCTCCAGCTTCCACCGAGAAATCTTTTTCTCCTCCAGATCTGAAGACAAAAGGAGAGGAGGCCTGGTGGTGAGCGGGATATCTCTGTTAGTTGTCAGCGCAGGTCCATGGGCTGGGAATGCTAATGAGCCTCTTGGCCAGCTGAAGACGCGGTTCTCTCTGGCAGACCCTGCCGCTCACACACACACTCGGGCTCCTGCCCGCCACTGACAAGCACACAGACAGAGCCTCGTGCTCGACCCTGTCTCTCTCCTTTTTCCTCTGAGCCCGGAGATCGATCGCTGACCCCACCATTGGGCCAACGCTTTATTTATCTGGCTGCGCAATGATATTATCAGCCTTAAACGTTATATACAGCAAATGTCTTCGTAAATCAACACAATAGGAGAGCCTGCAGAGACCAGCCTGGTCTGCCTTAAAGAAATCCCTCGCTATCTCTCTCTCCTTCTCCCTCTCCCCTCCCTTCCAGACACCCCTTCTCCTTTCCATCTTCACAACCGGGGACATTTAAGATGCTGGGCTTGGGGATTTGATCCCTTGCTTTCAGCCTGGTTGGAGAAGGCCTTAGCAGACTAGGAGGTGGATAGACACCATTATCCACCCATCACTGTGATCTCCATCAGAGGTTCCCTTATCAGCCGGATCCAACTGCCTAGACCTCCTCTATTGACAAGATCCGGATTTCTCAAAATTGGGGTAGGAGAGAAGGCGAGGGTTGGAGAATCCAGTGTGCCACCTTGCACCGTGTTAATTGTTTTCTTTCCTCTCAATTACATTCATAAACCTCTTTTCTGCATTGCATGTTATTTCTTTGTGCTTTAAAATTGAAACCACGTGCAGCCTTCTCCCCTCCGCACACACAATAAATGCACTGCCCCCTCCCCCAACCCATCACACAACTATTTACATCTTGGTTACTCACTCAAGCTCCGGCCCGAAGAGGAAATTGGCCCCTTGGGACTAGGTGAGGCTTTGTGAAAGCACATCTCAAATCCATATCTTGGGCCCCCAACTCCGGGAGAGGATCCTGGCCCCCCCCTCCCGGGCCTCCCTTCCATCCTCTCCTTGCACAGGTGGTTGAGGCTTACTTTGGGGAGAGCTAGCAGGGGGGGCATCCAGGGAGAAAGGCAGCTGTGTCTGGCCAGGCCCATCGGCTGCCGGCCCGCACACTGGCGGGGGCCAGCGGTGGCGGCGAGGGAGCCTCAGCCGCACCCTGTCCCGGCTCTGGGCGCAGCGCAAGCCGCGCAGGCAGCAGTCGCGCCCAGAGAGCACTCCTCACCCAGGTCCTCCCCGGCAAAGAAGTCCCACCACAAATAAATAAGTCAGTAAACAAATAGATAGACAAATAAATAAATAATCTCCAGAGGGGGGAGGGGGAGCTGGAAAATGGATTCGCTGACAGGGAGAGATAATAAATGAGAGGCGCTTTCAGATAGATATCTCAGACGTGAAATTGCGCCCAGCTGGTTGTGTAAGCAAACAAATAGTTTCATGTTAGGAACCCTCAACTTGTGGCTTGATGAATAGAACACGACAGAGGTAAATGGGTCTTTAACTCATTTAGGAATACAACTCTTTGGCTTTCCAAGTTAAAGGCGCAGTGACGCGGGGATGCTGAGCGGGCCCTCTAACAAGAGTTTTATTAGTTGCCACTTGTGTCTCCCTGCACACCCACCCCACGTTCCTCCACGCTTTCCCGTTTGCAGACATCCAGGCGGTTTGTTCTGAGGGATCAAGGAGTTTCTGGAGGTGACCCACACTGTGGGCGATATAAGGACTAAATAGGAGAGGAGGAGGAAGAGGAGGAGGAGGAGGAGGAGGAAGGGGAGGAGGAGGAGGAGGAGGAGGAGGAGGAGGAGGAGGAGGAGGAGGAGGAGGAGGAGGGGGAGGAGGAGGAAGAGGAGGAGGAGAATGATAAAAAAAATTAAAAAAAACTTTTTGCACGCTCCAAGCAGACAAGCTCAGGTGGGTCCCCAGTGCCCGGAACGCACAGCCAGCCGGGCGGGCGGGGGGGCCTCTGGGACCGGATCTCCTGAGACCCTTGCAGTCGCCAGAGACCGCTGACCCGCACCAGCCTGAGGGGCAGAGGCCTGGGAACGCCCCCACCCCCACCCCGCCCTGGGGACCCCTCCCCTCCCCTCCCCTCCCCGGGCTTCCGCCACGCCTGGTAGCAGGTTGGGGTGTGCACGTCGGGGCAAAGGTCGAATTTGAACTCCCTCGCGCTGGTTCCCGTCGGGGCCTCGGAGGAGGCGCGGCCGCACTCCCCAGGGATTCCCGCAGGAAAGCGCGTCCGAGGTGGCCTTTTTGATGTTTTAAGCAAAGCTTGTAGTTTAAACTGACTTCAAAGCCCTCCAAGTTCTGGTGGCTCAGCAAGTGTTTCGGTTGGAGCAGGGGACGCTTGGCTTTCAGATGTCACAGGTAATCTCCAGAGGGAAGTCGTCTTGTGTGGGCCGCTCCGTTCAGATGCCTTTCGCTGGGGACCCGCGGGCTCTGCCTCGCCCAGTCACCCAGCCTCCTCTCCGCGCCCCAGGCCGGGCAGGCCCAGGCCGCGGGGCGCGCGGGAGGCGCCTGGCCTCGCCCGCCTGCGGCCTCCCCGGGCGCCCGGCTCCCCCTGGCGCTCGGTTCACCGCGTGGGGGCCTCCAGGCGGCCACCCAGGCAGAGGCTCCCACCTGCCCGCATCGCCTTCTGCCCGGCGGCTCCCAGGGGCCGGGGAGGCGCAGAACCCGAGAGGGGCAGCCTGGCTCCTGCCCGCGCCTTGGCCACTGCTCAGCCCTGCCCCGCAGCCTGTAGATCGGAGCCACAGGACCATTCCTGGGGGTCAGAAGGCTCACGCCTGGCTCTGATGCCTGGATCTGGGCTCCTAAACCTCCCCTGAACGCGGGCACATTGATGGGGCCCGGCAGCTAGAGAAAGCCGCCTGTCCTGCCCCGCGGGAGGGAGGCTCTGTCTCTCTGGTTGAGACACACAGAGACCCCTGGAGACGACTGTCTCTGTGTGTGATGCAGGTGAGGAGGCCCCAGCAGAGGAGAACGCACTGCTGGCAGCCCCCAGCCTGCCCGCCCACCCCAGGCGCCCCTTGGCCCTCCCTGTGGCCCAGCCCCAGGGCCTCCCAACTTTCAGGCTGAGCCCGTGGGGCACTCTGTGAGGCCTAGGGTGGGCTGCTCCTCTCCCCACGCTGGTTCTTCCTGGGGCGGGGTCCCAGGGACGCCCAGGCAGTGGGCAGTGGGTGCCGCTCCAGCCGGCCTGGCACAGCCAAGTAGGTACCGACACCTCTGGACCCTGGAGCGAGTGCCTCCTACGGTCCAGGCCTCGGTTTCTGCCAGTCCCACACTGGGTGCCTTGTGCCTGGGCCTCCATATTGAAATTAATTGAAAAAATACGTTTCTGACCTATGAAAATGTTTATCTGTTTTCATCAGAGGGATCACACTGTAATGAATATATTTACATCTCATTTGGAGAAAAGCAGGAAAGATGGGGCGCTCTGGGTGACACAGCGTGGCTTACCCCCTCCCCACCCCCCTGCGCCCGGGCTGCAGCCCACCCCACCCCAATCCCCACAGCTCCGCCATCAGCCTGGAGGACTTCTCGGGAGGGGAGGCCGTCAGTGGTTAAATCTGAGTTCTCCCCATGACCCAACTGCCTTGGGTTACCCTAGGGACAGAGACAGTGCTCCAGAGTGTGGTGCGAAGGGTGAGGGTCGTTTCTGGGTGGGACCAGTTGGAGGGCAGGAGGGACTCCACACCCCACACACCCTGTGGTAGGGCTCCGGCAGGCTGCAGGCGGGCGGGCTGGGATCACGGGCCTGCAGGGCTTCTCCACAGAGCGCGCGGCATTGCCTGAACTGTGCGGTGCCCGGGGTATCCACACTCCAAGCTGGTGGGAGTGTAGGAGCTCGTGAATGCATTTTTAAAGGAGTGGGGTGGGGACCTGGAGACTTCTAGATAGCAAATGGAAAGCAAAACTTTGACAATTACTTCTAAAAGTGACGCGCCAGCCTGAAAAGGGCCTGTTGGGGGCTGGGGAAGGCAGAGGGGGGTGAGAGGTGTTATTGTAAAAGATCTGGCTTTATTAATACGGGTAGAAAAGGCTCCGTTGGCAGTATGTGTTCTCGAAGTGCCGCCTGTGATCCTGTAAAGCATCCCTGCTCTGAAAGCTGTGTGAGAGCAGCAATGCCCAGCCCAAGCACACCCAGGGAGCGGCCTGGCGGGAGGTGTCTGCCCTGACGGGCCACTAGGACCCACACACCCCTTCTGAAAAGGCCCCGCTCCAGCCTAGCGCCCCCACTCCCAGGTCCCAGGCCCACACCCTTAAGGCCACAGCAAGGCCCTTCCATCCACCCAGCAGACCTGGAGGGCCCTGCATGGAACCCCTGCCACCGGGTATGGAAAGGGGCGAACCCTTGCCACCTCTTCAGTGGGGCCGTAGAGGGAGCAAAGCCAGGGCTCCCAGCACGGAGGCCCCACCTCTCTCCCAGGGCTAGGAGGAGGCCAGACCCTCCCATCACAGGCATGAGGTACAGAGGTGCCTGAGCAAACCTTTCCCTCCCTTGACCCTCCTCTTCTAGTGCTTCACACCCCTACAGCCAGGCAAGTTCCCACGTGCAGTCCTGAGCAAGTGGTGCCCGAGCCTGGACCAGCCATGTGACCAGGTCTGCCAGCCTGAGGCCCCGCTGCGGGCAGGACCTCTAGCAGCCCACCACTGCCACCCACCAGGACACATGGGAGGCTTGCAACCACGGCTCCCTGTCGTCCCTGACCACGATGGCCCACGCAGAGCCTGGCCCTCTGAATTTACAAAACCAAGCACTGACTTGGTTTAGGAAATAAACCTAGCCAACTTGGTACTAGACCTTGAAAGTTTCCCCCTCTTAACCCCACCCCCATTCTAATAAGAGTTGGAGTGGAGATTAATTGGAGTGTTCTTTTGCACTGATGACATCTGTCAAACAACCAGACGCGTGGGTTTTGCTAAATTCTTTTATTTTTGTTTAAATTTTCACTTCAATTTTAATTCTTGAAGAACAGCCTCGACAACATATATCGCACTCATTATAAGAAGCAAAGGGTTATATCAAAAATTATTAGTATAGAATCACAGGAAATCTGGTTTGGAACCAGAAAAAAATACAAAACAGATATAGATACATAGACACAGGACAATTTTTTATAATTATTTGGAAAATGTTATTTTCCCCTAATCCTTGTTTCCTTTTTTTTATGTGCATACGATGTTTAAATTTTACAAAAAATGAAAATAAAGACTAGTATCTTACAAAATGAATAACAATGTTTGGGGGGTGCGTGTGTGTTTCTACATAGGATTCAGTCCACTTCCATGTGTTGTTTTCTGTACAGAATATATCCACATCCGTCCACAATAAATCCTGGAAGGTCCATTAGTCTCCTTCTGTTTTATTAAAATTCTCATGGTCCTCTCTTCCAAAGATTGTTTTCTTTTTCTCACCAGACACAAGGTCCTTTTCCTTTCCTTTCCAATGGGTTCACAGATCTGATCCTAAAAGAGTCTCCTTTTCTCCTGGATTGTAGCTTGGGTTGCATTTCTGTAGGGTGGGCTGCTCCTGCCTTCCCGGCCCTCCTCCCCCCTGCCCGGCCTGCCCAGCACGCTGCACCCTGCATCAGCTGCCCGGTGTCCCCCAGGCTTTGGGGTCCATGGCCCCCGCAGGTCCTCTGAGTCTCTAAGGAGGTGGGGGCAGGCGGGAAGTGCCCATGGATTAGGAACACTGGATGGACATGTAAGGCCAGTTGAAGCTGCTCCCAGACAGTAACATATCGCGGATGAGAGTTTCGATGGGGGTTTTACCTACCAAACGGACGAAGAACAGCTGCTCGATGACGGAGGAGGACACTGTGCGCAGGGAGGGCAGGCGCAGCAGCAGTTTGCCGAAGCGGCTGGGCTGGTTGGGGTACTGGCTCCTCACGTACTCCTCCAGCGCACACTGCGACTTCTCCTGCAGGCTCTCGATGTGGGCGGCATCCGACAGGCCACAGGCATCTGCCCGAGCAGCCACAGGAAGGAAGAAGGGGAGCGGGCACATGGTTAGGTCGGTGAACAGCAAAGGCACACACAACAAGCCATTAAAAGAATCTTTTTTGAGGAGAAAAGGAGGAAAAAAAAAAGAAATAGAAGAGAAAAGGAAAGAAGCCCACCCCTCCATGCTTCCCCACTCCTCGACCAGCCCCCAAACAAATAAAATAAACCAGACCCCCAGCAAGCCTCGGGGAGCTGGAGAGAGGAGCACACACATGCAGAGGCGGC
Source organism: Cnephaeus nilssonii (assembly GCF_951640355.1). Classification (NCBI taxonomy): domain Eukaryota; kingdom Metazoa; phylum Chordata; class Mammalia; order Chiroptera; family Vespertilionidae; genus Cnephaeus; species Cnephaeus nilssonii. Next base: position 62,850,149 of record NC_137073.1, read on the forward strand.
AGCCTCTCTCGTCCCTTTGTTTTTCCCCTTTCACCTTCGGATTAAGTAACGTACGATGCTGGAGCCATGTTTGCTGTGCGGAGCAACCTGTCCTCCCCCTGCAGGGAGCATCCCTGCACTGTGCTCATTACAGGGAGGACTTGCGCCCCACTCCCCCCTGCTTTCTGGGTGTGCAGGAGCCCTGAAGAAATGTGCAGCCTGAAGGCAGTTCTTAAAGGCGTCGTGGAGTCCCCCTCTCAACAAATGACCCCAACCAGAAACCTCACGGAGAACCTAGATTGTGTAGTGAACAAACACATAAGAGCAGGCAGGGAATCACGGGCTGGCAGTGCCTGGAATCAGATCAAGCCCAGGCTTTAGCAAGAGAGGATTTGAGATCCACTATCCGTGCAAGCAAGGACTCTGCAGCAAAGCCTTGGTGAGGGTGTACACGTCTATCTGTGCCTTAGATCTAGTAATTGAAAATTGGTCACATCTCTGTAAACTGTGTAATAATCAGGAAGAATGTGGCTCAGTTACTCCAGGCTGCAGAAAGGAGACATCTTTAGTGATCAGACACAAAGCTGGGTTAGAGGCAGCAGCAGCTGCTGCTGCTTCAAACTGGAAGATGGGGAGTTGAGGGGGGATTTGGGGAGATAGGCTTCCTTTACAGGACCAACGGGTGGGTGGGGGGGGAGGCGGCACCTACACGCAAGGACAGCATCTCAAAACCTGTGTGTTTATCTCATCGATAAACCAAGGCTCCTCTTGGTCTCCTAAAAATATTTTAAGACAGCAGCTTATACTATATCAACTAACTGGAGGCAAGCAAATGGAGGGGATGGTGGAATCAGCGGAATGAGATGAAGGCTTCCTCTCCTAGTTTAAACGCCTGTGTTGTTTCTTATATTAATAATGAATATTTCAAAAACAGGAAGATCACAGAGGAACCCTTAGCCAGTCAGGAGGTTGACTAGAGATCAAAGGCAGAGTTTGCTAATATATAGATCTGGGAAGAAATCCATGCATGGCGATGCCCCTAAAAGGACATTATATATTTGTGAATGGGCAAGTGTGACCCTACAAAGACATAGCAAATGATTCAAAAGTGAAACCTGTGTCTGCTAGGGTTTTCTGAGCTTTATGTCCTTATATTTCAAGAACTGGGGCTTACCAAACATCCTACCACCTTCATTTACAAGGCTATGGCCTTGAGCAAAAATACAAATAAAACTAGTGATGGTGATTCAAGAACTTCTGAGGCAAGTGTCCTTTGACCCCAGATCCAGACCGGGTTCCTGTCAGATGTCTAATTACTCCAGCCAGCTGCTAGGGTGCATCCACACCCGCCTGCCTTGGGAAATCAGTCAGGTTTTATGGCTAGCAGGGCGAGGGCAGGAGCACTTTGGGGCTTTGCTCCTTAGAGAGGGGACCCTGAGGTCTGCCCTTGGCCCTGCTTGCTAACCTGGCTCTGCTGAATAGCCACCATGCAGACTCGTATTTACATATATCTTGCTTTACATGCATTATCTGCCCATTATACGTCAGGATCCCTTTCAGCCTCAGACAATGCAAAATGAAAAGGACCCACTGATACCCCAGCAGATTTTTTTAAAAGACCCATATGGCATCCCCTCAGGTCCGTAAAATATTTATCTGATATTTATGATGAGGGACCCCAGAGTGCAAGGTCACTACCCTTCTCCCAGCTAGGCCACGCCAAGGGAGAGAAGCCCAGGAAAGTCTTGCTTGGGCCCTGTGCTGGCTGCTTTGATATCTTTCCTCCTTTGAAGGCAGAATGCCTGTAGCTCAGTGGACTGCCAGGTGCCAGGCGGCAAGCCCTATGGCCCTAGTTTGGGCCTGGCTTCCCAGTGTAAATAGTCACCCCCACTCTGGATATTCCTGCAACAGGATTCCCCCAGCCGTGGACAGACGGTACGAGCTCTTAGATGGATTGGGTGGTTGTGGTAGCAAAGCGAGGTGAGCAGGGGGTGTAATGTAGTCCATATTTATATGCCATGAGTTATATATACCCCAGATCAGAAAGGGAGTCAGCATGTGCAAAATCCATGTCTCACTTTTTATATGGCAGTGTCAATGTGGGAAACCTCAATATTTCTTCTACAGTATATGGAAAAGAAATTATGTAAATAAATAACCATTACTGTTCAGGCCCTCCCGGCTTAGCCTTTGTAGTGCAGAGAATGTATTTCATGTTGTGCATTCAGAAGAGTTTAGTGTTCAGGAAATATAGATGTAATCAGCTGCCATAACTAGAAATCAAAGTTATTATTGTACTGAAAATGGATTTATTGTATTTATGTTAACTAGATGGCTCCTTTCAGGGAAGGTCTCATTTATTTGAGGGAATATTTAGGTGTATGAATTAATGAATTTTTTAAAAAAGTAAGTTCAGGTCATGACCTAGTCTTTGGATGCTGTCCAGAATATTAAGGATTAAGCATACCATCCGGAGGCCAAATGTGAAAACCACCACAGGGAACCCCCGTGCCAGCTTCAAATACTTAACCGGAGCAAACCTCATTGGACAATATGTCTAAAACTGTCTTTTCCATCATTCAAAGTTTGCTCAAAAGTTGGATGACTTTGAGAAGGCTTCCCATGAATTCCCTTCTGGCTGGCAATCAAAACAAGTTTAGTCAAAAGTGGAAATGTGTTGTATGAAAGAGGGGGGTGAATTACTACTGACAGCTCTATTTCCATTTTCAGATATTCTGCTTGCAATTTTCCAGCAAAATAATGTTATTGTTCACTTCTTGCCTCCCCCTTGCACCTTGAAGACTTGAAGAAACTTCTTTGGGCCCTTTTTTTTTTTTTTTTTTTAAAGAAACACTTTTCCCAGGGATGTTTTAGGATGAAAGTTGAAAGAAAAGCTAAATAATTCCACAGTCTACTCTGCAGCCTGCACAGTCCTCGCCTCTCTCTGGGAAAGGGCAGGAGATCAGAAAAGTCAAGGGAGTTCAAAGAACCGCAGGAAGGACAAGGACAAGGGAGGAGAGACCTTTCTTGAGAAGACCTCTGTCCAGCTTCAAGTCACAGATCTGCTTCAAGACACCTCGCTGGATGAGATTGTAAAACCCCAGCCTCCCTGACACTGGCTTGCTTCCTGATTAATTTGGCTAAAGAGCCGGGTAGTGGAGAGCCAGCCAGGCCCAGGCCTGCCAGAACTAACGCAGCCTGGTCACTGCTTCCCAGGCTCTTTGTCACTTGTGAAAAACACGTTTCTATCAAGAAGACTTATTAAGATAAAATGCATTCAAACACCAAGGAGGCTATTCAATAAATCTTCCATTTGTTTTAAGGTTCTCACTTTATCCTCTTGCAAAGAATAACTCCCTCTCCCACTAGCAGACCTGTATTTGCACGGAAAGTAAAAGGAGGGGGGGTGCAGTCCAAGTCCACAGCTCTGGCCACCCTGCATACAAATGAGATGCTCTTGTCTAAATAAATTATCTGCTGCTCAGATCGATATTAATACTACATTTGCTACATTACAATATTGTGCAAATTTAAGAGTCATTTTAATACAACGTAAATATGATTCTTCACGCATGAAAGCCAAGAAATGCTGATAGATTATAGCACTGCTTACTGTTCAGCAAGGCCTTGGGGAAGGGGTTTCGCCATCTCTGCTCAAGAGTGGTTTTCCTTTGGCCTTTGGGTGTCCTGGTTCTAGGCTAGATTTATTAGGATAGCTTATTTGTTCTCTGAATGGAGGAATGAAAAACAAGAGTGCCAACACTGGAGGTAAAACTGCAGCTAACCCCACTCACCGTGGGCAAGGCTTGAGACCCAGTCTGGGCAGCTCTGCTCCCCACCAGCGTCCCTTCTGGCTTTGTTTATATTTCCCCCATTACCTGCTGTCCCGGGTGTTTATATGTTTCCCTCTTGCAGGTTACAATAATAAAAAAGGCGGGCAGTGTTCTCAGAGGCTCAGACCAGAGCCTTCAAAGGCAACGTTAATGCACTTTCCTGGAAGTTAATTTGAACCATCTATCATAAGAGAAATTGTTAACATGCATGTTACCACCGCCTACATTTAATTTGATATTTTTAAGGCACTCTGTTAAATTTCCGATGTTCAAGTGTTTTGCATGGCGACGAGATTTACCCCCGGGGCGGGGAGCCTACCGCGCTTTTGGATTCCACTGTATTGCTTTTGTTTTTATCTTTCTTGTTTAGATCGAATCCGTTTTTTACGACCCTCAATAACCTCAGCAACTGCAAACATGAATGGTTTCCGATAAGGGAAAATCAGGCAGCAATAAAACGGGATTATTTATGATTTACTTGTGCGTATTCTTCTCTTTCCACCTGTGTGTGTGTGTGTGTGTGTGTATGTGTGTATGTGCGCGCGCCTCTCTGTCGGGAAACTCACCCAGGGAGCGTGCCACACAGAGGAGAAAGCCGCATTCCCACGTTCCTTCCTTCCTTCCTCCCCCTCCCCCAGAAACACACACACACACACACACACGCACACACACACACACACACACACACACGCAAGCACACCGCACACACGCGCAGCCAGGCGATCCACAACGCCGCCTCCCCCACGAGACACGCACCCGCCGCCGCCGCCGCCCCGCGCGGGGGTCCAGGCCGCTAGGCCCGCCGCCGCCGCCGCCGCCTCCTCTCCCGCACCGCCACGCTCTCAAGATGGCAGCGCCGCCACCGGCCGCGTCTCTACGCGGGGGCGGGGGGGCCGCAGGTCCGGGCCAGGCCCGAGGTCCGGCGAGGCCGGGCCGGCGCGGCGGGCGGCGGGGCAGAAGGCGGGCCCGGCCGGCCCCCAGGAGCCTGCGGTGGCGCCCCGCGCGGCCTGCCCTCCTAGCGACCGCAGCCTCACCTGACGTGAACAGCACGATGGCTTTGAGGCAGCTGTACTCGGCCGAGTCGACGTGCAGCGCCTTGAGCTTCTCCACCTGCTCCTGGAAGATGCGGATGTGGTCCATGAAGGCCACGACGCGGTCGGCGGACATGGGCGAGGCGTGCAGGCCGGCGGCGGCCAGCAGCGGCGCCACGTGCAGCGGCATGGAGCACTGCGCCGCGTTGAGCACGAACAGCTCGCTCCAGGTGAGGCGCAGCAGGGACACCTGGTCAGTGATCTGCAGATCCGGGAAGAAGGGGATGTTGCGGGCCCACTCGACGGCGCTGAAGAGCAGGCGCGCGGCCAGCTCGCAGATGTTCTCGATGCCCATGATGTTGTTGGGCTGCATGCACTGGCTGCCGTAGCGCGATGTGGGGTAGGGCTCCGCGCGCAGCAGCAGAGAGATGTAGCCCGACAGGTAACAGTGGCCGTTGAGGGGGTCCCCGTTGGTGAGAGCGTACTGGCCTGGGTTGGGCTGGGTTGGAGGCATTCTTCCTCGCTGAACCGCTGACAAAAAGAAAGAGAGAAAAGAGGCAATGTGCATCCAGGGGGCTTGCGGACGTAGCCGCGCTGCAGAGCACCCGACACAATGCGGAGGCTCTTCCCACAGGCGCAGGCTCCCCGCGCATTTTCTCTGGAGCTCGCTCTCGCGGCCTGCACCAGGAGGAAACCTGGGGTGAGGCCCTCTTGCTCCGCCGGTCCATCGCCTGCGCACCTGGTCACGCAGCCCTGCCACAACTAGGCCTGACTTCAGGGCCCCCGCGCCCAGCATGCCCGAGAAAGTCCCACCCAACCCCGCTACCACCAAGGAGTAACACGCAGATCAATGAAATCCCACTCACCCCCTTCAGAGTGAAACAAAACAGGGTAGAAAATAAACAGGAGAAACCAGAGAAAGGTGATGGTTCTAGGCAAATGCCTAGCTGCCTCTTCATTTGCAAGCAAGCAACATTTTGCTCAAAATGCTCCCATATTCTCTAAAAAATGCCATCGAATTACCCTTAAAATAGACACAAGTTACATATGCTACTAATCACTTACAACTTTTCCATAGAAAACAAGTATCCTGCTTCCCTCCCCTCTCCTCTCCTCCCCATCGCCCCACACAAAGTTCTCGCTGTTAAAAGCAACAGAAAATTGAAAAATTTCAAGAGAAAGTTGAACTTACAGTAGCCAAACATTATGGGGAAAAGTAGGAACAATAATTAATGTCTGTCCTGCGTGGTGCCACTGCAACCTGCAGCCAGCTTTTGCCCAGTGAGTGCACGAGCTCGCCACTGCAAAAACACTGGATTCATTAACCATCTGAATGCAAAACGTAAGCATGCTCTGAGTTCTTAAAGCTGACCAAAGTTTTTTTTTTTTAATGTGTATGTTTTACTTCAACAGTGCCAGCGTTTTAAATTGCCATGTAAACAAAGACAACTCCAGGAAAAGTTAGGGCTACTGAACTCTTCCCCCCAACAAATTAACGTAGATATGTCCATGTCCATGTAGCTGTCTTATTTCAGGTTGTGCACTGTTTTCTTAAGTTTGCTTTGATTCCATTTGTAATGCAAGTCCCCATGCAATTTCAGCTCTTGAAACATAATGGCTAGAATACTTTTTTTTCTAATTATAGTTTTGAACTTGGCAGTTATTTTTCAATTAAATGAGAGCACAATTCAAAGTTGTTGTTTTTTCTCTCCCCCCCCCCCCCCACCCCCCAGATGCCTACAAAATCTTCCTGGAGCTAGAAATGAAGTCGTCATATTTGCCTGCTCTTTGAGATCTGAAGGAATTCAATTTCTTTTCCTGTGGCATATAAAATATAATTTTAAAGTCAATTACAAGAAGGAGTAATCTGCATTCTGCAAAATTGACTGGTTCGCTAATTTGACTATAAGACATCTTTAATGATTGTCAGGAGATAAACTTTAACTGTAAATGGCTAAATATATTTATAAGAAAAGTGCTGCATCTCTTGCCACATGAACATGAAGCATATCTAAATACAACATCAAAAGTTGCGTTAAAAGAAACCAAAGCCATACAACACAGGGATTAAATGATGTGGAAGCTCATGCCAGCTGCAGTCTATCTATGCATTATAGCCAAATCAGAAGGTTCGGTAAATGCCGTTGTAAATTGTAATTTGTATGCAGTATTTAAGCAGAGGGTGGAGTTTGATGAAGAAATAAAATGAGTATCATGCTTTTTAAAAAATGACACAACTATGAAAGCAAGGCTCAGTCACAAACTTTCCTTTCAAAGTAGAGGGGTGAAACAAGGCCACAGCTCCGGAGGAGGCGGCCCCAGCTCCTTGAAGAGGAGAGGGAACCAGTGAACAGGCCAGAAGCCCCCCCCCCCCCCCACCTCCCCTAATTAGACCTACAAGTGCAATAAATCTCACTCCTCTTTTTCCATGCTAAGCTTCCAAAGGGATGATGCAGCAATGAATCTACTCAGGGTAGTCCAGTCCCCAGCCCTCCCCCATTTCAATAAAGGGAAGGGAAAGGTGGAGGGAAAGTGAGATGCAAAAACACAGAAACAGGAGTTTTCTGGGGGAAGTAAGCACCCCTCCCCAAGTTCATGCCAGCACAGCCCCAAGCATCCACTCACGCACACGCGGGAAAGAGACACACATCGAGCACAGCCAAGACAGAGGAAGAAGGGGATTTTAAGCCACAGCTCACGATCCCAGGGACACAATCCTGAGCAGGCAGCGAGAGGATGGAGGAGCCAGGGAGACGAGCGCAGGCCGGGAGGGGGAGGCAGCGGCAACGAGCTGGGGGGGGGGGGGGGACGCCGGGGGAGGAAGGCAGCGGGGACAGGGGAAGCTGGGACGGGCCAGGACTGCGGGAGCCCCAGCCCCAGACAGCAGCCACCTCTGTGAGAGAGAAAGAAAGAGGGCCGGGGAAGGCGGGCGAAGCTCAGGGAGAGAAGCAGAGAAGAAATATTCACCTTCCCGCCTCATGCCCCACTTTGAGGCACTTCTTGAGGCGGCAGTATTGGCACTGGTTGCGGTGGTGCTGGTCGATGGGACAGTTCCTGTTGGCACGGCATGTGTAAGTTAAGTTCCTGCGGACGCTCCTCTTGAAGAAACTTTTGCGAGCCCTCGCAGGTGAATTGGCCGTAGTGCTTGCCGCTTGACTTGTCCCCGCACACCACGCACTCGATGTGCTGCTGGCTCTGGCCTGAGCCGGGCGGGCCCTGGCCCTTGTCCCCTGCGGTGCCGGGGGTGGCGGGCGCTCCGGGCTGGCCCGGGGTCTGCGGGGGTGTGCGGCGCGCCCGAGCCTGCCTGCTGCTGCTGCTCCCCGGCGCCGCCGCCGCCGCGGGCCGCCTGCGCTGCGGGGTTGGGGCCGCTGGGGTTGCCCCCGGCCACGTCGTCCTGCGGATCTCGCCAGCTGCTAACTACCATTGCCATATCTTTGGGCCCGGGGAGCGCTGGGGGGAGCCGAGCTGCTCGCCGAGGGCCGCGGGGCGCGCGGGCGCGCTGGGAGGGGAAGGGGAAGGGGAAGGGGGGGAGGGGGAGGGGGTGGGGGGCCCACCGGGCGCCCCGGGGTCGCGGGAGCCGAGCCCGAGCCGCGCACCGGCCGCCGCCTCTGCCGCCGCCGCCGCTGCCGCCGCTACTGCCTCGGCCGCCCCGCTGCTGCTGCGCGCCCGCCCGCCCTGCTGGCGTTTTGTTGTGGTTCCTGCTGTTTTCTTTCTCTCTTTTTGCAGCCCCCCCAGGCTCTCAGGATCCCCCCCCCCGCAACACCCCTGCTCCCCTCGCCCGCTCCCCCCGCGCTCCGATCCTGGGGGGGCCACGCTCTCCTTCCCCCCCCTCCCCACCCCCCCGGAGAGCAAGCTCCCTTCTCTCGCTTTTTTCTTCTTCCCCAAGTTGCAAAATCAGAAATGGCACAGGCGGCAGCCGGGAGCGGCGCGGGGCGCAGCGCCGGGGGCGGCGGGCATGGGCCACGGCGCGCGCACACACTCGCCCTCCGCCTCGCCCGCACCCCCGCGCGCACACACACACACACACACACACACACACTCACTAACACACACTCACACACACTCACTCGCACACACACTCGCTCACCCGCGCCAGGCGCCTGCCCGCCCGCCGGCCGCTCGGGCTACCGCCGAGCGCGGGCTGAGCCGACACCGAGGAAGACCGCGAGGGCGGCCGCGGCGGCGGCGGCGGCGGAGGAGGAGGTCGGGGCTGCAGGCGCCGCTGGAGCCGCCGCCTCAGCTGCAGCGACGAGCGCCGCTGGAGGAGCCGGGCCCGGGCCGGAGTCCGAGCTGGAGTCGGGGCCGCCGCCGGAGCGCGAGCCCGGGTCGGGGGCCGCCCGCGCCGCCGCCGCTGTCCCGGCAGGAGCCCTCGCTGGGCTCGAGGTGGAGGGGAGTTCGGTGAGCCGAGCGGGGCGCGGGGCAAGGCTGCTGGCGGCGATCAGGGCGCGCTGGTGTCGGGGGGCCAGGTCCAGGGCCGGACGCTGCCAGCCATTCAGGAAGGCAGAGCCGGAGAGCGGGAGGCAGCGGGCGAGGAGGATCACACACTTTGCTCTTTTTGTTGTGCCGGTGGCGCCGGGCGCTCACTGCCTTCTTCTTTGGGGAGGTGACAGAAAAGAAGGAAAATAGGAGATAATTCACGCCGGCGACGAATTCACAGCGAAATAGAAAAAATAAAATTCAGAAGAAAAAGAATTGCAAAAAAAAAAAAAGCGAGAGAGACATCCAAAGTAGGTCGAATAAATAATCCTCTTCTTTTCCTCTTTCTTGCTCCTTCTTCTGCTTCTTCTGCTATAACACACAGAGCTAGTTAAAAAAACCCTGGAGATCGCCCAAAAATGTTCTTTTTTTAGTATTTTAAATAAGTGCTCTTCAGCCGGGAACCAACACCCTCCCTCCAAAAAAAATCATATATGTATAAAATAACGATAAGAAGAATACGAAGGGGGTGTCTCCTCCTCCTCCTCTTTTTTTTTTTTTTTAAGTTTAGCCTCTCTCTTCTGCAGGAACGGAGTAAAAAAGACAAGAAGGAGGGAGAAAAAGGAGAGAGAAGAAGAAGAATACGGGGGAAACAACTAAGGATACGTAAGAAAAGAGAAAAAGGAGAGGAGGAGAGCGAGGGAAAGAAGAGAGAGAGATTGAGAGACTGAGAAAGAGAGAGGCAGAAGAGGAGGAGAAGGAGGAGGAGGAGGAGGAGGAGGAGGAGGAGGAGGAGGAGGAGGAGGAGAGGAAAGGGAGAGAGAGAGAGAGAGAGAGAGAGAGAGAGAGAGAGAGAGAGATCCCAAAATTGAATGCGTTTAATCGGGAGGACTCGCCGAGCAATGTTTCCGAAAGGGGGATCTGCGCGAATGTCTGTATATAGTGAACTTTGACACTACTATTGAAACTGACACGTTTCTATGGAGATCGCTGCCTTATATGGAGCTCGTGTCAAGGAGCCAGGAGAAGGGCTGCTGGCAACTGATAATCAAAGGAGACTGACTGGTCAGAGCCCTGAATGGGAGGGGGGGGAGGGAGGAGAAAATGGGAGGCTAAGGTTAGCCATGCCTCCTGCACGCCATTGGTTGGAGAGTCCCTCCCCCCTCCTCCCTGGCTCCCCCCCCCCCCCCCCCAGCTACCTACCGACGGGGATGGGGAGGGGAGGAGGAGAGAAAGTGAGGGAGGGGGTGTGCTTCTGACAAGCGCAATTTACATTGAGATCGCCCTGCTCTGCTATTTACTCGGAGACCTGATTAGTATGGGTCGTCTATGGTCACACACACACACACACACACACACACACACGCGAACGCCAGAGGGGGGAAGGGATGGCGAGGGGGAGAATGCCTTGCAACGTGCAAATTAGAAGGAAATAATGTTGATTTCTTATGAAAAGTTTTTAAAATTGGGTTTCACGAGCTCGAAGAGAGTGCCATCGAAAATGTTAGGGATTTTTTTTTTTATATGGGAATTTAACTCTCACCATTTTAACGACTCGTGAAATACACTGGGTTTAGATTGTTGTCTTCTTTCACGTATAAGCACAACCCAAGTGTGGGCTACGTTTATTTTATATCCTTTTAAGAAACGAGGCAGACAGAGACTCCTGTTTTTTTTTTTTTTTTGGCTCCTGAGTATAACTTGGTTTTAAAGGTTTCATTACGACAGGACACTCGTGGAATTTGCAGCTATTTCCACAAAATCAATCAGAATTCAACGGTTCCTATTGATCCCAGAGATGATTTAAAAAAAAAATAAACTTTCCAATCAATTTGATTTTTTTTCTTCTTTCTTTCTTTCCCCCGCTCCCCCCTGCTTTGGTATCCCCGGTACCCCCAGGCTGTCCCAAACTCCAAACAACGCTTCAATAATTATTAAGAAAACAGTAATAAGTCCTCATATTGTTGGGGGTGGGGTGGGGGGTTAGTGCGGCCGAGTCAGAAAAAGAGGAAAGGGGCGAGTGAAAGACCGGGGAGAAGATGGGAGAAGTGGGGGGAGAGGGGAAGGGAGAGGGGCGGGTGGGAGGGGAGAGGGAGGGAGGGGGGAGAGAGAGAGAGAGAGAGAGAGAGAGAGAGAGAGAGAGAGAGATTCCCGAAGGCGATTGGTCGCGGGCGGGGGGGGGGCGGGGGGAGGGGGCGGGCCGCGGGGCCTGCGGAAATCGCTGGCTCCGGCTGCCACCTAGCGGACGGGAGCCGCGCCCGGAGCGCACCGCCGGGCCCTCCTTCCCCTCTCCGCAGGCAGCCCGTGCCTTTCCTCCAAAGGAAGACAACACTTTGAAAATTCTTTCAATGGATTTTTTTTTTTTACTTGAAAGACCGTACTAGGGGAAAATGATACTTCTGTTAGTTACAAATTCTCCAATAGCACACTCGCACCCCCCTCGTTTTGGGATCGCTCCCCTAGGCAGGCTCGGGCGGGCGCGGAGCGGCTCACAGCGACAAAGCCGCCGCCGCCGCGGGTGGGAGCCGCGTCCGCCCGCCCGCCCGCCCGCCCCTCTCCTCGGGAGAGCGTAAAAGTTTGTCTCAGCTCCAGCATCCTGAGCCTCAACACGCCCTCAGATAAAGGTGGGAGTAAGTGGCCACGCGGTATTGACAGAGGTAGGGTTTGTGTTTTTTTTAATACTCGTTCTCACTTTAAATTTCACCAGGGAGGGGTTTGGGAAGCGCTGCGCTTTGGGGGTGCGCTGGGCGCTTCCCCGTCTCTCCCTTGAAGCCGGGAGTTGGCGGTTCGCTTCGTGAGGGGCGACTGTTTTAAAGAGCAGAATAAAGGCTTTTCTGTGCCTGCCCCGCAGCCCCTCCGGCTTAAATAATGGAAACAGGCACTGCGCTCGGCGAGCGGCGGCCCTTTGTAGGCTGCCGGTGGAGAGGAGGCGACCGCGGCCAGCGGGGGCTCCGTGCCCTTGTCCCTCTCCCCACATAAACGCGCTCACGTCTCCTGGTCAGCTAAAAGGTGAAATGAACACGACAGGGGAAAAAAAAGAGAGAGAGAAAGAGAAAGGAAAAAGGAAAGAAAGAGCAAGAGCCAGCGTTCTATCCATACACCGTAAACGTTACTCCCCGTGCAGAGCAGAGACGAGCCGCCGAGGGCAGGCGGAGGACGCCGGCAGAGGGGAGGCGGAGGAGAGGAAGGAGAACGAGGAGGCAGACGGAGCGAGTGGGCGAGGAGGCGAGCGCCGGGGAAGGGGAGGTCCGCTGAACGCCGGCGCCCAGGCCCAGCCGCCCCCGGACCCGGCAGGAGAGTCGCGGGCGCCGGAAGCGACGCTCTGCCAAGTCCGGCCGCACCAGGCAAGTAACGCACTGACTGTGGTTTCTTGTGAACTCGGGGTCGCCGAGGCGGGCAGGCCAGGAGGCAGCCTGGGCTCGAATGGCCTTCTGTAGGCCGGGGCCGGAGTCCGGGCAGCCAGGGCGGGACGAGGAGAACTTTCCGCGGGGCCTGCCCCGGAGCCGCCCTCGCCCGGCCGCTGCCCCGCCGCGCGGAGGCAGGGAGAGCGCCCGCCGCGCCGCCCGGAGCTGAGGATCGTGCAGCCGAGCGTTAGTCCAAATTCAAAGCAGGGCCCCCCAACCCCCACTCTCTACCCCCACCCTCCCCACACACACACACGGGAAACAGCTACGGGGCCTCCAGCGCGGAGGCAGGGGGCAGGGGGCCGCCGAACGGCACACGGCACCCGCGCAGCCGCCCCCGCCGGTGCCGAGCTCCAGCCGCGGCGGAGCGGGCGGCAGAGTCCCGCCGGGCTGGCCCCGCCCGCACGCTGCCCGGCTGCGAGCAGGGCCTGGCGAGCTCGGCTCCTGCCGCCCACCTGCGGGCGCCTTCAGTAACGGGATCCCCTAACGGAACGCGATCGATGGCTGCCCGTTTGATGGGGGCGATAGTGTCAGGGAATGAAAAGGGACACGGAGCGGCTTTCTCCAGCGGAGAGCCCGCGGCAGCGGCGGCCCGAGAGCACCGGGTCCGCGGCCCCGCAGCCCAGCCAGACTCCTGGCCCGCAGCTAGAGGGCTGAGGGTGGGGAGGGGGTCACCCCCCGGGGGTGGGGACCGAGGGGGCGTGTGTGCAAGGAAGAGCCTGAATCAAAACCTACGACAGCGCTGCCTTCTGCGCGGGGCAGGGGCGCGCGTTTGCGTCAGAGGGCGCGCGGGGCGGGCGCGCGGGGCGGGGGCGGGGGCAGCCGACGCCCGCCCGGTGCCGCGCCCGGGGGCTCGGTGGGCGCGGGAAGGAGCCGCTCTAGAGCTGTTGGCCTCGGTCCGGCCTTGCAGGCTGCGGTGGGGAAGGGGGGCGGGGGGGGGGGGCGAGGCTTGGCGGGAGAATGAGCTGAAACTTGCCGGGAACGGCGGCGCCCACTCCCGCGCACTGCGGGCTCTTCCTGCCTGCCCCCACACTGAGCTTCCAAATTGGGAAGAGACCCCTGGGATCCCGCGTGACCCGGGGGATGGGGAGCAGCGGGGCCCTCGCTCCTCCCGGAAGGGCCCCAGCCCCTGTCCCGGAGGGTGGCTGCTGGCGGTGGTGGTGGTGCGCGGAGCGTGGAAGCCCTTGGCTTCCGAGCAGGGAACAAACGCGCCAACTTTCTGTCCCCAAAGGGGGCAGGAAGAAACCTAAACTTTCCGAGGAGAGGCGCCGTCCCCGTCTGGGACTTGTCCAGCCCTGGCGGCACTCAGGCCTCGGTTTCTCTCCCTGACCACGTTTTCACACCCGCAGAGCGCCTCCACGGGTGCTCACAGCCTCACCAGCAAAATGGCTTCTGTGGAGGGACTGGGGGTCCTGGGGGCTCTGGGGAGCTCTGGCTTGAGTTTGTTCCTGCTTCAGCTGGGCACACTGGCCCTAGGGCGCGACTGATACTCTTGTTGTTTGGCAGGGCACCTAATAGAAAAGTGATCATATTTTGTGGAAGCACGTAGGTCCCCAAATTGTGCAATTCCACACACGTGTCCAGGCACACTCAGGTGCAGAAGCAGGAAACGCAGTTGCAAATTTCCTCCTATTTTTCACTTGTCCTCTCTTCTCCAGATCTCTCTCGCCTTTCCTTCTCGCACAAGCGAGAGCTTTAGCATAACCTCAGCCTGTGGACTTGGCTGTTGGACTCAGACCGGCTGTGGCCCTTTCCCCAGCACCCTACCTGAGACCGCCAGCCCTGTGGCCCTCTCTCCTTGGCCCTCTCCGAGGCTTCTCCTAGTGAGGCCGGTCTAGGGATCAGAAAAGCCTCCTAGGGCCTGGGCTCCTGGGCCTCCCTCCTGAAGTCTTCCTCTGCCTTCCTGTTTCCTACAAGCTTCTTCAATGCATACAAAGTCTGCACTGTGGATCCCCCAACAGATGAAGAGAAGGAATCAGGCTGTAAACTTACACTGCCCCTTTCAGATGGCTAGCATCATGGCCTAGCCTTAATCACCTTTTAAAAGAACTTCCACACAATCCTTGATCTCTCCTAGCCAGACAGCCAGTAAACAGTTGTGACCTGGTGGGAGGAGAGAAGCAGAGATCGCAGCATTGACTTGCATTCCAGGCCCCAGAGTCTGATCTAAGCAGACTTTCCAACTGATTAATACCCCCTCCCCAATATCCTTCTTCTGAGGAATGCTGAATCATTCTTCACTAATCCCATGACATCTTTGATATTGGTATTTTGCTTTCCCGAAGCTCACTGGATCATTCATTTTGGCTTTTTGGCAAATTACACTGAACAAAGGTGTCCTTGTAAAAATGTTTTCAAAATCTAGTTCAAGAGCCCCGAGATCCTACAAATGACCAGATATGTGTAAAATATTCTCTCCCATACCTCTTCCCTACCCTCTAAATAATTAAAAATGGTATTATTCTGTTTAGAGAGACCACAGAACAGAAATAGCCCTGTTTTATCAAGCCCATCTGGAGAGATGAACAAGCCTGCAATCATTGGGAGAAAGGTCAGTTCTTCTGATCTTATTACAGACCTTTCCCAAAGAGCTTATTTTAAAGGTGCCGAATCAATTAGTCTCCGTTGGCATGAGATTAATGCTGGGAAGGACGCAGTTGAAGATGTATTTAATGTGGTCTTGCATAGATATTTTGAAGAAAAGGGAGGAGAGAAACCCATTGGAATGCCTGCCTAATGTTTTGTGCTTATTAAAAAAAAAACAAAAACAAACAAACAAAAGCCTGGCCTATGTCAGAAATCCCCTCCCAAAAGGTTGAACTCCTCTGTATTGTAGCTTCCCAACTGTAAAAAGTTCTGTCTTTGACAACCTGAAAACAAGGGTGGGAAGGCCAAGTTGGGAGTGGGCTGTCCTGCTTGCTCTTACCCTGTTCATAGAGTTGAGCAACGGATCCAGCGGACTCCTGTACTCACTATCACTCCGGTAGACTGGGCATTTCTTCTTTGTCACCTTTGGGTCGAAACACTCAGAGATAAGTGCTTTACTTTAGAAGCGGTTTAATTTTCCATCACAAACCGGCCATTTAAAGCACGGGCTTTGGAAAACAGAGATAAGGGAAGTACTTCCCCTTTCTGCTTGGACCCCAAGTTAGAGCCCCCCCTCCCTCCCCAGTAACCACAGGAGAGCAAGTGTTGACCTTTGGATGCAAAACAAGCTTTTTGTAGGAGGAAAAGTGGCAATCATTTATAGCACACCAGTGAAAGGGGTAGGTGTGTGTGTGCAAATTTTACTTTTTGTAAAAATCAAGTCTTAGCCAGATAAATGCATTTCTACAAAAAAGAAAATGGAGAAGTTTATGTTATAAAATGCATTTTAAATGCCAGACTTGAGTGAAGACTGACTGTAAGGCTCTTCTTCCCAGAGAAAATGGGTTGGGTTTGGATGAAAAGTTTTGGTTTTAAAAGGAGTTTGGAGCTTATTAAAGTACCCTGACAATACAATCAACTAAACTATATTATCATTTTTCTTAATAATTACCTGTCAGAACACAGATTTCTTTTATTACAGGATTAGCCCATCAGAAGTAGATTTGAATTGGACATTCATTGATTAAGGACTGCTCAAGTATGTTTAAGTTTTTAAAGTCTTCACTGCCTACAAAATAAAAGTAGTGGGAAAGTACTGGCTCACAAAGCCAGCAGATCTGTTGGTAACTATTGTCATGCTTCACTTGTACCTACCTATCATAAAGTTGATCTAAATAATAACCCTAACCTTTCCTTCTAAACTGTCAGTGGAAAGATATGTTTATTACAGTGTCCTCCATCAGTCTCCATCAGTAAGGAGAGAGGGGATTTAAGTAAAGTTTAGATGAAAAAGAATGAGCGTAGTACACCACTGATACAAACCACATGGAGCAGTAAATAATTATGCCCTCTGTTATGCTATGTATATTTTATTTACCCATTTCAGAAGTGGATAATAAACCTAGCCCATCTACGGGAGGAGTTAATAAGGTATTTCAAATGCATGATCTAACAAAACTCTAGGATAGTTCTATGTTTTATTGTTAACCGTTTGCATGAAATCTTCTGAAGCTGAAAAGAAAAAGGAAAGGGCTTTTGTGTTAGTTGATCCTTGGCTAGTCTAGGGCTAAGGTTGGTGTGAAAGGGACAAGGAGGTCACTTGAAATCTCCTTTTATCTACTCTTATTTTCTCTCTGGATCAGCAACTTTGAATAGATATCTTCTAATCGCTCTTAATGGAAAAAAAACTATGGGAGCAACGAATCTGCCTTTAGAAGTGGATACATATGTGGACAGCTAGCTAAGTTTGCATATGACTATATCTTTACACACATGTGCTTAGAGTTTTTTGGGGTGCATGGTGTAAATGTTTCCCACACATTTGGTGGGTTATTGTTTGGGTAGGTTCTATTTGCCCTTATACTGAAGTATGCACGCACACCCACATTAGGATTCTCTGTCAGGTCTAGGTGATACTTTCAGCTGGTTCTCCCTTCAGCTTTTTCTTGCCCTCACTCTCTGGGATGTCATATTTAAGTCCTGGGGGGAAAAAGCAAATAATTGAGAACACGATGGACAGTTTTGTTTTTTTTTAGTGAAGACATCTTATTTGAACTGGAAGCCACACTGATGGGAGGATTTCTCTTCAAGGGCAGAGATTGTGTGACAGGTGGGAGGTGATGGGGTAAGATGAGACTATTACTTTCAATCTCTCCCCCATAGTTTTTCTTTTTGGTCTTTCTTGGAATCAAATTGGTTAAAACACAATAAGTAAGTGGCAAACAAGAGGCTGACCTTATGCAATTTAAAAGTTAATTTTTTTTGTGTGTGTGTGTATGTGCTATAGGTTTGTATCTTCAAATCTTTGAAGTTGAGCAATTGATTACAATTGGTTTTGAAATTGGAATTATTTTAGTAATTCTATGCTGACTGAAATACCACCTAAGTTGTCTTCTTTATGTGGTGTTGTATGTGCTTCAGAAAGGAGAAACAGCTCTCAGGTTGTTAAGTATGAGTGGCTATCCAGAAAACGGACATTAGATTTCTAGGACTGAAAGCACTTGGCTTTACCTCCTAAGAAGTGTCTCCCTGCCCCCCAAACCCGTGTTCTTCTAACTAAAATTCGAATTGCTCCCAGAGCCTGGGACACTTAGCTGTAAATTCTTTTAAGGGAATACTCGGTTACCAGGGCTACAAGTTCCCATCTCAACCTGCCAGCCTTCCGGCCCCCTGCTGCAGACTGCGGAGACCCTGGGCTGTCTGGGCTGGGACCTTGAGCCCCCTCTGCTCCTACCCCCAGCCTATCAGAAATCACAGAGGCAACGTCCGAGGTTGGGTGGGAGAGGATTAACCCCTCTGTAACTTCTCTCCCTCCCTCCCTCCTTTCTGAACACCAACAGATCATTTCCCGGGGTTTCCTGGTGAATAGGAGTGTAGGAGCCACCCTGTCCAATAAAGATTAAATTAAGTAGAAGAATCCCAGCCACTGGATACTTGGAAGCTCCGATGGGGCATCAAACCAACGTTTAACGCATTTTTTCCACTCACTGGCGCAAATCTTGGACCTATTGGGCTTAACTTTAGACAAGAAAGAAAAAAAAAAGATAAGGAAGGAACGGAAAAATGAAAAAGAAAGAAAAAGTCACAGAGAAACTCCAGTTTCAAGGGAAGAAGTGACCTTGTGCTCAGAGAGAGAGGATGAAGGCAAAAGCAGGGCTTCCTGGCCTTTCTAGTCCTTTTTTCTACTCCAAGAATTGGAGGCTCCCTCTCCCAGCGGAGGGCTTGGAATTTGGCAGTTTGGGCTGGTTTTTGAATCTATGTTTATCCGTTAGGGATGGAGATACACGTGGCCTAGGGTCAGAACTGCACGCCTAGGAGGAAAGGTGCACGCAGAACCCAGTCAGCTCTTCTACGCTGACTTCCTTTTTTTAAAACTAAGGTTTTTGGTTGCGGGGAACTGGAGAGTTTCCTCTAGTTACTGCCCAGCAGGAGAAACAATGGCTTTCTCTGTCAGCTGGTTCAGCGCACTGGACACTGACCTTGGAGCTGAGGCAGGGTCAGGCACTTCCTCCCCTGGGAACTGGCCCAGCCCCCCAATATTGGCCTCTGGCTCCCACCGGCTCCTCTAGTCCCAGGGCGCAGTCCGGAGGGGCAAAAGGCAAGTCCCTTTGTGGCAATAGCTTCTCCGTGCAAATACAACACTGAATAAATTAACCTCAAACCAGCTAGTTGGGGTGTAGTAGTTTAGCAGGACTAATTGCAGACAATGGAGCTGAAATGACTTTTCCAATTAGCTGCTGGTTGGAGTTTAGTTGGAGGAACTGTCAGCTCCAACGATGGGTAATTGCTTTATTGCTCACAAAACTATCATCTATTTAGAACATATGTGCTAATTACTCTGGATGGGCCTCGAAAAAGAGACCATAAATCTAATAGCACTTAAAAAAGTCTATGGTGCTTGTAAGCAACCCCAGGCCCTCACACGTTCTCTTCTGCCCAGGTTGGCGTGATGGATGGCTGTCTTTCAGAGAGGAGATGGTTTGGACTGGAGGCACTGACCGGGATGCTCTGGTCAAATCGCGTGTGCGGGAGAGAGCGACCAGCGCATGCTGTGCCCAGGCGATAAATCACTGTCATCAAAACCAGTCCCCTCTTTAGCCATGCACCCCCCCCCATTTTTGCAAAAGATTACTTCAGAAATCTTTTAATTGGATTATGCTAGGAAATTAATCTCCGTTAGCCTTGGCTACATTTGTGGCTACTGTCGGGAGGAAAGCGGCAAAAGCCCGAAGCACATGTGGGTAGAGATGTAGTCCTGGACACACTGCGCTAGCTGTCCACACACATGCATCCACTGCACAGCCACTGCACTGAGGCCACGTCCTCCTGCTCCTTTTCCCCTCAGCCCCCCAGATTTCCCAGCGCGTGCGGCAGCCCTGGCCCAAGTCCCCAGGAGTGCCTGGGGGTGAGAAAGAGTGGAAAGACACATCTGGGCGAAAGGCCGCGGCGGTCCCGGCGAATACCCTTTGTTTAAAAGCCACGTTTCTGTCCTGGATTCCCTGGCTCTTTATCCAGCACACCCACAGCACCCTGCCGTCCTCCCCAGGGGGTTCTGGGGCCGGTGCCGGGGAAGAAGGAGGCTGGAGCGGCGGGAAGAGGAAGGAGGGTGTGTCGGCGGAGGCAGCCAGATTGACTCTCAACTGTGCCCTCTCCCTCCCCCCCCTTACTGTGAGAAAGCGCCCGGTTCGCCCCTGGCGTTCTCCCCCACACAACTTTGGAGACTCTGCCCCTGGACAGGCACTGCGCTGGAGGTCTGAGAGCTGGGCCCTCCCCGCTCCTCCCCGTCCCGGGGGCACCAGCGCGGCGTCCGTGCCCGCCCCGCGGCCCCGGGTCCCGAGCCCGGTCCAGCGCCGCTCGGGCGGCGGGGGAAGCTGCCGGCCGGGTCCCACCGGCTGCTTATCTCAGCGGGAGATGACAACATCTGCCTGAAACGGGATCTCTACTTTTGCAGCTCAATTGAGCTCTTAATAGCAGCCCTCTGAGGTGTGGTTAATTGATGGGGATAAAGGCATAATGACTTGACGGGGAGACGCCAATGATCCTTTGATATACTTTTTAAAAGAACACCAACCACCCCAAACACTGGCCAGTGGTCGCTGGGTGGGAGGGTGAGAGGAGGGTCTGGAGGCCGGAAAAGCGGCGCTGGTGCTGTTTTTATCAGGGAGGGGCGAGCCCCGGCCCCCAGGGCCCGGGCACCTGCCAACAACCAGGCGCGGGTGGTCGTGTGGTCACGGAGAGCGGGGCGGTACGAGGATCCGGGCGAGTTGGGGGTGACAGGTGACAGGACTGGAAGGCGGCGAGGATCCTCGCCGCCCTTCCCAGGCTCGGCCACGTAGCAGCCCTAACCTTGCGCGGGGCTGGGTCCCCCCAGGACTGGCGCCCCCAGCTGCGCTCTCACCCCCTTATCCAGGGTGAGCGCCGCGGTCCAGTGGCCCTGCTTGGCGGCAAGGCGCGGGTTCCGCTGTGTGGACAGCCCCAGAGGAACCCCAGCGCTGGAAAAGAGAGGCAGGCGGTGTGTGTGTGTGTGCGTCCCTGAAACACAGAGCCTGAGCCCAGCGGCCCCTGAGCACGTGGCCCTGTTTTGCCGGCCAGCCCCGAGCGTCCTGAGCTTTCCCCGCGCGGGAGCGGGGCGTCGCGGGTCAGCGCAGCCCTGCGCACCCCCCGCCCCGCCCCAGATTGCCTTCCGTCCGCCACCTCTCAGCACCGTCCTTCCTGTGCGCCTGATTTCCCTGTGCTCAGTTCTACTTTAGTCTCCAGAGTGTCAAAGCAGTGTCTGACACGGCTCCAGCCTCCAGCCGAGGGTCGCACAAGCACTCAGTGGAACAGGCTATCAGGTCGCCTTTTCTATTTGCAAAGGGGAACCCCCTCGGGGTCCGGGCGGTGGTGCCCCTGGCAGGGATCCTGTTTGACACCTCGGAGAGGGATCATCCTGATGCTTCAGGTCTGAGCTCCCCCTGGAAACGGAAGGAGAAATGACTCCAATCACGCCCATACTAGATGGTATGGGGAATTCGCAGGTGTTTCGGCTGCTGCTATTCTTTGCCCTCCTCCATGGGCCCACAGAACAGGGGTCAGATTCCCAAGGAACTTAATTTCCCCAAACCCTCTTGTGGAGAAGGCGCGCGTGGTCACCGGCCGGCGCTTTGGGGTCAAGGACTTGAAGAAAGGCAATGAGTCCCAACTCGCCTTTCCTCCTGGCCTCCGCCTAACCTCGTCTTAGCACGACTCTGCCCTCTGCGAGGTCTAGGGGATCGGGACTCACTGTCGCTGAGCCAGGGAGCCCCCGTGACCCCCCGCAGCCCCACCCTTGGAGGACTGCGAGGCCGTGGTCTTGTCCTCAGGCACCTCGGAGTCAGGGGCAGGGTCCGGGGCCAGGTCCCTGCCCCGGTCAGCGGCTCCCGCTTCGGAGCTCCAGCCGAGAAGAAGCCCGTGACCTGGCGGCGGGTCCCGAGGCTCCCCTGGAGGCCTGCGGTCTCCCTCCCGGCCGCCCGGTGCTCAGGGGGGGAGGCAGCCACCCGTCCCCCTAAGCGCTGGGATCGGCCGCAAGGGCCGCAGGGGCCGCGGGGGGCAGCCTCCCTCCAGCAGCCAGGCCCTGCTCCGTGGCTCCTCATGTCCTCACCCCGCAGGGCGCTCCCTTTGGAAAGATCAGCGCTCTGAGAACCAGGCCGCCTGGGGAGGGCCCGGGAGCCTCCACTCCTGCCCTCGAGGCCGGGGACCTGGACCCTGCGCTGGACGCCAGCAGGAGCAGCTCCCCGAAGCCAGGCGCGCATCCTGCGCGGGGCCTCGCCGGCGGGGTCTGCGGGCACTGGACGCGAGTGGGCGCCGGGCGGGACCTGGGCGGACGGCAGGAGCCGTGCCCTGGCCGGCGCTGAAGGCCGCATCCTGCGAGCGCCCGCAGTGACCGAGTCCCAGGCCTGCTCCGGGGAAGATGCCAGAAGGAGGCCAGGCCCGACGGGGTGGGGCTGCGGGTGGAGCGCGCAAACCTTTTAGGAATGGGCCCCGAGGGAGTGTGAGGCAGCCTCTGCTCGGGGTGGTAAGGTTCAGGGACCCCGAGGATGGAGAGCCCTGGGCTGGCCCTCCTCTCTCCTGGCAGAGCGCTCAGTGCCTCGCGCCCCGGGGCTGCTACCAGTGGCCCAGCCTCCCGCGGCCAGTCCGCCCCAGGCCGACAGGGGTCGGTGGCCAGGCCCCGGGGCGCGGCTGGGAAACCTTAAACCCGGTTGTCTGGTGTGAGCAGGAGCTTGGTCAGTGGGAGCTGACTGTGGCCTTAGGCATTTTCTAAAACATCCATCTACAAAGCGGGAACAGCACAGAGACACTGCTGTGTAGTTCATTTAAAAAGGGTTTGGGAGAAGAGTTTTCCTAGAGATTGCTTTATAATCTCTCACATTGGAAAGTGGGTATGTGTCTCACCAGCAGCACACTGAACCGTATCTTCCTTCAGACAGGGAAGGAGCAGCGGAAATACCACCAGCCTCCAGCCAAACTTGTGAGGACTGATGGCAGGGGGACTGGTGCTCCAGATGTTGCACTAGAGGCGCTGCGAGTGTGAGCAGGTAATGTGGAGAAGAGTGACATTGTTAACAGAAAGCATCTAATTAACAATGACTTCATTTGATTGGAAGGATGAAAAAACCTTTTTAAATCAATCCAGATTCACTGGCCTAAGCTCAGCCAATTTATGAATATGGAGCCTGACTGGGGTCTGCTTTCCTTCAAAGATGTCATCTTAGGGGTAATAGCGTAGGTGAAGTCATTTGGTTACACTGTGGAAACTTTTATAGTGCCTTCCTTGGGAATTTAATTCAGTGCTTCTTCATTTTATTAGGAACAGACTGACTCCATCAACTGTGCTCTCCCTGTTTAGAGGCAGGACTGCTTGAAGCAATTAGGTTCAGCAATTAGCATAGTTTTACTGACCCCAGCAGCCGTGCGCTTCTTAGGTTATCCATTTCTTCAAAGTCAGGGAAAAGCTGGAGCACAACATGCTTCCCAGGTGTCCAGGTTGGGGAAATAAGCCCACAAGCAGGGTAGCACAGCAGCGCAAAAAGCTTTCTAATAGTCCTCAAGTGTTTGTTTCAGCAAATTCGGGTGGATTCCCTCCCCCCCCCCCTTATTTTGATTCTGGATCACACAATACCTCCTTACTTTGATATAGCCTTTAAAGCCTCTCTCCTTTGGTTGTATTTTTTAGCAGAATGGCTTTTGAGAAAGTGAATTTTCTCCCTTCTTTTCTGTCTGCATCCATGATGCTGTGGATAACGTTTTGAAAGAAGTACCTGCAAGATGTTGCTGCAATCCTTTCACTGTCACCTCAGTCTATTGGTAGCCAAGATCTTAGAAAAATGTTTGGAGCCCAAAGCAGTCTGGGAAAGAAGGGACATTGCTTTTGCCACTGTCCTGGGTAATGAAGGGATTACATTTACATAGCTGTTTAGTGTCTCTCACTCCTCTAAAATAGATATTCCTCTGTAAGATTTCACTAGATTAAATTGCTGACAGTTCATCAGTAGCAGCAACCATGTAATACTCCTAACCTTATTAAATCAATAAATACTAGATCCATGCATTGAATTAAAAATGCATCAGCATAGCCAGGAATTACAATCTTATGGCCATGGGCCTCAGAATCAAAGATGCCACTCAAAAATTGACTAGTTAGCATTTATTTAACCTTCTTTTTCTGTTTTGGGACCATTGTGACAAGTTTTGCTTGTTTATTTCTTGAAAATCCTTTCCTTTTACTAATTCCTCACATTTAACCATGAAAATGATGTATGTATTTAACAGTAGTAATATACTTTGACTTTATAGTTTTTCTCATTAGTTTTCATCTAGGGAATATACTTCCATTCAGAATGCATTACTCTAGTAAAACATACTCAGGTGCATAAATTTCTACATAAGCACCAATAAATTTAGATGCATATGTTTTTGGATATGCATAAATAAATATACTCAGTGTGAATGTATACATTGATTATAAGTTTATTTTAAAAAAGGAAATCACATTTAAATTTATCTTTCAGTACTGTCAACTATAATTACAAGACAAAGTACTATTTATGGTTTTAAAACAAGTTATTGATTTAGAATCTGATTTGCTTATTGAAATTTATTCCACAAGAGATGAAATTAAAATTTTCAAGTCTTTAAACTTAACACAGTACTTAGGAAGTTATACACATCTTAAGTGGTTACATTTTATGTGTAAAAAAATATATATACCTCAAATGTGGTTTACCAGGAATTGGTCAGTTAAATTGTAGATTATTATGTAAATTTACAGTTAGTCCCTACTGAAAATTGGGAATGTATTTAACACCTGGAAGTTTAATGGAAAAAGTAATATTACCCTAGCCAGATATTTGTTCATACTGATTAATGACGCTAATTATTTATAAACATTCACCCCTATTGATGTCAGCAAGCATATATGGTACTGAATTCTGAAGATAGAGTCATTGGGCCTTGGGTTCCCCACACTGTGAAAGAAAAAAAAAATCTTTATTTGACAAAATAGGCAATCAACTGAAATCTATCCTTTTTAAATAAACTGATTCCTCAGTATTTTCCCAGTGTTGGTGTAAGTTGTTGTCTGTGATGTCCCCAGGGCTCCGTCCTCTGCTCTCTGATTTGGTATATAAAAGCAGCTCTGAATGATGGATTACTGTGTCATTGCAGCCTGCGAAGGATTAATTTGTTTCATTGATTTCTCTTTAGGCAGATTGCCAGAATTTGCTGCTTCCCACCTTTCCTTAAGACTTCTAGAAGTAGTAGACAGTAATAGCCTAAGACAAATCAGCTTCTTCTCTTAAAAATACAATCATGAAACTAGGAGTCCTACAAAAGCTGTGTCAAACTTTTTATTGGCAAACTGGGAGAGCAATTAATAGGGTACTTTATTTGCTTTAGAAATATTTTTAATTGAAAAATTTCCTTGACATGGTGACTGAAAACACATTATGTTAATAGCTCTTAAGTAAACATTTATAATGTTTATCCTATAAAAATTTTCTCTATTTTGTAAGGATCTTGTTTAACTCAGGATAAAAAATGTGTTGTCTATGTAATTGACAAATACTTTTCTTTCTATGCCAGATTTTAGGATCAAATAACATATCAATGTAACTTAAATTAATTTACCTAAAATATTTATAGGATTATTTGACCCAAAGAATCTTCAGAAACTTTGGACAAGGACAGAGAGTATTAGAGCATAGAAATAGAATTGTTTGTTTAAAGAAAAAATAAATTTTCTAATTAAAAAGTAGTATCTGCTCATAATAGAGAATTGTCACAAGTTAAAAATGACATTTTGTGTATTTTCTCTAAGCAATTTTCCTCCAAGCACGTATATGTTTTTATATATGTTATATTTATAAAAATATGTAGAAATCACTTCATATTCTGCTTTTTTTCAGTTTGTGTAGTAGAATAAAAATTTTCATATATAATTAAAATTATTATTAAAGTCATTTATATTGACGGTATAATGTTTTAACATATATAACTTAATTAATTGTCATTCTACCACTGGAGAGTTTGATTTTAATTTTCCATTATAAATAAAGTTATGATGAATAACATTTTAAATAACTCTTTAATCATTCCTGTGATTATTTTCTTATGATATGTTATTAGAATAGAAATTACTTGGACTGAGGTATAGACTGTATTTTAAGGTTTTTAATATTGATTGCCAAATTTTTTTCTAGAAAGGTTCTTTCACTTTATACCAATACTGTTTAAAAAAATTTCTCTGTAGAGGCAGCATTCCAATTCATGTTACATGAGCAAATAAAACAGAACAACAGTCTTTTCCTTGTGTTCTGAAAGCAGTGGTAGTATTTTGCATATACTTAATTTCTCAGAAGTATTTTCCCAACTGCAGATGTGAAATAGGCTGGTTATACAAATCTATTTGTTTCCCTTCTGTAGTGCTGAAAATTATATTGATTTAATGATCTCAAGTTATACTTTTTATGCAATTAGTTGTGTAGTAAAAACTAATATTGTCATGTGCTAATGTCTTTTTTCCTCTATTGTGCTATGGTAGGAGTCCATGCAGTATCAGCAAGTTTATGCTTTTCCTGTGCTTTGCTGAAAGGAAAAAGGAACATCTGTTTCCATTATATATCTGCATCATAATGATAACAATTAAATAGCTATTATGGTAGTATACAGTAAATATATTTTGCTGAATGACCTATACTTTCTTGTTGGAAAATTTCAGAGATTTTAGAGGCACTTACTTTTACAGGTAATTTCGTGTAGAGGTATGGAAAAGTGTTTGCTTACTTTAGGAAAATCATTGCAGTTTCTTTTTGTCCAGTAAAAACAAACAAACAACCTGATGATTGAGTACTAGGCTCTCAGATGTGACTCTTAAATATATTTTCCTTAGACATGTTTTGAGTACCAATTATTATTGTTTCTCTCTCTCTCTCTCTCTCTCTCTCTCTCTCTCTCTATATATATATATATATATATATATATATATATATATATATATAAATTTAACATTTTGAAATTATTGATTTGAGTGGGAGAGAGAAAAAAGAGAAACATCAACTCATTGTCTCACTTATTTATGCACTCGTTGGTTGATCCTTGTATGTGCCCTGACCCGGAATTGAACCCACAACCTTGGTGTATCAGGATGACTCTCTAACCAACTGAACTACCTGGCCAGGGCCTCTCTCAATATTCTTAAATGGGTAATAATGATAGTAATAATACAGTTTATTTTGTGTTTTGTGCCACTTATGTACTGTTTGTATTTTACTAAGCTGGAAGATTGTGTGTGTGTGTGTGTGTGTGGTGTGTGTGTGTGTATTTATTTACAGCCTATTTCACTTTTTTTTTCTTATATTAGGGGGACACAGTTATATTTACCTCACAAACTCAGCAGGAGAATATTTGAAACCACATACTATTTCCATTGACCTTTAAATTTTCAGAGAAATGTTTTGGTTAAAGATGTTTTGGTGGTTACTTAAAAAAATTATTAGAAACTATTTCAAACAAAACAAAATCAATAATTCCCTGTACTCCAAACTCAATTTGAGAGATAAAATATTACCAGTACAATTGAAGCTCTTCCTGAAAAGATAACCATCCTAAATTTGATGATTTTAATCCTTTTTGCCTTTAAGTATCTTTTTGGACATGATCTAGAATTTTGACATAAGTGAACTGTCCTTTTAAATGACTGGTTATGTTCCTCTGCTTTATTGCCCTCATCTGTGAAGTCGGGGATAGGTCTACATGTTTTCTGCTGGCCTCCTGGCCATAATTACAAAAAGTTTTTTGATTACCTCTTGTTTTCCATATGAAACAAAATAAAACAAAACAAACCTAAGACAGAGGCCCAGAGAAGTTAACTAACTTGCCTGAAACAGAATAGTAAATCCCAGAGCTGGTTATACTGGTAAAACTTAGATCTCCCGACTTCCATTCAAGCACTCTTTTCTTTAGTTCACATTGTCAGCTTTTGGGTACTAGCTGACTGACCACTGCTCTGGACTATCCTCAGGCTTGTGTGATTTTGGGATTGTGCATGCAGGAAAGTTTTTCTCTTAAAATACCTTTTCTGTGGGTAAAAACCTTGGAGCCATATTAGTCTGCAAGTTACTTACAGAAGAACACTGTGTGTCCTGCAGAGCCTGTGGTTCCCTTCTGGACTTTTCTGGAAAGAATAATAGTTTGGGTATGATGAGGCTTTTGATAGGCACCTTACTTTACAGTTAATTTTCTGATCTCTGTATGGTAACTGGACCAGGAAAATGCAAATGTCTCTTTATGTGTACATGTATCTCAATTTCAATATATTTTGGCAGTCAGGACTTGGACAGATTTTTTATATTTTTATTTTTTATATGTTTTTATTGATTTCAGAGAGGAAAGGAGAGGGGAGAGAAAGATAGAAACATCAATGATAAGAGAGAATCATTGATCAGCTGCCTCCTGCATGCCCCCTATTGGGAATCAAGCCTGCAACCTGGTCATGTGCTCTTGACAGGACTCGAACCCTGTACCCTTCAGTCAGCAGGCCAACATTCTATCCACTGAGCCAAATCAACTAGGGCTTTGACAGATTAAAAAAAAAAATATATATATATAGCTTATTCTATGGTCAAATCACAAACCACTTTCTATTTGAAAATAAGTTTGCTTTTTGTTTCTGTTTAGCAACCAACTTACCGGAGCACTAAAGTGAAAGCAGCACAAATAGAATAATGTGGAAACACATTTTAAAATCTCTTTGGAGAAAAACCCTATTCTAAAAATGGCAACTTAGAATTACATGCACGTATGTTTTCTCTCAGGTTTTCACTCTAACAAATTTAATTCATTCTTAGTTGAGATGAGTAGGCTTGACTCATAATATTCACACAGTATCATGCCTCTTCTATGAAAAAATAGCATTATAACTAGATGTGGAGTTATGTATCTTATTGTAAAACCACCTTTTCCAACATCTGTTGCTTCAAGACCAAAAAGTTGGTTTAATAAATTATTTGCTTCCTTCTGTAAATACATACTTGAAAACTTGTAATAATAGAATCATTTTTCTTTAGGGCAGATGAAGCTACTAATAGTGGCTTTGCCAATGCTATAAATATTTTCAGGGTGGTTGTGTTTTAACAAGCAAACCACATAAAATTTTTTTCTGAGTAGTTTAGGTCAATTATCTTATGTGTTCAGCAGCTTCTAGTAAGAAAATTTCCCTAGCATATTAGGTTGGGGAGGAGAGATCCAATATAATCAGATATCACCCTTTTATTTAGCCTAAATTATTGGTTTATTTGCTTAGACCAATGTGATTTCTTTCATTTCTATAGCATTTTTATCTGGAGGAAAAGTGTGTGTGTGTGTGTGTGTGTGTGTGTGTGTGTGTGTGTGTGTGTGTGTCTAGTTGAAAATTCTGGTGAACATCTGTAATATGTAATGTAAGGAATTTTCTGCTCTGGTTAAATTTCCCCATGTTGCTCTAGCAAGTTTATGAAATTCATGAGAAAAGGTGTGGGTAAAGGAAACAAGCCCCTGGCTAACCTGTTTTCTCCCTGATCACAATATGAATCTGTCTGATGGTGGTGAGAATATGGAATCTTAACCACCAAATCAGCAATGCAAAACCAGAATGACCCCAGTGAGACATGAGAATGGATAGTCCATATACAATCCACATGTGTTACCTTACTCTCTTAGTGAAAATTGCTCTCTGTGGAAAAGTTATGTGGTGTTTACAGAAATAACAGAACGTGGTAAAAAGTTATTTTTTTTTGCCATATAGAATAGTAGGATTATAGTTTCTTAATATCTTCACTTTTTCTACTCAGTTCTTAATGACTTCATTTTAGATCAAACTGAGATTATTTCAAAACTGGCATTGGTTGTATATTTTCTATTGACACAACCAATGCATACTTTTCAGCTGTGACTTCAGAATTTGTTTATGGTAAGAGACATAGAATTTTCTTCTATTAATGTTAGATTTGCCTGCTCACTAGGATTATTTCCCATAATTCTTAGGATAATTATGTTACTGTTATACTTATTGTTTTTGAGATATAGAAAATTACACTTTACTGAGTTCTTGTCATATTTAAGGTTTATGAGGTAGATAAAGGCATAGTCCCTGCCTTCAGGGGTATAATAATCAGTATGGCCTTTTTGCCAATAATTTAATAGATTATGTTTTATTAATGTAATGTATTTGTGTTATTTATTAATATTAGTATTTTAAGAAAAAGAAAATATATTTAGTTTTTTTTTTGTACTGTTCTTTACTTTTTGAAAAAAAATCTTAGAATTATAATTTGGTGTCAATCAAAATGATATTGTATTATTCTTAATAGAGTATCTTTAATAAAAAGAATATGGCCATTGCTAACTTTAAGTCAGTTTTTAAAAAATATAAGATCTAAGAATTTTTCTTAATACTATAAGTAATTTTGTTTAACTTGAGTATGCCAACCTAATTGTTTCTCTGCAAAAAAAAAAAAAAATACTTGTGTAACAATGTTTTTGGAAAAGTGGACTTTATGTTGCTTATTTAGCAAGAAGGAGGTTCATTTTTTTGTTTTTTTTTTGTTTAGATCTCACCTAACAAAATCTATTTGAGTTTAAGTTAGGAATTATACTAAGTATGAAGGCAAAACATATTTTCATAAATATTTAGAAAAACACCTATGATTGGTCTTGACCCCACATTACTTTGATATGAATATTACTGAATTTAATACAGCATTCAATATGTTTTTATAGTTCACCAAAGTGTAAAAGATGCTAAGAATAAATACTATTTGGCTTTCTCACAAGAAAAGGATTATTGATATATTTTCCAACAGATTTGACCAATGTAGATAGATAACCTTTATATAAAAAGGTTAACAAAAATACTACCATTCTCTTTATAATATTTGCCATCTTTTTGGACTTAATTATTTAGTTTCTTCTATTTAATGTATAGGTGTAGATACAAATTTTAGTTTATAAGCACTATTATGATTAGCAGTGGAAATATAATTTGTATCTTGTGTAGAATGTTTACAAGATATAATAAGGTCCTTTTGAATTTTGGTGATCAACTGGGTTTTGCATTATTTACACATTTCTCAAAATGAGTATATAAATTCCAAAATAAGTCCCTTTTCAACTAGTTACATTTTTGAGATGTATATTTTAATTTAATAAGTTTTATATTTAAAAAGAGGCAAAAAACTACAGCAGTAATACCTGGTAGGTTACAGTGGATTATGTCATACTATTACAATTAACCTGATATCAGTCTAAGTTGTAGTTTTTTTTTGGACTAGCTAGAGCTTAGTGATCTGAGGAAATAAAGGAGTGTTATTATAGGAGCTTTGAAAGCCACATTCCAACTGATGTCTATGATAGAGCCCAAAGTCACCGATATCCTATTTGTATTTCAGTTCCAATATTAATAAGTTTATTTTTATTTATTTATTTATTTTGTCAACAATTTATTTTCTATTTTATTTTTTAATAAATCTTTATTGTTCAGATTATTACAGTTGTTCCTCTTTTTTCACCCCATAGCTCCCCTTCACCCGGTTCCCACCCCACCCTCTGCCCTTACTCCCCCCCGCACTGTCCTCATCCATAGGTGTACGATTTTTGTCCAGTCTTTTCCCATACCCCCCACACCCCTTTCCCCCCGAAAACTGTCAGTCTACTCCCTTTCTATGCCCCTGATTCTATTATATTCACCAGTTTATTCTGTTCATCAGAATTTTTTATTCACTTGATTTTTAGATTCACTTGTTGATAGATATGTATTTGTTGTTCATAATTTTTATCTTTACCTTTTTCTTCTTCCTCCTCTTCTTAAAGAATACCTTTCAGCATTTCATATAATACTGGTTTGGCGGTGATGAACTCCTTTAGCTTTTTCTTATCTGTGAAGCTCTTTATCTGCCCTTCAGTTCTGAATGATAACTTTGTTGGGTAGAGTAATCTTGGTTGTAGGTTTTTGCTATTCATCACTTTGAATATTTCTTGCCACTCCCATCTGGCCTACATAGTTTCTGTTGAGAAATCAGCTGACAATTGTATGGGTGCTCCTTTGTAGGTAACTAACTCTTTTTCTCTTGCTGCTTTTAATATTCTCTCTTTGTCTTTTGCTCTTGGCATTTTAATTATGATGTGTCTTGGTGTGGTCTTCTTTGGATTCCTTTTGTTTGGGCTTCTGTGCGCTTCCTGGACTTGTAAGTCTATTTCTTTCACCAGGTGCGGGAAGTTTTCAGTCATTGTTTCTTCAAATAGGTTTTCAGTATCTTGCTCTCACTCTTCTTCTGGCACCCCCATAATTCGGATGTTAGTATGCTTGAAGTTGTCCCTGAGGCTCCTTACACTATCTTCATATTTTTTTATTCTTTTTTCTTTTCTGGTTGGGTGTTTTTTGCTTCTTTGTATTTCAAATCTTTGACTTGATTCTTGCGATCCTCTAGTCTGCTGTTGGATCTCTGCATATTATTTTTTTATTTCAGTCAGTGTATGCTTAATTTCTAGTTGGTCCTTTTTCATATCCTTGAGGGTCTTGCTAAATTTATCAGCCTTTTCTAGAAAATTCTTGAAAAACCTTATAACCGTGGTTTTGAACTCTATATCCAGTCGTTTGCTTTCCTCCATTTTTTTTTTATTTGTGACCTGTTTCTTTATCTCTGCATTTTGGCTGCTTTCCTAAGTTGATAGAGTGGCTTTGTGTGCTAGGTGTCCTATAGGGCCCAGTGGCTCAGCCTCCCCAGTGACCTGAGGTGGACACTCTTGGTGCAACCCTTTGTGGGCTATGTGCACAGTCTTGTTGTAGTTAAGCCTTGATTGATGTTGGTATCACTGGGAGGAATTGACCTCCAGGCCAATTGGCTGTGAGGATCAGCTGTGTCTACGCTGGGAGAACTTCTGTGCTGGAGACACCCTTATGAGACAAGACTTGCAAAAGCCTCTGTGCTCAGCTTGGATGGGGTGGAGTCTCAGGGCGGAGCAGACAGCAATGGCTTCCCATCAGCCCTGCCCTAAGAGTCCTGTGGGTCTCAGTGTCCCACGGTAATTGCTGCAAGCACCTCTGAGAGAAAGCCGCCCTCGACTTCCGCCCACTGCCAGACAGTCCAGTTTCTCCCCGAATGAGTCTGGGTCCCCAGAGTCTTGCCCAGAACTGGAGTTCAGAGCAGTCGGGAGCTTTTGTCTCCCTCCTGATTGAGAGAGCCAGCCACGTACTCAGTTGCCAGCCCTCTCTGTGTGCGCCTCTGTACCTCTGCCTTCTGCAGCTCCTCTGAGTCTCAGTGTGCTTTTTTCTTTCCTTCTAGTTGTAGAATTTCCACTCAGCCAGCTTTCCTGTGGTTCTGGATGATGTTCGTTTTGTCTTTTAGTTGTAGTTTTGAAATTGTTGTGCGAGGCAGCAGTTTAGGTGTTTACCTATGCCGCCATCTTGGTTTCTCCCAATATTAATAAGTTTAAATGTGTTTTGAGTTTTAGCAAATGGTTGAAAGATTTTGAAGGTCCTACATTTTATAGTAAGGAAGTAGCCAAAGGCAATACTTTTATTCTCATATAAGCTTGCCTAATTATTGTCCTACTCTAGCAAAGTATATATTTTTGTTAACCAGGGTCACCCCAATAAATTCCAAATAAAGGAAAAAAGTAAACCCTTAATTTATGAATTTTACTTTTTCTTTCTTTCTTTTTTGGACGACTACTACTTTTTATATAACTATTAAAACCCCGTTATCATCATTATATGTTAAGCACATCTCATATTATTTGATCTATTCATGTAAAAATATAAAATTTCCATTTTACTGATGAAGAATTTGAAGTCCAAACATGGTTAAGTTTTTTGCTTAGATCACATGGCTGATGAGTAACAGAGCAAGGGTTCGAACTGAAGTCTGTCACTCCAGAGCCCATTGCTGATCCATGGTGATTTCATTTCTCTTTATCAAGTAACTCATTATGCTACTTTATGATTTTACTATAGGTCAAATTAGATTCTCACAGGTACATAAAATTCCACAGAACAACACTCTTACAAAACAAAGGGACATCTATGTAATTTCATATTATTCTCATGTTCCAGTATTTATAGGGTGATGACATTCTCCAGAGTGTATGTGATGCTGTACGTATAAAAAGTACTATAGGATGAAGGATGACTCATATCTGAGAGGTGGGTTTTTTTTTGGCAGTAGGTTGGCTTAGCTATTAAATAGCACTTTTGCTACCAGATTGAAAAATTAATAGCAAGGAACTTTATTATTTCTGATTTGCAATCTTTCTTCAAAATGGTTTTGTCTTTAGTGGCTTTCAGGGAAAAAAAAATCATGGTTTCCCTTAGTAGGTATATTATTTTGCTAGAGCTGCTGTAACAAAGTAACAAATATGGGGTAGCTTGATCAACAGACATTTATTGTCTCCCAGTTCTGGAGACTGAAATACAAAATCAAGGTGTTGGCAGGGTTGGTTCCTTCTGAGGGCTGTGAGGGAGAGGATCTATTTCATACCTCTCTCCTAGCTTGTGGTGATTTGCTGGCAACCTTTGGTTTTCTTTGGCTTGTATATGTAAATTACCCTAATCCATGCCTTCCTCTTCATATGGTGTCCTCTCTGTGTATATCTGTCTCTGTTCAAATTTTCTCTATTTATAAGGATACTGGTCATATTGGATTAGAGCCCATCCTAATGACCTCATCTTATCTTGATCACTTGCAAAGATCCTATTTTTAAACAAGGTCACATTTACAGATACTGAGAGTTAGGATTTCAACATTTTTTTGGGGGACACAATTCAACCCATAGCAGTAGGCAATTTTTTCTAAGACAATAGATTTGGAAACACTTTAGTAGTGGTTATTTACATAATTTGCAGTTTATCAAATCAGCAGTATAATTATATGCACATCTCTCTATATAAAAGACTAATAGGCTAAGTGTCCTTCCCACTGTCTGACTGGTCACTATGATGCATACTGACCACCAGGGGCCAGATGCATCATAGCGACTGGTTGACCAGTCGTTCTGGTAGTTCTGCCGTTCAGTCGCTGGAGTTTTATATGTATAGATGGGGTTGGTGCTAAAGGGAGGTTTTGGGGCCAATTATGTTGTCAAGGAATCCTGGCTCTGGCCCTTTAGGGTTAATGCCAGTTTTAGCTAAGTTTCAAGCAATTGATCTAGGATATATTTTAAATATTATCATGTAGAAAATTTGAAATATATCAGTAACAAGAAGAAAAACATGACCTGTAGCTCCACTACCCAGAGCTAGTCATTATTAACATTTTGGCACCTTGATGTAATTTCTTTGTAATTCCTGCCATGATTTTTCATTGAGATCATATCACATAAACTGTTTTCTAAAATACTTTAGAGTTTGTATTCTTTAAATATACATTTAAGCCCTAACCGGTTTGGCTCATTGGATAGCGTGTCGGCCTGCGGACTCAAGGGTCCCAGGTTCGATTCCGGTCAAGTGCATGTACCTTGGTTGCGGGCACATCCCCAGTAGGGAGTGTGTAAGAGGCAGCTAAATAGATGTTTCTCTCTCATCGATGTTTCTAACTCTCTATCCCTCTCCTTTCTTCTCTGTAAAAAATCCATAAAATATATTAATAAATAAATAAATATATATATATTTAAATTTGAGATATATTGGGTAACAGACCTAATGGTCATTAATGATGAGTTGGGTCACCATAATTATATAAGCCATTAATTAGGTCATGCCAGCTTTGTCTTATCCTGTTTGGTCCTTTGCCTTCAGTCTTGTCCTTCCTCCCATCTTCCCATTGCTTTCAACATCTTTTCAATGATCATGTCATTCTCCTGGCTTACCTCCTTCAGTCAGGACAGAGGTCCAGCTTTTTAGCATAATAAGGCATTTCTGTATTATTTCTCGCGCCTTTTTCTTCTCATCTGCTACTTTCCCAAAAGTTTCTTGAAGTTCTCAGAATATCATGTGCCCCTTTGCAGCTCTATAATTTTTCATCTCTTCTCTCCACTGAGCGTGCTCTTTCTGTATTTCTCCCTCCATACAGGAGCTACTAATTCTTTAGTACTCATCTCACATGGCATTTCCTTTCTAAAGCTTTTATTCTAAGCCAGTTTTCACTTCCTTTTAGTATCTGTAGCACTTTCTACAAAACTTGTTATAAACTGATTACGGGGTAGTATAATGGCTAATTTCCATCCTTATCTTTCGTACTAGACTGAGTTATTTAAGGACAGGAATCAGGTGTTACTTACACTAGTACCCATTGTACTTAACGTGGTACCCAGTAGGTGTTCAAGCAAAAATGTTTACAGAATGAATAATAATCCTGTCTTTTCATCAGGAATGGTGGCTATAGCTAGAATAAGTGATTATTGGGGGTGGGGGTGGGGGTAACAGGTGAGGGAGTAAGATGACTAGTTAACTTCAATTTATCAAACATTTACAATTTATAAGGTGCTCAGCTGGGCATTGTGGAAATGGGAAACTAAAATGAAGAGGAACTTTAGGGGTTTAGTGGACGACTCCCAATTTTGGTAAGTTGGTGTGGGATGATGGTAATGAATGTAATAAAGAGTTGTTAAAGAGAATGATTCATTAAAATAGAATTGTGATTGGAAATATTTTTAATCTTAAAATTAACAAAGTTCATTTGTCTATAGGTGACAGTAGACCTACATCACAGATTGTAGCAGATGTTTTCAACATCTCTATTGAAATTTCCTTATCTCCACTTGCAAGAGGAGCCCCAGGGCCTCATCCCTCTGGTAGCTACAATGAGCTGGTATGATGCCATGCTTTCCCACCTCATCTTTTGTTTTGGCGGAGGATCTGGGTTAGAATTTAGCTGTTTGTTATTGCAAACAAGTATGTAGAACTGAAAATGAAATGTTTCCGTAATATTAATATTGTGATTTCTTTGAGATTGTGTACCACCTGTTCACAGAACCCCCAAATAGTGAGTGCTTTGCTCATAGATACTTAGCATTGTGAGTTTGTTTGAATTATGCCTAGTAGTTAACTCTTTCTCATTAATTTTTAACAGATGTTAATCTAAGCTTTTATTTTCTTAAACAATAAAGAAACACATAACATTAATTTTACTTATACTTAAAAACTATGTCTTTGAGTAATGTTTAACCAGCTCTTCAACTCTTATGGAGATTGAGCAGGCAACTGATAAAATTTCATATCAGGAATATTTAATTACAAAACCTTTGCTTGTATTAGCACGAATGAACAGTGTAGCTAGTAACAAAAATATTTTTCTTCATAAAAAGTTGATATTTTTCAGAATTCTGGAAATGTCAAAGTAGTTTTGCCTGTAGTCATATTACACTTAATGCTATTGAGAATATCACTAACATTAACAAAAATATTCTGTAATTTCCTCAGTTATTGCTACTTGTGATGAGGATTGTAAAATTGGCATGCTTTCACGTTCCGAGCATTTTCATTATATACTTCTGATTTTACATGTCAGAAGCAATCTCCGTTTTGGCTAAGACAGCTCAGAAGATTTTTATTTAGGGATAGAGGTCAGGCTCTGATTGTTTGTATTTTTAGTTCAGTGTACATAGAATACAGTGAATGTGTCTAAGGAAATATATGTGCAACTTTGTATGTAAGTATTATATAGTATTTATATATTTCTGTGGCTTCATTTGTGGGCCATCAGAGCATAGTGGCTTGGGATCAAGGCACAAGTTTAATTTCTATGTTGATTATTTAATTTAGTTGTTTTTTGTAACTACTGGTAACACTCATCCTGCAGATAAAAGCTTTCGTTCACCAGGGAACTTTGGCAAGGGAACTGGCTAGATCAGCAAGTCCATTTCCATTGTGGAAAAACAACTTGAAACTCCTCTCTACGGATGGTGAGTCAGTGTCATTTTCATACAGGAAAGATCATGCTAGTGTTATTTTATGTTTTCAGTGTTTTAAATTTTGTTTTATGAGATATTAAGTCATAATGCTTTATTACTTGAGTATAAGGATCACACAGAAATAACCTAACAATGAAAAAGAATGGAAATAATAATTTGGTGTTTATGCTAAAAGTAGTTTGATTAACTTCTCTCTCACCTTCATCTTATTTCCATATAACACATGCTAACTAACTTATAATTAATGACTTTTGTTTGGATGAATATTGGCTGAACAGAATGACCTGTTTTATACTTACTTTAAAATATATTACTGATTTCAGGAAATTTCAGTATCAATCTGAAAATTCTCTTCCATTTTGGTCTTTCAATTGGTAGCCATCATTAATGCTTGCTATTCAGAGATATAGTGGATGACTACATATGTTTAATTTTATAAGAGTTAGTAGTGTATATGCTTAGAAATCTGTAGTTCAGGTCAATATTATTTAATACATATTTAATAATCATAACTTCATTTTACTCTACTAAGTACTTTTGTGATTTGACCCATGAATCTTATCTGACCATGAATTATGTACATATATGAATATATATGTAAACATATGAGAGTATACAGAAATAACTTGATACAGTTACTAATGTTGCTTTGATCCTCATTTTTTCTAGTTGTTTTCAATTGAGTAATTTCTTTGTCAGGCTGTCAAAGTAAATTTTCTTTTATAGTCTTGCTTTGCTAGTATTCTGCCTTTTTTTGGTTGTTGCTGTTGTTATTATAATTTTATTTTCCTTCTTTCAGGGTATAAACAAATCCCAAGGTCACAGACTGGTAGGGCTGATGCTTGCTGAAGGTAGATGAAAGGCCAACTGTAAGGAGAGGTTCCTTATGCTACAGGTACATGACATTACATGATTATAACCAGCCTTACTATCTGTACTATATGTTTTTTGTAAGAGGCCATGAAATTAAAAAAAAGTAATAACATGGCACTATAATTTGAGAAAAGTTTTTATTGTACCATTTTCTTTTCCTCGCAAAGGCTCTGAGTATTTCTATATTAAGATTGGACTATTTCAATTTTTTAAAATTCCCCACTAGATGATTTAGACTATGGTTTTATATTTGACCTTTTATGGATATATGCTTTCTAGAATAAAACGAGATACTTTTCCCCTATGGATGTTAAAAATTCAATATTTGGAAAAAAAGATTGGATTCTTTCTTCCCATGCTTTATAAGTAATTAGTCAGTGTAACTTGATGCATTTTTTAAAAATTTTATTTCTTGAATACATTATTTTATATGGTTTGCCTCAGTATGATGATTATTATTTTCACATTTGGCCTACCTCAAACATTTTCAGTTGGACTAGACTTTGGAAATTTCTTTAATAATGCAGATCTAACAAAATTAGTGTATAAACTTGAGTTTGTCATAGATAGAATAATTTCTAGTGTAGTTATAATAAAATACTATTTATTGAATAATGAATATTTGCTCAGTTCTATGTTTAAGTGCTTTCTATGTCTCATTATATCTTCACAACAGTTATATGGAGTAGGAGTAATTGCCCCAAGTTTATAGATAAGAAAACTGAGACTCAAAGAATTTAATAATTTGTACAAGTGGCTGACCCAGGATTCCAAGTGTGGATATATGACCTCAGAGCTTCTGTGGTCTACTATTTAGTAGTTCTGTGTTAAACTGCATGAAGCTTTTATGTATGTAACTCAGGACTGAACTGCTTCACTTATGAAACAGCCTGGCTAGTTCACAGTGATTTTATACTGCTGATTAAGGCACACCAAAATGTCACTGGCCAAAACTTTTGCTTTTGTGACTTCACGTGGGCATAACTTTTGACAATCTGTCAGTAGATTATGAATATTTAATGTTGTAGGTATATGCAAATGCATATGTCACATGTATGAATTCTTTAAGTAGAATCTTGATGATTCCCTTGGAAATTGGTGTATCTTTAGTATCTACCCCACTTTTCAGATAGTAGGATTGTTATTTTACTCACAAGTTTGCTAGAGGCTGAGACCCTTGTTCTGGAAAATCATTTTCATATGATTATAAAACAGGTAGGCTAAAATGGTGATAGTTCTGTAACAGATACATAATGAAATGTGAAATGTTGGTTTGATCATTGTTGAGGAAAGCCAAATGCATAAGTTGTTTAGGAATCATGGAAATCTATGATCCTATGATTTTTATACTTAAAATCCTTTGATCGTTTCTGTTGTTTATAAAAGATAGACTGTGTTCTCCTTAGTGTATGTACAAGGTCTTTTGTTATTGAGCCATTGCATACTGCTTTAGGCTTACCTCTGGCAGCCCTCCCTTACCACTTAATATCATATATACTCCTTACATGTTAGTCTTAGACTAAATAGCTTGTAGTCATCGTACCATGATTTGTTATTTGGTACTTTTTAATCTTCATTAATATTTTCCTTCTTACCATTATGATCTTTCCTCTTTGCTCCTGGTAAGTAGCAACTTTTCATTTAAGACTCAGCTTTGTTATTTTTTTGAAGCCTTTCCTGACTACTGACCTCTGGCAGTGAATCTTACCTTCTTCTTTTTAATATACATATTTTTAATTGATTTCAGAGAGGAAGGGAGAGGGAGAGAGGGACAGAAACATCAATGAGGAGAGAGGATCAGTGATCGGCTGCATCCTACATGCCCGGGATTGGGGATTGAGCCCGCAACCCAGGCATGTGTTCTGAACAGGAATCAACCACTGAGCTATGCTGGCTGGGTGAACTTTACCTTCTTTAAGCCTTTCCTGTACGTAGGTCTATTCTAGAACCTATATTTTATTATACTTATCTATATGTCTCTTTTTAACTATAGATTTATTAAGGGCAAATAAAAAGGTGATGTGTCTAATTTTTATATCCTCAATTTTTAGCACAAGGAGGAACATAGTAGCTTCTTAATAAACATTTTTGAATGACTGAGAGAATGAATGAAGGAATGGTTGGTTAATCTTGATAGGAAAGAAAAGATAATTTTTTTTTTTTAAGAAAAGATGATTCTCATAGTTGGTATGACAGGAGTGATAAAGTAATTCTAAGGTGGAATATTGCTATACTTTTCAGGGGCCATTCAGTGTAGAAAATAGTTCCCTGAGTTCTCACTATAATCATATTGGCTTCTTGGAGTTCAAGATATTGTTATCTTGAACAACCAAACATTTATTATTGGAAATTTACCCATAAAATTTAGGTAGTTGATTTTTCATAAATATATTTCAATAATGAGTATGATAGATCTTGACTCAAGGACTCTATTACTTTCCTTAAGGAGGCCCTCATGTGCTCTGGTGTCATAATCAATCTAAAGTTGGAAGAGGATCATTCTGCTTGAAAATTATAAAAAGTAAGTAAAAAATGAGCCTATTGGTTATCACATTTAAAGTTCCATTTGCTTTAAACTGTAGTTCTTATGTAATACACTCCTGATTAATGGTCAGTATTATCAGAATGACAAAGTCTTACATAGCTTAGTAGTTTTACATTTTGAAAAACACTAATTTATCACATTATCCTTTTAATAATATGCCAAGCCTTAAGTTGGTTTATATTTTCTCTATTTATAATTTAATAAGATTATATAGATTAGAGGTAAAATGTTCTTTGGCCATCAGCTTATAACTTTAACTGAGGAAATGCTATGCAATGAAAATATTAAAAGCAAGCTTAAGACTTCTGATAACAACTAGATTTTGTTAAATGATTTTATTTGTTTTAGACTATATAAAACAACTTAAGAAAATATACTGAATTAGAATGAGCTATGCTGAAATAGCATATTCACCAAATAATTTAGATGAAATGAGGCAAGTGTTGAGGAGGTTGGAAGGCGTGCAATTTTCTTTGCTTCGGCTATAAACATGAAAACTTTTAATTTTGTAGGAAGACATTAAATACTCTGGTCATTCAACTTGTATATCCTTTAGCCTATTTAGTAGTAAAAAAATTCTAAGTAAATATGTGATTTAATTTGTGATGCTGAGAAACAGAGATTAAAAATAGCAATAAAAGTCACATAATGAAATAAGAATACTAAAAAAATCCAGGGGTTTTACTGTGGCTCATTATTCATTCAATTTCTGGCAGCCTTCATGATTACAAATCACTTGATTGACTAACTAGACATTCTCAAAGTGAATTATGAATCATGTTCATTTTTCCTGGTTGATAGTTGGCACATGCTGTAACTCTTATATTTTGTGATATATCAGATTCTTATAACAGTAATAAGAGATATAATCAAGTCTTTATTTCAGAAAACTAAATTGCCTCTTCAAAAAATGAAATGTAGTTGCTAACATTTTAACAATGCAATTTAATTCCTGCCTTTGTATTCAGAGCAGAATTCATAATGATGATGTTATTTTTTGCATTAAAAAAATCTTTAGAATGATTTACAATCAGGCATAAAACTCATACTTATATCAGTTCTATAGCCTCCTTGAGCATTTGCCTGAGTCAAGGTTGCAAAAACAGTTAGTATTTAAAAAATGCATGATGGAGGAATTGTACATACTTAACATTTTCTTTTAAAGGAAATGCAGTTTTCTCTAAATACCTAATTTGTAATGAGGCCACGATGCTGCAAACTTAAAAGTGTGGGACATTTTAATGGTTATTAGTAGAGAGGATCTCTTTTTGAGTAGGGAAAAGAGTCTAGAGTGACTGGAATCTTTCCATTGGTAAAACTGAATCCAGGGGGTCAATTCTGCTTTGAAATGCATTCTGTTCTCTTTTGACTTAATAAGAATTCTTCATGCATAACTACACTGGCAGTTGAGTAGCAGAAAATTCTTATAGTATAGCTGCATTTTCTTTAATCCCATCCACCCAAGCAATTGAAAATAAAGTGGGTGCTTTTTAATGTGATATACTCAAAATTTGAGAATCTTGAACAAAATCCAGTTATTACCTTAGTAAAAGTGAGGTTCCTTCATTGAAAATTCTCAGGCATGGGAATGTAGGGCCCCAGTTGTTTAATAGAGTTATTATGAGATCCTCATACTAATAATAGAATTGCATATGATAAAGCAATTCTGTGTTTCCAACAAAGGCAAAATCATCAAAGTTAGGGGAAGCTTTGTATATATAAGGATCACAGAATTGTGCTGTTATACTTTAGCCCTATGTAAAGCAGAGTAATTAGTGTGTCAGTGTTCCCGTGCTTTCTAACTTAGTTTCTTTAATAAATAAGATTTATTTATATTATATCTAATAATTATTTTGTTGCTATTTCATTGTCTTTAAAAATATTATACAAAAAAGTTATACAAATTTTTTTCTGAATAATATTCTTCTACTATATTAACTTATATGAAAATAGAGTAATAATGTATAATTATACCTAGTTATATAAGCACATTATAAGCTAATTTTTATTTTAGCATTTTATTCTCTTAAAAATTATCTAAAGTTCTTGAATTTATGCTTTAACCACCTTGAAATTTAATTTTTAAACCCCTAGCACCACTAATGATGTGCTGAGTAGTTAAAATTTCTATTAAACATCTCTTCTAGGATTAAAATTTTATTCCTGATTAGGCAATTATTTATGTATATAATCCATTATTGTATTCATATAAAATTATGACCAAAATACTAATCCTCCAAAGATGTTTTTAACAATATAAATCATCCTGGTAGAATTAGAAATAAGGAATTAGATATGGAGAGACAAAAGATCAACTTATTGCCGAAACCGGTTTGGCTCAGTGGATAGAGCGTCGGCCTGCGGACTGAAGGGTCCCGGGTTCGATTCCAGTCAAGGGCATGTACCTTGGTTGCGGGCACATCCCCAGTAGGGGGTGTGCAGGAGGCAGCTGGTCGATGTTTCTCTCTCATTGATGTTTCTAACTCTCTCTCCCTCTCCCTTCCTCTCTGTGAAAAATCAATAAAATATATTTAAAAAAAAGAGATCAACTTATTAATTACAGAAAAAAACTTTAAATCTTTTATAACTTTGGCAGATTTTGTAAAGTGACCATAAACTAAATTGGGGCCATAAAATGCTCCACTTTCTAACCCAGAAATCAACCCACATCTCCTTGGTCAATTAATATTTGACAAAGGAGGCAAGAGCATACAATGGAGTCAAGACAGCCTCTTCAATAAACGATGTTGGGAAAATTGGACAGATACATGCAAAAAATGAAACTAAACCACTAACTTACACCATACACAAGAATAAACTAAAAATGGATAAAAGACTTAAATGTAAGTCGTGAAACCATAAAAATCCTAGAAGAAAACATAGGCAGCAAAATCTCAGACATCTCTTGTAGCAATAGGTTTGTGGATACATTTCCTAGAGCAGGGGAAACTAAGGAGAAAATATACAAATGGGACTACATCAAAATAAAAAGCTTCTGGACAGCAAAAGAAACCATCAACAAAATGAAAACGGAGCCCACTGTATGGGAGAACATATTTGGAAATGATACATCTGATAAAGGGTTAATATCCAAAATGTAGAAGGAACTCATACAATTAACAAAAGGAAGATAAACAATCCAATTAAAAATGGGCAAAGGACCTAAATAGATACTTCTGCAAAGATGACATACAGATGGCCAAGAGACATATGAAAAAAAATGCTCAAAATCACTGATCATCAGAGAGATGTAAATTAAAATGACAATGAGGTATCACCTCACACCTGTCAGAATGGCTACCATCAACAAATCAACAAATGACAAGTGTTGGTGAGGCTATGGAGAAAAGGGGATCCTAATACGCTGCTGCTGGGAATGCAGACTGGTGCAGCTACTGTGGAAAACAGTATGGAGTTTCCTCAAAAAATTAAATATGGAACTGCCATTTGACTCAGTGATACCAT
This sequence comes from Cnephaeus nilssonii, assembly GCF_951640355.1. Lineage (NCBI taxonomy): Eukaryota > Metazoa > Chordata > Mammalia > Chiroptera > Vespertilionidae > Cnephaeus > Cnephaeus nilssonii. The sequence goes on from NC_137073.1 coordinate 62,894,676, forward strand.
TTGTAGGAATATATCCTAAGAAACCCGAAACACCAATCAGAAAGAATATATACACACTTATGTCCATAGCAGTGCAATTTACAATAGCTAAGATCTGGAAACAGCCCAAGTGCCCATCAGTAGATGAGTGAATAAGAAAGCCGTGGTACATTTATACCATGGAATATTATGCAGCAGTAAAAAAGAAGGATCTCTTACCCTTTGAGACAGCATGGAGGTTACCTGGAAAATTTTTCTCCTTCTTTTTTTAATCTTTATTATTCAGATTATTACAGATGTTCCTCCCCCCCCCATAGCTCCCATCCACCCGGTTCCCACCACACCCCAGGCCCTCACCCCCACCCTCCACCACGGGGGGCCTGATGGTAGTTATGCCTGTTGATGGTTACACCTGTGTCCTCATCCATAGGTGTAAAATCTTTGTCCAATCTCTTCCAGCACCCCCACACCCCTTTCCCCCCGAGAATTGTCAGTCTGCTCCCTTTCCATGCCCCTGATTCTATTACATTCACCAGTTTATTCTGTTCATCAGATTTTTTTATTCATTTGATTTTTAGATTCACTTGTTGATAGATATGTATTTGTTGTCACTTTGTTGTTCATAATTTTTTATCTTTATCTTTTTCCTCTTCTTAAAGAATACCCTTCAGCATTTCCTATAATACTGGTTTGGTGATGATGAACTCCTTTAGCTTTTTCTTGTCTGTGAAGCTCTTTATCTGACCTTCAATTCTGAATGATAGCTTTGCTGGGTAGAGTAATCTTGGTTGTAGGTTCTTGCTATTCATCAATTTGAATATTTCTTGCCACTCCCTTCTGGCCTGCATAGTTTCTGTTGAGAAATCAGCTGACAGTCATATGGGTACTCCCTTTTAGGTAACTAACTGTTTTTCTCTTGCTGCTTTTAATATTCTCTCTTTGTCCTTTGCCCTTGGCATTTTAATTATGATGTCTTGGTGTGGTCATCTTTGGATTCCTCTTGTTTTGGGTTCTCTGTGCTTCCTGGACTTGTAAGTCTATTTTTTTCACTAGGTAGGGGAAATTTTCTGTCATTATTTCTTCAAATAGGTTTTTAATATCTTGCTCTCTCTCTTCTTCTGGCATCCCCATAATTCGAATGTTGGTATGCTTGAAGTTGTCCCTGAGGCTCCTTACATTACCTTTATATTTTTGGATTCTTTTTTCTTTTTGCTTTTCCAGTTGGGTGTTTTTTGCTTCTTTGTATTTCAAATCTTTGACTTGATTCTTGGGATCCTCTAGTCTGCTGTTGGATCTCTGTATATTATTCTTTATTTCAGTCAGTGTATACTTAATTTCTGAATGGTCCTTTTCCATTTTTTTTTTTGCATTCTCACTAAGATCCTTGAAGGTCTCACTAAGTTCCTTGGAGGTTTCTAGAAGATTCTTGAGTAACCATATAACTGTGGTTTTGTACTCTATATCCAATATTTTGCTTTTTTCCATTTCTTTCATTTGTGACATGTTTCTTTGTCTCTGCATTTTGGCTGCTTCCCTGTGTTTGTTTCTATGTATTGGGTAGCTGCTAAGTCTCCTTGAGTTGATAGAGTGGCCTTGTATAGTAGATATCCTATAGGGCCCAGTGGCTCGGCCTCCCCAATCACCAGAGGTGGACACTCTTGGTGCACCCTTTTGTGGGCTGTGTGCACAGTCTTGTTGTAGTTAAGCCTTGGTTGCTATTGGTGTCACTGGGAGGAATTGACCTCCAGGCCAATTGGCTGTGAGGATCAGCTGTGTCTACAATGGAAGAGCTGCTGTTCAGGAGACACCCTTATGGGACAGGACTTGCTTCAGTGGGTCTTTGGTGCTCACTGAGTCTGTCCCTTGAGTGTGTCACTTATGGATGTGAAGACTTGTAATCTGGTATGGTCTCACACTGACCACTGGGTACACTGGCTCTTGTATCTCCAAGGAGGTGCAACATCAGCCACTGCCTAGGGCCACCCAGCAGGAGCTACAGAGAGATCTGCAGATTCCTCCTCTTTGTAGTAGGTTTGGAAGTGCGCAGACGAGGCCCAGCTGTGAAGCAAGGTGCTGGTGCCGGTTCTTGGGCCTTCTTTTGATAGCTTTGGGGCTCCCTGACCCAGCTGCTGCCTGTTTGACAGGTTTTAGGCTGAGAAAGGATAGGCCATTCATATGCAAAAGCCACTGGGCACAACTTGGGTGGGGTTGTAAATTGGGTAGGGTGGAGTCTCAGGGAATCCCCAGGGTGGAGCAAACAGCAATGGCTGCCAGTCAGCCCTGCACTGGAGAGGTCCCAGCACAGGAACAGTGACCCCTGAGAGCACCTCCATCTGGAAGAAAGCCACCCTCGCGTTCCTGCCCCGATGCCAGACAGTCCAGTTTCTCCCCATATGTGTCTGGTTCCCCCGGAGTCTCGCCCAGAACTGGAGTTCCTGTATGTGTCTTGGTCCCCCAGAGTCTCGCCCAGAACTGGAGTTCAGAGCAAGCAGGGGTTTGTATCTCCCTCCTGATTAAAAAAGCAGCACACCCGGGTGCCAGCCTGTTCCGCGCCTCTGCACCTCCTACCAGTCTCAATGTACTTTCTTCACCTCTCTGGTTGTAGTACTTCCACTCAGCCAGCTTTACCGCAGTTGTTGAGGATAGTTGTTCTGTCTTTTAGTTGTAATTTTGATGTGGTTGTGAGAGGCAGCAATTACAGGTGTTTACCTATGCTGCCATCTTGGTTCTCCTCTCAGTTGTCTTTTATTTATGTAGGCTTTTGCCCATTGTGCTTTTGTTCCCTTGCATGCTTGGTTATCTTTCTCATTGCTTTTGCAAAATTATTTGGAAAGTCCTGGAGGCTTAGAATAAAGTTACCTTCCTAGAGGGAGGATTTGCATTTGCTTTTGCCAAATAATCTAGGACCATTTTAACCAAAATCTCTAATTGAGGTTCCCTAGTCAACTAAGGTAATGAGAACTTGGTCAGCAAATATCCATAAGGGCCAGCATGTGACCAAATATTTTTGGTAGTGGAAAGCTGGGAATTTTATGATTTCAGGTCTTATATTTAAGTCTTTAATCTATTTTGAGTTAATTTTTTGTGAGTGGTATAAGATAGGGGTACAATTTAATTTTATTTGCATCTGATAATAGAGGTTCCTCCTCGTTTCCTTTCCCTTTTTCCCTCTGTTCTTCTTAGTGCCAAGGTAACCTCACTGAAGTTGTAGGGGTGAGGCTGGGAATGGGAGGACATTCTAGGTATTGCCTTTGAGGTCCAACTTAATATGGAGAGGATTTCCTACTAGACAACCCCCTCTTTAGGTGAGGCTCTTTGCCTTCAATGTTTCTGAATTGAAGTTTAAATTTGCCAACTAAAAAATGTCCTCAAGTCAATATTGGCTTTGGTGTTTGATGCTCTACTAACTAGAAAGATGGCACTGGGTTTGATATTTCATTCAGAATTTGACTTGAAAAGTCCCTATTATGTCAGCTCAGTGCTTTAAGGTGATTGTATATTTATAAAAATTCTGCATTTTTAGTTTTCAGCAGGTAGGATAGTCTAAACTAGTGGTTGTTAGGTGGGGATGATTTTGCTTTCCCAAGGGATATTTGGCAATGTCTGGAGACATTTTTGGTTTCTGTAATTGGGGTTCGGGGAGCTAATGGTATCTAGCCGGTAGAGATCAGCATTGCCACCCCAATACATTTAATTACAAAGAAAAAACCCGTAAGGTCTGATATTAAAAGACTTGTGTTGGCATTCTCACGCTATTAATTTATTAGCCAAGTGACCTTAGAAAAATCAGTTAATCTTTCTTACTTTTATTTTTTAAATTAATTTTTAAAATATATTTTTATTGATTTTAGAGAGGGAGGAAGAAGGAGAGAGAGAGAAACATCAATGATGAGAGAGAATCGTTGATCAGCTACCTCCTGCACACCCCACACTAGGATTGAGCCCTCAACCCGGGCATGTGCCTTGACCAGGAATCGAACCATGACTTTCTGGTTCATAGGTCAACACTCAACCACTGAGCCAGGCTGGCTGGGAAATCTTCCTTACTTTTAGCTTCTTAATTTGTAAAATAGGAATGATGATATTACTTCACAGGATTATTGTGAAACTCAAATGAAACATTTATGAAGGTGATGTATAAAGAAAGTATAAAGTGGTATACAAGTACTATAATTCTAAATGTTATTTTATTTGTATATTTAGTAAGTTTTTTCTAAGAGCCATCCCTGGTTTAAGAGGCAATCAAGTCACATTGCTTAAGTTCAAATTCCAAATCTTTCTCTTGCTAACTTCTCTTTGATTCACTTTCCTGTTCTATAAATGAGAATAATAATTGTATCAATTTCATAGGGTTGTCATGAAGATTAAATTATATAATCCATGTAAAGTACTTCCAGCAGTGTTCAGCACATTCAATAAATGCTACCTACCTATCATCATCATCATTGTCATCATTAGATTAAACACAGAAGCTCTTTTCCAAAATTAAAAACCATATTTACCATTTATCAAATAGTAAATTATTAAATCAACTTCACTCTTGTGATCAGTGCAATTAATTTTTTCTTAGTGGTGAATGCATATGTAAATACAATGATACAGTTTTCTTCAATTAAGAAAATTCATTGACATTGTACTTATTTCAAAATAGTTGATATTCCTGATAAGCTGTGTGCAAATAATATTTTGGCAAATTTAATTATATTTTGAGTACAGTAAAGACATTAATAAAATAACTCCTGAAAATAAATCCATTGAATAATAAAGGACCCTTTGAAATGTGATTGCTCACTAATTTATTCATTCTTAAAATAAATTTTCACATTTTAAAAATAAATCTGACTATATTTATACTCCTTAATAATTTGTGAGACTTAAATTAATTACATAATCTATTTGAAAGGAATCACCAAAGTAATCAAAGCAGCAGCCTTGAAGTATCAGTATAAACATGCTGGAGATAATGAATTTAATCAAGTAATTTTTTTAGGTAAATGCCTAATGTAAAGTCTGACTAAAACAAATGCTGAGTTTTAAAAACACATGAATTACTAACTGAAAGATTGTGGATTAAAAAAAATATTTTTATTGATTTGGGAGAGAGAGAGAAAGAGAGAGAGAGAGAGAGAGGAACATCAATGATGAGAGAGAGTCATTGATTGGCTGCCTCCTGCACACCCCCCACTGGGGATTGAGCCTGCAACCCGGGCATGTGCTCTGACCTGGAATTGAACTGTGACCTTCTGTATCATAGGTCGATATTCAACTACTGTCCAACACTGGCTGGGCAAGACTGTGTAATTTTTGTTGTGAACTGATAAATTTAGCAAGATCTAGGATAGTATAATAGTTGAGATTAACTTGTAATATTCAGGTTTAAATTTATGCTTTTCCTCTCTTCCATACAAGGCATAATTTATACAACTTATAACTCAAGTATGATTGCTTTTACTTTTTTTGTGTTAATAGTTTGGTGAAGTGTACAACATAAAAATGAATTAAATGATTGATGATTGCTACACAGTCCAATACTGATTTCAGCCAGTCAAAATGTTGCAGTTTTGGCTTAATTTTAAGAGTCTGAGGCACATAGTTTCTTGGACAACCCAGGTCAGGTGACCTGGATATGTCCTGTCAAGCTGATCCTGTAGAATAAATTGGTTGTTTGTAAATAGTAGGATGGCAAAGCACTCTTTCACAAGATTTCAAGTTCACAAAGTATGAGGCAACTGGGTAAAAGGTCAAAGGTGAAAGGTAATAAGCCATTTAGGACCTGTTCTTTTGTGGAGCCTTTGGCTGTCTTTCAAACTGAGGTCTTGGAAATAGTTCACGCACAGACCTTTTGCCAAAAGACTACTGAGAGTTGGCTCAAGCAGGATTTATTACAAAGTCCTCTCCTCCTCTTTCTCTGACTCTCTTTTTCTGTCTTGCTGTCTGAAATTTATAAAAGTGCAAGGATTTTAATAAGAACTAAGGACAGAAATGAAGCAACCAAATAAATTTATGTTTTACATAAAATAAATTTAGAATGACTTTTCCATTTAGGGACAGAGGTCCACAATTGAATCTATCGTTACAAATACTTGCAAAATTGATTGCAAAATACATTAAAAAAAAGACTAAGTTTAGCAAAACAACAAAGAAGATTAAAACTATTGGCAGAAAAACTGAAGGCAATTGTAGACTGTTGAAAGAGGCAGTATATGTCTGTTCCACTTAAATCACCAGAGGCAGAGGCAGTCTTTAAACAGCTGGTGTGATATTTTCATTAATGAGCTCTGCTATGAGTGTATGTTATCTATTGAGTGTTAAGATTTGCTATGTATTATGAAGAAAAAAAATATAATTAGGCTTCCTCAAAATTTCTTGTCTCCTTTTAGATTTACTGCTGTTGTTATTCTTGCTTAGAATAGGAATTCATTCTAGGAATAATTATAAAAGCGAATGTTAGATTTACCTTCTCTGGCATTAAAACTTGGCTTGAAGAGTCTTCTTTAGTTCCTTGGCTATCATATTTGTCTGCATCACTAGTCTGTTTTATCTTGTTTGTTTTATCTAACTACGACAGAGTTAGAACTTGTATTGTGGTTAATTTTGGTATATTTTCATCCTTGGATTTGAAATATTTTGTTAATGAAGTTGTGGGACACTAAATTTTCTTTAGGTTAGAAAAGGTGGGGAAAGAAACAGTGAAACGAGGGCAAAAAAATCTTTTCCAAACACCAAGTATGAGCCATAGGCTATTTAACTATAAATACACTTCTTTGGGATAGTAGCAATTACAAGAAATCACTCAGATAAATGGAAAATAGAATAGTTCATAAGAAATTTAGTGTAAGTCCTAGTGGAAACCAAAGCATGCAGTGTGGATCATAGCCAGTGATACCTTGGCTTTCATTTCTTTATTGTACAAATAAGGATAGGCATGGAAAGGATGGGACTTTCCAGTGTGTTTCCTAAAGTCTGTTTCTTTTTTTCTTGTAGAACAATAAAACAAACACATTTATTTTTCAAAAAGAATTTTCTGAGAATATATTAATTCACAGGTGATCTTGTCTTTATCTACTTTCTTCAGAAAACTAACTCTAAAAGAAAAATATTTCCCTGAAGTTTGGGAAGTCATTTGCCATTTTCCTTTCTTTGAATTTCTTGGTTTCAAGAAAACTGCTGCAAGTATATGTTATTATATTGTTGATAAACAAAGTTCTCTTCTCTGTTTTTTTTTTTTTAAATTAAACAGAACGACAAGTTCATTTTATTTATTGACTTCCAACTAGACTGCGTTGGACAAATTAGAAAATGGCAACTTTTAAAAGATTGTATTTAAAGAGTTTGGGCAGATCTTTACTTCTCTCACATAAAAATTGTTAAGGAAAAACTTGAAAAATACATTTTTTTTCTTTTTAAGAATTAAACTTAAGAAAATTAACCCTGGCTAAGTCACTGAGCCTCTTTGAATCTGTTTTCTTATATATAAAATGAAGATAGAACTCAATTTTTAAGGCTTCTCCCAGATCCAAACTATATTGTATCTGGCCAAATATTGTTTCTAGGATTGAAGAACTCTCTGACTTGCTATAAAATTTGGTATTTCTGTCTTTTTTTTCTTCTTCAGTGAATTACAGTGTTAGGGAGAAAGTAAATCAGGATCTGGAGGTATGAAAGATGCCATGAATCCATATTCAAAAGGCAGTTAGCATCATATCCCCCTGTTTGTCCATTTCCTTTTGCCACTCTTTTTTTTCATGATCTCTATATTTTTAATTCTTTATTGTTGAAAGTTTTACATATGTCTCTTTTTCCCTCCATTGACCTCTCCCTGCCCACTCCCACTCCCCAGCTAATGCCTTCACCCCCCTAGTGTCTGTGTCCATTGGTCATGCTCATATGCATGGATACAAGTCCTTTGGTTGATCTCTTACCTCATCTCCCTCACCCTCCCCTGCCTTTCCTCTGAGGTTTGATGCTTCTCTGTCTCTGGATCTATTTTGTTCATCAGTTTATGTTGTTCATTATATTCCACAAATGAGTGAGATCATGTGATATTTGTCTTTCTCTGACTGGCTTATTTGCTGTCCAGGTCCATCCACGCTGTTGCAAATGGTAAGCGTTCTTTCTTTTTTATGGCAGCATAGTATTCCATTGTGTGGATGTACCACAGGTTTTTAATCCACTCATCTGCTGATGGGTTTCCAAATCTTAGCTATTGTAAATTGTGCTGCTATGAACATAGGGGTGCATATGTCCTTTCTTATTGGTGTTTCTGGTTTCTTGGTATATATCCCTAGAAGTGGGATTACTGGGTCAAATGGGAATTCCATTTTTAATTTTTTGAGAAAACTCCATACTGTTCTCTACAGTGGTTGCACCAGTCTGCATTCCCACCAGCAGTGCAGGAGGATTCCTTTTTTTCCACATCCTCGACAACACTTGTCATTTGTTGATTCGTTGATGATAGCCATTCTGACAGGTGTGAGATGGTACCGTATTGTCATTTTGATTTGGGCAGATTTTTTTTTGGGAAAAAGTGATCTGACAACACTGGAACCAAATTTCCGTATGGTAAAAGTCAACTGGAGCTTCATAGTGGCTCCTTACAGGGTTTGCTCTCTCTTGTCATTTTGGTTTGCATCTCTCGGAGGATTAGTGACTTTGAGCATGTTTTCATATGTCTCTTGGCCTTCTGTATGTCCACTTTTGAAAAGTGTCTATTTATGTACTTTGCCCATTTTTTGATTGGATTGTTTATCTTCCTTTTGTTAAGTTGTATGAGTTCCGTATAAATTTTGGAGATTAACCCTTATCAGATGTAACATTGGCAAATATGTTCTCCCATGTAGTGGGCTCTCTTGTTTTGTTGATGGTTTCTTTTGCTGTGCAGAAGCTTTTTATTTTGATGTAGTCCCATTTGTTTATTTTTTCCTTAGTTTCCATTGTCCTAGGAGATGTATGGGTAAAGATATTGCTATGACATATGTCTGCTACTTTGCTGCCTATGGCTTTTTTTGATTTTTATGGTTTCCTGTCTTACGTTTAAGTCTTTTATCCATTTTGAGTTTATTTTTATGTATGGTGTAAGTTGGTGATCTAGTTTCTTTTTTTGCATGTATCTGTCCAATTTTCCTAACACTATTTATTGAAGAGTTTGTCTTGACTCCATTGTATGCTCTTGCCTCCTTTGTCAAATATTAATTGAGCATAATGGCTTGGGTTGATTTCTCGGTTCTCTGTTCTGTTCCATTGGTCCTTTTGCCACTTTTACTACTATTAAGTATACTAGAGGCCCGGTGCATGAAATTTGTGCATGGTGGGGAGTCCCCTCAACCCAGCCTGCACCCTCTCTAACCCAGGACCCCTTGGGGGATGTCCGACTGCCAGTTTAGACCCGATCCTGGGGATGTGGTCTAAACTGGCAGTTGGACATCCCTCTCACAATCCTAGACCACTGGCTCCTAATCGCTCACCTGCCTGCTTGCCTGATTACCCCTAACTGCCCCCCGCTGCCAGCCAGGTCACCCCCAACCGCCCCCTCCCTGCCGGCCTGGTCGCTCCTAACTGCTCCCCCCCCCGCCGGCCTGGTTGCAGGCAGCCATCTTGTGAGGGTGTGAGGGTTAATTTGCATATTACCTCTTTATTATATAGGACTAGAAGCCCAGTGCATGATTTAATCATGCACGTGTAAGCTGTCTGTCTGCTGGTCGGCAGCTCTGAAGTCCCTGGGCCCCTAGGGCGAGGCGGGGTGGGGGCGTGGTCCTCCTGCGGCCGGAGCCCAGGCCGGGGTCTTGCCTTTGCCTCCCGCCCAGGAAGGCTGGGGCCGCCGCCACGTGCTCCTGCGGCCCAACTGCCGCCAGACTCCTCCCTGGGGAGCCATGCCGCCCGCCCACCCCCCGCCACCTCCAAACCTCCAAAACGCCGGCTCGCTGCCCCAGAGGCCTGTCTGTGCCGCAGCACAGCCATGGCGCAGACGCTGAGCTCGCATATTATGTAAGATTACTTTGGTTCTGCCTTGAACGAGAGGAAAAGACTAGGCCAAAGAGGCCATTAAGTGGGAACTTTCTAAAGGTCTAAAGGAGAGAGCCAGCTGATCCCAGGTGAAAACAGAAAGTCATATTTCTGGTACATGGGTTTGTTTCTGGGCTCTCTATTTAGTTCCTTTGATACATGTGTTTGTTTTTGTGCCAATACAATACTGTTTTGATTACTATAGCTTTGAAATGTAGTTTGAAATCAGGGAACATGATACCTCTGGCTTTGTTCTCCTTTCTCAAGATTGCATTGGCTATTCAGGGTCTTTTGTGGTTCCATTCATATTTTAGAATTTTTTTTTCTATTTCTGGAAAAAGTACCATTGGAATTTTGATAGAGATTCTATTGAATCTGTAGATTGCTTTGGGTAGTATGGACATTTTACCAATAGTAATTCATCTAATCCATGAACCCAGACTATCTTTACATTTTGTATCTTCTTCAATTCTTTCATCAATATCTTATAGTTTTCAGTGTTGTATGGAGTTTTTACCTCCTTGGTTAAATTTATTCCTAGCTATTCTTTTGGATGTGTTTTTTAATGGGATTGTTTTCTTACTTTCACTTTCTGATTGTTTGTTGTTAATGTACAGAAATGCAACTGATTTTTTACATATTGATATTGTATCCTACAAGTTTACTGAATTTGTTGATAAGTTGTAATTTTTTTGGTGGAGACTTTAGGGTATTCTGTATATGATATCATGTCATTTGGAAATCGAGGTAGTTTTACTTCTTCCTTTCCAGTATGAATGCCTTTTACTTCTTGTTCTTGCCTAGTTGCTCTGTCTATGACTTCCAGTACTGTTGAATAAGAGTAGGTATCGTTGTCTTGTTCCTGATCTTAGAGAAAAACTTTTCATTTTTTACCATTGAGTATGGTGTTGTGTGTGGCCTGCATATATGGCCTTTATTATGTTGAGGTACGTATCCTTAATATCATGAATGAATTTTGAATTAATCATGAATGGATTTTGAATATGATCACCTATTAGATGATCATATGATTTTATCTTTTATTTTGTTAATGTTGTAAGTTACATTGATTTGTGGATGTTTTACCATCTTCATATCTCTGGGATAAATCCCACTTTATAGTAGTGTATGACCCTTTTAATGTACTGTTGAATTCAGTTTGTTAATATTTTGTTGCATTTATGTTCATCAGGGACATTGGCCAGTAATTTTCTTTTCTTGCAGTGTGCTTGTCTGGTTTTGATATCAGAGTACTCATTATAATTGGAGAGCATATAAAGAGCTTCCCAGACAAGAAAAAGCTAAAGGAATTCATCACCACCAAACCAGTATTACATGAAATGTTAAAGGGTCTTCTTTAAGAAGAAGAAGAAAAGGTAAAAGTATAAACAATAAAATGGCAATACATGCATGTATATCAACAATTGAATCTAAAAAAGGAAATAAATGATAAGCAGAACATAAACAGACTTATAGATACAGAGAATATTTTGACTGTTGCTAGATGGGAATGGTGTTGAGGGGGGGATGTGTGAAAAAGGTGAAGGGATTAAGAAGTATACATTAGTAGTTGCAGAATGGTCATGGGGATATAAAGTACAGGGAATATAGTTAATAATATTGTAATAACTATGTATGGTGTTAAATGGGTACTAGATTTATTGGGGTGATCACTTAGTAAGTTATATAATGTCTAATCCCTGGGATGTGCACCTGAAAATAATATAATATTGTATGTCAACTGTAATTAAAAAATAAAAATGATAAAAAATATATTGAATTTTAGAAAATAACAAAAATATAAAGTTAAGCATATACTAAAAAAAAGTCATTTATAAGTGGACCTGTAAAATTCAGACCCATGTTGTTCAAGGGTCAACTAACTGTATTATCATTTCATCTGTTTATTGATGAAGTACTGTGACTTTTCCAAATGTTTAATTTTGTAATTTACATACTTATTTTGGTCAAAGAAGTATAAAAATCATAGGTTCTTTTTTTTAACTACGGATATGTAGAAGCTTTATTTTGCTGCAGAGGGAGAGCACGATGTTATTCTTGTGTTTTAGCTATGACTGTCATCTACATTTTGCTCACTTAAACAATTTCCTTTATTTTTGATGGAAGATGAGAATTTATTGGGATTCATTGGAGGAGTCTCCATCACTGTGTGCACCAATCCACTTATGAATGTACTATGTTACTCTTGAAAAAAATTTTGAAGTTCTTAGAATGGTAATCTGGCCCTAGATTGAATACTTTCTAACTTAGATCAAGGAATTCTTCATTCAGTAGAACTTGTAAATTTCTTCTTGTTGATTGAAAAAGGAGGATATTAATATAATAAAATTACTTTTGTTTGATCTTATTAAAATTTTAATGACTAGTCTACTTGTTTAGAAACTTTCCCTTGGATAATTAAGTGTGGTGAATATGTGAAAATGAAATTGTGAATTAAACAACTTTTTATGCGTGTAGCTTTCATTCTTCAGAAATAGGACAATATGAAAGTGTTCATTAACAAAAAAGGAGAGACTAGCCAAAACAAATCTATTTCCAACCTTAAAACATGAAAAATAAACAGTTAAAAGTTGAAGTATTATAAACAACTTTTAGTTTTTGAGAATGTGACAACTATTATAATAATATGTATGTAGGTATTTCTGTTTCTAAATAGATAGACCACATTTTTCTTTTTGAACTATGTGATTTGCATGGAGTTTATTAGGACATATATATTACTATAAATAATTGTGAATATGAATTTGTTTTTAAAAACCCTGATTCTTAGCATTCAGATTTTAGGTACAGTAATGCTCAGTTTTTGTTTCTATAGATAGGATTTTTTTAAAAAAAATTTGGCTAGGAGAAATGTCAGTTTGTACTTAGTCATCAGAGATGAGTAATATTCTAGAAACTCTTTCTCCTAGTTTAGACTTCTTAATGTTATTTTAGTGTAATTTTTCAGCCACAGTGTATTGTATTTTAAGTGTTATGTTGAACAAAATATGTAGTAACAGCTGTTGTAGAGTCCTTTCCTATAAAAGATTACAAATGTAATAGAGTTGGATATCTTTATGTCAAACATTAAGAATTACTGGGCAATAGCAACAGACAGGAGGCTTTAAATAGCATTGTTTTAGTAGAGGATGGGGATGTGATATTAACTATCAAGTATGTTATTGTCAAAATATACAGTATAGAAATAAAAATTAAGGGTCCTCTTAGCATCCTAAAGTGTTATTTTGTTTCATTAAAAATTTTCAATAGTCTACCAAACTATTCTAATCTACCTTAAATCTACCTAAATAGATTTATCTACCAGGTATATCAGGATGATTTCTCAGATGCATATCATAGGGAGCCCAAAGGAACTTAATAACTGTGGGTTAAATTATCAACTTTGGTATTTATCTCCTTTAAGCCAAGTTTCTTTACTCTTTACTGTTACTATCCTACATTTGTGTGTGGATTTTTTTTTTTATACAGCATCCAAAGTACTTTCATGCATATCATTTAATCTTGCCTGTCATGTAATTGATACTAAATACTTGAGGAATAAATGAAAAACTGCATCATATACAAATAATGGTTTTCATTTTAAAGATAAAGAAGCTGAAGTACAGATGAAAACAAATGTATTGTCTTGCAATGAAAATATCTAGGTTCATATCCCATTTCTGAAATTATGTGCTCTTTGGAAAATTTCTCCTTTTGAGTCTCTGTTTCTCATGTGTAAAATGGGGATCTTATTCGCCTTGAGGGTTATTGGGATGATTGAATAAAGTAATCTACACGAGCCTGTCCGGTGTGGCTCAGTGGTTAAGGGTCAACCCTGGATCCAAGAGATTGCCAGTTTGATTCCCGGTCAGGGCACATGCCCGGGTTGTGGGCTCGATCCCTGGTGGGGGCTGTGTAGAAGGCAGCTGACCAATGACGTTTCTATCTGTCCTTATCATTTCCTCTCTCTCACTCTAAAAAAAAACCAACAATAAAAACATATTTAAAAAATCATCTACATGAAAATGTTTTGAACTCTAATGTTCCATACAAATACAAAATCAGGATTATAATTTTTTAATATACTACAAATTGTAAATCATCAACTTAATAGCATATCAGAAAAGTACAGTTCAATGGTCTTTCTACTGTGTCTATACCACCTCAATTCTAGAGACGCTAAGTCTATTGTAGGTCTGTATCACATTATTAATATTTATCATTATTGCAAAACGATTGTTCTCATGAGCCCAAGACTTAAAGGTCATTTTATTCCTGTAATATATTATAGAAGTTAATATGCCTGTAATATATTGTAGAAGTTAATATATTGTAGAAGTCCTTTGAATGAGTGTTTCTTTATTTTTTATTGATTTCAGAGAGGAAGGGAGAGGGAGAGAGAAACAGAAACATCAATGATGAGAGAGAATCACTGATCGGCTGTCCCCCACAGGCCCCCCACTGGGTATCAAGCCCACAACCTGGGCATGTGCCCCTGACTGGAATCGAACCCAGGACCCTTCAGTCTGCAGGCTGACACTCTACCCACTGAGCCAAATGGGCCAGGGCTCTTTTTTTCCTCCAGTTGAAACCTATTTAGGTTTATAAACTACAAAAAAAAAAATTATGTAGTAGGTCACCGACACAGTTTCATTTTATTTGCTTTAACCAGGTCTTTCCCAGAATATGGGATAAAGGTTTTGATGATCACCTTATTTATTTCCTTTATTTCTTCTTAAAAGAATATAATCTTGATTAATTATGACATTTAAATTTTATGACAAGTGTATGAAAATAAGTTACCTAATTATTGCCCTGTAACATTCTAAATCTACTAGGGGCCTAATGCATGAATTCGTGCACCTTGAAAGGAACTGTGGGCTGCGAGACTGTGGTGGGCACAGGGGAGAGTCTCGGCCTATCCTCTGCGCCCCCGCCAGGCTCCTCCCACCGTTGCCCCTGGTCCCCTGTATGCCAGCAGCCCTGCTCCCACCGCTGCCACTCCCACGTGCTGATGGCGCCAGCCCTGCTTGCACCTGCTGATGGCGCGGAGTGATCGGGGCTGGAGCCAGTAGTGGGTGTGAGTGGCGGCTGCTGCCCTGATTGCCCCGCAGGAACAGGGGGAGGTGGAGAAGCCTTGAGGGGTAATCGGGTCTGGCGCCAGGTGCTGGCAGTGGCTGCAAGCGGGGCCGGTGCCGGCAGCAGGTACGAGCGCTGGGCGGGACCGTGGCGCGTGAGAGCAAAGAATTTTCAGTAACCACCAGAGGCTCATCCCGATGACAGCGACTGGCGCCCCGCCTTGGTCTGGTGCCCCTGCTTACCTGCTCCACCATCTAGTCATGGCCAATGCCTGCCATGTTCTGCACTCTGCCACCTGCTGCTGATGCCCACCATGTTCCACGCGCGCCCCTGGTGGTCAGCACACATCATAGCGACTGGTTGTTCGGTGGTTCTGCCGTTCATTCTATTTACATATTATATAGCCTTTTATTATATAGGATTAGAAGCCTGGTGCATGAAATTCGTGCACGGCGGGGGGTTTTCCCTCAGCCCAGCCTGTACCCTCTCCAATCTGGGACTCCTGGAGGGATGTCCGACTGCCCGTTTAGGCCCGATCCTGGTGGGATCGGGCCTAAACGGGCAGTCAGACATCCCTCTCACAATCCAGGACTGCTGGCTCCCAACTGCTTGCCTGCCTGCCTTCCTGATTGCCCCTAACCGCTTCTGCCTGCCAGCCTGATCACCCCCTAACCACTCCGCTGCCAGCCTGGTTGATGCTTAACTGCTCCCCTGCCAGCCTGTTTGTCCCCAACTTCCCTCCTCTGCCAGCCTGGTCACCCCTAACTGCCCTCTCCTGCAAGGTTGATCACCTCCAACTGCCCTCCCTTGCAAGCCTGGTCCCTCTGAACTGCCCTCCCTTGCAGGCCTGGTCCCTCACAACTGCCCTCCCTTGCAGGCCGGGTGCCTCACAACTGCCCTCTCCTGCTGGCCATCTTGTAGTGGCCATCTTGTGTCCACATGGGGGCAGGATCTTTGACCACATGGGAGCAGCTATATTGTGTGTTGCAGTGATGATCAATCTGCATATTACTCTTTTATTAGATAGAATAGAGGCCTGGTACAGGGGTGGGGGCCAGCTGGTTTGCCCTGAAGGGTGTCACAGATAAGGGTGGGGGTTCCCTTGGGGTGTGAGGCAGCCTGAGTGAGGGGCCTGTGGTGGTTTGCAGACCGGCCATGCCCCCTGGCAACCCAAGGGGAGGCCCTGGTATCTGGAATTTATTTTCCTTCTACAATTGAAACTTTGTAGCCTGGGGCGGAGCCAAGCCTGCTGCTCCCTCCGGGGTGGCAGCCATTTCTGTGGCAGTTAATTCACCTTCTACAATTGAAACTTTGTAGCCTTAAGCGGGTGAGCCCGGCCAGGGTGTGCGGAAAGCTTTGCTTCCCTGTTGCCGCCAGCAACCCTGGTCTGCTCTCTCAAGCTCCATTCTGCCACCATTTGTTTGAATTTGTTTACCTTCTATAATTGAAACTTTGTAGCTTGAGTGGAGGCTTAGGCCTGAAACGGCTATGGAAAGCTTGGCTTCCTCTGTTACCTGGGAAACCTTGCTCTCTGTGGCTGTAGCCATCTTGGATTGGGGTTAATTTGCATACTTGCCCTGATTGGCTGGTGGGCGTGGCTTGGCTGGTGGGCGTGGCTTATGTAGCAGAGTGATGGTTAATTTGCATATTACCATTTTATTAGAGAGGATAAGAAAAATACCCACTTCATAGTTCCTAAATTTGTTTCCCTTTCTGATGAGATCTTTGATAATTTTCTGTAATTTTATTTTTTTTTGGTTTTAAATATCTAATTCTATGTACTTTGAAACAATAGGATTACATTCTGAAACCTACAATAAACAAATAAGCTAACAAAAATTAAGCCACCATAGGAGAAAATGTGAAATGGAAATATATAATGAAATAAACGAAAAAAAAAAGTTTTGAGAATTGTAGTGGATTAACAGGAGATATCACAGTGTGTTTTTCACTTAGTGTTTTTTTTTTTAATTTTAGTAAGAATCTTATCAGTTGGAGAGAGTTGTTCTTTTCTTTGAACTAAGTTCTGTTTTTTCTGAAATCAGATTTTGTATCTCCAAGGCTCCACTCTGCAATGCCAGTACAAACATACATTAGCAGCTGTACAATACTTTAAAGAGTTAGCAAGAAGGTATAAAGCAACTACTTCATTTTAGAACCCAAATGCTAACCACTGAGCAACACCGGTCAGGGCAAGTTCTATACATATTTTATGAAAGATGATAGAAGTCAGAAATGTCTCAATAATTTTGCCACAAAAAAATTAAAAAGTAAGGGATAATTACCATCATTTCCTGCCATTTGTACCAACATCCAAAATAAATTTTCCCCAAGTCTCACCATTTAATACCAGCCATACAGTTTAGTCAGAACAGATCATAAAGAGTCAAACTTCTCTCTTCTGATCTGGACATTTCTGTCACACCCTTAATGATGTAATTAAAAGTTGTGTGAATAGCCTAGAGAGACCCAATTCTTCCACATTCTTTGGATGCATTATAACATAGGGAGAGCACTGAATAAATTGAGATCTCTGGCTAATGTTATAAATGAGAGTAGTTGTATTTACCTTTCCTTCTTAGAAAGATCTTCAGTATTTTTATAAAATGAAGTACAAATATACATTGGAACTATGTATAAGTTTTAAATTTTTGTGAGGTAAAAACATTCATGTGAGCAAAGTTGTAACTTATATAGAGAATCACATTTTCTATTGAGGATCTTGGAATATCCACAAGAGAATCATCCACCCAGTAGAAAAGGTTTCTGCTCTGAAAAATGAGGTTCTTTGAGGGCCATGGATCCATGGATCACTGACTAGCTGAGCATGTACTTACTGTCTTCTCTCTTTTTCTATTTTTAAAAAAATATATTTTATTGATTTTTTACAGAGAGGAAGGGAAAGGGATAGTTAGAAACATCGATGAGAGAGAAACATCGATCAGCTGCCTCCTGCACACCTCCTACTGGGAATGTGCCCACAACCAAGGTACATGCCCCCGACTGGAATCGAACCTGGGACCCTTCAGTCTGCAGGCCGACGCTCTATTCACTGAGCCAAACCGATTAGGGCTCTTTTTCTATTTTATGGACAACGAGAGGTAAGACTAAAGCAATTTAGATTTTTGGTGTGCAGATTTTTGACACTTCGGTAGAGGAATGATTATTCTAAATAACTTACTAGGTATGTATTTTTTAGAAAGAAATGAAACTTGATTAAAAGTTTAAATGTCATCTTAAAAAATGGACATTGAATTCAGAGACTGTAGTTCATCTTGTACAAATGAAGAAACTTAGGTGAATAGAACACAGAAAGTTAATATGGACTGGAACTGGAATGTTCATGTAAACTGCCCTGGCTCCTGGTGCAGTGCTATTTCCAGTGTTTTACGTAATATATTTTAATGGTTCTAATTTATTAGATGAACATATGGTCCATTTGTTATATTTAGAATCTAAGTAAAATAACACATTTTTGAAATATCTGTGTTGGACTTTTGAAAATAAATTGTAAAAATCGTGTAAGTTAGGAGCTATATGAGTATAATGTATCAGAGATTTTGCTCTCTTGACTGTTTTTCTTAATTTTATATGTATCCATTGAGACTATACATATGATAGTTGATCCCCTGGGTTTAGCTCTGCTTGCATAGCAAAGGTTTAAATACTGTTTACTTTCAGAAAGTTATTTAAAAATTTAAGTTAGTAACTATTTCAAAGAAACTAAAATGAAACATTTAAAATTGGAAATATTAGCAAAAGTAAATTAGAAAATTTCCAAACATACTGAAAGGAAAAAAAAAGAGAATAATTTATTTTAACAAATGTTCGTGATTTGACATGTTTGCTTTATATGTTTTTGTTGTTTTAAAGAAATAAAAGGTAATAATAACTGTTGAATCCCTTCACATCCCATTCTGGCTCACTCCACTTCTTCAGAGGCAGCCACTATCCAGAAGTTGGTGTGTTTCCTTCCTCCAAGTTTTCATATTTCTATGTATGTATGTACCCATAAATTATAGCATATACCTGTTCTGCCAGGATGGTGGTCACTAGTCAAATCTCGCTATTTACATTTAAATTAGTTAAAATCCTATATAATAAAAGGGTAATATACAAGTCCACCGAACGGCAGAACAACTGGTCACTATGATGCGCACTGATCACCAGGGGGCAGATGCTCAATACAGGAGCTGCCCCCTGATGGTCAGTGCACTCCCACAGGGGGAGCTCCACTCAGCCAGAAGCCCGGCTCATGGCTCATGGCTGGTGAGCACAGCAACGGTGGCGTTCCTGCCTCTGCCTCTGCGGCAGTGCTAAAGCTGTCCTTGGGCCTAAGCTGTCAGTGGGACATCCCCCAAGGGCTCCCGGACTGCAAGAGTGCACAGGCTGGGCTGAGGGACATCCCCCAGCCCCACCGCCGAGTGCAGAAATCTCATGCACCAGGCCTCTAGTATAAAATAAAATACATAAAATACATTTAGTTCCTCAGAAGCACTAGCCACATTAGAAATATTCAGTATCCCCATATGGTTTAGGCCAGTGGTCGGCAAACTAATTAGTCAACAGAGCCAAAAATCAACAGTACAACGATTGAAATTTCTTTTGAGAGCCAATTTTTTTAAACTTAAACTTCTTCTAATGCCATTTCTTCAAAATAGACTCGCACAGGCCGTGGTATTTTGTGGAAGAGCCACACTCAAGGGGCCAAAGAGCCGCATGTGGCTCGCAAGCCTCAGTTTGCCGACCACGGGTTTAGGCTACTATACTGGACATTTTCATCATTGAAGAAGTGCTGATATATACCATTGTTTGCATGTTCTTAAACTTCATACTAATGGTATCACACTATTCATATTCTGGAGCTCTTTCACTCAATATTATATTTGAGGTTTATCTATAATGACACACTAATTTGTGGACATTTAGGCTATTTTCCACTTTTAAATGTTAAAATAATGCTGTAGGGAATAGGGTTATGCTTGTCTTTATATACATGTGTGAAGTTTCCTTAGGGTATGCATTTGTTGGTTGTAATCATTTTTAACTTTACATGATGTGACCAAATATTTCCTTAAAGTAGGTATACCAATTTAAGCTTCAACTAACAGCATGTAAGATTTTCTTTCCTCATATCCTTGCTGATACTTAATATTATTAGACTAGAGTGTCATATGTTATTTTGTTTTAATTTTCATTTTCCTGATATTTAGTGAAGATGACTAGCTTTTCATATGTTTATTGGTCATTTGAATCCTTTTCTGTGAATAGTCTATTCACATTCTTTTTTAAAAAATTATTTTTTTCTTTTTTGATTTAGGAGTTCTTTATAGTAATTCATTTTTGGTGATGCATTATAAATTTTTCCTATTTTGTGGCTTGTATTTTTACTTGTTTATGGTGTCTTGAGGCCTAAAAATTTAAAAATTTATTGTGTAAAGATTTTTAGCCTTTCCCTTTAATGCTTGTACTTTTCTATGTCCTGCTTAAGCAAGTTTTTCTTATTTTGCTGCCATATGGTTCATTTCCTGCTTTTTCTTCTAAAAGTTTTATAATTTTGCTTTCTAGATTTAGGTTTTCTCAATCTACCTGGGATTTATTTTATGAGACAGTGATCTAATTTTCTCTCTAAGTATTACTAATTTTCTAAGCATCAAATTTTGAATAATTTCTCCTCTCCTCACTGATTTGTATAGCCATTTTTAATCTACCAAATTGCTACATATGGATGGGTTTTCTATTCTGTGCAGTTGATTTGTTTATCTCTGTGTCAGTATCACGCTATCTAAATTATTAGAGCTTTATGATATGACTAGAGGCCCAATGCACTAAATTCGTGCAAGAGTAGGCCTTCCTACCCCTGGCTGCTGGTACCAGCTTCCCTC
Organism: Cnephaeus nilssonii; assembly: GCF_951640355.1. NCBI lineage: Eukaryota > Metazoa > Chordata > Mammalia > Chiroptera > Vespertilionidae > Cnephaeus > Cnephaeus nilssonii. Next base: position 62,915,621 of record NC_137073.1, read on the forward strand.
TGGCACCTGGGGCCCAGGCTTCCCTCCGGCTGCCAGCAGACACCTGGGACCTGGGCTTCCCTCTCAGCCCCAGCTTTGTCCAGAAGGTCGTCCGGAAGGACATCCAGCCTAATTAGCATATTACGCTTTTATTATTATAGATGGTGACTGTTAGGGTAAATCATCCCACCTTGTTCATCTTTTTCTTTTTCTTTTTTTTAAAATTTAATAAATCTTTATTGTTCAGATTATTACAATTGTTTCTCCTTTTTCCCCCCATAGCTCCCCTCCACCAGGTTCCCACCCCACCCTCTGCCCTTACCTCCCCACACTGTCCTCATCCATAGGTGTACGATTTTTGTCCAGTCTCTTCCCGTACCCCCTACACAGACACCCCTTTCCCCCTGAGAATTATCAATCCAATCCCATTCTATGCCCCTGATTCTATTATACTCACCAGTTTATTCTGTTCATCAGATTTTTTATTCACTTGATTTTTAGATTCACTTGTTGATAGATATGTATTTGTTGTTCATAATTTTTATCTTTACTTTTTTCTTTTTCTTCCTCTTCTTAAAGAATACATTTCAGCATTTCATATAATACTGGTTTGGTGGTGATGAACTCCTTTAGCTTTTTCTTATCTGTGAAGCTCTTTATCTGCCCTTCAATTCTGATTGATAACTTTGCTGGGTAGAGTAACCTTGGTTGTAGATTCTTGCTATTCATCACTTTGAATATTTCTTGCCACTCCCATCTGGCCTGCATAGTTTCTGTTGAGAAATCAGCTGACAATCGTATGGGTGCTCCCTTGTAGGTAATTAACTGTTTTTCTCTTGCTGCTTTTAATATTCTCTCTTTGTCTTTTGCCCTTGGCATTTTAATTATGATGTGTCTTGGTGTAGTCCTCTTTGGATTCCTTTTGTTTGGGGTTCTCTGCGCTTCCTGGACTTGTAAGTCTATTTCTTTCACCAGGTGGGGGAAGTTTTCAGTCATTATTTCTTCAAATAGGTTTTCAGTATCTTGCTCTCTCTCTTCTTCTGGCACCCCCATAATTCTGATGTTGGTTCGCTTGAAGTTGTCCCAAAGGCTTCTTACACTATCTTCAAATTTTTGGATTCTTTTTTCTTTTCCGGTTGAGTGTTTTTTGCTTCTTTGTATTTCAAATTTTTGACTTGATTCTTGTGTTCCTCTAGTCTGCTATTGGGTCTCTGTATAATATTTTTTATTTCAGTCAGTGTATGCTTAATTTCTAGTTGGTCCTTTTTCATATCTTCGAGGGTCTCATTGAATTTATCAGCCTTTTCTAGGAAATACTTGAAAAACCTCATAACCGTGGTTTTGAACTCTATATCCAGTTGTTTGTTTTCCTCCATTTCCTTCATTTGTGATCTGTTTCTTTGTCTCCACATTTTCGCTGCTTCCCTGAGTTGGTAGGGTGGCTTTGTGTGCTAGGTGTCCTATATGGCCCAGTGGTTCGGCCTCCCAGTTACCTGAGGTGGACACTCTTGGTGCACCCCTTTGTGGACTGTGTGTACAGCCTTGTTGTAGTTAAGTCTTGATTGTTGTTGGTGTCACTGGGAGGAATTGACCTCCAGGCCAATTGGCTGTGAGGACCTGCTGTGTCTATAATGGAAGAACCGCTGCACTGGAGACACACTTATGGGGTAGGGCTTGCTTCAGTGGGGCTTTGGTGCTCACTGAGTCTGTCCCTTGAGTGTGTCACTTATGGATGTGAGTAGTTGAAATCTGGTGTCATCTCAGACTGAACACTAGATACACTAGCTTCTGGATCTCCAATGGGGTGCAGATCAGCTACTGTCTGAGGACACCCAGCAGGAGCTACAGCAAGAACTACAGTTTTCTCCTCTTTGCTTGGGGTTTGGAGGTTTTGGAGCTGTCTGACCTGAGCTGAAGTTTGTTTGGTTAAGCTGTGATACGGCAGGCCATTTATATGCAAAAGCTGCTGCATGGAGCTAGGGTGGGTTTGTAGATTGTGCGGGGCGGGGTCTCAGGGAGTCACTAGGCTAGGGCGTGGCAAACAGTGATGGCTGCCAGTCAGCCATCTCATTTTTAAAAAAATGTATTTTATTGATTTTTCACAGAGAGGAAGAGAGAGGGATAGAGAGTTAGAAACATTGATAAGAGAGAAACATCGATCAGCTGCCTCCTGCACACCCCCTACTGGGGATGTGCCCGCAACCAAGGTACATGCCCTTGACCAGAATCGAACCTGGGACCCCTGAGTCTGAAGGCCGACGCTCTATCCACTGAGCCAAACCGGTTTCGGCCAGTCAGCCATCTCTGTGTCTCCACATTTCCTCGTCCCCGCGTCCCGCACCCCAGTGCAGTAAACAATGATTGCTGGGCGTACCTCTGCAAGAAAGTCACCCTCACTTTCCAACCCGATGGCAGACAGTCCAGCTTCTCCCTATAGGAGTTTGGGTCCCCAGCGTCTCCCCAGAAACTGGGGTCCAGAGTAATCAGGAGCTTGTCTCCCTTCAGGTTGAAAGAAGCAGTGCACCCAGACACCCGATTCGCGCGCCTCCGTACCTCAGCTTTTCAGCGCTTGTGCACATCTCAGTGCTCTTTTCTCTTTTCTTCTAGTTGTAGAACTTCCACTCAGCCAGCTTTCCCATGGTTCTGGGTGATAGACGTTTGTCTTTTAGTTGTAGTTTTGAGATTGTTGTGTGAGGCAGCTTAGGTGTTTACCTATGCCGCCATCTTAGTTTCTCCCCTGTTCATCTTTTTCAAAATCATTCTGTTTTCAGTCTTTTCTCTCACATGTGAATTATAGGGTTATACTATTAAGTTCTGTTAACAATCCTCCAGGGATTTTTATTGGAATTGAATTTAGAGAGTAATTTAGTGAGAATAGACATTTTTATGAAACTTAGTTTTCCCATCCACCAGAATGGTTTATTTTCCCATTCATTTGTGTTTCCATTTATGCCTGACAATAAAGTATAATTGCCTCTATAGAGGTTTTCTTGTGGCCTGCTGCTTTCTTGTGGATAGATATTTGACTGTTGATTTAACTTTTTTTGATGTTTATGAATATATTCAGTTTTTGATACTCTTCTTGAGTCAAATTTAGGTTACTTACACAAAATGTTCCAAAAGTATTAGTTCAGTTTTAAATTTAAATGATTTCAAGAGTATAAATGCCACAGAGTTGTACAACAATTATTTGGAAATTTATTTAAATTTCTTTTAAGTTTTATGGTTTTTGAATTGCAATTTATAGGTTTTTCCCTCATTTTTCTTTGTGCAATTTATTTGCTGAAGAAATCAGCTTATTAATCTGAAAAGTTTCCACTGTGTTTGGGTTTCCGAAGACCACCTCCAGTTTCAGTGATTCACTGGGAGTTCTCATAGCATTTATCAGATAGTTGGCCTCATGGCTATGATTTATTATAGCAAAAGGATACAAAGCGATGTCAGAAAAGGGACAAGGCGAAAGGGGGCCAAGTCAGCAGGAAACCTGGCACACGCCTCTTAAGAGTCTTTTCCTAAAGGAGTCACACAGGATGTATTCAATTTCCTCAGGAATGAGTTGTGACAGCACATGTGAGATGTTTAAAAGGGAAGCTGACTGGAGACTCAGTGCCCAGGGTTTTTATTGGAGGCTGGTTACATAGGCATCCTCTGCACCCAAATTCCAGACTCTCAGAAGGAAAGAGGTATACTGAGCACTCTTATCAGTTCCTAGAAGGTGGGAACCCTACTGAAGTCCAAGTTCCCAGACACCAGCCAAGGTCCAGCCTTGCAAACGGCATTTTTCTCAGGACAGCCGTTTCAGGCCTGCCATGTAACTCTCTCTGCACACCTACATTCAGGGCTTTGCTAATTGCATGCTAGGTGGTAAATATGTTACTCTGTCTCCTGTAAACCAGTAGGTAGGTCTATAGGCTTACACAACTTGATTTTTTTTTTACAAGAATATTTCATTGATGGTGTTGTATACTTTCTATGCATCTTATCAGGAAGCAGACATCATCTGCTTGCTCTTTTTTATGTGGGTGTGATGTTAAGTTTGATTAAAAGGTTCAGGTATTATCAGCCTGATGTAGACATTATAAAGTTCCCCATTGGCTATTAACCTAATGATTTTAGCAATTGTTGATTTGTCATGCCATTCAGATTTGTAAAATCTAACTTTCTCTTTCACTTATTAGCTGCAATATTTCTGTAAATAAGAATTTGCCCTCATCAACTATTCATTTACTCTGAAGTACAGTTAATAAAGAAAAGGTAGGGGAAAAAATGCGAGATTCTTTCTTTTACTTCAGAATTCCTTTTATTTTTAGTATTAAAGATAATACATTGGTCCCCTAGCATACTCCAAAGACAAGTATGAGTTTTTATTTTTTATTGTTATGAACATGTGGATATTAAACAGATTTAATATTTTAATACATTGAAATAGAAATCTTTTCCCTAAAATTGCCCCATCCTTTGCTACCTCAAGTTAGCTACTGAGCATTGTGATACAAAACCATCCATTCACCCTTGATTCTTTGTTTTCTTATACAGCAAGATATTTCAGGCTCATTTTATGTTTCTTGCCCCAGATTTAAATCTAGCTGTTTTTCTATGCAATCCTAGTTCTTTTTAGTGAAAAAATGATATTTAGAGACCACAATCTGGATTATGAGGTGCTCAATGCTTTGGATTTGTCATGTTCCTAGGTTTTTTTCAATGGAAATATGAACAGCTAGGAAATATGAACTTAAAATTTTTTTTTGTTTGTTTAAAATTTTATGTATGTCTCCTTTTTTCCCAATTGACCCTCCCCCCCCGCAGCCATTCCCACCCCGGGCAAGCCCCCACCGCCCCAGTGTCTGTGTCCATTGGTTATGCTAATACGCATGCATACAAGTCCTTTGGTTGCTCTCTAAACTCCCCCCCCCCCCCCCCCCCGCCACCACCATTTGTCTCAAATACTTGGAGTTTACCCTGCTATTTTCAATTTAAATTTGGGATTATGGGGTTTTTACTTAACTTCTTTTGGTTTTGTGATTTTGTTTTTTTTTATTATGCTGAAAATGTTGGTTCCTAGTGATACTAATACAATTATTTGCTCTCTGTATATTAATAACCGTGTAACAACACCAATGCCATTACTAATAATATGGTTACTGAAATTGTTTAAAATGTCTTTGCAGTTCTTTTGGTCTTTGTTGTATATCCCACTAAAATATTTTTAAAAAATCTTTATTGTTGAAAATATTACATTATGTCCCTCTTTTTTCCTCATTGACCCCTTCTAGCCAACTCTGGCCCCGCCCCAGGCCTTCAACACACTATTGTCTGTGTCCAAGGGCTATGCCTATATGCATATAAGTTCTTTGGTTGACCTCTTCACCCGCCTCCCTCTCCACCCCACTCCCCCACCCCTCGCTTTTCCTCTGAGATTCAGCAGTCTGTTCCATGCTTCTATGTTTCTGGATCTATTTTGTTTATCAGTTTATTTTGTTCATTAGATTCTACATATGAGTGAGATCATGTGATACTTGTCTTTCTCTGACTGGCTTATTTAGCTTAGCATAATATTCTCCAGGTCCCTCCATGCTGTCTCAAAGAGTAAGATATCTTTCTTTTTTACTGCTGCGTAGTATTCCATGGTATAAATGTACCATAGCTTTAAAAAAATATTTTATTGATTTTTTACAGAGAGGAAGGGAGAGGGATAGAGAGTTAGAAACATCAATGAAAGAGAAACATCAATCAGCTGCCTCCTGCACACCTCCTACTGGGGATGTGCCCACAACCAAGGTACATGCCTTTGACCAGAATCGAACCTGGGACCCTTCAGTCTGCAGGCCAATGCTCTATCCACTGAGCCAAACCGGTTAGGGCTATCATAGATTTTTTATCCACTCATCTACTGATGGGCACTTAGGCTGTTTTCAGATCTTAGCTATTGTAAATTGCGATGAACAAAGGGGTGCATACATTCTTTCTGATTTTTTTTTTGTTTGTTTCTTAGGATATATTCCTAGAAGTGAATCCCACTAAGTATTTACAGTACAATTACTCTATTCTGAAGTAACTTGAAATAATTACTCTCAGTGTTTTTAAGCCATCAACTTGATACATAGAGTTGTTTGTTTCATTTTACTTTCACTTTTTAGGAATTGCTTTTTAAATTCTTGATTCAATTTTGTTTTATTATTATATTAGATATTTACCTTATTTTAAAGTCATATCTAGAAAAAAAGATAAATTTGGAGAAGTCTAGCTTCTGCTATTCTCCCTTCTACCCTTTACTCTCCTTCCCACAGGCAGTAATTTAATTAGCTTTTGATTGATCTCCCCTTTGTTTTGTTTTTTTTTTAAATGGAGCCAACTATGTGTTTATATATTTGTATTTTCTTTCTTAAACACATGCATACTATTCACATTGGTCATCACCCAGCTCTTTTCACTTAATAATATTTTCTGGGAATCATACCATAACAGTATCTAAACATTCCTTATTAGGATCTGTTTTTTTTATCTGGTATGGGATTACCATACCATGCATATAATGTAAATTTGGACCCCAAACCTATCTTTAGGTTTTACTCTTTCATGGGAAACTTTTTTCCTACCTAGAGCTTTGGGCAGAGAACCAGCTTCCTTGCTGCTCTCCTGAGCTGTGAGAAGAGTTTTTATTTTTGTTTTTAATATTTCTTTTAACAAAATATTTTTATTGATTTCAGAGAGGAAGGGAAAGAGAGAGAGAGAGAGACAGAAACATCAGTGATGAGAGAGAATCATTGATCAGCTGCCTCCTGCATGCCGCCTACTGGGCATGTGCCCTGACTGGGAATTGAACCGTGACCTGGTTCATAGGTCGAGGCTCAACCACTGAGCCAAACTGACCAGTCTTTTAATACTTCTTTTTATGGAATAAACACTCTTTTGATTTTCTGAACTTTTTACTCCAGTATCTCAGTTATTTCATTCTAATCCTCCTATTTGTGTGTGGGCCCCAAACCATATATTCTGTCCCTACATATGGACATTATACCTCAGCTAACTAGCTCTTAGGTCCTGTGTCTGCTCTGTAGAGTTTCCTTAACTGTCATGCTCTCAGCTACTCTTGTAGCTCTGGGATTGAGTTCTCGCTTTGTTTCTGGAACCTGGATATTTCTAAGCTATGTATTAATTTTTGGTATGTGTTTTATCCAGCATTTCTTTGTGTTTGGAGCAGGAATAGTTCACTTTGTCATGTTGCCAGAAGTAGATCAACAGCATTTATTTCTGTCATCCATGTTTGTCATCCCTTTTCTATAATTAGCTGGTTGAAGGAACACACACATACATTCACACATATGAAACAATTTTATAAGATATATCTTATAACTGAAATTATTTTATTTTCTACCAAACCTTTTCCCCTTTCTTTCACTTGAAAAGATTATTGATCTTCTGCAGTATTTTCAAGTGCTTTTCCACACATTCTCTTCCTTTTTCTCCTCTCTGTCTTGCTTATTTTTCTCTTTTTTTTCACCTTTCTCTTAGTCAAAGAAAAACGTGTAGGAAACACAGGTCAATTAATCTTAGTGCTTCCTCCCAAAGGGCAATATATATAGTCACAAGGCTTTTAGACAGTAACACTATAGTAAACATAGTCTTTTTAGTAAAATAGATAAAAATTACCTAAGTATAATTTATGGATATTAGTGTAGATTCTTTTTTTTTTTTTTTCTTTCTGGAAAAAGCTTTATTGTTTCATTTGGTCCAATGCGTGGGAGAGGGCTTCAGGGTGGTTAAAAGAATGGCTAGTAGTTTAGGGACGAGGCTCAGGTAAAAGCCAGACACCAGGGGGATGCAGAGGGGCCCCTCAAAGGCCTCTGGGCTCCACAGGCTCCTAGTCCTGCTTGAGGGTGAGCCTTTTGAAGAGATACTCACTTAGCCCAGCCTGGGGGCCGGCCAGCCTGTGGAGGTGAGTCAGGTGTGGCCCATCTTCTTGATGAGTTTCCCCCCTCTCATCCCGGAAGTGGTTCTCCAGGAAGTCACAGAGAGGAGCGTCTGTGCAGGTGGAACCCAGGGCCTGCAGCTCCACAAGGGCCTGGTTCGGGTTCCTCTGCAAGGCCAGGGCAGTGTCCATGGTGTCCTGAGTGTTGCCCACTCATCTTGGGAGTCTTCAGCGCGTCCTGGAAGAGAATGTGGCCACTGCACTTGTTTTGCAACTTGAAGTGATGCTCCGCGCCCTCGTGCTTCTCTGCCAACTCTCGGAAGAAGTGGCCCACGCCCTCGAGAGCCACTTCTTTGGGGTGAAATAGAAGCCCAGAGAGAGGTAGGTGTGGGAGGCCTGCATATGCCCGGTGGCCAGGTGGTTGACTGCAGCCTCCACCTCTTTGGAATAATTCTGATGAATTTGGGAGCTCATGGCTGTTCGGCAATAAGGAGTTAAGGTAGAAAACTGGTGTGTTGGCTAGTCTCAGAGCTGGTTCTGAAGGTGGTGACTGGATATGATGCTGTGGAGTGGTCGGAGGCTGGAAGAAGGGGTGGCCCTGGGTCTGTTGCGTCCAAACACTGTTGAAGCAAGAGACAGACCCGGGACCACTGAGGGCACGCTAGATTCTTGATTTAGGATATATTTTTTGTCTTTGAAGAGCCCTTATCCAATGACATTCACTTCTGTTTGATTTTATAACGTTTGTTTCACTTGTCCTCCTCTTTGTGCAGGGCAGGTGTTTCATTAGAACTGCATCTGCTATTGGCATGCCACCTAAAGGAACTTTGGTATTTCATATATTTCAGGTAGATCTTTTGCTACGCATTTTTCAAGTTAAAATATGGAGGCAATATTCATATGTAGTAAATAACTTAGAAATATATAAGTCATAGTTAAATCTACAGATTTCTTAAAGAGATCTGTAGCGTTTGGAAAAATTCTCCTTTTTCCAAGATACATTTACTTGTAACTTTAAGCATTGGTAAGAATTTTTAAAAAGTATGAGAAAAATTGTTTTAACCATTTTGATTTTCTTAAGTGATTAAAATTAATAGCAATTTTATTCCTACTTGTTTTTGTTAGCTTTTAACTCATATTATATATAATATTTTAACCAGAGAGAAAAGTAATACAAGAAAGAGTATTAAATCTTTCTTTGGACTACTTTGAGTGGCTCCAAGGGAAGTTAATTTTCAGGATAGCCCAAAGATATTATTATTATTATTTTTTTGCTATAAGTTATTTTTAAAGAAACTTTGAAGCATACTTCTTCAGTTATTTTTAAAAAGAGCACAGAAAATTTAAGTGCAAAAATGGCATACATGCCATTGAAAGCTGTGCATTGTTTAGCAAACTTAAAAGTGGAATGTTTTACCCTACTGGATTGGCTCAGTGCTTGACCTATAAACCCAGAGGTCACAGTTCAATTTCGGTCAGGGCACATGTCCGGTTGTGGGCTCGGTCCCCAGTGGGGAGGAGGTAGCCAATCGATGATTCTCTCTCATCGTTGATGTTTCTGTCTCTCCCTTTCCCTTATTCTGAAATCAATTAAATAAAGGTGAAATGTTTTCCAATTGAACCTTGATTCAAATTATGAGAGATCATGCAGTGTAGCTATTTACTGACATGTTTAGTGAAAACATGAGGAAGGTATTAAAGCTAATGAGAATCTTTATTTTTTAATCCTCACCCGAAGATATGTTTTACAAATTTTCTTTTTTAGAGAGAGGGGAAGAGAGAGAGAGAGAGAGAGAGAGAGAGAGAGAGAGAGAAAGAGAAAGAGAGAAACATCAGTGTATGAGAGAAACATCAATCCATTGCCTCCTGTACATGCCCTACTGGAGATCAAGCCTGCAACCTAGGTATGTGCCCTGACCAGAAATTGAACTGGTAACCTTTTGGTGCACAGGATGATGCTCCAACTAACTTACCCACATCGGCCAGGGTGAATGAAAATCTTAATGTGGAATTTTTCTGATATTTCGGGCTATGATATTTGTTACATTCATGATGTCACCTCTGACAAAGTTACATCAACTTAGATTTATAAATATGTATTACATTGAATATACTTGAGTATAGTATGTATACATTTAAATATGAGTTTATAGGTGGAGACAATAAAACACACATCGAAATTAATAAGTATAAACAGTGTTGCCCTGGCCGGGTGGTTCAGTTGGTTGGAGCGTTGTTCTATGCACCAAAGGCTGAAGGATTGATCCCAGTCGGGGTGCATGTGGGAGGCAACCGATGGATGTCTCTCTCTCTCTCTCTCTCTCTCTCTCTCTCTCTCACTTCTTTCCTCTCTCTCTCTCTCTCTCTCAAATCAATTAATCCATATCCTTGGGTGAGGATTAAAAAAGAGTAAATAAAACAGTGTTCAACAAGATAACAGTTGAAGGCCCTGTAGTTGTCACTGTTCCACAGTGATGTGGAACTAAGAGAGAAAGCTCAATTTTTCATCTAGTTGAATTTGTCAAAGTAGGATCTTTCACCCACATTTTTAAAATAGGACCATGTCTTTGCTCAGATCTTGCAAACCAATGAGTTGAAAGATTGACAGGTTGGTGAAGAGAACACAACTTTATATTTGGTTTCAGGGAGCCGGAGTTTTAATTACAGCTCTGGTGATGAGGGAAGTGGGAAGGATTGCATTTCACACAGCAACTTAAACAAATACAGCATAATATCTCCATTGCTATCCAAGTCATTTCCTGCTTCATCATTGTCCATGCACATCCTACACTTTGCATTAATAGAAACTCAACCAGAAAACTGGGCTTTTGAGTTATTTGGTATCTACCACATTCTATGGGAATGACAAAAGTTACTGCTAATCACTGAAGCATGTGAAACAATATCTTTTTTAAAAAGTACTCTATTGAATGTATTACAAAAATTTAAGAAAGGGCTACATGTTAGAAGTCCACTCTTTGGGCAGACTATTTCAGAGCCATTGGATATTTTCTCATGTAGTATGTAAACAGCCTTATTGAAAATCTGTACCATTTAGTGCAGATATGTGTTTTTGCAGTAAAGAGGAAGCTGACTAAAGCAAACACTTAGAAACTGACCCACGTACCTGCATATAATATATTTTTTTTTCTGGCAAGGGAGTTGACTGTCTCTTTATCATGCACCCAGGAATCTTGAATCCTATAAAAGGATCAGAATTAGGAAACAAGTTATTGTGCTTTGAGATACCAAAGATGAATATTCAGTTAACAAGAACAAACAAGAGAAAAATATCACAAAAGTCATGGTGTGTAAGTTAATAATGCCTGGGAACAATTACTCTATATGGCAAAGCCAGGGAGACTAAAAATCACCTTGTATTTCTGTTTTTAACTTATGAAAAAATAAATGTAGAAAACATATTTACCTATTCAACAGAGCAAATAGTTTCCATAATGCATATATTAAAAGAAGATGCCTAACTATTTCAGATTACTCAAGGTGGGGAGACATAGTAGAGAGAGAAGAAGATAATAGCCAAAGTAATGAATAAAAGCAATTCTGACAAAGAGGTGGGGGTTCTTTCTACAAGGGCCAACCCATGCCATGTTTTCAATTCTGATTTCTCTTTTTGTTGTTATGATAACTTAAACATTTTTAAAGTTGAATTCATTGGGGTGACATTGGTTAATAAGTATACAATTCTATAACACCTCATCTGTATATTACATTGTGTGTTCATCACCCCAAATCAAGTTTCCTTTTGCCCAATTCTGATTCCTTAAATAGATTTCTTGCAAAGTGTATTTTCCCTGGATTCTAGAATTTATAGGATGGCTTTAGCTAGCATTAACAACACAGCAGTTTATTTTCCTTATAGACAAGCCTGCTTGATCAAAGCAAGACATAAACAGAATGCTTTGCTAATTATTTACATAAAGACAAAGATGAAATGTGGGCTTTATGCTTATTTCATATTACTGTCTATGAATGAGTAAAGGAATTTAGAGTTTCTTTTTGTTTGTTTCACTTTGATTTTATTAACTTTTGGGGATACCTAACAATATTTAAAAAATGGATATTTAATCTTGGAGAAATAATTCATTTTTTTCTCCTAGTCTTTTAGCATGTGGATATTGAGTTTCTTCTTTCTGTTCAGGTCATATGCACAATGTTTAGCAATAATACTATCTATATTCTACAATAGTTTTTAGAATTGTATACTGTATTTAGTTTATAATATCCAAAAAACATTATTTTTCTGGTTTTAATGTTGTAAAATACATTCAGAAAAATTGCTTGAGGAGAACATTTCCAAAATAATTTCTAATTAATTAAGTAGTGTTTTTATTTTCTCTTAAATAAATTTCTCTTAAATAAAATTATGTAAATTTATTTTTTCTTAAAAGTCCAAAATATCTATATTTGTACATACAAATATATCTTAGTACAAAATTTCATATAGTACATGTAGTTATATGTTGAAGATTGATAACTTTGTGAATAAATTATTATTTCCAAATAGAGTAAAAGGGTAGGTATTAGGAGCCTTAACTTAATCTCTGTTACATCGTCTTGAGCAGGCCTAGGTTCTCCTGTCTCTTGGTAAAAAGTCTGTAAACATTTACATTTCATTATAGAAATTGTGCACTTTTAAGGCTCACATGTTAGAATTTTGAAGAGGTTCTCACTCTTTTGTATACGCACAGACAATACATACAAACCCGATTTGTTTATCCATTTATCCACTGATGAGCATTTGGGCTCTTTCTATCTTTTGGCTATTATGAATAATGCTACTGTAATCATTCATGTACAAGTTTCTGTGTGGACATATGTTCTCATTTCTCTTAGGTATATTCCTAGGAGCAGAATTTCTGATTCATATTGCAATTCTGTGTTTAACTTTTTGAGGAATAGCCAACTTGTTTGTTTTCCACAGCAGCTGTACCATTTTACATGCCTACCAGTGATGTACAAGGGTTCCTATTTCTCTGTATCCTTGCCCATAATTATTTTTTTATTTTTTGATTAACACTTTCTTAGTGGATGAGAAGTGTTTTCTCCTTGTGCATTTTCTTAAATGTCAATGAAGTTGAAATCTTTTAATGTGCTTGTTTGGCTATATATAATCTTTGGAGGAATGTCTATTCAAGTGTTTTGCCAATTTTTTATTTGGGTTGTCTATTGAGTTGTCAGGGTTCTTTCTATATTCTGAATATTAATCTTTTATCAGGTGTATGACTGGAAAATAATTTCTTCCATTCTCTAGCTTGTTCCTTCACATTCTTGATAATGTTCTTTAATGTACAAAAGACTTTAATTATGAAGTCCAGTTTGTCTATTTTGACTTTTATTGCTCATGCTTTTGGTGTCATATCTAAGAATTCATTCCCAAATCTGATGTTAAAATTACTTCTGTATTTTCTTCTGACAGTTTTATAATCTCCTGAATTTAGGCCATTAATTTATTTTAAATTAATATTATATAAGAAATAAGATACAGATTCAACTTACCCTAGTAATTATTTGTATGTGGTTATCTATTTGCTCCTACGTTTGTTGAAGAAATGCTTATTTCCTTGCTGAATGATCTTGTCAAAAATCAAGATCATTGATATATTCAGAATATAGAAAGAACCCTGACAACTCAATAGACAACCCAAATAAAAAATTGGCAAAACACTTGAATAGACATTCCTCCATAGATTTGGCTTATTTCTGGACTCTCAGTTCTATTCTGTTGGTCTATATATCTATCTTAATGCCAGTATCACACTGTTTTGGTTACTGTAGCTTTGTATTAAGTTTTAAAATGGGAAAAGCATGTCTTCCAATTGTGTTTTACTTTTTCAATATTGTTTTGGCTATTTGAAGTCCCTTGCAATTCCATGTAAATTTAAAGAACTGTAGTTCACTTTGTGGAGTATTGTTATCTTAATATTAAGTCTTCAGTTCATGAACATGGAATACATTTCCAGTTACTTAGGTCTTTTAAAATTTCTTTCAGCCATGTTTTGTAGTTTTCAACAGATGTCTTTCAACTTCTTGGTTAAATTTATTTCTTGGCATTTTATTCATTTGAAAGCTGTTGTGAATGAAATTGTTTTCTTAATTTTATCTTCAGGTTGTTTACTGCTGCTGTAAAAACAACTGACTTGTGTGTGTTGATCTTCTACTCTACAGCTTCACTGAATTCACTTTTTAGTTCTAGTAGTTTTTGTGTGGATTCTACAGGATTTTGTATATATGGAATTATGTTACCTGCAAATATAGTTTTACTTCTTTCTACTCCTAAAAAGCATCATCAATTTGGGTATATTTTATATTTTTCTTGACAAATTGCTCTGGCTAGAACTTCCTACAGTGTTGAGTATCAGAGGTCAAAATGGACATTCTTGAGAAACCAAGATGGCGGCATAAGGTAAACACCTAATTGTTGCCTACCACAACAATTTTGAAACTACAACTGAAATTTTGAAACTACAGAGTGCACACCGTCCAGAACCACCGGAAAGCTGGCAGAGTGGAAAACCTACAACTAGAGAAAAAAAGAGAGGGGGACACTGACCCTCAGGAGCTGTGGAGGTGCGGAGATCCGTGAGCGCGGAAAGGGCGGGCGGCGGAATACGCGGCAGGCTTGCTCGCAGCGTGCGGAGTGGGAGGGCAACAGACGCTGCGTGGCTAGCTTTCTCGTTTGGGAGAAAAACAAAACCTCCCGACTGCACTGAAATCCAGCTGCGGTAGGGGAGAAACTGGGCTGTTCGGCAGCAGGCGAGGCTTGAGAGCAGCCTTCTCTCAGAGGTGCCCAGCCATTAATTCGGGCACGGAGAAACCTGCCCTCTTAGGGCGGCGCAGACGGAAACCAAGTTTGTCTGCGCCATTCTGAGACTCCGCCCCATCCAAGCTGAGCACAGCCCTCCCAGTGACTGGATTTCTCGTTCGGGAGAAAAACAAAACCTCCTGACTGCACTGAAATCCAGCCCCAGCTGGGGAGAAACTGGTCTGTTAGGCAGCGGGAGAGGCTCAAAAGCTGCCTTCTCTCAGAGGCGCGCAGCCATTAATTCGGGCACAGAGAAACCGCCCCTCTTAGGGCAGAGCAGACGGGAAACCAAAGCTTGTCTGCGCCACCCTGAGACTCCGCCCCATCCAAGCTGAGCACAGAAGCTCTCCCAGCGGAGACACTGCTGATCCTCACAGCCAACTGGCTTGGAGATCAACTCCCGCCAGTGATACCAACAATCCCAACCACTCTGAACTCCAATTTCTGGGGACACGCGGGCGACCCAGACGCCTACGGGACTCTCGGCCATCGGTCGGAGAGTGAGAGTGACTTTTCTGTCGGTGTGGATGACACCAGATTTCAACCACTCTCATAAAGGACACATTCAAGAGGCAGACTCAGTGAGCACCAAAGCCCTACTGTGTCTCCAGCACAGCAATTCTTCCGTTATAGACACAGCAAGCCCTCACAACCAATTGGACCGAAGGTCAATTCCTCCCAACAGCAATCAGGGCTTTTAACTACACCAAGACTTTCCACTCAGCCCACAAAGGGGAGTACCAAGAGCGACCACCTAGGGTGATTGGGGAAACTGAGCTACCGGCCCCTATAGGTCACTGACCACACAAAGCCACTCCATCAACACAGGGAGGCAGCCAAAATGTGGAGACATCAAAGTATGTCACAAGTAGGAGAGATAGATGAAAGCAGACTAATGGACGACACAGTGTTCAGAACCATATTTATAAGGTTACTCAAGAATCTTCTAAAAACCGCTGAGAAACTTGAAGAGACCTTCAAGGACCTAAATGAGAATACCAAAAAAATGGAAAAGGACCAGTCAGAAATTATGCATACACTGTCTGAAATAAAGAATATACAGAGTAGACCACCGCACCCGAAGAGACAAACCAAAGATCTGGAATATGAGGAAGAAAAAAACACCCAACCAGAGAGGTGGAAAGAAAGAAGAATCCAAAAGTGTGAGGATAGCATAAGGAGCCTCCGGGATGGCTTTAAGCGTACCAATATCCGAATTTTTGGGGTGCCAGAAGAGAGAGAGCAAGATACTGAAAACCTATTTGAAGAAATAATGACAGAAAACTTCCTCCACCTGGTGAAAGAAATAGACTTACAGGTTCAGGAAGCGCACAGAACCCCAACCAAGAGGAATCCAAAGAGGACCACACCAAGACACATCATAATTAAAATGCCAAGGGCAAAAGACAAAGAGAGAATCTTACAAGCAGCAAGAGAAAAACAGTTAGTTACCTACCAGGGAGCACCCATACGACTGTCAGCTGATTTCTCAACAGAAACTATGCAGGCCAGACGGGAATGGCAAGAAATATTCAAAGTGAGGAATAGCAAGAACCTACAACCAAGACTACTCTGCCCAGCAAAGTTATCAATCAGAATTGAAGGGCAGATAAAGAGCTTCACAGATAAGAAAAAGCTAAAGGAGTTCATCACCACCAATCCAGTATTATATGAAATGCTGAAAGGTATTCTTTAAAAAGAAGAAAAAAGTAAAGATAAAAATTATGAACAACAAATACATATCTATCAACAAGTGATTCTAAAAATCAAGTGAATTAAAAATCTGAGGAACAGAATAAACTGGTGAACATAATAGAACCAGAGGCATAGAATGGGAGTGGATTAATAATTCTCAGGGGGAAAGGGGTGTCTGTGTGGGGGGTATGGGAAGAGACTGGACAAAAATCATACACCTATGGATAAGGACAATGGCGGGGAGGGAACCGGGTGATGGGGAGATATAGGGGAAAAAAGGATAAACAATTGTAATCTGAACAATAAAGATTTATAAAATAAAACAAAACAAACAAACAAAAAACAACAAAATGGACATTCTTGTCTTGTTGACTTAGGGAAAGCTTTCATTCTTTCACTATTGAGTATGACGCTAACTGCGGGCTTTTCATAAATACCTTTTATCACGTTCTATCTTGTTTGTGAGTGTTAATATCATGAGAGGGTGTGAAATGCTCTTTCTGCATGTATTGAGATGATCATGTAGTTCTTTGCTTCATTCTGTAATGTGGTATGTTTTACAATGATTGATTTTCATATGCTGAACAACCATTCATTCCTGAGTTAAATGCCTCGTGGACATAGTGTATAATTTTTTAAAACGTGCTGTTGGATTAGCTTTGGTGGTATTTTATTGAGGAATTTTGTGTATATATTCATAAGAGATATTCGTCTGTACTTTTCTTGTGATACCTGTTTGTCTTTGACATCAGGTTAATGGTGACCTCATGAAATTTATTATAAAGTGTACCTTCTCTGTGATGTCTGCTTTCACCACTCTTATTCAACATAGTACTAGAAGTCCTAGCTACATCAATCAGATAAGAAGAATTAAAAGACATCCAAATTGGAAAAGTGAAAGTAAAGCTGTCATTATTCCCAGATGACATGATATTGTACATAGAAATCCATGAAGACTTAATAAAAAAACTACTAGATCTAATAAATGAATTCAGCAAAGTAGCAGGATACAAAATTGATATCTAGAAGTTGGTAGCATTTTTATACACCAGTAATCAACTCTCAGAAATAGAAACTAAGAAAACAATCCATTTACTATTGTAACAAAAAACATAAGGTTCTTAGGAATAAATTTAACCAAGAAGGTAAAAGACCTGTGCTTGAAAAAGTATAGGACATTGAATAAAGAAATTGAGGAAGATACAAACAAGTGGAAGCTTATACCGTGTTCATGGAATGAAAGAATTAACATCATTAAAATGTCCATACTACCCAAAGCAATCTATAGACTCAACACAATTCCTATTAAAATACCAATGGCATATTTCACAGATCTGGAACAAATATTCCAAAAAATTTATATGGACCCCCCAAAAAGACCCTGATTAGCCTCAGCAATTTTGAGAAAGGAGAGCAAAGTTGGAGGGATCACAATACCTGATATCAAACTATTCTACAAGGCTTTTGTAATCAAAACAGCCTGGTACTGGCATAAGAATAGGCATATAGATCAATGGAACAGAACAGACAACCTAGAAATCAACCCACATCTCTATGGTTAATTAATATTTGACAAAGGAGGCAAGACCATGCAAAGGAGTAAAAATAGTCTCTTTAATAAGTAGTGTTGGGAAAACTATTTCAGTTTATGCAACATAATGAAACTAGACTACTAACTTGCACCATAACAAGAATAAACTCAAAATGGATAAAATACTGAAATGTAAGTCACAAAACCATAAATATCCTAGAAGAAAGCATAGGCAATAAAAATCTCAGACATCTCTTGGAGCAATATTTTGGCAATACATCTCTTAAGGCATGAGAAACAAAGGAAAAAAATGGGACTGCATCAAACTAAAAAGCATCTGCACAGCAAAATAAACCATTAACGAAATGAAAAGGGAACCCACTGTATGGGCGAACATATTTACCAATGAAACATCTGATAAGGGGTGAATTTTAAAAATATATAAAGAACTTATACAACTCAACACCAGGGAGAAAAAAACTCCAATTAAAAAATGGGCAAAGGACCTGAATAGACACTCTCCAAAGTGTGACCAATTGCTGTCTTAGCTGCTTAGAAGAATCTATCTTTGTCTTTCAAGTTTGCTAATAATGTTTTATGTACATTTTTATTTTCTTGGGGATTACAATGAACATCCTAAATTTATAAAATCTAGTTTGAATTGATACCAACTTAGCTTCAACTTTAATCTTTTAAATAATTTATGTCTCTGTTGATTATTCTTACTTGTTCATCCATAGTTTACCTAATTTCCTTTAGTTATTTGTCTATAGTATTTTTCAGCTTTTTGAGCATATTTAAGACAATAAATGTAAGTCTTTGTCTACTAAGTTCAATGTTTGGGCGTCTTCAGAATGGTTTCTGCCCATTTCATTTTTTTTTTCCTGTGAAAAAGTCATACTTTACTCTTTTAAAAATAATTTTATAATTTTCTTGTTGAGATCTGAACAGTTTGAATATTATAATGTAATTATGGAAATCAGATTCTCTCCTCTACATCAAGTATTGCTTTTTTTACTTGATGAAGGCTGCAGTTGTTCATTTGTTTAGTGACTTTACCAAATTGTTACTGGTTCCCCCCCACCCCCCAAAGACTGTATTCCTTGTCATGTGTGCTCACTGAAACTTATGTGTTTTATTTTTGTGGTCAGCCAGAGATTTCCTTCAATGCCTGGACCCAATTGTAAGAGAAAACAATCTTTAAAAGGGTATTCTGACTCTTTAACTTACTTCAACAATACCTATGAATCTGCTTTAACCCTGTGGGTTGAACCAATGGTTAGCTTCTGAGCTGGCCCCTTAGCGAACTCCAAGTAGATAAAAATACAGAACCCTGGTTTTTGGAGGAGAAGGTTCCCATTGTCCACCATGATGCCAGAAAACTACATCATGATCAGGACATTGTCGCTGTGTGTTTTTTTTTTTTTCCAGTGGGGCTTGAGGATTGTGGCTGCTATGAATAATGTTGAAATCCACCAAAATTTACCAGGCACTTTTTTTTTTTTTTTTGGTCAAGCACTCCCCTGTATACTTCAAGTGTTCAACTAGACTGCAGAGTTCTGAAATAGTTTATTCCAAGGGTTCCTACAAGCTCATTAATTGTTTTGGTGGAGGGACTGATTCTAGAGCTTCATCCCTTGCTATCTTCCATGATACCTCTCCCTTTGGACAATAAGTTTTATGGTTGCCCATTTATAATTGCATGACAGGGGCAAGAGAAATAAGGTACACACAAGTTCTTACACAAAATATAAACCATCGGGATTATCAGTAAATATTTATTGACTGCTGAAAGAGTATAAGCTGTCAGGTGAATGCTACAAGGTTTTTCTGGTTTCAGCTCAATAGTCTCCCTGCTTTCCAGGTAGTTTCCATAGTAGCCCAGCATTGGTACAGTGAATGCCTCTGTTGGGAGGGTTGACATGCCACATTGATTTTTCATCCTGCGTTTAGATCCAGGTTATTGTCATTATAACAGGTGACCTGAAAGGTGGAGTCTGTGGAACAGCCTTCTCTCTTACTGCTGACAGGGGTGCCATTTGCCTGTCTTTCTACTTGCTCCCCCTTTTCAAATCTGTGGGTGGGTCATGAACAATTGCTTCATGACTGTGTGCAGTCTGCAGACCTTATGTTGTGTAGGCCTGCTATAGACAATGCTCTTTAATTGGGCAGAAAAGTTGCTGCATTGGCTTCTCTCCCATTTAAAAAAGCTGAGTACACGCTGTTACTGCAGCATTTCCAGGCTATGCCAGCTCGAGGAGCAAGATCCTAGGATTAAAAATCAGACTAGGGGCTCCACATGGTGATAAATAGCACTGCATTTTGACTATTGAGTCTGATTATATTTATAACTGTAAGGGGGTGCTTTTTTGAACGTGGTTTAATATGCACTTACTCATTCTGGAAATTCACTAGATTTCAACTGCTTTTAAAGTCCCACTTAAGATGATTTTCATTAAAGATTTTGGTAAGTACTCAGAAAAGAACAATAGAGTACATTTGGGAAAAATGCTTTCAGTGAGAGATCTTGAGTTGATTGACTGACTCTGTCTCTCTCACACATACTCAGAATGCTACAGGTGATAGCAAATTTAATCTCTTAAAAATGTGAGTGAATAAAAGTGGAAACCTGGAAGTGACCTGTTTTTCTTTGATCTGTATTAAATATGAATAAATCAGTTTTGGTGAAATTAAGTAAAATAATTTCCTTTTTCTATAAGTAACCACATTTTATGGTTGAATATTAAACTCTGGAAAAAGGGGCAGTTGTGATGGAACTATCAAAATATAAGCTATGTCATATGAAAGGATTGCTTATAGTATATTGATAGTATAAAAATTTCTTTAAAAATCTTTTCCTTATAATTAAAATGTCTAAATTATAATCATCTACGAAGAAACAAATAGTTTTAATCTATTCCATGGTTCTCCATGTGATGTTAATGCTATGTACATTAGTATTGATGCTTGAGTTTAATATTACTTTCACTAGCATTAAAATTGCTAACACCATAGCTTTGGTAATGCATATTTGAATATTTAATCATGTTGCTATAAACAGCTTCTCTAATGCTACATTTTCAGTGAATATGATGGGCCTTCTGTTAAGCCATCTTGCTTTCTATTTTCCTGTTGTGTATACAAAGCAAAGTATTCCCACCTGAGATTTCCCCAAAGTTTCACTTTGGAAACAGAACATGATTTGAAAGATGTTTTCTGTTGCATGTTGCTCAAATCAGGTTTTGCTTTGAATCAAGCCAAATGATGAAAACATGGTCCAGCCTTCTTTCCAGCAGAATGCAATTACCTCTAAGGCCTATAGTAAAAAGACCAACTAATTGAGAACACTTGTCTTTGTTTTCAGTTAGCAAATATTTTTATTAAGAATGCCCATTTTTTGAAATTCAAAAAGGTGGGTTTATTTTTTAATGAACGTAAGAGTTGGAAGCTCTGAAAAGTAAAGCAGGTTATCTTCCTCCTCAAGGGGACATATACTAATGCTATGCTCATGTGAAGTAATACTGAGATACCATAAGCAAACAGTAGATGATTCATGTCAGATGGTTCTCCAATAATGTTAGGGGGGGGGGGGAGCAGCTGATGTATGGGATATTGAAGGCAGATTAAGTTGTTAATGTATATTAGTATATTCTTAATTTCCTTTTAATTGAAAAAGACATATTGACTTTAATTAGAACCATTTCACAGGAACTGTCAATTAGCACATGTCAAACTAGTTAATTCAGAACAGAATTCTTTTAATTAGGGTCTGCTTTCCTTTAACTATGGGGCCAATGAAATCAGCCTTTCCTTATCTAGATTTTAAATGTCTCTAAGACATATAATACAAATGTAGACTCTTATCTATTATTAGAAGCCCATATGGATAACATTAAAATGATGATGCTGGCATTGTTCATGCAGCACAAATCAGAGTCCCTTTATGACTGTTAGGAAAAAAATGGCTTTGAACAAAGACTATTTTAAATACCAGATTTATCCTACTTTAAAGAGACTACAAAATTTATGACATGCATGTTCACATTTAAAGTATTATTTAATACGTCTGCTCAAATAAATGGGCCTATTCAAACGTTTTGTGTGTTCTATCAGCTGAAGACACATAAAACATTGTCAAGCCATACAGCAACGTTTTTTTCCTTAAATGAACTGTAATCAAAAAAGGGAAAACAGACTGAATGATTTTTTTTTTTTGCACAACATAAAAATAGCATTAACTTTCATTGCATCCAAAGATTTAATACTATAGTTGATACAGTGACTAAACCACTAGTAGTGGGCTAATGTGATCTTAGTAATCAGACAGTGTAAAATCTGAAACTTAGCTCTTGCTTAATGTACTGATGTGGAATTGTAGCATTTTAGTTGCAGTTGGTATGAGGACGGACACATACAGTGAGCTTGGGGGGCGGGGCTATATGGTTTTCACCTACAAATAGGTATGCTCAGAATTAAAAGAAGATTTTAAGTGAGATGTAAAGGGAGAATTAATGTGAAATCTAGCCTACTTTATTATGTGAGGTTTAGCCACTATTTTACTGAGTTATACCAAGCAAGTATTCTGAAATTCAATAACAGTAATATTTAATAAGCTAAACTCTGGATTCCACGAGAATTATCTAGAGACGTATTTTATGTACTCTGGTAGTGTTCAGTTCTAAAGTGTGCTGTACTATGACCGTCAGTGGCTGCATTTGTGCCAGTTGAACTAAATGAAGAATTGTAGCAGTCTTTTAATCTTTTAATTTTGTTTAACATAGGCAAAACAACTAGGGCAACAAACAAACAGATGGAAAAACACACAACCAAAAGCTCCTTTGTTTTTATTCCAGAGTTGACCTTTCTCTTCTGAACTATGTCTAGAGGTGCCTTTGCTCTCTACTTTGTGTTTGAGAAGCACAACCTGTATTCAGCATGTCTATATACATATATATATTTTAATCCTCACCCGAGGATATTTTTTCCACTGATTTCTAGAGAGAGTGGAAGGGAGGGAGGAGAGGGAGAAAGAGGGGGCGGGAGAGAGAGACAGAGAAAAAAACCCATCGATGTGAGAGAGACGCATTGATTGGTTGCTTCCACACTATCCCCTACTGGGGCTGGGGAACCTGCACCTGAGGTATGCGCCCTTGACTGGGAATTGAACCTGCAACCCTTCGGTACACGGGCCGACGCTCTAACCATTGAGCAAACTGGCCAGGGTAGCATGTCCATATTTTATTTAGTTCTATATCTTTGAACACTTTTTTAAAAAAATCTTTATTTGTTCAGATTATTACAATTGTTTCTCCTTTTACCCCCCCATATCTCCCCTCCACCCTGTTCCCACCCCGCCTCCTCACCTCCCCGCCGCTGTCCTCATCCATAGTTGTATGATTTTTGTCCAGTCTCTTCCCGTACCCCCCACACAGACACCCCTTTCCCAGAGAATTATCAATCCACTCCCATTCTATGCCCCTGATTCTATTATGTTCATCAGTTTATTCTGTTCCTCAGATTTTTAATTCACTTGACTTTTAGAATCACTTGTTGATAGATATGTATTTGTTGTTCATAATTTTTATCTTTACTTTTTTCTTCTTTTTAAAGAATACCTTTCAGCATTTCATATAATACTGGTTTGGTGTTGATGAACTTCTTTAACTTTTTCTTATCTGTGAAGCTCTTTATCTGCCCTTCAATTCTGAATGATAACTTTGCTGGGTAGAGTAATCTTGGTTGTAGGTTCTTGCTATTCATCACTTTGAATATTTCTTGCCATTCCCATCTGGCCTGCATAGTTTCTGTTGAGAAATCAGCTGGCCTTAACTTGGTTTAATCATCTTGATGGTATAGATGGTGTAGGTTTTATATATTGATGAAAATAGGTATTTAGATAATATGTTTGTGAATGAAAACCACCGTTATTTAATTCTGATGACAGATTAAATTATTAGGAGCTATGATTTGAAATAGTTTTATCCAAATAGGAAAATTCTAGAAATCACTGTAGTGCTTCATTTAAAAGGAAGTAACTTTCAGATTAAATTTTTAATTGCTTGATTTTAAGAGTTAAAATGCAAAATTGTGAAATTATTTTATCCACTTCTAGATCCTTAATATAGTATTGAGATTTTTAGGGACTACATACCACACTCTAAGCATGGTATTACTGTTTATTTTGTGTAGAAGTAACCATCCCCTTCCCCCCCCCTTTTTTTACCTAATGATCAACAGTTGTCTAATATTAATATTATAATTTGGTAAATATAAATTTTTATTATCTTAAGTGATACTGTGTTTAGCTTTTGGAAGTGACAGGGAGATACTTATTGATACTTATTTGTTTCTATTTTTACTTTTGTTGGTTGTCTCAGGTTAGTTTGGTTCGATACCACAAGTATTTATTCATACCTGTTATTTCCAGAAACAGTTAATATTAGACATTATCCTGTTGAACATTAGTTAAAACATTTATTTGTCTTTCTTTTAACTATGAGGAATCTGTTAAAAACTATTAATTCTAGTAGTTTTTGTGTGGAGTCTTTAAAGTTTTCTATGTACAATATCATGTCATCTGCAAATAACTTTACTTCCTTCTTTACAAGTTGGATGCCTTTTATCTCTTCTTGCCCGATCACTGTGGCTAGGACTTCCAGCACAATGTTGACATTCCTGTCTTGTTCCTGATTTTAAGTGAAAGGTCTTTTGACTATTGAGTATGATGTTGGCGGTAGGTTTGCCATATATGGCCTTGATTATATTGAGGTATGATCCCTCTATTATCACTTTGCTGAGCGTTTTTATCTTAAATGGGTGCTGGATTTTATAGAATGTTTTTTCTGCATCCATTGATATGATCATGTGATTTTTATCCTTCATTTTGTTTATGTGATGTATCACGCTTATGTGATGTATCATGCTTGATTTGTGAATATTGTACCAGCCTCGCAACCCCAGGATAAATCCCATTTGGTCATGTTTTATGATCTTTTAAATGTGTTGCTGGATCTGATTTGCTAATATTTTTCTTGAGAATTTCAGCATTTATGTTCATCAGGGATATTGGCCTATAATTTTCTTTCTTTGTTGTGTCTTTATCTGGTTTTGGAATTAGGATAATGCTGGCCTTGTAAAAAGAATTTTAAAGTCTTCCCTCATTTTGAAATTTTTGGAATAGTTTGAGGAGGATAGGTGCTATTTTTTCTTTGGGTGTTTGATAAAATTCACCTGTGAAGCTATTTGGTCCAGGACTTTTGTTTGGTGGGAGTTTTTTGATCACTGCTTCCATTTCATTGGTTGTTATTGGTCTATTCAGGTTTTCTGATTCTCCTGATTCAGTTTTGGAAGGTTGTATATTTCTAGGAATTTGTCCGTTATGCCCAGGTTGTCCAGTTTCTTGGCATATAATTGTTCATAGTGTTTTCTTACAATCCTTTGTATTTCTGTGATGTCAGTTGTTACTTCATCTCTTTCGTTTCTGATTTTATTTATTTGGGTCCTGTCTCTTTGTTTCTTGATGGGCTCATTAGCTAATGAACCTAGCTAAAGGTTCATTAGTCTGTTTATTGTTTCAAAGAACCAGCACTTGGCTTCATTAATCTCTTGCATTATTATTATTATTATTATTATTCTCTATGTCATTTATTTCTGCGCTCATCTTTATTATTCCCTTCCTTCTACATACACTGGGCTTTTCTTGTTGTTCTTTTTCTAGTTCTTTTAGGTGAGATTTTTCTTGCTTCTTGTGTCAGGCATGAAATACCATGAACTCTCCTCTCAGGACTGCTTTTGCTGTGTCCAATAGATTTTCATTTGTTTCCAGGTAAATTTTTATTTATTCCTTTATCTCAATTGTAATCCATTATTGTTTAACTAGAGGCCCAATGCACAAATTCGTGCAAAGACCTTGGCTCCGGCCCCTGCCTGCTACCGCAGCCAGGGGCCTCTGTCGCCTCTGCCATGGCCCCCATCTGCTGTGGCTTTGTCCGGAAGGAAGGACGTCCAGAAGGACATCCGGTCTAATTAGCATATTATACTTTTATTATTACTAGAGGCCTGGTGTACAAAATTCGTGGGGGTGTGTCCCTCAGCCCAGTCTGCACCCTCTCCAATCTGGGACCCCTTGAGGGAAGTCGGACATCCCTCTCACAATCCAGGACTGCTGGCTCCCAACTGCTCGCCTGCCTGCCTTCCTGATTGCCCCTAACCGCTTCTGCCTGCCAGCCTGATCACCCCCCAACCACTCCCCTGCCAGCCTGATTGATGCCTAACTGCTCCCCTGCCAGCCTGTTTGCCCCTAACTGCCCTCCCCTGCAGGTCTGGTCCCCACCAACTGCTCTCCCCTGCAGGCCTAGGTCTTCCCCAATTGCCTTTCCCTGCAGGCCCAGTTGCCCCCAACTTCTCTCCTCTGCTGGCCTGGTCCCCCCCAACTACCCTCCCCTGCAGGCTTGATCACCCCCAACTGCCCTCCCTTACAGGCCTGGTCCCTCCCAACTGCCCTCCCCTGCTGGTCTGATTGCCCACAACTGCCTTCTCTTGCAGGCCTGGTCCCTCCCAACTGCCCTCCCCTG
Source organism: Cnephaeus nilssonii (assembly GCF_951640355.1). NCBI lineage: Eukaryota > Metazoa > Chordata > Mammalia > Chiroptera > Vespertilionidae > Cnephaeus > Cnephaeus nilssonii. Next base: position 62,942,131 of record NC_137073.1, read on the forward strand.
CTGGCCATCTTGTGGGGGCCATCTTGTGTCCACATGGGGGCAGCCATCTTGTGTGTCGGAGTGATGGTCAATTTGCATATTACTCTTTTATTAGATAGGATAGATAACATGCTAGCTAGTCTCCATGCATTTGAATGTTTTGAGTTTTTTATTTTATTTATTTACTTATTTAATTCTTTATTGTCGAAAGTATTACATATGTGTCTTTTTCCTCTCATTGACCTCTGCCAACTTGCTCCTGCCCCCCTCCAGTTGAGTTTTTAAATTGTACTTGATTTCTAGTTTCATGTCATTGTGATCCAAGAAGATGCTTGATATGATTTGTATTCTTGAATTCGTAGGGACTTATTTTGTGTCCTAACATGTGCATCTTTGAAAATGTTCCATGTGCACTTGAGAAGAATGTATATTCTGCTGCTTTCGGATGAAATGTTTTGTAAATATCTATTAAATCCATCTGATCTAGTATGTCATTTAAGGTCACTGTTTCGTTATTCATTTTCTGTGTAGAAGATCTATCCAGTGATGTCAGTGGGGTCGTAAAGTCCCTTATTATGGCTGTATTGCTGTTGATCTCTCCCTTAAAGTCCACCAAGAATTTTTTAAAAAAATATTTAGGTGCTCCTATATTGGCAGCATATACGTTTCCCAGGGTTATATCTTCTTGTTGGATTGATCCTTTAGTATTATATACTGTCCTTTGTCTCTTTTATGGCCTTTGTCTTGAAGTCTGTTTTGTCAGATATAAGTATTGCTACCCCAGCTTTTTTTCATTTCCATTTGCATGGAATATTTTTTCCCATCCCTTCACTTTTTTGGCAAATTGATTCTTTTTTAACTGATTCAATTTGTTACTAATTTAGGAAGAGGCCGAGTAACACTCTAATGACTCATGTGAAATTGCCTGGAATTAAAAAAAATATAGCTTTTAATTTAAAAGTAATGTTCAAAGTAATATTTGGTATAAGTGGTAACTGGTTTGCCAATTTGACATAATCTTATCTTGATTTTTGTTTGTGTTATAAGGTCTCTTCTGGGCTAATTTCTGTAGTAACTTTTTATCGGAACATGAGATTCTTCTAATGTGCAATTAAAGTCTTTGCATTATTGGCAATATACTTTATAGAGAAACTTAGGGGTAAAAATCAGCTCATTTTATTTTGTAGTAAAATCAGAAATAGGAAAAATATGCTAACATGATAATATCTAATGAGGGAAATGTTCCATGCAGATGTCTGTTTTTCTATTAATCCCTAAAATGACTGTGTGCTTTTATTTATATGAGTAACATAAGATACAAACATGTTATTAGGAATATATCCACTTCTAAAAAAGTTAAACACCATATGAGTTTAGAATTTTAATAAATTGTTTTAAAAGTGATTTAAATCTTTAGATAATGTAAGATTTGAGATTTCAACAAAGATATAACATCTATGTATGCTACTTCTGAGAGTTATTTAGGTATTTTTTTCTTGTTCATCTGCATTTAATACAGCTTTTAACATAAGGAAATGAGAACTGGGTCTTGAATGATGAATCTTTTATGGGTACAGAGAAATATTTTCCTTAGTTATTTTTGAAGTCTCCATCTAGGCACACTGGTAATTTTATTTTTATTATAGTATGTAGATAATAGGGTCATATGTTCTCAAGCTATCACAGAGGGCATGTTAAAGGAAAAGAGAAAACATAATTTTTGTTTTTGCTGTTGTCATTAGGAATTTTCATATTTTCTTTGTACATTGGGCACCTTTTCATGTTTATTGTACTATGCTGATAGTAATGTCAGATTTCATTAAGCTAACACCAAGTTAGTGAACATGAAAAGCAGAATATTTTGCTATTAGTATTGTTCTAGATTTTTGTCCTTTAAGTACTGACTTTTTATGGGTTATAATTTATTTTACAATGTGAATTCTTTAGGAAGATGTACTAGTGTTTTGTCTTAAGCTACATTAGGCTGCTAACATAAATTTGAACCTATCCCTTCACTATTAGTAAATATGTTGTGGAACTGATACAAATGATTACAAGCAATTCTTACATTCTGTACTTTCACATTTTATATTGAATACTAGAGGCCCGTTGCACGATATTTGTGCAAGAATAGGCCTTCCTTCCACTGGCTTCACTTCCAGCTGCCTGGGAGCTGGCAAGTCCTCGCTTCTGTCCAGAGCACTGCTCCTGTAGCTCCCTCCTCCCCCCCTCCCTCTCATAGCAGGCATCCCGCCCCTCCCGGCCACTCCGTGCCTGCATATGCAAATTAACCCACCATCTTTGTTGGGTTAATTTGCATACTCACTCTGATTGGCTGTGGGCATAGCAGAGGTATGGTCAGTTTACATGTTTGCCTATTTTTAGGTAAGATATGTCAGTGAATTCACAGCTTTGGTGAGGGGTGGAGAGAGACATATCTATATATATAAAAGGCTAAGCGACTGGCCGTCTGACTGGTAGCTATGACACGCAATGACCATCAGGGGCAGACGCTCAACTCATGAGCTGCCAAGCTGTGGTGACTTGGGAGCAGCAGTTCTCGGGTGACGCACCCTGGAACCAGAGAGGAGGGAGCCCGATTCCGGGGTGCGTCACCCAAGGACTGCCCTCTCACAATCCAGGACCCCTTGGGGAATGTCGGAGAGCCAGTTTGGGCCAATCCCCAGAGGCCAGGCTGAGGGACCCCACCTGCTGGAGGGACCCTGCTCACTCCGCCGACGCCCTTTTAGCCGAGGCGCCACCCCAGGTGCAGCCGGCCGGGGGAGGGACTGCGGGAGGTTGGCTCCAGGGTGTGTCCAGCCCATCTCGCCCAGTCCTGCCCCACCGGCCACCTTCTAATTAATTTCCTTTCAATGTGAACGAATCCACACACACACACATATATATTGTTTCAGCCTTTTACATGGGTATTAGCATCCTTCAGTTTTAGAATTAAGAAAAATGAATAATAAAGTTGCACTGCTAGTTATACACATTTTACACTAACCCTATCAGACTTCATAGTACTCTAGACTTGAATGTACAATTAGAGAGACAGGGAATGTGGGTATGGGAAATTGGAAAGATGAAACAGGGAAAGACATGGAGAAGATGAATACTCTTGGCTTTTGATAATTAATTTATAGAATTAACTTACTTTTCTCTTAAGTCTTGAACTTATGGTTATTATTGGAATTAATTTAAGCATAGTTACCAATATAATGGAATAAATTATTTAAGACTGGGTATCTTGTTAGTTATTGAATATATTGATTAACTCTAAGTAGGTCATCATGTAGTTTATAAATCTTAATGCCTTATCACTTATACATATGCTTGATATTTAAAAAATTAAACCCATGTTTTTTTGCTTTGATTTTTCTTTGTTCCCTAGGATTAATGGGAAAAACATGAACTTCACAATGAATTTCTCCTAAAATGTTGATTTACAATTTACTTTCTCAAGATTCATTTTGAATTACAGAAATCATCTACTGTAAACTCCTACAGAAGGATTTCAAAATGAGTAAGTCAACCTTCTGAATTTTCAGAGGTACTTGACTGAAATTAATAGATATTATGTTAGTTGCTGCTAATGTATTAGGAATTATTCTTCAAAGAGTACACTTAAACACTAAGCTCAGTGTCATTTGGTGAGGGGTGGGTTGAGGCATATATACACAATTATTTATAAGCCTTATGGGACTGCTTGCCAGTTTTCATTTATTTTGATAAGCACCAGGATCAACTTAATTAAAAAAAAAAGATAATGCCAGGCTTAAATTTTTGGCAAATATATGTTAGTGGATGTGGCATAGTTTTTTGTAATGGAATGTGAGATAGAAGTCAAACATGTTGTCTGTTGTATAACACTGCCTATAGTTAACAATATATTATTATGCACAAAATATGTTAAGAGGGTAGATCTCATGTTATGGAGAGAGAGGAAAGGAGAGGGAAAAGGAGAAGAAGAGAGAGAGAGAGAGAGAGAGAGAGAGAGAGAGAGAGAGAGAGAGAGAGAGAGAACACTGACATGAGAGACATTGATTGGTTGCCTCCTGTATGCATCCCCAGGGATCAAATCCACAACCTAGGTATGTGCCCGAATCGGGAATTGAATCTGCAACCTTTTTAGTGTATGGAACAATGCTCCAACTAACTGAGCCACCCAGCTAGGGCTCTGTGTCACTTTATACCAGGCAATGTTCCAGGCTCTGGAGATATAATATAGTCAGTGAGATGAAGTCTCAATCCTCATGGATCTTACATTGCAACAGATGAATAAATGTATATTTGATTTGTTATGGGGGGGAAAGCGGATGCAGGGGATAGAAAAGAACAGAGTATGTTACTTTGGAAAGGGTAGTCAAGGAAGTTTTCTCAACAGGGGTGATATTTAACTAGGAATATGAATGAAGTGTGGGGAACAAATATGTCAGTTTCAGGGCAGTATGTGCCTGGCAGGAAGATGAGTTAAGTGTAAAGGCATATGCTTGGTGTGTTCAAGGATCATCAAGAAGCACAGTGGATGGAGGGGAGAGTGGTAGGAAATGAGGGTAAGACTGGCTGATAGACCACAATGAAGTAATAGGATTTTATTCTAAATGTCATCACACTTAGAGACTTGAGAGCAGAGAGGCAATATGGACTCATTTCACTCAAGAAATACTTTCTTATATAAAAGCAGAGCTGCAAAGTATCAGGAGAAGGCTTAGGCACTTACCCAGTTGCATTTATTAATATAAAGAGTGTAGTAGGAATGGGACGTGGTTGTTCAAGGACAGCTTGCACTATTGTACCTTTGGAAGAGTACACAGTACCGTGATGGGATAGGTGATTGTTTTCCTAGAAAGAGTTCATTGATTAGCTCTTTCAGAGGCGATTAGAAGTGAAGTCAGTGGTGGCTAACCAGCAAATATTTTTGTATAAGACATTGGGTAGATGCTTTTGAAAATGTTAGCCTGTGCAGGTATTTGTCCCCATTTTACAGAGAAGAAAACTGAACCTCAGAGGTCCTATTGTGCCACAGCTGCTGGAAGCACTTGGCTAATTATCAGAATACTCACACTAAAGTACACACTTTGCCTGAATTATTGGGGTAATTGCAATAGTGTAGATCTAGGTATTAATCATGATTAACTAGGCAATTAAATATCTAAGAATATACTAAAGGGGTAATTGAAAAGACTTATCTTCTATTTTAAAACACACACTTTCTAATTATTTTCTGGAAATTAAAGGACTACGTGGTTATTTTTTAAAAATGAGAAAATATAATTTTACACACACACACACACACACATACATACACGCACACACACACATTGTGACAACTTCTGCTTCTTCTTTGTTAATGCCTCAAACCTATACTTTTTATGATATAAGCCAATAAATTCTGGTTGTATTGTTATTGTATTTATTTAAATAGTTGAAGAATGAATGAGTTTTAATCACTTTGTTCTTGAAAACCAGTTTGGGAAACTTAGTAAATGTGTTTGATAGCTGAGTTTATCAAGTAAAATTGTTACAGAGGTCATCTGAAGGGCTTATTTCTTCAGATGATCTCTGTAGTCCAAGTAGTAGTGATTCAGAGTCTTATGCTCTTGTGGCCTATCTGTAGAGCATATTATCAAATTCAATATTTATTTGGTATAATTCATCTAAAGAAAGTAAATAAAACAAAATGATTCCCCATCCCTTGATAACCTCCTTGCCTACAGCAGACTATGGAAATGTATCTCAGTCTACAATGTCAGATGTTCAAAGTATGCTTTTTGTTATTTTTTTTATAACTCAGTTTCTGTTTTTGAACCCATATTCTGCACAGATGGCTGAAATTGTAATGTTAGTGAGGGATCTCTTACCCTTTCCTAGTGCTCTGTTAATTCTTGGGTGGAGGTGGTGGGTCCTAATAGACATCTCCATCTTTCCATAGTGGTGGCATCTGTTGAAATATTCATCCTTCATTTTGTTTCTGAAGTTAGTTGGTCATCACCCATTGCTGCTGACTTAGCCTACATTCTCATCCGCAAGGTTTTAGCTGGCAGAGCAATTCTCCCTGCAATTTTCATGCTATTGATTAGAGTGCGATCTTTCTCTGGTCCCCAAACTCTAATAAGACCATGGAGAATTCTCTGAGAGTGCTACTTGTCTAAGTCTCTTTGGGGCTGGATGGGGCCTGGGGAATGCAATGAGGCTAATAACCTTGTTTGCCTCTCACAGTATCCATCCAGTTCTGTGTGATCTTCCTGCCTCCTGTGTCTAGGACATGGGATGCAGATTGCCTCTGTTCTTTTGTAAAAACAGTCTATCTATTGTTCCTTTGATTCTTCTTTTCCTTCTTCCAGGGAATTTTCTTCAAGTCTGGGAGACGAGAAAGTCTTTTTTTTTTTTTTTTAAGATGTTTTAAATCTGTGTTCTTTGCCAGATGCTGTAAATCCATAGGCTGAATTTGACCTACAGAAGTGCTTTTTGCTTGGGAATTATTTCAAAAATTTGGAAAGTTCATATAAAAAGCTTAATTTCTAGATTTCTCGTTTAAAGAAATAAGTATCACTCAAAGCACTTTTAATTCTATTATCTCATTTTTATATGTTTTTATTGATTTCAGAGAGAGGAAGGGAGAAGGAGAGAAGATAGAAACATCAATGATGACAGAGAATCATTGATCAGCTGCCTCCTGCATGCCCCCCACTGGGGATAGAGCCTGCAACCCAGGCATGTGCCTGACTGGAATTGAATCGTGACCTCCTGGTTCATGAGTCTGTGCTCAACCCTGAGCCCTATGGGCTGGACAGATTTCTTTCTTTTTTCTCTTTTTTTAAATTGAAAAATAAAATAATTATTTTTCTTTTATATATATATATATATTTTTTTTCTTTATTGATTAAGGTATTATATATGTGTCCTTATCCCACCATTGGCCCCCCCCAATCCCCTCACTCATGCTCTCACCCCCCGGTTGTCTGTGTCCATTTATTAAGCCTATATGCATGCATACAAGTCCTTTGGTTGATCTCTCCCCCTTACCCGCCTCTCCCCTATCTTCCCTTTGAGGTTTGATGGTCTGATCGATGTTTCTCTGTCTCTGGATCTGTTTTTGTTCATCAGTTTATGTTATTCATTATATTCTGCAAATGAGTGAGATCATGTGATATTTATCTTTCTCTGACTGGCATATTTCACTTAGCATAATGCTCTTCAGTTCCATCCATGCTATTGCAAATGGTAAGAATTCCTTCTTTTTTACTGCAGTGTAGTATTCCATTGTGTAGATGTACCATCATTTTTTAATCCACTCATCTGCTGATGGGCACTTAGGCTGTTTCCAAATCTTAGCTATTATAAATTGTGCTGCTATGAACATAGGGGTACATATATCCTCTCTGATTGGTGTTTCTAGTTTCTTGGGATATATTCCTAAAAGTGGGATCACTGGGTCAAACGGGAGTTCCATTTTTAGTTTTTTGAGAAACTCCATACTGTTCCCCACAGTGGCTGCACCAGTCTGCATTCCCACCAGCAGTGCACGAGAGTGCCTTTTTCTCCGCATCCTCGCCAACACTTGTTATTTGTTGATGATAGCCATTCTGACAGGTGTGAGATGGTACCGTATTGTTGTTTTGATTTGGGCAGATTTCTTTTTGGGAAAAAGTGATCTGACAACACTGGAACCAAATTTCCGTATGGTAAAAGTCAACTGGAGCTTCATAGTGGCTCCTTACAGGGTTTGCTCTCTCTTGTCCCCACATTCTCTTTTGTTTACTCTGCTTCCATTTTCTGAAACAGATTTTTAGAGTTGATATTTATACCTTAAATGTTTGGTAGAAATTGTAAGTGAAGCCATCTAGACTTGGAGTTTTCTTTGTGGTAAAATTTTAAATATGTAGAACTACTCAGCTTTGGTAATTTATTTCTTTCAGGTAATTTGTCCATTTCATCTAAATTTCCAAATTTACTAGCATAAAATAATTCATGATTTTATCTTTCTATTGTCTTTTGTTTATAATATCTATGGTGATTTCTTCTTTTCCATTTTTGTTCTTGGTAATTTTTTTTCTTGACCAGTTCTAGCTAGTTTATCAATTTTATCAGTCTTTTCAAAGAGCTGGCTTTTTATTTCATTGCTTGGACAACACCCAACTACCTGAGCCACAATGACCAGGTCCCAAATTTTTTACAGAACATTAATGTCCTATCACAGGTTAAGAGGTTTATTAAAAGAGTTCCATTGTTAAATAAGTTTGACAAACATTGCTTCCTATATCTTTCTATTGAATATTCACTATGCACATAAAGGTTCTAAGAAATTTTTAGTAACGAAATCTATTTGATTTTGTTTGTCTCATCACTTCCCACACTTTGTTGACTAGACTCCTAACCACTTTCTACTCATGAACTCCTCCGGACATCTCTTGAGACATGAGTGTTCCAGAGAACACAGTTTTGGAAATGCAGCCTACTTAAGGTGAAAACTATCCTTCAATTACATTGTAGCTATATTTGGCCTATCCTAATATATAAAAAGCCAGGGACCATGATGACCTAAATGACCAGACAGATGACCGAACAGCAGGCTGCATGGGGCAACCAGGCCAGCAGGGGCAATGGGGTTAGCGAGGGACGACTAAAAAACTGAACAGCAGGCTGTGTGGGGCAACCAGGCTGGCAGGGGGGGCAGTTGGGGGCGACCTGACCGGCAGGGGGGGCAGTTAGGGGCAATCAGGCTGGCAAGCAAAGGCAGTTAGGGGTGATCAGGCTGGCAGGGAGGGCAGTTTAGGGGCAATCAGGCAGGCAGGTGAGCACTTAGGAGCCAGCAGTCCCAGATTGTGAGAGGAATGTCCGACTGCTGGTTTAGGCCCCATCCCCAGGATCTGGCCTAAACCAGCAATCAGACATCCCCTGAGGGGTCCCAATTTGGAGAGGGTGCAGGCTGGGCTAAGGGGACCCCCCCTCCCCAGGCATGAATTTTGTGCACCGGGCCTCTAATAGAGTTATAAATGTTAAAAGTTGGTTGAGAGTATGGAAATATTTGGCCAAGTGTAGACTCTATTCAAATCAAATTAGTAATTTTGAGTTACAAGTTTTTAGAGCAACTTTCTTTCTCCAAATGCATTATAAAATGTGTTTCAATGTATTATAAAGCTCAATATTATAAAGCATTTTAGAGCACTCTTATAAAAAACACACCTTTTGATGTGTGGAGTGTAAATGAACCAGAAACACATGAAATAAATTGTTTTTGAAATATACCTGTGTACAAATTTTGAGAAATGGCTTAAAATGTGTTTTGTCCAAATGTGTTTTGGGTTTTGCTAAATTAAGACATTAAAAAGTTTAGGATATATATGATCCTCATGAAAAGTCATCCATTCCTAACTTAAAATTCTAGAAATGAATTATAAAATGAATATTTGTGTTTAGAAGGTGCTTAACGGATCTTGACATACTGCAAACAAGTTTTTTGAGGTTATTAAAGTTTATTCACAACCATTCTTGATAGTCTATCAAAACTATCTACTGTTGGTAGAATCTTATATAATGAGGTAGGTCATCATTTTGTGGCTTGTAAATATTTACTTATTTACCATGTTGAAAAATGTGTTGATTCTGCTTTGCTGAAGCATCTTACTTAAAAGATTTGTTATCTAATTTAATAAAAAACAAACATGGAAGGAAAAAGTCAGCCACCCTATATGCCCTCATTGTAGCAGTTGAAAATAATATCCTTTTGAAAGTTTTTAGTATGTTAGTAGTTTTAGAAACAGACTCGTTAAGTATTGAAAAACTTAAGACCTGCTAAGAAACTGATAGTAGTAACCACTTATTGAGTTTGCTTTGGGCAAGCTCAGGAATTTACAGAACTTGCTGTGTATTTTAGCAAGGACACCTTTAACCCTAATCTATGAAATCCAGTCATGTTGAATTGTATTATTGATGCAGTGTGCTCAGGGAAAATGCAGTTTCTCTGCTGAATGTGAGTGAAAGCACTTGATTATTTGTAAAGCATATGGCTGTCTCTTCCATGTTGGTTGTTATCTATGATACTTGCTGAAGGTTTTCTAAAGACTTAATTGGGAAAAGGAAATGATGAGTGTTATATAGTTAAAAAGACTTTCTTTTAGAGAGTGTTCCATAGGAAAAGAAAAATAGTTCTACATTATTTTTATTTATTATTGCTTTTATATAGGAGAAAACAACTTTCAAATTAGATTAATTCAAAGCAAAGTGATAGAGAAGTAGATGTATTATATGAAATAAGGAAGTGAATTGAATAAGGAATCAAAGAAATCAGAAGCAGCAGGGTGGGTAACATCTACTTTGTTTCCATTACCCAGAAATACTATGTGTACACCAGCAAAAACACTTTAGAAAGTTTGTCAATCCACTAGGGTAAAATAAGCCAGTAAAGGTTAAGATCATGCTTCTGACTTGCACCTAATTGTCATCTTAAATCTTGCTTTGAAATGAAGCATTAGGAATGAAGAGGTTACTGTCGAAGGGGTTTTCAAATAGTGCTTTAAATATAATGAAGGTGGTCAGGGAATGCCTCCTGAGAAGGGGCTGTTGAGCTATGACTTGAAGATTGGGGAGTGAGCCCTTCAGGTACATGGGAAGGAGGTTCCCAGGCAAAGGGCACAGTGGATGCACATGAGCATACCTGGCAGGTTGGAGGGACATCATGTTGGCCAATGTGGCCACAGAAACAAAGGAGTTACCATCATTTATTCTTAGTCTTCTCTATATTCTAGGTACTTTTATACAAACCTGACTCAAAATAAGGAAAATTGGAGAAAAAATGTTTGTTTTTGTCAAAGTGGGTTTCAAACTTTATATATATACTAGAGGTCCAGTGCATGAAATTCCTGCACAGAGGGGGGTTCCTCAGCCTGGCCTGCACCCTCTCCAATATGGGACCCCTCAGGGGATGTCTGACTGCCGGTTTAGGCCTGATCCTTGTGGACAGACATCCCTCTCGCAATCTGGGATGACTGGCTCCTAACCACTCGCCTGCCTGCTGGCCTGATCACCCCTACCTTGCCCCCATGCTGGCCTGGTCGCCCCTACCTTGCCCCCCTTCTGGCCTGATCTCACCACCAACTGCCCTCCCCTGCCGGCCTGATCTGGCCCCCAACTGCCCTCCCCTGCCAGCCTGATCTCACCCCCAATTGCCATCTCCTGCCAGCCTGATCACCCCTAACTGCCTCTGCCTCAGCCCCCACCATCATGTCTTTGTCCAGAAGGAAGTTGGACGTCTGGAAGATGGCTGGTAGACGCGGTCTAATGAGCATATTACCCTTTTATTAGTATAGATAGATTATATAGGATAGGATTGCTTAAATGGAGGAGGGAGGAAAGCCTTTTTTAGCAGGAGGAGATGCTCTTGGTAGACAAAAACACATAATCCCTATATCTGGACTGATAGCCAGCCATATGCACTATACTGCCAAACCGGTCATTAAAAAATTGAATCACTTTCTTACACCTTACACCAAACAGCTGTTGCCCTTAAAATCCCTCCTCAGCCCGCCCCCACCTTAGGTTCTGCCTTCGCAGTTAACCCAGAGTAGGTTCTGATTGGTTGGTTTCTGTGCCAGTCAGCATCAAAAGCTCCACCTCCTAGGCAGCCATTGGCTCCTCACAGTTCACCTAGATTTGGTTCTGATTGGTTGGTTTCTATGCCAGTTAGCATGTCCAGGCCTATCTCAGGGCCTGATCATATTGGCGGGGCTGATCAGCAGCCACCCCAGGCTGCTGGCAAGCGGGCTGAACTGCTGACCTCTGGGAGAGAGAGAGTGCCTTGCCAGCAACCGCTGCCTCTGCTGATCAGCCCCGCCTCTCTCTCTCTCTGAGAGGTCAGCAGTTCAGCCCACTTGCCTGCTATGTGTGCAGCCTGGCGTTCAGTTGAGCCTTTGGTCGTTTTCAATGTTATGACCCTGGATCTTTATATATATAGACATTCACAAGAGCCACATGACTTGAAGTCTATTTATTCAATTCCTCTGATTTTTCCAATTTTTATGCCTTTTACTTATTCTCATCTGATTGCTATGGCTAGAACTTCCAGTAATATATTGAATAAGGTATAAAAGCAGACATCCTGGTCTTGTTCCTGATCTTAAGGGAAATGCTAGTAGTTTTTGCCCATTGAGTATGAGGTTGGCTGTGGTTTTGTCATATATGGCCTTTATGGTGTTAAGGTATCTTCTTTTTATTCCTCATTTGCTGAAAGTTTTTATCAGAAATGGATGTTGGAATTTATCAAATATTTTTTCTGCATCGATTAATATGACCATGTGATTTTTATCCTTCATTTTTTTTATGTGGTGTATCACGTATTGATTTGCAGATATTGTATCAACCTTGCATCCCTGGACTAAATCCCATTTGATGATGGTGTATGATCTTTTCCATGTACTGATGAATCCGGTTTGCTATTTTGTTTAGGATTTTAACACCTATGTTCATTAGGGTTATTGGCCTATAATTTTCTTTCTTTGTTGTGTCTTTATCTGGTTTTGGAATTAGGATAATGTTGGCCTCATAAAATGACTTTGAGAGTCTTCCCTCCTCTTGCATTTTTTTTGGGAATAGTTTGAGGAACATAGGTGTTAGTTCTTCTTTGAAAGTTGAGTAAAATTCGCCTATGAAACCATCTGGTCCAGGACTTTTGTTTGCTGGGAGTTTCTTGATTACTGCTTTGATTTCATGTGAGTTTCAAACTTTTAAAAGCATTGTTTGGAAACCAATCTCAAATATCAATAAATAAAAATGATGTTTCAGCTCAAAAAATGATAGGGACATGTCAAAAACTCACAGGAATCAGAATAAAGAAGTTTCCACTGGCCAAATCAGAGACATTTTGAGCTTCAAAATAATGAGGTCAATAAGTTTTAATTCATTAAATTAAAAAATTCTTGAGTCCACACTTAAACAAATACTAGTATAATGGAATAGAATACCAACCATTAAGTGTGAGAGAAGTGGTAAATGCAACCATTTTAACTATCATACAAGAATCATCGGTGGAAGGTAAAACCAGTGGGTGAGAATCTATTGAGGACAGAGATATTTATAGTCTTAGAAGTATCTCTCCATGAGTTACTCTTTAATTACAAAGAAAAATAGGAACTTTACTATGGAATAACCTGGTAGACACCCCCTTAACTATTTAAGTAAAGTTAATATTGTCAATAATTGGGCAAACCAATCATGTGCTTCCTGATGCAACACATCAAAAAGAACACAACATTGCTTATATAATATACTACCAAAAATGTATGAGGGAATATTATAGAAACCTAAACTGGGGAATTTTAATACAGGAAATTGCTGGTACTATTCATAAATATTAATGTTGTGAAAGACAGAGGAAGGCTGATTCTGGAGCAGAAAAACAAAAGTTGCTATAAAGGGCGTTTGGGGGACAATTAGCACAATTTTTTAAAAATGTATTTTTATTGATTTTTAGAGAGGAAGGGAAAGGGAGAGAGACATAGAAACATCAATGATGAGAGAGAATCACCAATCGGCTGCCCCCTGCATGCCCCCCACTGGGTATCGAGCCCGCAACCCAGGCATGTGCCCTTGGCCGGAATCAAACCCGGGACCCCTCAGTCCGCAGGCCAATGCTCCATCCACTAAGCCAAACCGGCCAGGGCTAATTAGCACAATTTAAATTCATTTCTAGATCAGATAATAGCATCATGTAGGTATTAAATTTATGTAAGTGACCATCCTTGTTCTTGGAAAAGCCTTACTGAAATATTTAGAGGTAATGGAACATGGTGTTTATAGCTTTCAAACAATTTAGAAAATATAAGATATATTAGTATATAAAGAGAGAAAGAAAAAGAGGAAAGAGAGAAGGGGGGTGGCAGGAAAGAATGATAAAGCAGTTATGGCAAAATGTTAATCTAGGTCAAGCACAAACAGGAGTGCTTTATACTAAGCTTGCAACTTTTTTGTAAGTTTAAAATGATTTCAAAATAAAAAATTATAAAAAAAAGTGATGGTGTGCTGGAGTACATTCTATTTGGTATCCCCCTTCACTCATTTTCTTCTGAAAAGGTCCCCTGATGTGCTCCTGAATACAGTTTGAAAATCCCTACACTAAAGTGATCTTTTCTTCCAGCAAAGAAAGGGGAGAGAGCAAATAGTTATACATATACTAATCGTTTTATATAGAGAAGGGGATGTCTTATATTACACTAGCTGTAAGAAGAGACAAGTTACCTTTTAAAATATTACTAATGTGCAGATATAGTTGGTAAATATAGGTAGACACTTAAAAGAACATGTGGATAAAATTAGGCACTGGGGCAAAGTCTGTATTTGCCCCCAGGGTTTGTGGAATTCTAAGAGAGACTGCCCGTAGGTAGTATGAAGGAACTTATTTAGGTAACTGCAATAAAGCTTACTTTTTATTTAGGTTTATTTGTGCAACCAGAATGAAGCATAGGCAGGAGTGAAGTTGGAAATCTTAGTGTAAGTTGATAATCATGATAAGGTTGGCTGCTATCACTAGAAAGGCAAGATCATAGTGAACTTTAAGAGAGCAGATGATTAAAAAAACGATTCAGGATCGACAAGAGAACAGTCAGAGGAACAATGTTAAAAGCATCATCCTGTGGCGCCTTTAACAGTTGTACTGAGTCAGTGCCATCTATAGACTTCTTGGAAATGGCACCCATAATGTCAGAGAGGAACCAACCTGAGGGTCATTTCCCTGTGTTTCCCGGAGTTAACATAATAATCCCTATGCAGTATAGTACTTCAAAAAGAACAGAACTGGAAGGTCTAGAAAATATTGTACAGTACCAAAATTATGAAATTATTATCAGCATGTGAATAGCCTATAGGTTGTTTTAGTTTGGCTGCAAGGGAATTCTAGTGTCCTTAAAGGAAAAACAACCAACAAAGGAAACAAAATAAGTCATCATCTTCTGATCTAATTTGTGAGTTAAATACTAAGTGATGAGATATAACAAAGTTTAGTATATAAGACGTGAAAGAACACTGTTTTCAGAACTGCCACAATGTATCAGAAATTACATGGAGTAGTTTTGGTGTGGAGAGCAGGTAAAGAATGAAAGCATCTATCAAGATGAAGAAGAGCAGTAATGCTTGCAATGAACCAATGATCGGATGTACAGAACATGTGGTTTCTTGGCAGTTTGGAAAACAAATGCAAAATGACTTCTCATGGACAAAGATGCTGTAGGAGTAAAAAGGACAATTACTGTAAAAATGACCCTTTCTTAGAGATTAGGGAAAATGTAAATTAAACAAAGAGATGTTGAATGGAAAAGGATCTGTAATTTGAACATTGGTAGGCCTGGTGTGAAAGTAGGTAGAACTAAATCAAGGGGGAAAGCATGTTGACAAAAGGAACTGTAATTGTAGGCAATATATAGACAGGGTGCTTTGTAAAGCTCTGCCACAGAACAGCAATAAAACATCAGTGGTAGTTGGAACAAAAGAGTAGAAGAATGGATAATTTAATGACCACTTATAATAGTTATTACTCTGTAAAATATGATAAGAAGGGCAACCAAATCCAGTGCTCCAGGGCACAAGGTGGTTGGCTAAAGGAATTAGGAAGAAGTATTATTTCAGTTGGTGTAGCTGGCTTAGCTGCTCAGGTACCCCCTTTCCCCCCAGGTATTAGCTACTGCTGTCTGCAGAACTCTGACACGGAGAGCTCAATGGTCTGCTGGTCTTTAGAACACACTGTATTTTAATGATCATAATAAATGCTTAGGAAATACGTAGCAAATACAGAGATATTGGTGTTTCAGTAGAAATTAATGACCACATCTGTCTTTTGATTGGTGTTTTCATTTAAATCATCAGGCCTAGTGATAAGTTCCCAGTCACAGATTTTATTAAAAAGACTGACTATGTATTATATCTGACATTTTTTATTCTTATAATAGACTAGGTTTTAAACACTGGAACCACAGTTCTGCCCAATGAAATACATAGTTGCTCTGGCAAGCAATAATAACAAATAAGATGTGGTGTTTTTATTTTATAAAATAGTGTGCACACATACAGTGCACGCAAGGTTCCAGAATACAAAGCTGATTTAACGGCAATCAAATTTTAGTAGAATTTACTTGATTGTAACATCTTCCTTTTAGGCTGGAACATGGTATATTACAGAATATCAGACAAATCACTCATTCTGGGAACAAAGACTTTTGAAAACTGTCAGCTCACTGACAGTTATGATGAGCATTTATTTCAGGCTTATAAAACATATTAATCAAACTTGTTCAGAAGTGGTGGTCCAAAGAGGGTTATTTTATTTTTGAGAGATACTTTAAATAACTGAGGAGCACTGGTAACATATTCTTCATGAATAAAAAACTACAATGTTATCTTCCCCTCACCCCCCAAAAAATGAGTAAATGCTTTTCTCAGGCTTAAAGAATGAGCATAACGCAGGAATCTGTTTATTACAAGACTATTTGCAAAAGACCTATGCACCATTCATTGAACCTTGAAAAACACTTGAAAATATGGGTTGCATTTGCAAACTTCAGTGTATGACATAGAAATCTGGCAAGCTGCCTGGCTTCTACTTAAAGGATTGTCATTCTGGGAAAAATAAATTTCTCTAACTAGACAAAAGTCAATGTTTTCATGTTTTACTGCAATCAAACTGATAGAGCTGACAATTTAATGTCTCAACACTTAAAATATCTGTGGATAATCAGTTACCTCAATCAATCATAAACACAAATCCTTCTATTTTTGAAGCTTGTGTGTCTGTGACTAAGATATAAAACAGTTTGCCGAGCCCCTTCCCCCACAACACCTCATCATCTATCCACCACCACCCTCCCAATATTCCTGATTTGTTTTTAGCTATGCAGATATTTATACACACTATGCATCTGGAAATAACTTTGAACAACTCAAGTGTGATCAAATTTAGAAACTTTTCTTTCACTGTCCTGTTTTATTTAATTTTTATGGAGAGTTTATAGACGGTCTGCCTGTCAGGGAAATGTGGAAGTGCTCTGGCATTCCAGCTGAAGACATCATTACGAGTGAAAAAATGCTCAAGGCTTTTTCAAAGTGGGTGCTGAAACATACATTTCCTTTCTCTGACTCGAGGGGATGCTGGTAGCTACCCCAAACAGACAGGTATTTTGGGGTCAAATGGTGTAGTGCTGGCCCCTTAGGATTTCCTGGCAAGCACACCGAATGGCTTACTTCTGGAAACTAATCATAATGATGAGGATGATAAAGCAAGGGAGGCAGTGACAACAACATAAAAAGCTGCCTGAGGAATTGGATTCCAGGTAGCTCTAGATTTGGCAGAGCTGACAGGTTCAGCTCCCTAAGCTTTGGTATTGATAATGACGGGAAACTTCAGACAATTTTAGAAATCTGTTTCCATTAAGATATGTACCAGGGCGTTTCTGCAACTGTGAGAACAAGTTTACTGAGGCTCACCATCCTCCTTTTAACATGATAAGAATTGATGTGAGTGGCTTGCAGATAATTACTGTGAACATTCAATAAGCCAGATTCCTTATTTGAAATATTCTTTATATAAAAATATATATTTATGTATGGTGTATATGCATGCATATGTATATAATAGACATACACATTCACCACCACTGCCTCCTTTTTTGTTTCTTTGATTATTCAGGGCTTTGCAATCAAACTAAGCCGGAGTTTTAGGACCCTTGGGGCAGCATCTTTTAGTTCCCCGTCAGGCTACGCTGAAAAACAATCAATCTTGCTCTTGCACTCACTTGGCGGAAGTGCCACCGCACGGATTGTGCAGTGCTTTGCTCTTGCCATGAAGCCTGGGTGACAAAACTTTTTACAAGAAGCTGACTGTATTTGGGGTTATGAATATGCAATGACTCTCATTAGTATTGAAGCGCCAGAGCAGGGGTTGACATCCCCCACCACTTTGAGTTGCTGCAGAATCAGCTAATGAATTGTCTTGCTCTTTCGCGCACACAGCCTGCTGCTGTGGCTCCTACGTTCCAAGGGGAGTTGCCCAGTTTGAGAAGACCACTGACTGTAGAAATTAATTGTCAAGATCTACTCTCGATTTTGTGAAATAAGGTTTAGACAGTGCTTAGATTGTTAAAACAAAAGAGCACTAAACTTTGCATGAAATAATATCCCGAATAGGAAAATTCAGGAAGAGAGATGAGAATGCATATATGTCCTTACAGTCACCGCTGTGTATAGACATGCTTCCATCCTGCATCATTGTACAGTGTGTGTATCTATATATAGATGAAATCAAATCACAGAACTCTGACATTCTGCTTGTTTGTCTATTATCCTTCCAAATAGAGCAAACAGAAGTAATAGAAAACTCACAAAATGAATGGGGTAGAAACAAAGCTATTTCATCAATTCTTTACCATATTCTTTCCTTCTTTCTTTCTTTTTTTTTTCACTCCTGGGTCTCTGCCAAACATTTTGCAGCTCATACACATACAATCTTTCATGAATATGTTACCAGTAAGGATAGGTTTCTAACCACTGATTAAGATATCTAAGCGGATTTGCAGTCTGTGAGAAGATGCAAAAGTGCTCAGAAAACACTTAGAATCATCCCTTTTCAATAGGATGAATTAAATGTATGTTTCCATACTCCTCCTCCCTTGAAATTTCCTTTCAACTGGAAGAGAAGTTCTGTGGCTTGCTACAGATTGTAAAATAGGGATTGAATTGAAATAGATCATGCTAAAAGGTAGGGGATGTGTAAGCTGTGCAAATAAGGCAACAAAGACTAAGTTCTTATGTTCAGGTATTTGCTCTTTAGTCATTTGTTTAATGTGCAATGGAAAGGCGCCTCTTACGAGGAAGCAGATATATGTTATGTTGGTAGAGCTTTAGAGGGTAGTGCTATTATAATTTTAATATCTGTTTGACCCATCACTAGAAACAAGAAAAAACTAAAGCCCAAGAACATACACAAATAGTACCGAGTATGAGTGCAGCTTAAAATAAATGCAGTATGACAAAAGTGGCTCAAGCATCATACATCAAACACTTGTTACCTCTGCTGGTCTTGGTGACTGCACATGACTAAGAACAAATCAGTGATAAAAATCTCAGGAAAGATGGAACCAGTCTGAGCCTTTGCAAAGGCCATCCGTCATCTTATAGAGCTGTAGTGTTATTTGTTCAAGTAATCCTTGGTTTCCTATTTAATGGACACAATACACCCTCCGCTCTTAGACCAACGCCACCAAAGGAAATCTTTTTATTTCTTTATTTAAAATATTGAACACATCTTAGGACCATAAGAAATGATCACATGACAAGGTACTAAATTATCTTATTTCATTCCTAAATTTTCATTCTTGTTGCACTTCACTGTCAGTATAAGGTTTAAGAAGCTTACTGTTTTAAAGTTCCTTTATAATTAGAAGAAAAGTTCTAATCACGGGATATTTCTGATTTTTTTATGGTGTTTTCCTAAGTATCCAAACATTTTTTTTTTTAAATTATAAGACAAAGGTCTGCCTGGGTATGTAAAAATAAAGTGTTCAGCTCATGAGGCACACACTCAGATTTTAAAATATAAAAGGGGGAACAGATCAGCTGAAATTATTATATCTAACCATAAAGACTATTCAAGTTTAATGGAAATATTAACTAATATCTGTTACTATGGATATGAGAATCACATTATAAGTGAAAATATTTTATGGTAATTATAATTATGATGGTTTTGATTTGGCTCTGTAATTAGCATCTATACTCTAGACTTTGTGACTGCTGTGAAAACATTATTTATAGAAGGTTTATCCAAATATAATTTGGCACTTGTTGCCTTTATCAAATATTGGAGTTTAATGGAATAAAATACAAAGAACTTGTGCTTTTGTGTGCTTTGCTGATAATCATTTATTGCACCTCCTTTTCTATATGCAACTATGATACAATTGTGACAGCAGACAAAGCAAAATGTTGCATTGTTTCTATTCATATTATGTTAGGCTGTTCTGCTACACAATAGAGTTTGGACACTTGCAGGGCAACATCATATGTACCTATGGATTGCCCTGGCCAGGTGGCTCAGTTGGTAGGAGCATTGTCCCATACACCAAAAAGGTTTAGGGTCCGATTCCCAATTAGAGCACATACCTAGGTTGCGGGTTTGATTCCTGGCTGGGGAGCATATGGGAGGCAACCAATTGATGCTTCTCTCTCACATCAATGTTTCTCTTTCTCTCACTTTCTCTCTCTCTAAAAATCAATGGAGACATATCCTTGGAGGAGGAAATATATATATATATATATATATATATATATATATATATATATATATTCTGCAATTATTTGATTCCTCTTTTGACACTAGCATACATACCCATAATTAATATCCTGACATAGTTTTATGATTTTAATTCAGAATTGGGGTATCCTAAAGCAAACCAAGCACAGGGAAATCAGAGACACATGCTGTGTACTTGCTTACTCAAGCGATGAAACTCCTTCCCTTCACTTCCTTCCTTCCTCCCTCTCTCATAATAGGGAGGGGAAGGAATGAGAGAGGAGTTCAGCCTTTGATGAATTTACCTAAAATTTTGCTAGCAGAGGCTATTTTAATTTGAACATGTAAGTTTTGTGCCCTATTGTTTAGTTTATTCTGTTTTGACTTATATGTGCATGGAGAGGAGTAACATAATTTTTTAGTGTTTAGGGTTTCTAGAGGTCTTGATATGAACCTGTATGGACCAAGGGATTTACTTTACCATTAGCAAATGTTACTTACATATTTTTCCTTGTCAGCCAGAAATTAACATTTATTGAATACAATCTGGGTGCCGGGAGTGAAGAGAGGTGGATTAAGAAAATATAGAAAGCAGAATCCTGGTACCAGGAAGTTTACAGTGTAGCTGGGATGAAAGATCACAGGGGACATGATGGAGATTCATGGGGACATGATGGAGATTCATTTTCAGGGCGAGGTATCAACAAATACACATGGATTTAGTGTGCACTAATACGGAAGTGTTTCAGAGCTGCCATTGAGATGTGAGAACAGCCTTAGGAGAGACAACTATAGAGATTCCTCATAGGAGGTTCCTACCTGGATTTTGGAAGTTTAAAGATTTTATTTAAAATGTATTAGATTTGGCTTCACTTTGAAACAGGATTTATGTATCTAAAACTCACTTTATATTGATTTGAATGTAACATTTCTTATAGAAGTGACTTAATTTGAAGTGTAGAACTGTGTGTTTATAACATGCTTTTCATTTTTCTCACTTAAAAATTTTTATCTTTAGTTAGGGAAAAACACATATCTTGTTTACCAAACTACCAATTTTAAATGTAAAAGTGAATAGATACAGGGATAGGCTTAAAAAGATTAGAGTACCATCATTTTAAACAACACTTTTTCTTCCTTAAGGCTTTCCCTAGTAGTCTTACCTAAGTACACGTGTAAATGTTGACTCTATATTTGATACCCAGCAAAATTATGCAGAGATTTCTGAGTACTCTAAAACTGAAATAACCCTAACCAGTTTGGCTCAGTGGATAGAGTGTCGGCCCGCGGACTGAAGAAGGGTCCCTGGTTCGATTCCGGTCAAGGGCATGTACCTTGGTTGCGGGCTCGATCCCCAATAGGGGGCATGTAGGATGCAGCTGATGGATGTTTCTCTCTCATCGATGTTTCTAACTCTCTATCCTTCTCTCTTCCTCTCTGCAAAAATCAATAAAATATATAAAACCAGAGATAGTCATTGTATACCCTGTGGCAGGGGGAAATGTATTCCTTTACGAGGTCCCTGAAAACTGATATAATTGTTTAATTCTAGCCACAAACCTGGCTCTCAGTAAAGTTGTAAAGTTGTCTAATTTCTACCCCTTAACTTTCATGCTGTTCTTCTTACCCTTCTCCTACTCTCCTCAGATATTAATGATAAAGGCTTGAGGTTACCCGCTCCGAGGTCATTTGCTTTTCTAGTAGGAGTCTCTGGGGTTTGACGTGCGTTTGGTGTGTGGCAGGCACTGTGCTGGGACCTTCCTTGAAACATCTGTATTGAGTGGTGCAGAGAAACGTATTAAGTGAATTGTCAGGATCACACAAAGAGCTAGGCTTTGAGTCCCAGTGTTTCAGACTCTAAAACCTGTGCTCTTTGCACTACAGCGAAACATTTTTAGACTTACAATAATATGGTGGCCTTTAAATGAGATGAGGTGGATCTAATTAGTGCTACTTACTCATAAAGCCAGTTTTGTATTGTTGCACCTTCAGTCTTTTAAATGCAGGCTTATTTGAGGAGGACTTTAAGCTTTGTTTTGAATTTATTCAATTCAATTCAATTTAGTGAACATTTATTGAATGTCTCTACTTTGCCAGGCACTGTGTTAGATGCTGGTGGTATAAAGATAGTCTAT
The DNA here is from genome assembly GCF_951640355.1 of Cnephaeus nilssonii. NCBI lineage: Eukaryota > Metazoa > Chordata > Mammalia > Chiroptera > Vespertilionidae > Cnephaeus > Cnephaeus nilssonii. The sequence goes on from NC_137073.1 coordinate 62,964,517, forward strand.
TTAGGGAAACATTAGAAATAACTATAATACAATTCACTGAATGCTATAATAGAGGCATATGCAAGGGATCATTGGAACATATGGGGGAATAATTAATTTGAAGGAAGATGTTAAGGAATGCTGTTTGAACAGAACTTTGACGGACAAGAAGTAAGAATTTGCCAGAAGGACAGAAGGAGTTTGATAATTTATTTCAGGTGATGGGAACAACATGAGCACGTGTGTAAATATACCTTGTATATTTTGGGATATGGTAAGAGTGGTACATTGCAAGAGTGGTAGGTTGTAAGAGTGGTCACAAATTCTACCCTTTCCTACACCCAATCCTGGCAATGTGATATTGAAGATCCTTCCATTAGGAAGTGGAGTCTGTGTCCCATCTCTGAATTTGGGTTGGCCATGTGATTTGCTTTGGCCAGCGGACTCTAGCAAATGTGAAAGTGCTTATGCGCTGGGGCTTCTGTGCTTGGAACCCTGAGGCCATATTGTCAGCGAGCCTAGGTTATCCTGCTGGAGAATCAGGGCCACCTGCAGGAGGGCAGAGGCTCTGGCTGACAGTCTACTAACCACCAGACGTGTGAGTGAGATTGTCTTGGACCATCTGGTTACCAGTCGATCCCCCAGACACATGGGAGAGTCCAGGAGAAATCTGTTGTCAGCCCAGTCAGGAAGACCCAGATGATTTGCACAGTTATGGACTAAATAAAATATCATTTTAGTCAGTAGGTTTGGGGTGTTTTGATATATAGCAAAGCTAGAAGGTCTAAGTAGAGTGTAGGGGATGTGGGAGGAGGCATTTCCTGGAGATGAAGAGGATGGGTAACATTTGCAATGTCATGTTAAGAAGTTTAGACCTATTTTGTAGGACCAAGCTTCCCAAACTTTATTGATTGATGTACCACTTTTATGTTTTTAAAAATATCTGCATACTATAGGAATTAATTTTTAATTGCTCAGATTTTATACTAAAATTTATTTTGAAAGCAAACTCAATATTAATTTAAAACCCCAGGCTGATCTGTTAATTCTACTTTCCTAGACCTATTAAAATATATTCTAAAAGTAGGTCTGTGTGCTATCAGAAATCATTTTGTATTCCTCTTATGCTTTGCTGTGTTCTTGGATTTCCGGCTTTAACCAGTAGGAATCAGGAGCATGTGGAAACTAATTTGAAGTAGAAAAGGTAGGAAGGAGTGAGGAGTCTACTGCAGAGGTCCAAGTGGGATATGGCACATTATAGACAGACTTAAGATGCGTTCTGAGGAAGAAGAGAAAGGATCTGGTGACAGATTTGATGTACGTGTAGTGGGAGTGGGGAGTGTGAAGTACCCACTGAGTGGATACTATAAAGAAAGGGAGGAGTAAAAAAATAAAGGTAATAGATCTATGGCTGTGCTTGTTGAGTATGTTAGTAGGTTATTTGAAAACAGGCCCACTAGGCATTTGCATATATGGATTGGGCTTATTAAAATGTTGTTTTTTAAATATAAGCATCTAAGTGATAGTTGAAGTCTCAGGAGTAGATAATGTCAAGAGGAAGTAGTTAGTACAAATTTTCAGTTTTTAATTTTTCTCATCCCCAAACTCTTAGTGATGTGATTTAGTGCAGCTAGAAATACTGAGTGGTTCATATAGGTAATGATTCTCAAATGGGGGTGGAAAGTGTCTTTGTAGTTTGAAAAAAGTGTTCTCCAAATGATTTTCATGTACTACCCTTCACCCCCCTCCCCCCAGTCGAGTTAGTGAAATGAGGACAGGGCTGAGGAAGAGGAAGAGAAGTTGGTAAAATGGACAGAGTGATCTGAGATGTAGATCCCTCTAAGAGGGAGAGAACTTTTACAGAAGTGAAGGAACTTTAAAATGAAGGGACATGCCATGGTACTAAATTCTACAGAGGATTATTCTTTAACCCAAACTGGCTCATCAATGTATATTACATGGCATGTAATGGGGGCATAGTAAATATTTGGATGAATGATTTATGTAGAACTGTTTTGTGTTTGAAACACTCCATAAGACTCAAGTATTCAAGTCAAACAGGATTTGTAATTGTACTGCCTTGGGCTCCAACCAAAATCAATGTGAGTTTTAAAAAGTTGTGTTTCTCTGTCCATGGTCGGTGTCTTAGAAGAGCGGGCCCTTGGGCATCACAGCCCTTATCTCAGTGCAAAGTAGTGTTTGAGGCTGTTTTCAGGGAATAATGTCAATCAACAACCCTACGGCCACTCCACACATGGGCCTCCTCCTAACCTGTGCACCTGTGGTTCCCAGAAGTAAGTTAGTTGCCTTATGATGATTTGGGTTGATGGAATGAATTTATTGGACTGGCAGAACTGGAATGCCATCAACCTATCTGGTTCTCAAATAATTTTTATACTCATGTTAGCAGCTCCTTTTATATTGTTACTGTTTTTTAAGTGACATCAATTTCTACCCTGCTCTGCCTGTGGTTAAGAAAAGGCCCTGGATCAGGACAGCAGAGTGTTCTCAGACCGCGATTTGGTGGCTGCGCCTCCTGCTTGCAGAGCGCTCAGCAGCACGCACTGGGTTGACATCTGGCATTCACGACTCCTGTGAGACTGGCTTCCCCCTAAATGTGCCCTGAAAGCATCCCTGCTGTGCCCCTTCTGTGCAAGTGTAAACACATCACAGGAAATGAGCAAGTAAAGACCTACTTTTCCTGAAGGAATCAAGAGAGCCCCTCACCCAGCTGGAGAGCGGGCTTTGGGGTCCAGCTTCAGGAAATTGGACCAGTCATTTGGGCAGAGGCTGCTGTCTTGTGGCACCTTCGTCCCTTGCTCCCTCTCAACTCCCCGGGTGCACTGTTCTCAGTTATCTGGCTGAGGAAAATTGCTCCAGGACCTTCAAAATGTGAAGTAAGGGTTATCTTTCATTGTAGAGTCATTAGTGCAGCTGGATTTAGTTATTTATCGTTGTCCATTTGGCACTGTCCTTACTGAGGTAGAGGACTCATTTTAAAATTACTGAAGCAGTCTAAAGTTAATGCTAAAAATAAATGTATCTATTTCTATTTGTTTTAATATGAAGATAAGCCATTACAGTGATTAGAGAAAATAGGCACATAACAAGGAAGTTAAGACAGCAAAATAAAAGAGGAAAGCCTTTTCCCTCCCTTTCCCTCACTGGCTTCCCAATCCCGTTTTATTTGCTCCAGCCTAATGGGTGCATTTTATTTTTATTTTTATTTTTTAATTTCTTTATTGGTTAAGGTATTATATATTTGTCCTCATCCTCCCATTACCTTCCCAACCCCGCCCCCACCACTCATGCCCTCACTAATGGGTGCATTTAAAATAAAATCCACTCACTCTCTTTGCTCTCTGTCTTCCTGCTACTACAAATAGCTGAGCCCCTCTTTCAGATCCACTTAAAGGAAACACAGGCTTGAATGCCCCCATCCTGGTTTTGTCTGAACTGCTGCATCCGCAGCACACCCAGGACCCACTGCTGGAGCGGGGGCACCTGGGCGGTGAGGCAGCGAGGAGAGCCAGCACAGCCCAGTGAGTCAGGCGGGCCTGTGTGGAAGCGCGTAGGTGAGCCAGAAGCTAATGAGAAAAGTAGGGGGCCGTCGCTAATTCTGATGTGGGGAAATCTGAAAGGCTCTTCTGCATGCCAGGGTATTTGAATATTTGGCAAACAGCTGGCTGGGCTCTGGGAGAGCGCCTCTTGATTCGCCTGCTCAGATGTTCAAAGATAAAATGAGGCAGCCGGCGCGCCAGCACATAGCTCATAGCCTTGCAGTCAGTTTTGAATTTAGATTTGAATTGTGATATCAATGTCATGGTGGCACATGCTTTGAGAAAGTACTTACAGAGAATAATTGAAAGATTCAGTGTGAAGCTTCTGAAAGCCGTAATTTAAAGTTCCAGAAGCCTCCATATTACTCTCACCATTAAAATTTAAAGTGACAGAAGCCCAATTATGATAGTTATTTTCTTAAATAAAATCATATTTCTACCCCAAGTGAAAGATTCATTGCTGCTCACTAATCTCTGTCAGGAGAACCCATCTCGGGCCGCGTCCAGTGTCAGCAGTGAAGATGGTTCGCTTTATCCTGGGGACAATGAGGCGACTGGGGGAGCAGAGCGGGAGACCTCCTCGGAGGAGCTGGACTTGCAGGAGGCTGATTTGCATGATAATCACCATCATGGATCCTCTGTGGTGCCAGCCTCCACACTTAACCAAATGCAGTATAACTTTAATAGCAGCTGAGAAGGCCCAGTAGGAGCCCTAGCACACATTTTGCCAAACCTAAATGATGTCAAAAACCGCTAGTTAAGAGGGTTGTAAAGCTAAACCCCACTGAGGAATGGAGACTTGTAACATAACTTTAAAACCTGATTAAAGAAAGAAATACTTGAGAAAGGCTATAACTTTGGGGACCATTATAAGATATGAAGCTCTTCCTCTTCCTCCTCCCCTTTTTCCTCCTCCTCCTTCTTCCTCTTCCTCTTCTTCTCACGGAAATCTGTTTACCAGAAGAATTTGTTTACCAGGAGGATTTCTGTGGCCATTGAAACCACGACATGGAAATAGATCAGTGGGAATACAGAAACATTTCAGTGCAGAAATTTCTTTATCAGTTAAAAGCATGGAGTCAGACTTTTAGACTATGAATTTTTCCAAATTCTCTGGTCCATTAGGTTTTCCACCATCCTGCATGGTGATTTGGGGAATATTGTGTAATGGTAGCCAGAATTGCAATGAAAAAGTGCACAGGGCCAGTCAAGCTTCAACAGAGACAGAGGAGAATGTGAATGAACTAATGTTATGATGCACGATGGTGAATGATACGGAGTATATATACATCAATACTAATCTAAGCAATGTCTTATAAATAATAAATCATGTAATTTCTCAAAAGTATCACACTGTGATAAAACATTTACAAGTAGGTTTTGGGTTGGCTGTTGTGTCATGACTTTAGCACAGCCAGTCCTGTGGCAGTTTGCAAGTTTAAATTTTGTTGTCTGGCATTAGCCCCAGAATCTCTCTCCACCTTTTTTTACAAAACTGATCCTATGATATGAACTCAACTTCTTTTCCTTCATCCTTGCCTCGAATCACGTGGCTTTCCCTCTTCCTTCCATTTTATTCACATCTCAGTGGTGTCTCTTCCACTTGACATTTTTTGGCCTTTTCCTGAAAAAATTCCTTCCCCAAATTCCCTACTCTGTTTTTCTTCTTTTAGTTCTTCTTAAGTTGTCTACTTTCTTGCCTCTTCCTTTTCACCATTTACTCTCTAACCTGTTGCAATCTAGACTCAGCCACCACTGACACTACCATCACGGGCAAAGTCTACACTCCTACTTCACAGGCCACTTTTCTGCCCTCAGGGAGAGGGGCTTCCATAACTGACACATGTGGAATGAATAAGTGGGCCAGCTCAGCTTATGCCACCTTTTCTCTACCCAGAGGAGGGCCTGCCTACGGAGAGCCCACACTCTCCCTGAGTCTGGGAGGCCCCCCCACCCGCCCCCCCCCGCCCCTCCCCCCGCCACACACACTCCCAGGCTGCATGAGCCTGGCTCTGGAGAAGGCCTGAGTTGATGGTTTTCCAGCAGCCACCAACCTTTCAGACCTCATGGACCACCAGTGGTCCACGGACCACAGGTTGGCGACTGCTGGAGTGAGCTTGGTCTGGCTTTCACAATAAGCTGCCTCCTCTACTCTGGTCTCAGTAATCAAGGTTATACTTTAGCCTCTCATCTCTTTTATTTTTGTATTCTTAACTTTTTTAGAACCCAGGAGAGGAAGGGGTGTTCTCAATTTTGGGGAATTGCTTGGAAACCTAAATAAATGCAATAGTGTATGCAAAGCAAAAAGTTAAAGTCCTCTCTTCCTAATCTTACTCCCCAGAGGCTTGATTCCTCTCTCTCCCTCCCTCCCTCCCTCCCTCCCTTGAGAGGACACAGCAAAAAGGTGGCTGTCAGCCAGGAAGGGGACCCTCACCAAGAATCGAATCTGCTCCTATCTTGATCAGCCTGCAAACCTGTGAGAAAGAAATGCTTGTTGACTTAAATCTGGTTCCACCGCCTACCCACAGGGCACCAGGCCTACAACATTAGTTGGGCTGCCCTCCACCTAGATTGTTTTGCTTGTATCCCAAGGCTACTCCCCTGGTAGAGAGGCCTGTGGTAGCTCATTTACAAGTTGACCTAAAGACAAGAAGAGACCTCCATGCGGTCTGACTGAGCTGTGGGATCCTGACTGCTTTAGGTAGGCCCCCGAAGGCTGGTAGAATTGGTGTGGAACCAGCTACACCGTGATGGCCTGTGAGGGAAAACCCACACTGTGTATCGGGGACTTGGCTCTGGCAGCAGACCTGTGCCTGACCTACACACTTGTGCATTTTCCTCACTCAGGGTACACATGGACGCATGTCTTCATTAGAAACAAGTGCAGATGGAGCAGCAAAGAGGGCCTGTTAAACAGCCAGGAATTTCGACACAATGTGCACATTTAGACAGCACTGCAGCAAGGACCAGCAGCCTGGCTCTGTTAGATCATTTCGCTGCTCACCAAGAGATTTGAAATGGACTTTTAATTATTATTGCCGATTTGCTATGGCTATATTCCTTAATATGAACATCTGATTAGGATTAATTTTCTTTAATTGATGAGTAGATCACTGAACTTGTAGGATTGAATTTGTTGTCATATATTGCCATCTGTACTATATTGTTGTATTGGCATATGTTATGCGTTATTATTATTTTTTTTGCTGGAGTACAAATTACAGGCACTTCTTATCTGTTTTAGTTTTGAGGTTACTCCTCTTCCTCCCTTCACCATTGTATGGCTTTTTAGATTTGTTAATGGAGATAGAGCAGGTCCAAGTGTCTATTAAACTCTTTTTTTATATACAGTAAAACCCATTAACACGGACCTCACTAAATTTGGAATTTATGATAATGAGGGCAGGGCCCGGGTTAAAGTTTACTTTTGCATTGTCTCTGAATGAAAGCTTTTCTGGGCTAACACGTAGTATAAATACAATTACGGGGGGTGGGAGTGGCACTATTACTTTAAAAAGCAGTCTTTTCAAGCACTCCAGGGAAAGGCCTTGCAGGGGAGGGAGGGAGGTGGTCTGCAGAATGCTCAGTGCAGACCGTGCTGCTCACCGGCCATGTGACCTTGGACAAATGACTCAGCTTCTCTGAGAATCTTTCCTCGTCTGCAAAATGAAGACAGTTATCTAATTGATGGGATTGCTGTGAGGGTTACATTTAATGTGTCGAAAGTGCCTGGTATGAGTATGTACTTCATAAATGGCAGTTAATTATTACCTACCTAAAGTAGCTAATTTCAAATGCTTCTCATTTTTTTCCACTAAAGCAGGGTTCTTTAGTGCTTTAGAGTTTTGTTAACCTGATCTGAAATATTGCTTTCCTATTATTACTGATTGAAGGAAGACCTAGCAGTTTGGTGTGGTAGAGAAAATCATGCATATACTTTAGAGTCAGACTCAGGTTTGAAAGTGATTCTATCACTCATTAGCTACATGGCCCTAAGCAAGTTACATAATGTTGCTCAGGTTTTATTTTTTAATTTGTGAAAATGAGCTGATAATACCTCCCGGACTTGCGTGAGGACTCAGTGAGATGATGCATGTAAAGTGGTCAGCCCGGTGATTTTCATGTAGTATCTCTCAGACATCAGATGTTGCTATTATCGTGATCTTTTTGACAGTAGTCCACACTCAAGACTTTTCATTAATTCAGACTTGTCTTCTTCAGTTCACCTAATTAATGGATTTTACTCTAGATGTAATCTTCATTCTGATGAGAATTTTAAATATGTAAGTAAAAAATTATAGAGAAGCAAAATGGCTATATAGATAGGTAGAGTAAAAGAGGAAAAATAATATTTTAAAAGTGGAAGTACAAGGCATTAAGTTAGACTTAAATTACTGAATAGTAAAATTTGTGCAGAATCTTTGTCCTTTATGAAAGATCTTTATATTAGCCAGGAAGAAATAGAGATGTATGTACACAAAGTAGAAAGTGTAGAGAGGGACCAGCTCATATCATTCATTGGAGAGGGAAGCAGTAAGTCTATGTTCAACTTTATTTTCATCTTGTTGCTTTCCCCTGTGTTTCATAGGTTGTATGGATGAGAAATTGAAGCACTGTCATGTCCTGCATAGAGACTATAATCTCTCCTCCCCTAATGACAGGCCTTCACAGTTTGTCAGAATTCATCACCTCAGTAGATCAGACTGTATTACTTTGATGACTGGCAAATGGGTGCCACTTGTGAAATGAAAGCAACCAGGTGTGTATGTGTGTGTTTATTAAGTACTCTTCAATAGGAGAAATGTGTTTTACTGAAAACTCACTCCTGTTATTTTTGTAGAAGCAAGAAGTGCTCATCTTCCTTTGGGAAGACATAGAATTATTTTTCATGAGATTCTGAGCTATGATAATACAAATTCACAACCATAAATATGTTATAAAATCAGTTTTCTCATAATATGCATGCACAATGGAACCTTGTGATAAAAACTAGAGGGGACAGAACCAGTTATGTTGGGGTTGTGTGCCTTTGACTTTCCAGGGCTGCCCAATTTAAGCAGATTGTTTTTAAAAGTAAAATCAGTTCTTTAAATTGACAACCAATGGCTTAACATATAAGAATTTTCATATAAGTATATTCACAAGTCAGACAAAACCTTTTGTTAGACCATGTTTTCTAAGATTTGGGTCAGAAAAATGTCACCTCTCTAATGCACAACATATTGATTAGTTGTATTATTTCAATGTGTATTTTTTTGAAGTACTTAATAGTTAATTGTTAAAGTATGACATTCTTTTTCTAGATCAGCATATCAACAGAAATAGCAAGAATAACTAATTTTTATTATATGCAGATCTGTGCTAGAAGCTGGGGATATAATGGGAAGCAAAAGAAAAAAAGACAGTCTTATTTGCTAACAACAACCTGTTAAGTAGGTCTAAAAAAAGAAACAAGTTCATAGAGTTTAAATAATTTGTCCAGTGTTGGAATAGCTAGTGAGAGCTAGAATTATAGTCCAATATTTGTTACAGCAGCCTAATCTATATCCAGGTTAAGAGACTCTAAAATACAGTGGTTGAAACAAGATAGAGGGAGCTCCCTGACAACGTGGAGTTGTATATCAGCTCCGACTGCTTATGCTTAGACTGTTGGGTAAGGGAGAAAGAAAATTCCATCTTATTACCCTCTGCCATCCCTAGGTGTTTGCCTCATTCATATGTCTGAGATATATAAGAATTCTCTTTAATATATTTTTAAACATTGATTTTAGAGAAAGAGGAGGGGCAGGAAGAGAGAGAAATTGACATGAGAAACATCGATCAGCTGCCTCCTGCATGCCCCCTACTGGGGTTTGAGCCCACAACTCAGGCATGTGCCTCAACTGGGAATCAAACCAGTGACCTTTTGGTGCACGGGACTACGCTCAACCAACTGAGCCACACCAGTCAGGACATAAGTATTCTCTTTAAAGGCATTCCCTAGATGTTGGACTTCTAACTTCTACTCACATCCTGCCAGCCATACTAGCTGCCAGGAAGGCCTGGAAATATACTCTTTGTGGCCATGTACTTCTCAAAATTCAGGGGTTCTATTAATAAAGGAGAAGGGGAGATAGAGTTGGCAGTGTCTGCATCACATGCTAATTAAGAGCATTGTTTCAAAGTGAAACTTTGGCCACAGACTTGGACAAGTGACAGATGATCTTATGACTTTGGGATATCCTACATTCAGTATTTATTTCTTTTCAAGTAGTACATCAAGGTTATGTACATATGTATATAGTGTGCATGTAATATATTTAAATATTAAAAATATGTGAGTTTTAATGGTTATTACATGATTCTACAGTGGTCTCTGGTCATCCGCAAGTGCTAATTCAGAATTTCACAACAGAGGAAGCCCACTGGCTTTCATCTTTGGCAGGAAGGCTTGTAAAACCCCCAGGAGTAATCTTGCTTACATTCTCACTCTGAAAAAGATATAAAATTACTCTAAGGTTTTATTGAAGCATGTATGCAATACATAAATCATAAATAACCCTGATCCAGAACTTCAAAGTTTCCTAGAATTCTTGGTCTATTCTAAATAATGCTTAGACATTTACTATAGAAAAATTAATTCACATGTATTTATTGAGAATATAATCAGATAGCAGTTATGTTGAGATGGACCCACAGATTCCTACCCAGATATCTCCTGGGGCTACAGGTACTTGGAGGAGATAAGCACAGGATAGACCTCAAGTACATACACATATATTCCTATTTGTTAACTAGGGACTGCCCTTCCCAACCCCCACCCCAAACCTAATGTAGTCACTGATAAGCACTGCTAGCCATGTAGAGCTGCTGGGAAATATTGTGTTTTGCTCTGATAGGCCTTCTTTGTTCCTTTCTCCTGGGTCCAGCTCTTTAGATCCTATTTTGCTACATGAAGTAGGAGAAAAGCAAAAATGAAAGATAAAGGTTTAAGTTAGAGCTAGTCTAATTAGTCTTCCCTAGGCTTTATCGGGGTGGGGTTTGGTATTGGGGAACATTTCCCAAGTGGAAAGCAGTTCCAGACCTGATTGCCTCATTGGTGACATAGAAGTACAGAGAAGCAATCCAAAGGGAAAACCTCAAGAGATAAACTCCAAACAGACCACATTCTTCAGAAGCCAAAACTTGAACCGTTTCTCTCATTATACCAAAAGCTGTATCCCTTTAAACAATAGTTTAGTTTGAGTCCAGTTACTTGATTCAGCCACTTCCATGGGGGTGGGTTGGCGAGTGGAGTAAGGGTAGAGAGAAGATGGAAGTGGAACTTTGCTCTCTCAGTGTAGGTTAATAGCATGTACAGGACATGACTTTCCTCCAAGTCCTCAGAGAACTAGCAGTCTGTCTGCAGAGCTAATGTCTATGAAAACATTTAGTGAAAACCAAGTACTTAAACCGTGTGATATTGATTACTCCAGAGGAATCCAGATAAGGGATAAGTCAATGTGGATTTGTTTCTTAGAGAATGCTTCTTAGATCATGTCACAAACGAGGTGATTACGAAGGCAGAGCTAATTAAGAGGGTAGAAGAAAGGGGATGAACAAAGATTCGGAGTGAGCTGAGAGGGCAGTAGACCTCTGTGCCTGCAGTGGAGACTTCATGTTGGAGACTAGGAAATGAAGCGGAATACTTCAAAAACATAGTGTTAGAATTTGTCTGGGTTGGGAAGAGTATCTCAGCAGCATAGGTTGCCAGGGGGCAGGGGGAAGTCAGGACTAAGTATACCAGGGGTTGGGAGCCTGGCTACACTAGGTTTGGCCAGCAATTCAGTCCTCAGTGACCAAGAGGATGTGATGACCTTGAGAGTGGTTCAGGGGAAGTGTTGGTTCTGAGGAGATCCAATTCACGAGGTGTGGGCAACTAGAATGTAGATACAGGTGAGATTCAGAGTCAGGAATGGTGGTGTCACGCCGTGGGGATTCTGATTCCAGCTGGATCCCAGCCAGCAGCAGGTGTCCTGGAACAGAATCTGGGGTTCTAACACTATAATATTCTGAAGATTGGGCCAATATGTTGGAGTTAGTAGGGAAATAGAGGGAGAAAGAATAATGAAGGAGTGTGGAGCAAACTCAGTGTATTTGTAGCACAAAAGGAATTCCAGTCATGCTCTCTGGCGGGCTGAGGTTGTTTCTCTGTTGCCTGCCTGATGAGGGTGGGCTGAGGTCACAGCTACTCTGAGCCTCTTAAGTGGAGACTTCTATAGGGCAGGACAGGAGCTCAGAGGGGTCCTGGAATGAATGTTGGAAGTGGAGGCCCAGTGGAAACAGCATCACTTGGAAGGAGTTGATACTACAGCTGAGGAGATCTAGGAATAGCGAGGAGGCTGCCACATTTCAGGGTGAGGAGAACCGTGTCTAACAAGGAGGGGGGGGGGGCGGGGGGGACTTAGTAGAAATAAGAAGAAAAGGGGACTGCAAAACACATTTCAAATTAAGAAGTAACAGGCTTTAGTGACAAGTTTGATATAATGGATAAAACCTAAAATGATTCCAGGTGGATTTTAAATGTTCCTGTAGTATGGCATTTTGCTCATGAGCTGAAGGGCATTGCTAAAGGGCATTGTAAACACATATGCAATGGCTTTTGGCCTATTTTTAAAACCCCAAATACATAAAGTAAATTAGTAAATAAATTGTGTTAAGGCTAAGCTTACCTATGTGTTTGCTGGCTTTACCTCTCACTGCCGTGGGTCTGCTTGGAACATTTCAGAGATGTGAATAAATAGAAATGTTTCTTGCAAAGGTGTCTGTCATTTCTGGTCTACAACAGTGTTACTAATATACATGTACATGGATATGCACACGGATATGCCTAAGGTGGAACCTACCTGAGTCCTAGCATGCTGCTCTCATGTGGCAGGGGCTTTGCCCCCACTGGGGTTGGTGTTTGTACATGCCTTTTACCAACCTGGTTATCTCGGAGCCTTTGCTGAGGAAAGCATGCTCCTGCCCGGCCAGATTGCTTCATCACAGGCTTCTCCATCTGCAGCTGTTGCTTCCCAGCCATCCACTTGGTGCTAAACGATGGGTCCCAGGCAGGGACTTGATTCACGAAGGCGTAGGTCTTGGGACCTCAGGAGGGATTTTATTCCTGTTTATCAAGGCAAGGAAGAAAAGACAGAATCTACTTGGGTAGGGAAACCTTGTTTTTGAAATGCACAGACATGTGGTGTTTCTGATTTTGTGACACGTGGATCTACACCTGGAGGTGGCATGGATTTGAAAGTCATTATTTAAGGTAAGGAAAGAAAACTTTAAACAGCATTAAAGTTTAATCCTGTTCAAACTTTCATTTACCATAAAAGAGCCTGTAGTTTTGTTGTGTTTTGAACTGTTGAGCTAAATAAACTTAGTGGTCAGCAAAAGACCAGTCCTTGTAGTTGTGAGAAGTTGTTTTAGAAAGGCTTAGATTAATAATGTGTTTGCATTTTGTTCACAGATGTACTATCTGTGGGACAGGGAGAGGCTGAACACCTGCTTCACTGAGTACCTGCTTCACATCACCTTTCACATTTTCTAGAAAAACAGCCATTGGAGAATCAACATGCTCCCTTCAACAAAAATGGAAACAAGTCAAGACCCTAAGAATGCCACCGCAGCCAGCAGCTAATCATGCGGGGGCTATGCAAGCAATCTTCAGCAAAGGAAGTTTTCAAGACAGTGTGTGCCTCACTAGCCAGAAATCAGGAAAAGTTGAACCTATCCATTTCGTCTCAGTTGCTCCTTAAATCAGTGCAACCCTTCCAAATGAACCTGAATTGAAACATGCGTTGGCTTTTCAACTTAATTGAATAATTACTACATGTGAATCACTATACGGAGCAGGGGAAGGAAAATGAGAGAGGGAAGGAGACAAATAAGATGTGGTCCCTGCCTCCCATAGATTTACAATTAGTTTCAATGAACATTTTTTTGTGTGTGTCTTCTGTTCTTAATAAGTGTGTCTCTAAGACAGGAAACAAATGGACGAGTGTATTTCTATAAGTATTTTAAGTTCCTTTAATAAAACAAAACAAAACAAAACAAAACAAAACAAAACTTCTAATGTGAACAATTCAGGACATCTTAATTCCATTTTGGACTTCTGATAGGTAGGATCCTTTTTGTTGATTCCAAAAATGTTCTGTAGACTTTAGAGATATCAACACATTATAGTTGGAGTTAATTTGAATTAAATTCCTTTTTCCCCTTTAGGTGTAGAGTGTCTGTTGGAAAACTAGATTGTGTTTGTACATTTGGTGGGGAGTGGGTGGGTGAATCACATCTGTTGTTTCAATAGGCCTCTACCTTGAATGCCTAGAGGCCTGCCGTCCTGAGTGAATTATTAGCATGGAGGACGGGAAGGTTTGGATCAAGCTTGGGGTCCTTACTCATGGACCCAAGACAGGGCAGGACAGGAGTCAAACAGACCTGGAAAATGGCTGTGTGTGAAAATTTGGCTATTTCAGTATTCATGGTGTTGTCCTCTATGTTCTATAAGTTGAGTGACTATATAGTTTTTTCAAAAAATTACTTCTGATCTGGGAGTAAGTCATGATTTTTCCAGTGTTAAGACACTAATATGATTGTAGACACTAGACATTTTATGTAGTGTCTGTGACACATTTTGTTATGTATGAGCCAACAATCGACATGCCTTTGTCTTGAGAGTGTCCATCTAAATTGAAAATGTGCCAGCCTTTTAACATTATCAACAGACTTCTTAATTAAGCTGCCGATACGTACTGCCAATAGTAGTGTGTGTCGTCTGAGAAATGAATTGTGTAAGTGCTGTTTTTCTCTTATTGAATAAATAATGTCACTCCATATAAAAGTGATTTCAAGTGTTCTTTGAGTGGGGTATTATATTGTTCCCTAAAGAATTTGATGAGAATTCTCATATTATCCCTTTTTATTTAATTTCTGAAAACTTTTATTTTGCTTCTCAGTAAAGAATTATTCTAATTTGACCAACAACTTTAGTTATATGATTCACCTTTAATAGGATGAATCACCCAGCTCCCAAACCCTGGTGATATTGTGTATTTGTTATGTCACTTTCAGTTTGCATGAAGTAGCTTTCAATATATCTGAGTTATGAACTTGTTTTGTTCTAAATTGTAGATATCTATTTTTTGTTCTGGGAGTTTTGTTAGAGGCATCATCTCTGTATTCCTGGTGCCTAGCACAGTGCCTGGTGCATAGTAGGTATGTGTTCAGTTAACACTTGGTAACCAAGGTGTGTAAAGTAGCCTTTTTTTTAAATCTATGGTTCACAAGGCTCTGTAAAAGACAGCAATCTTGCTAACAGAGTAATAAGCTTGCTATTGGTTTGTAGTTTATAATTGGATACTTTATATGTAGTTTAGTCCTCTACATTGGACCTCTTTACTGCAGCTTTGGATTCAGCAGCTCAGCCCTGTGATTTGTACCAACAGCCACTCTGCTTCCCTGGTCCTTGTCCCAGTCCACACGGGCAGGTCCTGAGAGCTGTCCACCTCTCCGATGGCTTGCTCATCAATGGAAGGGCAATCACTCTATTCACGGGGCACTCACGATGCTCCAGGCACTGAGCTAAGTGCTTTACACATATCCTTTCATTAATTATCTCACTTAAACCTCACAACAACCCCTTGAAGTATTACCCACTGCAGGGATATGTCTCTTGCTTAAATCATGGGGATGTAAATCCAGATCTCTTAGATCCCAAAGCCTGAATTATTAACCCCGACTCTCTGCTGCATCCCTGGAGAAATTTCCAGTGCCAGGTGGTGGTGTGGGGGCACTCACATCTGGATGTAGTCCAGATTCACTGCATTTAGTTTCCCCAACAGCAAACTGTCTAACAGATAAAACCCAGCCAATCACAATTGTTTTAAGGATGGGGGAAAGCAGAGCAATTGAGGGAAAGCAATGTTGGAACAAACCAGTTTGAGTCAAACCTTTAGCCTTTACCTCAGAGTGTTTCTGTTTGATTTTTTTTTAACTTTCTTTTTTTAACATGGCCTGACACCATGTGATAAATCAAAGCCTGACGTAATTGACCCAGAATTGATCCCCGAATGTCTTTTGGGGGAACATGCTTTAAATCTGGTTGTTGATTCTGAGGAATAATTGCCACCCTGGAAAGGTAATTACATATGCCATTGTTTATACACATAATAGGCTCAGAACGCATGTTCTGCATAGAGGAGAAGAGAACCCTGCTCGCACATTAGGGGTGTGTGGTCTGTATTGTGTTAGAATGCCACAAATAGCATTTGAACTGCTCCCGATTACTGCTGATGTCCTGATGTGCGTGCGTGTGTGTGTGTGTGTGTGTGTGTGTGTGTGTGTGTGTGTGTAAGGGAGAGGCTGGCAGTGAGGAAGGGGATGGGCCATGGGAGGCTGCACGTTGCGCTGAAAGGGCAGTGATTTGCTTTTCCTTAATGCTTTAGTTTGCCAAAACATCTTCTGGATCTGATTCACTTAGCCTGGTCTGGTAAAAAGACTGTTTTTGTGCTGCTTGGCATATGCTTATTAATGAGTTCTCATATTTCTTTCCATCAAGGGCTGTTTACTTTGTGGAAATATAAAGTGAGAATCATTCTCCGCAACATCCTCCTAAATGCCCTGGTTTTGACCACCCCTTTAAGTAAACCAGTCAGCGAAAATGGTAGCGAGTGCCTTTCCTCTCCCTCGCTGTGCGTTCTGGGAAAGCATAAATGGGATTTAGACCACAAATGACCAATGAAAGCACTTCATGCTTTTCCCTTTAGCCGTAAGACAGTAGTTGTTCTAAGTAAATACAACAAACAGGCTCTTTTGTGGTAGTCTAACCCTAGCAACACGTATATATCTATTTAAATCAAAGCCTCATAAACACAAAATCATGACTTTCTGGAGTGCTGCACAATGAAAGAAATAGATACGTATTCCACTATGGAACCGAGCATTGTTTGAGGCCGAAGCGATTCATCCCGGGCTGTTCCCTGCCGCAGTGTCCGGCAAATTGCATGACCTGCTTGTTGGGCTTGACAACAGTGCTTTACCTAACAAAGGCCTCGCAGCGCCGGGCAGCCGTGGAATGTCAGAATGAGCACATTTCACACACAGATGTGCAGCTATAATAGCCTGTAAGAAGATGCATGTGGCAGGGCTCAGAGGATGGGGGCTGGGAGCTGGGATCGCGTGGCCTGTGAGTGTGCAGGTTGAGGGCCAGCGGGAGGGGGAGGCCAACAGTTAGCAGTAGGGACATGGCCCCACTGACCACATTTAATCAGCCCTCTGTAAACAATTCAACATTTTCATTGTTCTCTAAAAACTAATAAAGAGAAACAAGCACTTTTCATTCATCTTGAAGTAATTTTCTGTCAGGTTGGAGCCCCTCGTGGCCTCCAGCTCATGCAATGCTAGCTGTGTGATACAACAACGATTGCAATTTATTTTACAAACTCTGGTCATTCACATGTCAGTTAGTGTTCACCAAGCCGGCATCTGAAATTGTGCAGTTAACGAGTTTTACAACATTTCTATCAAGAGAAACTGTTTAGCATAACTGACTCTTAAGGAGTTATTATACCTCTAAAAATCCATTTTAAGGGGCATTATTTAAATAAAATAGAAAAACGGTTCACTGCCTTTTAAAGGGGCTGCAAAAAAAGTCCATCAGCTCCTGCGCCGTAATCCTCAGCTTAAAGCACTCTTGAGAGTACTTCTGGGAATTGTCAGCATAATGAAATGTTTTGTGAAATGTCCAGATAGATTCCTCTGCTCAACAATTTTACTGCGCCATATTTATTTTCCTTCCCGTTTTTAAAGAAGTGAATTACTTTTTGAGAGGATGACTCTGTGCTGTGCGGATGAACCGAGCGCATTATTACCCAGGCTGCCACAGAAGGGATGGTCCTGCCTGCGGGGCCATCTCCACGCATCTGCAGACGGGGCCGAAGAAGGGGAAGGCCGCTGTCCGCCTTCGCGCTTCAGCTACATGAGGGTTAAGCCACAAGGAGGCTTGTGGAGTTGCACACGTCCCTCAGACTTTTGGACAACTTCAGTACACAATAGCGCTTATGATACTTTCTTTAAACTTCATAGAAAGGACTCTGTTTTCTTTCCCTAAATAAATAAATGCAGGAAAACTGATACACATGTACATCGGCACATGCATGATGATGCATAGTGTTTGAGTGGCCCACTTCAATGGGAGATGCTAGTGCACATGTTACTTAAAGAAGAATAGGTTCCTCACGTTAATGGAGATGGCCAATGACCCCAAACCAATGAATGGCTAGAATCCATAATGGAGCACTACCTGGCATAGCAGCAAGTTCATTTAGTAAATTATATTACCTGGCAGAAGTAGAAGCCACCACTTGTAATGTGAATGGCTTAATGGTTCTTTCTACTATGAGCAAGACCCAGAGAAAAATTATGTCCTGCTGTAACAGGAGTTATTCCATATCCTTAGGAGGTGTATCTATAACACGGCACATTTTCTTTTTGCCACAAACGGTCCCCTAATTTCTTAGACTGATACTTGTGCACACGACTGTCATTTTCTGAGGGAGATAGGCAGGTGTTCTTGTGCCTGTTAGCTCTATCTGCCCATAAGAGGCACAGTAACATCCATGAACCAAATACAATTTGACATAATTCATGCCTTTATTACCTCCTACGGAATGATATTATTTCATGCTGGCACATTAATGTTTCCAGCACAATACTGTCATTCCTAGAAATTTTACCTTCTGAAGTTCAAACATTGAGGAATGAGTTTTAAAACCCTCTAACAGCATTAGATTTGGGGAAAATGCAACTTATTCCAAGGTCAGCTTTTTCCAAACTCTTTTGATATTTGGTGGCACTGCAGATAATGTTCAGACAATGGCAAGATCGTATCTGAAAACTCTCACCTCTTCCTGACCAAAGAGCTTGCTCCAATATTTTGCATATACTATTTTCATTTTTGCAAATAATATTTTGTCAACTTCTCATGTCATACCTTGCTGCTATTTGTTCCCCTAGTGATGTAAACCAAAAATGTTGACCAAAAATGTTTAAGTGAGTGCCACTTGAATCTATTTGATGTAGTACTCAGATCTGTCCTAATACTCCAGTATTCAAAATTAGTTAGGGAGATGGAGTGTATAAGTTTCCTATGGTTACCATAACAAATTACCACAAATTTAGTAGCTTGAAATAACAGATTTATTATCTACGGTTCTGTAGGTCAGAGGTCTCACTGGGCTAAAATCACTTGTTGACTGAGCTGTATTCCTTCTGGAGGCTCAGGGGACGATCTTTCTCTTGCCTTTCCTAGCCTCTGGCTGCCTGCTTTCCTTGGCTCATGGCCCCTGCCTTCTCACATGACACCTGTCTGGCCCCCTCCCATCGTCACATCTCTCTCTCTCTGCAGCCAGGAAAAGTTCTTCACCTTTGAGAACTCATGTGATTACATTGGGTCCACCCATATAATCCCGGGTAATCTCCCTGTCTCAAGGTCCATACCCTTTTCACAACTACAAAGTCTCTTTGCCGTGCAAGACTTCACATTTAGAGGTTCTGGAGAATGGAACTTAGACATCTTAGGGGCGGGCATTAGTCTGCCTACCACGTGGAGTCTCTGCGAGTTCTTTCTCAAACTGATATTTGAAGGATTAATAGCAGTCTCCAGCCTTGTAGTCTCTTAAAATCATGCACGAAAATGGTTTTAAAATTTTGAGTATGCACCTTAATATGTGTAAATCTTTTTCTAAACTACACTATTATATAATACTAGAGGCCTGGTGCACGAATTCGTGCACAGGTGGTGTCCCTGGGCCTGGCTGGCGATCGGGGCCCATTGGGGCAGCTGGCCATGGGGAGGGGCCAGGGGAGGCTGGCCGGCCATAAGAGGTTGGCTGTGGAGCACACTGACCACCAGGGGACAGCGCTTGCATTGAGTGTCTGCCGCTTGGTGGTCAGGGCACGTCGTAGTGGCTGGTCGACCGGTTGTAACAGTCACTTAGGCTTTTATATATATAGATTACTCATACTATTAGTAAAGCTTTATTTCTTCTTAGAATATTAAGGAATAAAAACAGATCTTCAGGTGGTTCCTTTGTGCCCAGTGCATCATCACCTTTGTGCACCTGGGAATACGAGCACCCTATTTGGGAGAAGAAGGAAAAAGGATGACGTTTGGAGTAGCTTGTGTAAATGTGGCTCTTGATTCTTTCAGACATACAAGGCTTCGAGGAAAGGAAGCTTTGGCTTTTTTGACTTTTGGTCTCTGATAGCTATTTATTTGCTTTGCTTACACTATTATTGGCATTTGTAGTTATAGAGTGTAATGGTATAGAATGTAACGTGCCTAGAACTTTCCTGAAATCTGAGAGCTGTAAATTATAGAATTACAAGACCAATGACATTTTATAAAAGATTAGAGATTGTTTACAAAAAGCTCTAGAGCAGTGGTTCTCAACCTTTCTAATGCCGCGACCCTTTAATACAGTTCCTCATGTTGTGGTGACCCCCAACCATTAAATTATTTCATTGCTACTTCATAACTAATTTTGCTAGTTATGAATCATAATGTAAATATCTGTGTTTTCCGATGGTCTTAGGCTCTACAGAACCACAGGTTGAGAACCCACAGGTTGAGAACCGATAGCAGGATCGCCTAAAACCATCGGAAATCACATTACGATTCATTAACAGTAGCAAAATTACAATTATGAAGTAGCAACGAAAATAATTTTATGGTTGGGGGTCACCACAACATGAGGAACTGTATTAAAGGGTCGCGACATTAGAAAGGTTGAGAACCACTGCTCTAGAGTAAGGCCACGTCTCCCCAGAACAACTACCGGTACTTGTGTGCACACGCTTAAAACCCCGAGAAGCCGATTGCTCAACAACCATTGTAAACACCAGTAGCTAGGTCCCCGTGAAATGGAGCCAAAAGAAAAGGTAACTCTGCTAAGTTCACTTTAGGTCGTATTTTTCAACTTTAGAAAACACGTGTATCAGCCACACTTGATTTCCGTGGCATGTAGGCTTACTGCAGCGCAAGAAACCCAGAAATTGTAACACAGGCCGACTCCCTAAGTCCCCTTGTGTTACAATGTGAGATGTTTTCAGAGCAGTCACCCTCAAAAGGCTGTGACACACCTCTGAAATCGAAAGGAGCGACTGCTGGCGAATGAAAGTAGTTGCCAAAAAAATTGTACACCCATTAGGGAATAATTCAGTGAGTGTTTGCCAACTGCCATGTGCCCAGGAGGCCGTCTGGGCAGCACGTTTCTATTTGATCTGCCCCAGGCCACTTCCATTCTCTTCCTGAAAGGAGGACGGGTAGTCTTCTTAAATCCTTCACTATAGTTTCCATCAAAGATCCCAAAATGTAACTGATAGCATGTCACTGATTACTGTATAAAGCAGTTAAACATTGCAGCTAAATTTCCCCACTGAAACCCAATCCAGGGATTAGCAACAATAGGGAATCTGTTTTATTTGCATTTAATTTGTACCTTCACACTATTATCGCCCATGTTTTAGTTTCAGGAAATGTGGTCTCAGGCTATTATAACCACATTTCATGCTGCTGTTGCACTGTTATTTGATCTCTATGGTTGGAAATGACTTACTGAAAAAATAAAGCTAGCATACTTTATTTTAATTATACCAGTGCAGTGTCTAAATAAAAAATGTACTTTATATTTAATGTGGAGCACAGATTAACAGTTTTATGGGACATAAAATCTATCTATATCATTTTCTATTTACACATCGGTTATATATCTTTCTCTCAGCAAAACAAATGCGCATGGTGTGAAAACGAGGAAGGAGAGCATCGAAGTTACAATCACATGGGCAGTAAATAACATCTTAATTGGTCTGGAATGCCGGAGTTTGATTTTTTCCCCTCCGCCTGGCTTTTATTTATTGATCTCTATAGCTTATTTATCTTTCCAGTGATTTGTACAAGTCTATCTCCTTTCCTCAATAAGCCAATCTATGGTGGTTTTATATTGCAGATCCCATCTGGGGAAATGGTCTAGTGAGAGAAGTGCAGTTGCCCCTGGAAAAGCCATAATTTAAGAGGCTTTGTGGAGGTAAGGGGGACTTCTCAGTTTTTACACTTTGTCTTCTGGAAAAAGGAAGGAAAGAAGAAGTGCTGCTATTATGAAGTTGCCACCCAATGTATGTTCCAACAATTCTTTACTCTCCGCTTGTTTGGCAGCAGTAAGCAAACAAAGAAGGATTTAGTGTGTGCTGGGAAATGTCTTTTAAATGTTCCTGTACGTGATTTAGCTCCTCGTGAGGGGAGCAGACAAGAATGGATTGTGCATGTCTAATATATCATATGTAAACCCTGGAGTTTCTTCTGTATGCATTTCCACAGCTCCATTCCTAATATCTTTTTAAAACAGCACTTTAGGATAAAGTACACTTCAAATGACACATTATGCTCCATAGTGCAGTGGAGAACTGGCAAATGGAACCACGCTCAGGAAAGCTGGTTGACAAAGAATGTCCCCCCACTTTTTCTAGTGTATAGACACCCACAGCTGAAGTCACCCTGGAAAATTAGTGACTTTTTCCCCTTTTAAATCAATGATTCCCCTTGTTCGTCAAATCAGCACCTGCAGTGTTTGCCGTGATTCTGTTGGGTTGTCTTGCTCTCACAGAATATTAGAGGAGTGTGCAGAAAGATGTCCTCTGTGGATAGCTAAGGGAAAAACACGTTTACAGATGGCAATGCCATACTTATGCGAAGCAAGCGATGCCTTGCAAAGTGATTCTGTACACATATTCCAAAGAAGAGACTCTGGTATCCCATCATCACCCTAATATAACCTTAACTGCCTTAAAATGAGCTAATGAAAATTTGGGGCAGGTCTTTTAGAGAATGCATTTGCATTTGACATAATTAGTGGCAGGCAGATCTCAGTACATCCAGGGGAAATCTCGAGGCAACTGCTTGGTCGACTATTAGTGCTTAATTTCTGAATGTCAAACCCCGCACATCTTAATTTCTAGAGAATAAGCTCAATTGAACTATCTCCCCCGTTATGCAAAAACTGCTCAGATAAAACCAAGTGGACACCAATGTAATGAATGTGGTTATTAAATTGTTTCAATTGAAAGAACCCTATTCTTACACCATCATAATGGGAACAATTTATCCCCACTGATCGGCCTGTCTCTCTCTTTCTCTCTCTCCCTCTCTCTTTTTCTGAGCTCTCTTTGATCTTGAAGCATATTGCGGTGGTGTGTCCTATTGAAAAGCGAAACTGGGGCAATTTTAATGCTTTTGTACCTTACCAGTGCTCTATTTTTTCGCTGTTTAAAAATAGCTGTTAATTATAAGTGCAGTTTAAATGTCTCAAGTGACCCAGAAATGCAGGTTGGAATGAGACAGATTGTGTGTCTCATATAAAACAGATGTACTTTCACAGAGCATTCTGAATTCAGCCTTCCCTATGTATCCTCCTCTTGGGTTATTTCCATCAGGTATTGAGCTGGTCTAGCACTGTGCTATAAAATCCCATGCATTTGAACAGGGGAAAAGAGAAGTGGATCTTTTTTTTTTTTTTTTAACCACAAAGAAAAGCCTTTTGTATATCAGTCTCTACTATGTGGATGAATATGGTGCTGCTGGTGTTAGATAATGAGACAAGGCTACTTCCCCCGTCGGGAAGACCCAACGATTTTCTAGAGACCCCCTCTGCCTGTCTCTTGGGCCAGGGGGCTCTGCATTAAAAGAAACTGCAGCCGTGACACGCATATCCCTTGAGGTCTTTCTTACGTTAGATTCAGTGATGCCTGAGGACACATTAACCTCCTGCTAGATTTCAAAGAACTTTGATTCTTCCCCTGTTTCAGAAACTGTGTTTTCAGCCCCTTGCTAACATTTAGACCCTGGGGATGGTTGCACTGCTGCTGGTGGTTCCAGGGACCCCGGCTTAACAAGCCGTGTGCTTACTCGGTAAAATCCCATTATTCTATTAGTCTTCTACCGGCTGCGCCAATCTGGTACTTCCCTAATTACACGTGCTTGTCTGCAGCCAGTGTGAGGGTGCAGTTCCAAGAAGTGATTTCAAAGTTGAGTTTAAAACACGGTGCATTCCAATGATTTGATGGGTTTTTCCCTCCCAAATTCTTTAAGATCTTTGGGACACATTCCAAAACCTCCTGAATCGGAACATTTGGGCAACGAAGGAGTTTAAAACCTTTCCCCCGCCTCCCCTTGGATTCAGATTCTGTGGTCCAACCTCTCTTGCAACCAGGACAGAAATATGTCCGGAGGAGGGGGCGCTGTTTATGTGCATGGACTTCTGGCTAGAAATGCCCGCCAGAGGAGTTGTTCATTCCACAGCAACTACACGGAACATAGACATGGTGTGGGCGTAGGGGCCCATTCTTTAAGTTCTTTCTAGAAAACTTATAAACACGCTAGTCAAGTTCTCAATGCAGTCACTGATCTGAACATTTTTATAGCTAACTTTCCAAATCTGCAATTTTAACCTAATTATTAATTTGATTCTAACACAATCGTTCTAATTCTAATCGTTCTAATTTGTCCAATAAGATTTATTCCATTTAGTGCTTATAATCCTGTAAGTGACAGTCTAAAGCACTTGGGTTAGGGTCTCATGCCACATCAATGGTTTGTGTTCAGGAAGCGGGGCCGCGATGGCCTCAGGTAAGTTTAGGAGAATCTCTATCAGACAGAGTTGGAGCTGAAAACAAATTTAGAACAAAAATTCTTTAGATCCATATCTTATAAAACTATTCCATTCACCGAGATACACTTATGCTGCTTTTGGAAGCGGGATGATAACACATTGATAGACTCAATGAAAATAATACCATTTCTGAGTAGAGGAACTCGGAAAGTAGAACTGTGGGGAGAGGCAGTCTCCTTTGTGCCCAAGAGTGCACTTTGGGCCTGGAACCTTCCTCCCCAGGAGACTGAGAGTCCTCACAGCGTGTGCTAGACTAATCACCTTGTGTGGGCACATCTTTCCCTGT
Organism: Cnephaeus nilssonii; assembly: GCF_951640355.1. Taxonomy (NCBI): domain Eukaryota; kingdom Metazoa; phylum Chordata; class Mammalia; order Chiroptera; family Vespertilionidae; genus Cnephaeus; species Cnephaeus nilssonii. The sequence goes on from NC_137073.1 coordinate 62,989,071, forward strand.
TTCAGACTCAGTTTGTGCTCCTTTGTTTTGCTCAAGGCATATGGCCCCTGACCAACCATACTGCTATAACCTATCGCCGGTGGGGAGGGGACAGGGGTCTTCATTCTGTGGTGTAAGAGGTGTGCATGCAGGCCAATGGTCCCGAGGCTGCCAGGAGCGGCCACGGGCCGTGGGCAATGATGCCCACCACGGAAGCTGATCTCGCTCTGTCTCTTCTCTATGCAAATAAAATGTTACTCCATCCAGTGCCTGACTGCACTGTGTTTTCCTTGGCAACTCAGATACCAAGGTGCAGTGGGCAGCAGTGTTCTGGTTGCCACTCCTGGTGATGGGCACAGATGCCACTTCTCAGTGAGAACGGATTAGAGTGGAAGGTATGTGAGTTTGGAAATGTCTTTGATCCTTATTTTCTAACCAGGCTCTTGATGGAAGTGGAAAAGACTGGTTTGAACCTGGGGACACTGAGAGTTCCTGATTGACTGTGGACACTGAGTGGGCATTGGGACTGTGAAATCCAGGTCGGGATACAAGTCTGGATAGATGGTAGGTGTGGGAATGGGCGAGGTTCTGGGCGAAACCTGGTTTTGAGAGGTCAGCAGGCTGGAATGGGAATGCCCTAGTTCTGAAAGCCAGGTGTTAGAATTATCCACGGAAGCAACAAAAGAATGAGGATCAGAGCAAGCGGTAAGCTAGAAGCCAGATAGACATGTAAGAAAAAAGGAGCCTCCGATTCCAGATGTCCAAATGAGGAAGTAGTCCCAAACCAGGCAATTGGAAGCAAGTAGGTGCCTGGGGAGCAGAAGAGGAATGACCAAGCAAGCACGAGCACAGGTATGAGGCCTCAGGAACAGAGAGGGCGATGATGGATGAGGCAGCTTCCCAACTTCTGGTGCTGGAGAAATGGAGGGACCTCACTCAGCTGTCCAGGGGGAGTGGACAGGGGAGGGAGTCCACTGCTGACTTTGCCAAGGTGAGGGCTGACTTCTGGCAGGCAGATGTTAGGAGTGGTGTGTCTCAGGAGTCTGTCTACTTAGTGCTTTATTCTCCAAGCCCTGGGCCCCCTCTCCCTGTCCGCCAACTCCCTCCAGAAATTTCCCAGTAATAACCTGGTTCAAGGTTTTTCTCGGACAGGCCATCTCACACAAGGGCAGAAGGCTACCCCGAGAATACGCAAAGGCTATGGGTAATGATGGATGTTCTTAATTTTCTTCTCATATTTGTATTCTCTCCAATGATCCTTTATTACCTTTGTAAGAATTAAACAATTTATGTGACATAGTGACAGATCCTGGATTCTCTTTTACCTCCCAGCTCTGTGACTTGGGCAAGTTACAGTCTGGAACAGCAATTGGCTTGTCTATAAAGTGTGAATAATAAGATCGAATGCTTTTTATTCCCCACTCTTCCAAATATAGGAGGGAATTTGCCTTCCCTGGGAAAAACAATGAAGGAAACACTGTTTCATCCTCTTCCTTTCTCACTTTGCCCACTGGGACTGGGAATCATTTATTGACTGGGTAGATGCTTGACTTCATTCCCTTCCTCTTTCCTCTGTGGATTTTTTTCCTGCTATGAACTAAGCTTACGGGAATAGGTCTTACACTCATGGAGGAAGCCTTCCCTTTTAGGGATATACATTAAAAACCTCATTTGACAGCAAATCTGAGTCACAATTTCTCATTTTGTTTTTCAGGATTCAAATTGACATTTTAATTTCCATTGTTGTAATCCTCGAGTATTGCTTTTTATCTTTTATATTTTCATATATATATATATATATATATATATATATATATATATATATATATAATATATATTATTGATTTCAGAGAGTGAGAGAGAGATAGAAACATCAATGATGAGAGAGAATGATTGATCCACTGCCTCCTGCATGCCCCCCACTGGGGATGGAGCCCACAACCCCGGGTATGTGCCCTTGACTGGAATCAAACCTGGGACCCTTCAGTCCGCAGGCCGCAGGCCCATGCTCTATCTACTGAGCCAAACCAGTGAGGGCTGAGTATTGTTTCTTAATTGGGTCCACACTCAGAGTGCCAGTAGGCAGTAAACCATACCAAGAAATAACACCACCTATCTAGTCTGGAAATCACATGTGAAGTGCCCAGCATCATGCCTGCCAAGGAGTAGGATTCAATAAATGGAAGTTAATGATTATGATCATTGTTGTGGTTGCTTTCTTACTACCAGTACCAACAATGGTCATGGGCACATCACTGTTCCTCTGGGCTGGCAAGTCTTTTTATTTTTTCCATTTTCATTTATTATTGTGGACCAGCATACTCTTTCTGGGTTGCTGAGAAAATGTTTCAACATCATCATTTAAATTTTTCTCCCTGGTTGAAAAGATTGGGTCCTACCTTTGTAACACTCTGTGGGTTTCTAGTCCTCTCAGGTGTGGTAAGCAGGACTTGCAGAACTCTGCTCCTTCAGGGGGGTATTTCCCCCCCCCTCCTTGTTCTTGAGCAGAGTGTGACTGCCTGTGGGTGAGGGTAAGAAGGGAAGAATTCACGCCAGGAGAATTAGGTTCCTCAGGACCAATGAGAGACCAAACCATGTGCATGGAGGAGCTAAAATGAAAAAGAAAAAAATCAGAACTCCTGAAGCTGATGGTGTCTTGATAATATTAGATAGCTGTTCTAAATTAACTTGAGTTGGTACATTGGAAAATACAAAGATTTGATACACTAGTGGCAGGTACTGTATAGTTAATTTATATAATGTGACAAGAAAACTAGCACTTGGAAACAAATTGGCAATTATCAAAGTAATTTTTGCATCTCCTTTCACTCAGTCTTGGGGAATTAGCTTTTGGGTATTGCCTAGGTAACAATGTTTCAATTTCATTCAAAATGATCACTATTATGATAGTAAAGATCAAATTTCATTAAATCTAGACACATAGTACTTTTCATTTTAAAAGCTCAAAATCTATTATCTTTCTTAAAGAATATCATGTGTACTAAAAATCATGCTAATAACAAAATCTTTTCCATAACTTGATATTCAAAAATTATACTAAGTACCTCCTATGTGCCAGGGACTGTGCAAAGAGGCTTTAAATATATTCTTTAAGCTCTCACAACTGTCCAGTGAGAGAGGAATTATTAAGGTCATTTTACAGATGTGGAAATTGAGAGTCAGAGAGGTTAAGGAACATGCTCAAGGTCATCCAGAGAGCAAAAGATTCAGGATTTGAATGTGGGTGTATCTGACCCTCAAAGCCTTTGGAACCTGTCTTAATACTGTGGGGGAGAAACAAATTTTTCTCTACCCTTTTAGGTTCTTTCAGCCAGTCCAATAATTAAATCAACATGAAACAGATTGACGACAGAAAAGAACCAAATTTAATTACATATGTATGTTTGAAAACCCCACATACATACATATGAGAGGTTCAGAGACAGAAAGGTAAAATGAGGTGTATATAGCATTCTGAGTTAAGGATGAGGCAAGGCACCTGGGGTTTCAGAGGGGATAAAGGGCATTCACAGGATGATAAGAACAGATATTCAGTAAGTAGTAGTTTACCTTGCCCTATGGATAGGTCATAAAAAGTTCCTTCAGGTACTAACTCTTACTATGAGCAGGGCCCCCAATCTAGATTCATTAAAGGGAGATGCAAAAAGTATCTCTTGAGCCTGCAGCGTCTCAATTGCCCTCAGCTCAAAATAATCCACATGCCAAAGTGACATATCTTGGGGGGCCTTTTCTGAACCCCTTCAATACCATGATGCCTTCTCACTCCATATAAACAAATGATGTACCTCATAAGGGCCATTAATATGTTGAGTGTGTTCCAGGAAACAAATGCTAAATCCTAGATGATGACAGAAAATGACAACCTACAAAATGTTCTAACAATTTGTAGAATATGGGCAATGTTAGAAATGCTTCACCAGAGTTAGGATGACTAACAGATACCTTGCAAAATGTGCAGATGCAGTTGCTCAGAATTAATTATTTTTAAACTAAATGAGTTCACATATTTCTCTTAGTACCTTCATTAGGGTTCCTGTAAAACCACGGGTATTCAGTGAGAGTCAACCAGATTGGAACTTTGTGATTTGGTCAGTGAGACTATTTGTTTTATCTGGAAGCCGGCAGTATTTCAGAATAAGTACAAGAGTAATTGTTTTTCAAGCAGAAGTGAGCCGGGGTGCACTACACCCCTTTACTGCCACCTCCACTACCCCAAATGGCAGAAGGGGACCGTGTGGTGTGAAAACAAAGCATCACTTTGTTTCATTTCTTTGATTCAATGCAAATAACAATATTCATTTTGCTCTGAATTTTGTAGAAAATTAAAAGAAGGCATGAGATTTTAATACATATCAAAGGAGGACATGAGTTTCAAAAAGGAAAACCACTGTGCTAACGAGAACATCATTCCTTTTCGGTACTTTGCTTTCTACTCAACACTAGAGCACAGAGACAGATGTTAGACTTGCCTCGAGGGTGAGTCACTGGGAAAAACAGGACGTCTCACTCATTACAGGAACACTCTTATAAGATAAAATATAATTTAAGAAGTTAATACATAAATTAGTAATTTCCCCTGTAACTAACAAGTCCATTTTGAAACCTCTTTCTACAAGTGACATACCTTCTGAGGTATAATGTTTTCTGAACTCACATCCATCAGTCCATTTGAAGTTTCCTGTAAACCTGAGTCACTTTCATAGTGTTTGGTCAGTTCAGTACTTTCCTTTTATAATAAGCTACTGGTAACAGTCTCGTAGAGTCCAGGCAGTCAGCGTCTTCAAATGATTCGTGGTTTCTTCCAGCCAAGGGAAGTTTATTATAGTTCTCAGCCCTTTTCTGCTATCTTGTGTTGTCTTGATTTGTACTCATCTTCCTTTTCTCTTGTGGAATTGAGCTGCCTTTTATCAAGTGGAGGCACCCTGTAAATATCTCCATTGCTGCCCTGTCACTTCTAACTCCATTCTGTAGCCTTCACAATGGAATATACTTGGCTTTTTAAAAGGGACCATGCCTTTCCACTCTCCAATTCAGAAGTAAAATAAAATATGTGAGAGCGATCTGATTAAGGATGGGGCAAAGGAAAGAACCAACATTTGCTGAGTACATCTGATGGACTGAATGATGGCTGGGTCTTCCATATGTTACCTGATTTGATCTAGGTAGATACTACAAACATTAAATCCATTGCATTTATATTATTGTAATGATAGCATCAGCTCAGTTTCGGGCTCTTCTGTTGGTACCTTCTGATGAAAACTTTTGTGATTTTGGTTGGTGTGTAATTGAGAGAGAGAGAGAGATGATGTGTGTGTGTGTTGTTCTAGGATACTACATGTTGACAGATCAAGGTTGGTTAGTGCAGTAGAGAATGAGGGTCAGAATGTCTCCAGATCAGCTGTGTTTCTGGGTGTTGATATGGTGAAGGCCATGTGCATGGCATATGGACACCCTGAGGCAGCCTAACTTAGATTTCAGTTGGGTGGGCTGTTCCTGGTGACAGATGACACATTGAGCAGACAAGGAGCAAATGAGCTGTTTAAACCACCTAGTTAGCTGGATGTTAATGCCTTTCCCAACATTGACTGCAGTCTCCCTTTAAATCTATTTGCAGCAAAACACATTAACCCAACTTTGGGGTCCCAGTCTGGCGTGTCAGTGCAGTAGAGTAGAGTGGTTCAGTGTGCTGACTCTGGAGGGAAGCTGCCTGGGAATGAATCCTGGTTCTACCACAGACGACCTTTGTGACTTTGGATAAGTCATTGAACTTCCCAAAGAATCAGTTATTTTTGTCTGTTGAGTGAGTATAATAATAGCACATACAAAGTAGGTAAAGTATGAAGCACAGTGCTTGGTACACTGTTAGTGTTCAATTGTCATTGGTGTCATCATCATCATCATTGTAGTGACAACAACAATTATTATTAAAGCAAGAGCCCCAATAAGAATAAATCAACACTGTGACTTCAAGGAGGCAAGCTCTATTAACATGAATCCTCTTAACTTCCCATTTAATGCTAATTTATGCATTTAATAATCTTAATTGTCAGGAAACTTTTCCTCATTTATAACCTAAATCCTGAATGCTATAGATAGGTTCTCATTCCTCTTGAACTACCCATGGAGATTGTTTTCCTTAGAGTCTTCATTTTCTATAAAATTTTCTCTATCCTTCCCAGAAGGCCTACATTTCATTAGATTTTTGGAGGACATGGAGTTTGAGTTTAACCCTTATAATAGTCTCGTTTTAGTCTATTTTGTCACCTCAACTAAATTCTTTAGAAAAAAAAAAGGTTCTTTTTCTTTATTATTCATCGCCATTTTATAGTGGAATGATCCATATGGATTCAAGCATATCACAAAATCATTCTTTGACAAGGGAAATGTGCCTGAAAAACAAAATTAAATCTATTTAATAGGATATTTTGAAAAAGAGAAAAAGGAAAGTCATGTTGGTCCATGATTTTGTTTTGGGCACCTTTTGGGGAATGAGGTTATTTTATGGGAACTAGTTTTATTTTCCTTATTCTTTCCTTAATCAGTTTGCATAATTCATGTTCATGTTAAGTGTTATTAAAATAAATAACTATTTTAGATTTGATAAGCACATAAATTCTTTTCTTTCAGTGGAAGCATATATGACATGAAAAATTTCACTGTCGGACAATTCATATCAGTAGAGACAGGTCTTATAAGATGTCTTCTTATTCCAGTCACAAATCAGAAGGGCTTCCTGCTGTACTGCAGGGAAGACGTGTACATGCATTATAAATTCTCTCTTTCACAGTCTAGAAATTATAACCAGGAACTTCAGGTAGTGTTGAAAGCTTTTTCAAATTATCAAAGGCTATAGGCTAGACCTTTTCAAGCTTTAGTGCATGGAGGAGTCACACAGTGGATCTTGTTCGAAGGCAGATTTTGAGTTAGCAGGTCTGGGTGGAGCCTGAGATTCTGCGTTTCTAACAGGTCTCAGGTGATGCTAATGCTGCTGGTCCTGGAACACACTTTGAGTAGCAAGACTCTGGGCTTCCCATCCTCTCTGTGACTTCCACCCATCCCAGAAAGTCTACAGAGTCTTCTATATCCCAAAAGTGAAGAGTAACTGATGTCATCAAAAGGGATAATAAAATAAATGTGAGTCCCAGACAAAGCCCTTGGGTCCCTATCATTTACGATCTCTTAGGATAACCAGTGTGTTTGAGTCAGCTCTTCTGCATTGTGGCTCCTTCCTCCCAGGGCTCATTATTCACGATTATGATTACTATTATTTTGCCTTTGCCATTTGTATGACTTGTTTCTTTTACAAAGGACGGGAGACAATGCAGTCTGCAAAAGCTGCTGATCCAAGGAAGTTCTGAGCTCAGAGAAAGAGAAAGATGTGGTCTTCACAGGAAAGTAGATATCAGCCTTGGAATTTGATGGGATTGCTGCAATGTTTACAAGCAGACATTACCTTCTACTATTTTTATATGCACCAGAGTGCCTAAAGTAATGTCAGGAAGTATGCAACACGGAATTTTCTTAGCTGAATTCCAAATTTGGGTAAGAGAAATCATTTGCACTAGGGAACAATTCTGAAAGAGGGGCCGAGGTTGGCGAATTAAGAGGGATAGCATTATGTCTGTCAGGAAAGAAGTAGGTTGGGATGGTGCCTTACTTCTTCTCACCCACCAATCTTTGGGGTTTGTTGTAGTTCAAAAAGATATTTAAATACTAGATCACACTGTTTTTGATGTTGAAGAGAGAGAACAAGCCGAGTGTTATTCAATAACAGAATTAGTTACCAAAGGCAGTGCTCTTGGGAAATGTAAGAAAACCACTGCATAACTCTCTTTAAAAATAGAACAAAACAAAGTAAATAAACAACTTTTGCTTGGTTACATTTTGTTTAAAGTTTAGAAAAAAATGTATAACTCCATCAAAGGGCTTAAAAGAAGGTTTCTAGGGAAGTTAATTAGTAATCTTTACTATTATGGAATTAATAGGAAGTTTTACAGCCTCAAAGGGTTCTGGAATGAATGATTAAGAACTTATTGTCCAGAGCTCTCTTGCTCTTTGAAAAAGAGGCTGCTCTGGGTTTTCACTGGGCACTGGGCTACTCACAGGGGGTTGGTGGAAGATTGTCTCACAGTGGTTTTTCGCCAATTGAAAGGGAGTCGCTGGTAGTCATGCTATGTGAAAGAAATAAAGAAGGGTATCCGTGCAAAAGAGAGGCACAGAGGGACTTCTGTCCAGGAAGTTAAGACAAAACTCAGGGGAACCTCAAGGCCTTTTTTCCTTCATCTGAGTGAGTATGAGTCAAAAACTGCCATGGCAGTTACTCAATGCAATATAAATGGTTGGCCAAGTTGCCATGTACCATGAATCTCTAGAACAGTAGTTTTTTGTTGTTGTTGCTATTATTATTTTTGTTTGTTAGTGTATGGGGAAAAAACCCTAAGTGTTTTTTGTAAGGGAGCATAATATTAGATTAAGGACTGTCTGATAATATCCATTTGAGTGGGTATAAGCAAAATATCATAGACTGGGTAGTTGAGGCATGGAGCTCAAGAAGCAGACAGACTTTTGTTTAAGCTCATAACCACCATACAGCAATGTGTTTCTTATTCTCTAGCTGTGGGATACAATTTGGGAAACACATTAGCTTGTGTGATTCCTTCCATTTCTCTTTTCCCCATGACCCCTTTCCAATTCCATTTGGAACCTTGTGGCTCTGCTGCTTGAGAGAAGGGGTCACTGTAGGAGAACCCCTCATGGTAGTCATGGGAAATGAATCAAATTCTTGGCTTTTGAGTTCTGGAAAGATCCAGGCATACAATGAGATGATTTGGAAGAACAGTTAGGATCCTTCCTCATCTTGCAATGTGTGCTGGTGAGGGAGGGCCCCTGGATACAAGAGAAGAGGGGATCAGGCTGAAGCTGGGGGGATGTTGGTAGGCCCTGAGAAGGGGCTTCTGAATAGAACCCTAGTGCGGGTGAAAGCCATTGGTAGAATACCACGTTGTTGTGGAGAGCCAAGAACAAGACAATGCCCTTTTCCAGGAAGGGTTCAGAAAAGCAGCAAGAGTCTTCCCCCCCCCCCGCCCCCTCCCATGACAGGGAGAAAGGAGAGGACCTTTTTCCTCCTAACATGGAATTGCTATAGAGACCCTAAGCATCCCAGCCTGGCTTGGAGATCCACAGAATGTTTTTCTAACCACAGAAAGCTGCTAGACCTGCCCAAAGGACCAGGACACCTGAAAAGAGCTGTGCAGCCAAGATGAGGAAGGGAAGGCGTGGTGATCCCTACGAGAGCCAAGTCCAGGCAGGCAGAAGGTAGCTCACTGTGTGCTGGTGTGGAGAGAAGCTGGTGACTGGAGGTCAGGAATCTCCCTTACCTCACTACCTCCTGGCATTATAGAAGACTCTTGAATTCAGACATAGGACCCAGACAAGTGTAAATAAGGGAACTCTGCATTGACTGATGTTAAGCTTTGCCACTTGGTGAAATAAGGATTTGAAATAGAAATTAAGCTCTATAAAAAGTGGAATTGTTCTATCTCCTTTATACCCATGTTTTACCCGATATTTGTTCCCCGCACATTCCAAAGATTTCACCATATCTTTTGCTTAGAAATTTTATATTTTTGCTTAGAAGTTTCATAAAATTCATTATGGTAGAAAAATTCATTAAAACATGAAATGATAAATTTAGGCCAAATCAAATCAATGGGAAAACCAAGTCTCTAAACACAGGCAGTCCTCACTTTGCATGGTTCAGATATGCATGAATTTCAGTTACCACAGTTTAGTTAGATAACACCAGTTCCCCAACAACATGGTTCAAATTTCAGTTAATACGGTCTGTTAACCATGAGTAATTTCTAAAATACAGACTTTGCTACTAGCTTTCAGTACACAAAGCATGACTTAAAAACAGATGCACTCATGATCAGTGACCAATCACATCATTTTATTCAATGCCTGTCAGTGATTGCTCACTGTGCACCTGTTATTCAGTTCATGCACAGAAAGCAAAGTGCATGGTGGTGTTGTCTTTTTATCTCCCAGTGTTAAACCCACATGACATTTTACAAAAATAGACAATTAAAACACGGAATTGGCCACAAAGATGCAGTGCAGCAAAGAAAAATAAATCTAATAACTTTGGTAATCAAATTGGAAAGTTGATTGTGGAGAAATGGTGACTATTTCCCAGAGGAGGTAACACTGGAAAAACACACACACAAAACAAAACAAAAAACCCTCCACATTAAAGAACTCTTGGTTTAAAAGAGTTTATAATGTTTAAAAGCATAACATTAAAGAATAAAATGTTAGAAGCTGAGCCACAAAAGAATAAAATGTTAGAAGCTGACTCAAACTTAGAAAAGATTTTCTATATTAGCAACAAACAATTTGGACAATGCAGAAGAGTCAGTAAACTTCAAGGAGTTAATAGAAATTAGTTAAACTGAAGAACACAGAGAAGAAAAGATAGGCGGGTGAGAACAGAGCCTGGGTGATCTACGGAAAAATATCAAGTAGTATAAGACACCTTGAACTATAATAAAAGAAAGGAGAAGAAGAATGAGTCAGAAAAGTTATTTGAAAGACTGAAGTTCTATTCAACATTATATTGGAGGTCCCAGTTAATACAATAAAGCTAAAAAGAAAGAAAATAAAGGAAATGAGAAAAAGTTAAATTAAAAGGAATGAAAAACAAAGATTGAAAAGAAAAAAGTCAAATTGTTTTATTTTCAGATGCTATAATAGTGTGTATAGAAAGTCTTCAGAAAATTACAAAAACTACTAGAACTAAATGATTTTTGTAAAGTCATAGGATATAAGGTCAACAGATTAAATTATTTCTATATTATTGTAACAAATAATTTGAAAATAAAATTTAAGGAAACAATAACATTAAATTTATACAATAAGTAGAAAGAAATTTAGCAAAAGATGTTTAAGACTTCTATACTAAAAACTTTAAAACAATGCTGACAAATTAAATAAAACCTAAATAAAGAAAAATACTAGTATAATTTGTTCACGGATAGAAGACTCAATACTGTTGACATGTTACTTCACTCCAAATTGATATGTAGATAGAGTCAACACAATTCCAATGAAATTGCAATAGCCTTCCCACCTTTGGGAGAAAAAAGCTTATTTTATAATTTGTATGGAACTTCCAAGTGCCTAGAAGAGAGAGAGAGAAACACACACACACACACACACACACACACACACACACACACACACACAAAGTTAGAGGAATTAAATTACCTGATTTTAAGACTTAATATAAACCTACAGTAATAAAGGCATAAGGATAGAAAGATATATTAATAGAATAGAGTCTACAAATACTAGTAGATACAGTTGTTCATGTGGAAAAGAATACAATAATTAATAAATAATAATACAAGAATAAATTCTGGATTTCATGTGCTTGTAACTGTAAACCTACGTTTGCCCCACCTTGCATATGGTCAATTGATTTTTAACCATGATACCACTGCAGTTCAATGGGGGAATGGGAAATATTTTTGGCAAATGGTACTGGAACAGATGGATAAATGTAAGGAGAAAAAATAATCTTGACCCCTTCCTCACACTACATACAAATTAATTTGAGATGGAGTATAAGCTTAAAGACGAAAGTACAAAGCTTCTAAACTAAGAAAACCTAGAATATCATTGTGAACTTGGGACAGCCAAAGATTTCTAAGAGAGAGTGGAAAAAGGATGCCCACAAAATTTAAAAAATTATCACACAAGACATCACTAAAATTAAAAACTTCTGATAATCAAAAGCATCATTAAGAAAAGAAAAGGCATGCAGTAGGCTGGAATAAGTGATTTAAAAAAATATCTAAGCCAGGTGATTTTATCAAGAAGAAGTAATAAACTCCTACATATTAATAACACAAGCAAAAGACTAGATCAGGCACTTCAAAAAGAAGACAGGCAGATGGCCAATACACACTTGAAAATGGGCTCATTAAAACTAATCTATGGTGAGATTTAAAATCAGAACAGTTAGCTGTGTTGGGGTTTGGGGGACTGACTAGAAGGATGTATAAGGAATTTTTCTATATCTTTATTTAAAAGTCTTTCTTACACGGTTTACATTTACTTATTGAATTAATCACTTTAGGTCTGTAGATTTCATTGTGTGTAAATTTTACCTATATAAACACAATTAAAAGTGTCATTGATTCAGAGAATTCAGATTTCTTATAAATAAAAATTATTAAAATAATAGAATTTAAAGGTTATTAATTACCTCGTTACTAACATCTGCCTTTATCTTATTATAAAGCTTCCCTGTCAAATTTAAACTTTGTGGTTTAGTTAGAGAGATAAATGGAGAATATTTTCACTCAAAATGGGACTCTGGTTTCAAATTGTAAATTAAAAATTGAGATACAATAAAATAATCTAAGTTCTGGAGTAAAAAAAAATGGCATTTATTTGAAACATTTATAAAATGTGTGAAAAAACACACAAAACATTTTAACTAAATGAGCCTTACTGCCCATGAGCACTGTGTAGGGGGTGAGGTGAAGTCACAGAAGTTGTCATCCAAAAATGCTTACAAGCTTAGAGCAGCTGTTTTAAAGTAAGCATCCTTCTCCCTCCCCATCCCTAATCTTCTGGTCTATTAGATCAGCAATCTTATTCAAAGGTCCAGGGACTTTACATATGTCAGTAAAGATTCTGTTTTGCCCATGGTTATATTTGATTGCATGCAGAAAGGGATCCAAAAAAGGTGGGATAGTTTTTGTTTTTTAAAATAAATCTTTATTGTTCAGATTATTACAGTTGTTCCTCTTTTTTCCCCCTATAGCTCCCCTCTACCCGGTTCCCACCCCACCCTCTGCCTTTACCGCCCCCCCCCCCCACTGTCCTTATCCATAGGTGTATGATTTTTGTCCAGTCTCTTCCCGTATCCCCTACACCCCTTTCCCCCCGAGGATTGTCAGTCTACTCCCTTTCTATGCCCCTGATTCTATTATGTTCACCAGTTTATTCTGTTCATCAGAATTTTTTATTCACTTGATTTTTAGATTCACTTGTTGATAGATATGTATTTTTTGTTCATAATTTTTATCTTTACCTTTTTCTTCTTCTTCCTCTTCTTAAAGAATACCCTTCAGCATTTCATATAATACTGGTTTGGCGGTGATGAACTCCTTTAGCTTTTTCTTATCTGTGAAGCTCTTTATCTGACCTTCAATTTTGAATGATAGCTTTGCTGGGTAGAGTAATCTTGGTTGTAGGTTCTTGCTATTCATCACTTTGAATATTTCTTGCCACTTCTGTCTGGCCTGCATAGTTTCTGTTGAGAAATCAGCTGACAGTCATATGGGTACTCCCTTGTAGGTAAGTAACTGTTTTTCTCTTGCTGCTTTTAATATTCTCTCTTTGTCTTTTGCTCTTGGCATTTTAATTATGATATGTCTTGGTGTGTGGTCCTCTTTGGGTTCCTTTTGTTTGGGGTTCTGTGCACTTCCTGGACTTGTAAGTCTATTTCTTTCACCAGCTGGGGGAAGTTTTCAGTCATTATTTCTTTAAATAGGTTTTCAGTATCTTGCTCTCTCTCTTCTTCTGGCACCCCCATAATTCAGATGTTGGTATGCTTGAGGTTGTCCCAGAGGCTCCTTATAGTATCTTCATACTTTTGGATTCTATTTTCTTTTTTCTTTTCCGGTTGGGTTTTTTTGCTTCTTTGTATTTCAAATCTTTGACTTGATTCTTGCGATCCTCTAGTCTGCTATTGGATCTCTGTATGTTATTCTTTATTTCAGTCAGTGTATGCTTAATTTCTATTTGGTCCTTTTTCATATCCTCCAGGGTCTCACTAAATTTATCAGCAGTTTCTAGAAAATTCTTGAAAAACCTTATAATTGTGGTTTTGAACTCTATATCCTCCATTTCTTTCATTTGTGACCTGTTTCTTTGTCTCCACATTTTGGTTGCTTCCCTAAGTTGATAGAGTGGCTTTGTGTACTAGGTGTCCTATAGGACCTAGTGGCTCAGCCTCCCCAGTGACCTGAGGTGGACACTCTTGGTGCACCCCTTTGTGGGCTGTGTGCACAGTCTTGTTGTCGTTAAGTCTTTTTTTTTCTTTCTTTTTTAAAAAAATATATTTTATTGATTTTTTACAGAGAGGAAGAGAGAGAGATAGAGAGTTAGAAACATCGATGAGAGAGAAACATCGATCAGCTGCCTCTTGCACACCCCCTACTGGGGATGTGCCTGCAACCAAGGTACATGCCCTTGACCGGAATCGAACCTGGGACCCTTGAGTCCGCAGGGTGACGCTCTATCCACTGAGCCAAACCGGTTTCGGCTGTCGTTAAGTCTTGATTGTTGTTGGTATCACTGGGAGAAATTGATCTCTAGGCCAATTGGCTGTGAGGATCAGCTATGTCTGCTATGGGAGAACTTCTGTGCTGGAGACACCCTTATGAGGCAAGACTTGCTTCAGTGGGGCCTTGGTGCTTACTGAATCTGCCCCCTGAGTGTGTCCCTTATGGATCTGAGGAGTTGTAATCTGGATGGTCCTACTCTGACCACTGGGTACACTGGCTCTTGGATCTCCAAGGAGGTGCTAATTTAGCCTCTGCCTGAGACCACCCAGCACACCCAGTAGGAGCTACAGAGAGATCTGCAGATTCCTCTTCTTTGTTTGGGTTTTGGAGGTGCCCAGATGAGGCCCAGCTGTGAAGCAATGCAAGCTGCTGTAGGGCCTTGGGCCTTCTTTTGGATGTTCTGGGTCTCTCTGACTCAGCTGCAGTTTGTTAGGTAATTTTAGATTTCAAAGGACCAGGCCATTCATATGTAAAAGCCTCTGTGGACAGCTTGGGTGGGGCGGGGGTCTCAGGGTGGATCAAACAGCAATGGCTTTGTGGGGCAGGGTCTCAGGGCGGAGCAAATTGCAATGGCTTCCTATCAGCCCTGCCCTAAGAGGCCCCCAGGTCTCAGTGTCCCTCAGTAATTGCTGTAAGCACCTCTGAGAGAAAGCCGCCCTCAAGTTCCGCCTGATACCAGACAGTCCAGTTTCTCCCCGTATGAGTCTGGGTCCCCAGAGTCTCACCCGGAACTGGAGTTCAGAGCAGTCGGGAGCTTGTGTCTCCCTCCCAAATGATAAAGACAGCCACGTCCTCATTTGCCAGCCCTTTCCATGTGCGCCTGCCTCCGTACCTCTGCACTTTACTTCCACAGCTCCTCTGAGTCTCAGTGTGCTTTTCTTTTTCCTTCTAGTTGTAGAATTTCCACTCAGCCAGCCTTCCTGTAGTTCTGGATGATGTCCGTTTTGTCTTTTAGTTGTAGTTTTGAAATGGTTGTGCGAGGCAGCAAGTTCAGGTGTTTACCTATGCCGTCATCTTGGTTTCTCTCAGAAGGTGGGATAGTTTTGTGAGCACCATAAAGTGGACTCAGTCTCTTTGGGTGCAAAGAACAGGATGGGTGGAGGCCAGTTATAAAATCTGTACTATTTCTTAACTCAGGCTAGGGAAGAAGGCTGGGGAGGTAGTGAGGAGGCCAAGAAAATAAACTACTATATAATATTTTCACTACTGAGTAAAAAACAGTGCTTCTAAGACTCTACATGATCTGGCCATCTCTTATCTGTCTGACCTCTTCTTCTACTCTCCTTGTCTCACTCTGCCTAAGTCACATTGGCCTACTGTGATTCCTCAACAGGCCAGGTTTGTTCTTACCTCTGGACCTCCGCAGGGCTCACTCTTTCACCTATTTCAAGTCTTTGCTCAAATGCTATCTACTCAGCAAGGCCTTCCCTGACCTCTGTTATTAAAATGGATCATCTCCCCTTCACCGAATTCTCCTTATTCTTTCCTCTCTCCTTAATGTTTTCACATAGCACTATCACTGTCTCATATTTTATATTGTTTACTTATTTATTTTGTTTTTGTTTGTTTGTCTTCTTGTACTAAAATACTGTACAAGGGTAAGTACTACTCCAGTGCCTAGAACAGTGCCTGACACAAAGTAGGTAACAGTATTTATTAAATGATGGTGTGAATAAATATAGAGGTGAGAGAGCCTGTAAGACTATAAGGTCTTAATCCAGACTATCTGGGTTTGAAAGCTGACTCTGCTAGTTTCTGGTTGTGTGAACTTGAGCAAATCACATAACCTCTCTGTGCCTAAGTAAAATAAGTACCTACCTCATATGATTATTGTGAGCATTTAATGAGTTAATACCCTAAGACATTATGAATAGTGCCCATCACATTTAAGTGCTCACACAAATATCAGTTATTGCAGATATTCATTTGTCTATGGATAACTGTTATTGTTCAGGCATTCTTCAAGGTCCTGAGAATTTAAAACTAGAACTCTAACCTTCAAAGGATTTGTAATTGAATTTTTATACAGTTCTTTCCCCCCAGAAAGCCTTTTTACACTATACCTATTGAACTTCAACTTATTCTTAAAGACCCAGCTCGAATGTGACCTCCTTGGCGAGGCCACCCCATCTCTACAGATGGAATAACCTCTTTTTGTTACAAATGCAAAGCACTCATTTATTCATTTGCTTGTTCTGCAAGCATTGATTGAACAAGTTATCATGGGCCAGATTAGGGGCTAGGGATATAGAAGAAACTAAGACAGGGGTTTTGACTTAGAGGGGTATATAGATTGTTCGTGAATGCAGACATACACAGAAATAAGGGCATATTGTGTCATGTGTTCACTAGTAGGTTGAGTGCCTATGTGTTTATGTTTTTGTCCCGTCCCTGAATTGTAAGCTCCTGTAGCCACAATCTCCACATTTCACTTACTTTTTGTATCACAAATCCCTCTGCAGTGCTTGTTTGGCACATGCCATGTATTTAAACATGTTTTTTTGAAATGGTTGAGATAACTGGGAGAAATGAGAAATGCATTACAATGAGACAAGTAAAAGAAATGATGGTGATATTAACAGCTAATACTGAGTACTTACTATGGGTCAGTTATCATTCTAAGTACTCCACATATTTTATTTTAATTTAATCTATATAACAACAGAAATAGCAAGGTATTGTCATTCATAGTCTATGAATGAGGAACGGGCTCAGAGAACCAAGCACCTTGTCTAGGGACAGAGCCTGATTACAACTCAGCACTGTTTGCTTCCAAAGACTGTTTTGACTTGCACTCTGTACATTCGTGAGATGTTGCCTGGTATCACTCTGGAAATCGTTCGTGGTCAGCTACTCATATCTGAGACTTTGGTATTTCCCCTGCTATGTTTCTTTCTCCAAACTCTTCATACACAATTATGGACATAAAAGTTGTGGACCCATGACTCCAGGGAGTTGTGTTTCAATTAGCAAAGTTGAAGCCAGTGTGGTCAGCTCTCTGGATTCTAACATACCTCCTCTCTCCTCTTTCTCTTTTTCCTTGTAGTTTAAAATGTGCTGATAGAGAATTGGACTGCTGACGGTAGCACCAACCTACCCATCAAAAAGAAGGAGGCAGTGGGGAACAGTTAGGAAGAACATAAAGATATTCCTTTCCATTTTTTAAAAGCCTTTACTGGTGGAGAGAGAGCTAGAAAGATAGGAGAGGGTCCAAGGAGGCCTTGCAATTCATGACTCTAAAAGGTACTTAGTGTGGAATAAGAAGTTATTTTTTCTTTTTTGGCTTCTCTAAATAAGAATAGACAAAAAAATAGATCATCTTAGGAAACAAAGGAGGATTCTATTTCAGCATCTGATGCAGTGTAACACTTGGAAGTTGTTAGATGCTCTGATCTGTTTCAGTGAATATCTGTTTACTTAGAACTTTTGAGGGGACATAAAATCATGTAGTTTCAACATTCACAGTTAGGTAAAATCCCTAATTTTTTCCTGTCTTATGAGCTAGGCAGGATGACAACCTGCATACATGTATGTGAGCAGACTTACCTCCAGAACACTGTGATTGTAAGATGCCAGCACACTTTATTAGGATGGCTGTCTGCCTAGGAGTCAGTATACACAGAGCAAAACAAGCATCTTCAAGGGTTTTTAGGAAAAAAACCAGCTAGTTCTTTAAATTGGTCTGGAGCAGAAACAGCAGCACATGACACTTGAAGCAACCTCAGAAATGGGTTTACTTTGGGGCAAATGCTCCATCATCTTAGGTTGGATGACTGACTTCTTCAGCCCTGACACAGACGAGAAAGGTCAATCAATTTAACCATATTCCAAAAGTCAGTTTAAAAATTGTGTTTTTATTGTGATTTTCCTTAATGAAATATATGTCAATATTAGCAGAATTACTGTAAAAGGACAAATGTGATAACATTAAATAGCAAAGATGTCTGATAGTAAAATTGGAGTTATGCATGGGAGAAGTTAAAGCAATTCTGACATAATAACTATTAGAACACCAGGATTGCTATTAACGTAGGATTGATATTATTGTATTGATTGATGCTTTACTTTTCTTATAACAAATCTTAGTAAATTAAGTTCCTTGAATTTTCTATATTCCATATTAAGCAATTTATGTGGTATCTGTGTTCAGAGATCATTATGCTTTTACTATTTTTATATTTTTGGGTACAATGGTAATTATGTTCTTAAATATTGGGTGTAAAAGTCTAATTATGAAAGCTTTTATTAAATCCAGTTGGTGACATAGTTTTAGTTAAACTCTGACTTTGACTCTGATTTTGAAATTCCCATGATCCTTTCTCCCAGTACTCAATTGATAATATTACTATATTGCTTACCATTTTTATCATTCTTGGAGCAGAACTATTTTATTATTAATTTTATACTAGAAGATAAGCAGCATGATAATAGGAAAGGATCTATGATATGTTTTTTTTTTAATGTCAGAACAGAACAGGCATTCAGTAATATTCGCTGGTAATCAAAATCATTATACTAACATTTATTGACTATTTACTATGTCTTAGGCTCAGCATTTTTTTTTGCCTTTTTTAATACATTATTTAATTCTCACAAAAACTGAAGGTTACAAAGTTTAGGTACCTTGTCCAAGTTCAGGCAGCCAGCAAGTGATAAACGGGAGGCCTGCTTGCTCTTTCTCTGGGTTTTGTGGAAGCTGTTCTCTTTCCCTTGTTCTGCAGTGTTTTCCCACCCTTTTTGTTCAGCCTCACACAGGAGCGAGCTCTGCAGATTGGACCTTGTTAGTGGATTGTCCTGGGCCCTGTGCTCCTTTCCTGGGGTGGGGTCTGATCTCCTTTTTGAGCTCTCGGGCTGTGGAGGTGGATGAATGGGCGCTGAGCCTTCCTCCTCCAAACAAGTGCTCAGTGGTGCGCCTCTGATCTACTCATGTTCTCTCTTCCTCCTGCCCCTCCTGCGGTTTGTGGGTGGGCTGAGCACATGCCTTAAAAGCAACGTGATCTTTTCTGGGCTCTCATCAGTATTTCCATCAGATTGAAAGAAGATGCTATATGCAGCGGGTTGGCAAATACCATTTAGAGTTGGGAGTCCCTTTGACTTTGCATTTTTAATGGTATTAACAACAATGTACTGGAGTAACTTAGGAAATGTTTGTAACTTGGCCCAGACAACGGCCTACTTACTAAGCAAAATTTTAAAATTAGATGAAAATCCACAGCCTTTTCTCTTTTGTCCCTGCTCTTTGCCCTGTGAACCAAACCAAATCAAACCAAACCAATCAAACGTCACAAAATAGACCAGGTTCGGATTTTGAATGTAGAATGTTTTGAATCAGAGGAAGAAACTTAATTGTTCAATTGGAGTGCATTTGTTTATGGGTACCAGCTTCCAATGCCACTAGTTGGGATGTGAGCTTTCGTGCATATTTATTTACTTGGTTGCCAGAGTAGAATGCGGAGAGACCACTTAGGGTAACAAGACTCAGGACACTGTTGTAGCTTCTTGTCTTTGTGTCTCAGCACATGAGAAACACCTTCATCTTAAGATACTGTCCTCTAGCTGTTAACTATATTGTATTAGTGATACATAAATATTAAGAACAAATATCAAAATGTGTTATGAAACTACTCATTCACTTCAACACACTATCAGGTAAGGAATGGTAAAGGTTTTAATCTGTTTGATATAATCATTATAGGTACTAGCACTCCATCTCCCATTAAAGGAAAGTGGATATGACTCTGCCCCCTCAATTTTTATTTTAAAATAGAAAACATGTAATATTAGGTAGATTTTTTGTTTAACAATGTTTTTCTCCAGCTTGGGTGCAACTGTCAAAGATACTTCTTTCTGGATTGCCCTCTGAAGAACAAAAAGTGCTTGGATAATACACTTATTCTATACATTGAGAAACACGTCTCAGCTGGGCAAATACTGCTGGCTCAGCATCCCCTCCCTTCATCTAATCTCCTTTTCACTCACAAGAAACAAAAGAAGTCTGGATTTTTCATACCTCATACAGACTTTTTGAAAGTGATATGAACACAAGAACCTGCTGCCAGAGGGAGCAAGACTCACCAGTCCTATTACCACAGTCATGGCTTTCCTGGAATGTGGGACGGGGATGAACATGATTGACAGAGCCAGACCTAAGCTGGTGTGAAGGCCAAGGGCTCCGGGCCGATGAAACACCTTTGGCGATGCGCCCAATGGAAACACAGAACGGCATGAGTACGGTTTCATGCCAAAGATTTTTGGGAATGGGTCCAAAAACATCTTCTGTAAGAGGAAATGAAAGAGGAAATAACTTGTTATTCCAAAGGGGTGAGAGGGCTGGGGTAAGAGTTGAAAGAAGGATTGAAAAGAGAGAAAGAGAAGTGAGCTGTGAAGGTGAGGATATTCAGAAGAGGGGAAGTGAGCAGTTGGAGCTGGAGATTTTAATAAGCTCACAAAGATAAGGAGGAAGTAGGGACTGTTTAGAAGGTAAACGCACCATAATGGAAAGGGCAGCCTTGCCAAGAATAACAACATCAAGATAATTAAAGGAAAGGGCTAACATAAATGTGAGGAAAAAGAGAGAACACTGAACAGGTCTTAACTATAAGAACATTCCAAGTCAGCATTTCATAACTGACAACATTAACAGGAAAAGGAAAGAACGGCATTCTGCAGCCACACACGTGGCTATCCCACCCTGTGATACCTTATCACTCGGTTTTCTGTTGACTCAGCTATAGGGTGACAATTATAACCTCGATTGTTTATCTCTTTGGGCCCAGAATGTTTTGTATATTTGTCAGAAGGCCATGACACCAGGGTGCTTTAAGTTTCCTGAGTTGTATTGTTTTTCAGTGTTAACATCGGTAGTAATTCAGTAGACTATAAAACCAAGTCATATCCCTCCTTTACACATAAGATTTTCTTGAGCTCTTTTTGTGCTAATTAATGTAGCTGACCAAGCTATTATGTATTATACTAACCCACACACAATGTCCCATTGCGAAGTACCCCACCCCGTTCTGTTCTGTGAGTAATGTCACACTCTAGTTCGTGTTCTTTTTCAGTTCTTGAGCATTCCACAATCTTCTTTCTAGAATAAAATTGTTCAGAAGATAGGATATATAAACAGGGAGTTATAAAAGCCAAAAACAAAGAGAAATAACATGCACTTCAAGTACAGAGATTCCAATTAGATTTTTAAAATTTGGTTAGATGAAAGCAACTTTGGGGATGTTTACTCTATAATATTTTTTTTTTAAAGAAGAACATTGGCCTTAGGGTTATTCTTAGTGCATTTGAGGGGAGCATTTATATACTAGATATTTACTTCTTGATATGTGTAACTTTTGAACTGTGACCTCAGAGAATTAAAAACCCCTTTTTCCAACACACTTCAAAAATATAGGCTAGCCCTCAATGATTTATGATACTGGAATAGTTTGTTTAAGAAATGGGAATAGCTGGGAATTTTGGATCTGGGGAGAGCCTGCAAAATGAAATCCCTTAAATTGTTACCACAATCTGGGAGCAGAGGCTAAGGCAGAGTGAAATAACAGATGTGCAGTATAACCCAGAATGGCCCCAGGAGAGGTCAAGTTTGAACTGAATATTCTTGCCTGCATGCTTCCTTCTGTCTTTATCTTCGAAAAGGTTGCTTTTGCTCAATCAAGGCAGGTGACTCATTCGTTATTGAACGCTATCCCCAATTTCAGCAGCTGTATTATTTCCTTGCACGTGGGTGGTAGTGGTGGCTCAATATTGGTTTGATATATCCAATTGAAAATAGGATTTAGATGTTTTGTATGAATCAAATCTCCTTGTTCAGAGTACATTTTCAAGTATGGAGAATTGTGTAAGCAGTGTTTAAAATGAATTTTCACCCAAAGTCTCTGGGATGCTCAGTGAGGATATAGTATATCCAAGTGGATCAGGGACCAACAGAGACAGGCTTTTATCTGGGCACATAAACCACTCTTTATGACAACTCAGACAGTGCCGTTTACTTACTCCTTAAGAGGAAGGTGGGCTGTAAAAGCAAGACATCTGCAGGCTTCTGTGTGCTGGCCGCATCTTTAAGGCATCCAGAGACCCTCCTGAAAGAAGCACATTTTTCATTAGTTCCCCTAGGACCTCCTGACAAAATTTAAGTAATTTTTTTTCTTTCTGAGAGCAGGTTTTTCTTGGTGACATGATCTTATTGTTCATGAAAATGTCAGAAGGGAAAAAAAAAAACTACACATAAAACCATTTCTTCCTTTTCCTTCAGAGAGTGATCAGCTGCCAGGATGCACGAGGGGAAGTTTGTGGGAATGGCAATTATCTAATAACAGCATTTTAAATACATCCTTACTTTATGGGTTGTGTTTGTAACCGCTGCCTTACACTGCAGGTTTTATTAGTACTTACAAATAAGCTGGAAGTTCCCTGCTTCTTGGGCAAATAAAAAGTGGAATCTTAGCTTAGTCTGATTACCTTTTTATTGTATGTAATACTTGAAATGATTATCTTAATTTCATTTGATTAAAGAACACATAAAACCATTCTCCGCAGCACACGTGAGTCTCCTCTCGGGCTCCCGTTTGGAGGAGAATGAGCAATCCTCTCGCAGGCCGAGAGGCTGCTCTGGGTCGGGGTACACAACCAGCCGGCGCTCTAGAAGGTCCTGTTCTGTGGTCCAGATGTGAAAGGAGGATCAGGAACTTGATTTCTGCCTTCTTCTCTGGAAGAGGGCTTGATAACTTACTTGCCTTCTAAGTCTCAGAAAGGAGAACACAGTTGCAATAGTTTCCTGTGGCTGCTGTAGCAAAGTACCACAAACTTAGAGACGTAAAGCAATACACATAGATTCTCTTGGCGTTCTGGCGTCAGAGACCTGAAATCAGTTTTGCTGGGCTAACGTCAAGGTGTGTGCAGGTCCGTGCTCTAGGGGAGAATCCGTTTCCTTGCCTTTTCTGGCTTCTGGAGTTGCATTCCTTGGCCCCTGGCCCCTTTCTCCATCTTCAAAGACAGCATTTTCTTCCCCTGCTTCCTTTTTCTCTGCTTCTCTCTGCTTCCGTCCGTTATTCAGCTTCCTACTCTTCTGTGAGTGATTCTCCCCTGCCTTCTTACTCTGACACCGGTGATTACAGTTTGGGCCCATCTGGACAATCCAGGCTATCTCCCATCTCTGGATCCTTAATTTGAGGACATCTGCAAAGACCCCTTTTTTTCTATGTAAAGTAAAAAGTTTCAGGGATTAGACTTTGGATATTTTGGGGGCCCCCATTCAGCCTACCACAACAGTCCTTCAGCCTTTCCTGAGAATGGTAGAGTCTGAGTTGTGTTTTATCTAGAGGGGGCTCCTCACTATTTTTTTAAATTTTTTTTTTGCTTCTGAAAAATTTACAATATACAAACAATCATTTCAGTGGGAGAAACAGGGTATATCTGAGTCATGAAAACAGTTGTTTCATTTGTAAGAATTTAGGTGTTTTTATAGTTATAAGTGAATTGTCATGATAACTAAAAAGGTCAGCTTTGAGGCATGAAAGCATCTCTATTTTACAAATGAGGAAACTGAGGCACAGTGAGATTACATACCTTGCCTATAATCACACAAGGAGTAAGTGATGAAACTTGGAGTCAAACTCAATGCCTATGTTTTGCCTAACAAACCAGAAGAAAGAGTGGAAGGTGAGGCTACGTGCTAAGGTCATAAGAAGAGATGAGCATAGATAGGTATGGGCAATAGGGTTGGCTTCTAAAGCCAGAGTCATAATATCAGAGTTAGAAGGTGACTAGACTTTCTAGACTTTCAATCTGGTATGTTGGACACCTAGGTTAGTTTTTTGTTATCACTATTACGAATAGCAGTCAGCCCAAAGCAGAACTTTGGAACTCAAGGCTTGTGCCTGCTAAGAGAGAAATAGAAACCAGGTGAGGGCCTGACATCCCATCCATTCTCACCTGCTCCAGATTTTGTTCCATTGGTTACTTTCTTCTTGAATCATCAACCCTTCATTCTCTCTTGGTCCCTTGTAATCAGTCTGCAAACTTGTTTTAAATCTTCTTCCATCTTGAATTTTATTTTCTTTTGGCATGACCTCCTTCTCATGCTAGTACTCAATTTCCCTCCTTCAATTTACCACCAAATTTCTTGAAAGTAATTTAGTCTTGCCAAGTTTACTTCCTGTATGCTCCCTCTCTCTCCTCTCCTTAAACTCCGGGTTCTACTCCGTGAGAACTGCTCTCAGAGCTCACCAGTGTCTTCCTAGTTGCCAAGTCTATTGGCCTATTTTCAGTTTTTATTCTCAGTGACCTTTCTGCAGTATTTGAGAATGTTGATTTCCCTCTATTTTTTTGAAATCCCCAGTTCTATGTCTCCCCATTCTGAGTCTGTTCTTCATTCCTTTTCCATTCCTTAGAGGTTAGACTATGGAGGGTTTGTCTCTGATCCTCACCTCTTATTTCTGCACACCTTCTTCATCCTCCCATCTCCTCCCATTGTTGCAGCTACCAAACCTGCAGCCTGGCCTCTCTCCTGAGTTCAAGGGCTTTACTTCCAGAAGCTTCCCTGATATATCCCTCTGGATATGACCTACAGAACTGCAAACTCATGATCTGAAAGGAGGACTTGGTGTCTTCTAAGTTTATGTTGTCTATTTCATTATTCGTCATGTTTTATTTGGACACCACCTACATAATATAGCAAACCAAGAACTCTGGAGTCATCTCCTTACTTTCTTTTTACATCTAATTAGTCATTAAATTCTGCGTCTTTGGCATCCTCATTACCACTCCCTTAACCGAGGTCTTTATTCTCTCCATCTTGATTATAGTCATCTTTTAACTTGTCTCTCTGTCCCCAGTCCTCTTTGGTGTCCTCTAGTGATCCACAATCAATTCACTGTCAAGAATATCTACTGCCCATCGCAAAGTCTTCCCACTCCTTCCAGACCCAGCTGGAATGTCAAGCCCTTTTCTGGCCTCATCTCCCAGTGGGTTGAACGTATTCAAGGGCTTTGTCTTGGTATTTTCAGAGCCTGGCACAGGTCCTGGGTCCCAGGAAGTGCTCATGAATGTCTATTGGATGCATTGCAGGTGTTATGATGAGAAGAGTGAGGGAAGAATCAATGAAGTTATAACAAGATGACTTTTAAAATGAATGAAAGATCATATTTTCCAGTTTCAGTTTAGACTTCAGGGCTCATTGACTCAGACCATTCCTTTCAATACTTCAGCGAGGAAAGAGACTTTTGTTAAAAAACTTTTACTGAAAAATTAAATTAGGAGTCCCTAATGAACATCTTTATTTCTTGGCCTGGGGTTAAACTTTCACCCATTTGTTCTCAAATAAAATTTTCAGAAAGCCTTACTCATATTTGTTAGTTGCAAACCATATTTGTAGTTGGCCTGTCAGTAATTCACAGGTGATTTGGCTTTGTTTATATCTTTAACATGCATTAATAGGTAGGGAACTTCCAAAGCATTTTTTAATATAGCCAAGGTCCTCTATTAGAAACCTCATATTCATTATAAAAAAAAGGAGGCAGTTATCAAGAAGAAAGAAAAGTAACATTTACTGAGTCCAAAAGACTTGGCAAGCATTCTCCTAAGTGCTTTCACAAACATCTCACATCTCAAAACAACTCTGCCTGGAAGGTAGGATAAGACTGAGATGTGCACCCAGGGCTTCTGCCTTCAAGTTGATATTCTCTAAATATTTAGTCATATTTATATATAGACTAGTCTGGGCACTGCCTGTGGGAAGAGCTAAGAAGGAGGATATTTTTCAGGCTCAGTCTCCTCTTTATTGTTCATGGCAATTCAGCTCTGGCTGCAAAAAAGCAAAGCAAAACCCTGCATTACTTAGACCTTTCCTCCTTTGAAGGCAATTTATGCTCAGTTATATCTAAGAACACCTCTTGCGATCTCACCCCATCTTCCCATTACCTAATTAGAACACAGATGAAACTAGTGCCACAGAGACCCAAAATAGCAAGATGAAAGTTTGTCCCTTAACAGTCAAGGATATACTAGTAAGTAGTCCCAGGCTGGTATGGCATCTCCATGGAATGAGGGGTTCAGCTCCCTGTAGCCTGTTGCTATGCCATCCCTAGAGCAGGATTTTCATATTCATGGTCCAAGATGGCTTCCTACATGTCAATTCCATGCAGTGGGAAGGAGAAAAGGGACAGGTGGAAGGAGAGGCCACGCCTGTCTCTCTGTGGGCTTGATTTGGATGCTGCAGTATCATTTCTGCTCATACCTCACTGACACAAACCTAGGCAGCTGACCACATGGAGAAACTGCAGCCTTCCCAGCCGAGGCTTGAGAGAGGAGGGGGTATGGTTTTAGATATCAACTATTCCCTGCCTAGGATTATCAAGTAATGTATTTCAACGAAATGTGATACTCTTCATGGAAGAAGTTCTGTATCTATGTTTCTCCTCTGGTTATATTTTTAGAAAGTTCCAAATGTCAGGGAGATTGTTCTTTTAGGATTGGAACCTCTGGCACTGCCCTGGGGGCTGTCCTTCTGGCTGGCTTGTGAGTAGTATGTCTTCATCTCACAGATGAGGTCAGAGAGCATTAATAAGATGGGGGTGGTTTGTTTTTCTCTGAGTTTTTCCCTGGTTCTCCTTTATCTTCAAAACTTAGTAGAGGATTTTAGCCATCTAAAAGAAGTGCTCAGACTCTGAGATTAAATAGCTCCCAGAGTCACACACTTAATATGGCATTTACATGCAATGACTAGTTCCTTGTGTGTTCTTATGGGAGAACTTTCTAGAAGCTAATAAAAACTAGAACACTCTTTCTGTTACCACTGATTAATCTTAAATGTTTAAAAATTATTTTTTGTTTGCATTCAGTCTCAGCCAGTTCCCTGTCTTCCTTTTTTTCCATATCAATGTCTACAGAAAAGTACTTTGTTTGGTGGATCTCAAGTGGTTGTGGGGTGAAGTAATCGAAGAAACAACTGTGTAACTATAGCAGCTGTCAATTCCTGGGGATCTGTCACCCTGCCTGGCAGCTCTGTTCAGAAGGAGAGGCCCTAAGACCAGACTCCAAAGAAGCCAGTGTGGCCAAGTTCTTCAAAGGCAGGGGAAAGAGTCTTTGTTCATAATTCCTCTCTTTGTCCCAGCTCTTTGCTTCTTTCTTTCCCCTCTTCATCTTTTCTGGGAGGACTTCCTTAAGCTTGGATTTTCTGAACCATAGGAGATGGCTTTCATTTATTTATTTATTTATTTATTTTGATAATCCTAACATGTGGACATTTTCCCCATTAATTTTGTTTTAGAAAGAATGGAAGGAGGGAGGATGGGGGGGGGGAGTTGAAGATAGGGAAAGGGAGAGAGACAGAAACATCAATGTGAGAGAGACATATTGATTGGTTGCACCCCCACCAGGGCTGGGGATCAAACCTGCAACCCAGGTACGTGCCTTTGACTGGAAATCAAACCCAAGACTCTTCAATGTGAGGGCTGAGGCTCTAACCACTGAGAACACTGGCTAGAGCTGAAATAGCTTTTTATGTGCTAGCACTATTCTAAGAGCTTTCCCTCTCTTAACCATTCAGTCTTCACCTATAAAATAAGAACTATTAGTACTCCCATTTTATAGGACAGGATATTGAGGCACAGACAGGTTAAGAAACTTGTCTGTTTTACAATTGGTGAGTAGCAGAACCAGGATTCAAAACTGTAATTATTCCCATTCTATTTATTAAGGAAGCTGTGGCTATTCAAGCTTAAGTAACTTGTCTGTGGCTGGACAGGGAGTGAAACTGGGGTTCAAGTCCCCGTCTCTGTCTCTAGAACTCCATCTCTTCTTATCCACCATGCTTAGTAGGGAATATGGCCTTTACAAGACTATGAGCACCTAATGGGGGTATTGGGCTCCTTCTGTGTGGCCTGTAATTCTCTTAGAAGCCTCCCCATACCCCACCGCAGGTCGGAAACACTGATTTAATCTCAGCATAGCATAAAGGCAGCTGTTACACATATGCTGCAACATAAGGCACTTCAGAAGTACTACCTATATTTCATGTCCTTGTTCAATCTCCACTCTCCCATTCACCTGCCAGCATAAGGAGTGCGGTTTTCTTTAGCAAGAGGATAATCTTTTGCATCAGAAAATTAAGAGGTTCATATATCCTGCCTGGATGGGAACGTTTTTCAGCCTCAGAGCCTATAAAAATATTGTGGCATGAATGGTTCAGCTGAAACAACAGAATGCTGGTAAAATGAGTCTGCAAAATGCACTTGAAATATTAGTCATCAACATGGTATAAAACAGCACTTCTCCCTCAGAGGGAGGTCTGTGCCTGGGAGCTAAGTACAGTTTCGCCTCCAGGACTAGGCGGGGATTGCAGGTTTGTGCTTTGCAAACTCTTAGCTACTCAAACTCATGTACTAATATGAAAATTGAGGACTAGGGAATGCATCTCATTCCTCCAGGGCCCTTGCTATTTTGTTGAAGGTGATAGAAAACATAGAAGTGTCCTCATCCTGCAAAGACATTGGACTATGCATGTGTAAAATAAATTTATATATAAATTATTATATAAACATGTATATACACACTTATCTATTACATATAAATACATAATAAACTTTTATATTATATATTATACAATTATATATCACATAATATGATACATAAAATTATATATCATTATTTTTAATGTAATATAAATTCATATATAATGTATTTTATCTACATTTCATATAAATATATATCATGTATTCAAACATATATAAGCCAGTGATACAAAGGTTTGTTTTTCAATTATCCTGGAAAGAAATGTTCTCTGACTACTCTTTGTTTCAATATAAACATTAAAACTAAAAATGTAAAAAAAAAAAAAAGGAGAAATACAAAAACAGATTAAAACTTGCTGAGGGCATTAGTTTGGGTGTTTTATGGAGAAGTGCATTTGGAGGGGATGTAGCTTTCATTAAAAATGATGATTAAATTTCCCCCCCTAAAATATACTTGAGGGTTTCTGCAGAATTTTAGTTTATGTTGCCAAAGATTTTTATTATTAGAGAGATTCCTCATCCTAATCTATTTAGGCAATAACTTCACATTTTCCACGTGCATTTTGAAGGGGAGAGTTGGTCTTCTATGTAGGTATTCTGATCCGTGGGGAGCTGTCCTCCCTTGCATTTCAGGGCAGTCACTGTGGGGTGCCTGGGTGGGCAAGGTGCGATGCCATGAGGACAAGGATGCATCTCCTCCAGCCACCGCCAGCGCCTCTGCACTCCCAGCGGCAGCTCAGGGGCCTGTCAGCTGGACCGCAGCACACCCTGACTCATTTTTATAATCATGGATTCAGAGAGCTTCAGTGAGCTGATGGCGCTGGTTCTCCAAATGCTTTCTAAACACAGGGGTGATGCTCTGCTTTAATTAGTAAGTAGCCTCATTGATCCTCAGACTTCCCCGCCTGTTGTGCACTGGTGGGTACACACCTCATTTAAAAGGTCTCCTTTTCAAGAGTCACTTGTCACCATAGTACATTTCTCAGATGCTGGCAGGTCGGCCATTCGTCAAGGCACCGGCATTTGGTGACTGCTGGCAATGAATTTCCGTGTTTGCTTTATGAAGATTTTCATTCAAAGACTTTGAAGAACTTTGGCAGCACTTAAGTGAAGGCAGCTCAGTGTGTGACATGAGCGGCAGAGCAGCAGCCCAGCCCTCAGCCTGCAGCAGCTCAGCTCTCAGCCCAGGGCCTCAGCCTTCAGCCTGCAGCATCCCAGCCCTCAGCCTGCAGCAGCCCAGCCCTCAGCCTGCAGCAGCCCAGCCCTCAGCCTGCAGCAGCCCAGCCCTCAGCCTGCAGCAGCTCAGCTCTCAGCCCAGGGCCTCAGCCTTCAGCCTGCAGCATCCCAGCCCTCAGCCTGCAGCAGCCCAGCCCTCAGCCTGCAGCAGCCCAGCCCTCAGCCTGCAGCAGCCCAGCCCTCAGCCTGCAGCAGCCCAGCCCTCAGCCTGCAGCAGCTCAGCTCTCAGCCCAGGGCCTCAGCCCGCTCTGTCCCTCCCGGGCCAGGGTTCCTGAAATTCCAAGAGACCTGGTCAGTCTGTCTGAGCAAGGAGCCATCCTGTCCCACCAAGGGCGGCACTGGCTCTAGGGGATATCCTGGTCACGTGGGCCTGGCCGCATTTCAGCAGTCCTGGGCTGAGTGAGGCTTGCCAGAGTTGCAACATGAAGGATATTCCCATAGAGGTCCTAGAGGAGCTGAGGCCAAAACGATACCCAACACCCAGAGGCTTTTCAAGATTCCGATTTAAGATCTTATGGCTGAAAGTCAGCCCTGCGGCATTCTCTCTGCTGCCTCGCAATGCAAGCCTGGTTTTGTGGAATGAGCACTGGACTGGGAGTCATCAGGAAGGAGTCTGTGCTTGCTGGGCACCACCTGGGTGGGTGACCTTGGTCACGTCCCTCCCGGGGTAGCTGTAAGACGCAGCAGACAGAGGAATGGTTCTGTGCAAGTGGGAGCGGAGTCTGGGGCAGGCGGATTTGCACACATCCAGCAGCGGTGCCAGCAGGAGCCAGTTAGCCATGCTGTCCCACTCCCAGAGAGCACAGGGAGGGACTTGCAGGGGCGCGGCCAGCAGGAGAGACGTCATGGAGTGTGACAAATGAAAAATTTGTTAACGACATCTGCTTTTACCAGTCAGACATTTAAGTGGGTCTCTTTTATGGAGCATTTTCAATTTTCATATCACCTAAGAGACTTTTGCATTTCTTATCATTCTTCTGCACATTAAAAATGAATTATAGTCTCATCCATTTTGGAAAAGAATTTGGGGGGAATTTGTAAAACAGACAAAGGCCACATGTGCCCTGAGACAGTGCAATAACCTGAAAGAGTTTCTCCTCTTGATTGATGTACTAGTACTGCTGACAGAGGAAAAGAAATTGGATGCCGACATTTTAGTGCTTGATATCACTCATAAATATTTACAGTCTCTCCCACCATTTTGTATGTTCTTAATTTTTTTTTTTTGGGGGGGGGTGGGGTCATGTGGGGAGAAATAAGCAAACAGTGGTGGGCCCACGTTCTGAGCCCAGAGTGCCCAGGCACCTGTGTGATGTGTCCCAGAATCAGAGCTCCCACTTAGCCGCGCCTTTGGTCCAGGCTCCGCGCTAACTAGTTTGCATGTCCTCCGTCATTTCATTCTTACAACAGTCCAGTGAGGAGGCACGGCTCTGTCTTCTGCGTTTTCAGATGGATGCTCTAGGGGCTTAAGGAATGTGCCAAGGTGGAGGGTCATGAACCCAGGCATTCTGGTCCAAAGTCCTTGCCGACTCCCCGTGTGCTTGCTCTCCTGCTGCCTGGTGGGATCCGGGCTGGCCTCGCCTTCCGCTCTGGTTTAATTGCATGGGCTCAAGGCTGACGTCTCAGCAGGCTCCGTAAACTCTCCTACTAGGCGCACGTTTCCTGAGAAGAGAGTCCAGGTTTGGGTAAAGGCACTCATTTTATACTTGCTCGCTGATTGCATGGCCTTGCATGGTGTGGCCTCTCTGCCTGCTTCACTCCGGGGACGAATTTGAGGGGAGCAGCTCTCCTCCAGAGCCCTCGGCACTAACGGGGCCATGCCCTGCTCCGCCGGCCCGTGGCGAGCTCCAGATTCCAGAAGCTGGTCAGCACACAGCTAATCCGGACAGGGCAAGGGGAACAATCATTATTCTGGATCCATTTCACGTGGGATATGGTTGCCTCAGGCACCTGCAGCCAGTGCTGAAACCACTTCTGGAGTCTCCTCCTCTCCCCACAGCGAGACATCCATCTCACAGCCTCCACCGATTAGAGCGGGCGGGAGAGGGGAGCCAGGCTGAGGGTCCAAACCACAGAGCAGCGGAAGGTCCGGGAAGCTTTGCTGCAGAAAGAGAAGCTTCCATCTGTGTTACTAATATTGTAATTCGTCTGCTCTTTTCTGAACGAGAAAATTAATTTATGGAATATTTTGCTCCACAAAGTTCATTTTTTTCCTGGTATTCCATGACATATTTGAAATACAGGACAAAGCACCTTTCTCACAGTTAGTTTAATATCTGTTGAGCATCTACTGTAATTAAAGGGCTTTTATCTTTAAAGAGGCTAACACCTGCTTCTGTAGGCATAAAATCTATGTTAGGAAAATGGGGAATGCAAGAAGAGTAGGGATAACACAGTTTAAAGCACTTTGAGGAAATTCAAAGAGAATAAATAGCATGAGGTGGAGGTGGTTAGTGATTTTTCTAGTTGCCAGTTCTTTGAATTGACTTAAAATAGTTAGGAATATGCTTAGCATTCATCACCTAGATATACGTGCGTGCACACACACACACACACACACACACACGCCATGCAGATTCACTGTTTTTCAGGAAGGATTTAGTTTTACAAACTCTGGGAAGTCAAGAGCAACATCAAAAGAAGAAAATTCCTTGACTGAGTTCTTTTGAGTTGGCCTTAACCATATGTCATTCGGTAATGAGTGACTCAACTTACTCTGGGTCAAATGGAAACATAAATTAGATCAGTTGAGAAATTTCTCCACATTAGGAGTGTTTTGAATTATGAGGAATACTTTATTTTACCTAATAACTGCAGGTTTATTTGAATTTGAATCAGCTGCCAAGTAAATATTTAAAGTTGAATAGTTGGAGCCAAGGAAATTCATAATCCCTGAATAGGAATGCTGCTTTTTTCCCTCCTCTTCATGTCTTGAGAACACAGAGATTACTTGGGAAATAAGAAAGGAAAAACACAATTCAAAATGGAATAAAATGTTTGTTTATAGATTGAACACTGTGACCTACAACCCATGTCATGTGTGATGTTATAATTTTTACACAGGAAAGAAAACACTGTAATTTCAGTTCTGCCCATCCATGTTTCTCTCTCGGGCTATGATAGTGTCATCATTGCTCAGATTATGGTGACTTCTGGGAGATAGAAAGGAATTAATAACCAATTATTAATCACCTGTAATAGGAACTGAAACCTATGAAATGCAAAGGATGAGAAATGAGCAAATTATTGGAAAGAGGAGGAAGGAGGGCTGTGATAACTGTGTTGGTGTTAAACCTTGAATGAAACACATGCGTTGGCCTAACCTGTGGCTGTCTCTCTGTTACACTTCTGCAGGGAGGAGGAGAGATGTTTAGGTCAAAGTTGGTCATGGGAGGGGGGCTGTGGTTTCCTGGTGTAGTTGGAGGCCCAATTCAAACTTGAGATACAAGGTCAAGTTAGGTCAATAAGAACCAGCCTAGGCAAGCAGCCCCTGCTCTGTTGCCCGAGTGCTTTTCAATTTGGAAGAACCAAGAACAGCTTCTCTCTGAATCATCTCTCCCAGGCTTATGAATTTCAGAACCCCTTGTACTTTCTATTGCTTTCCAAACATGGACTTGTTTCAGGCTTCCCTGCACACAGATTGCAGTGATGTGGGCAAATGATTTGACAAGACATGCAGCTTTGAGAAGAAGCATTTTAGGTTTTACAAGGACATGTTGCTGGCCTTCTTGTGGGGTGGTGGTAGGAGCTACTCTTTTAAGCACCTGAGAGGAAAGACCCAGGCCTGGAGGCCCTTTGATGCCCAGATAGTCATCTGGCATCCTTGGTGGAACTTATCCTCAGATGGTTATTTTCTGTTTGGGTTCTAGAAATTTTTTAAAAAAAAATACATGTATTGTTCAAGGTTTTTTCACTCAGACCTCTTACACTTGACTTCCAAAAACATTTTTAAAATGCTATTGGTGTGCAAAGTGCTGTAGCAGGATGAGGAGGGCATTGAAGATCGTCCCTCTGTCTTTGAGGAGCTACCTTCTGAATTGAAACTGAAAGCTCGTGAAGGTGGATATAAATGGTTATGAAACAGCAGAGAAAGGACAAATGAATATATTAGTAAAGGAGGGGATAGGTAGGATACTCAGTCTTTCCCACTCAGGTATTCAAAGGGGCTATGTTCTACAGTAAACTTTTTTTTTAAGTGTTTCTACACCTATTAATTTTCTTCAGCCTCCTCTGATTAATCTTGTTCTGATTTTGTTTCCTTTTGTGTAAGGATGTGGGTCTAATCATTAACTCTCAGCCTCTGTGTGTGTTGCCTTCAGAGAGTAACTCCTTTCATCCAAGTGGGCCAATCTGGAGAAAGAAATCAAACCCCTTTATAGGTGGCAAAAAAGAAAGAAAGAGTTGAATTTGAATTAAGCGCTTTGAAAATAAGAGAATAATAAAATGATTTATTGTCTGCTTTTAAAATTAAGAGATTTGCTTTATAAATGTACACAGCACTTTACTGAATGCATATGACAAAGTATAAAATAAATTTTAAGATTATGTATTGGCCATCGAAAGCATAGAGTGTGTAGGGGGGAATGTTTAGATAGGTAGATGAGGAACTCAGAAAAGAGACAGATCTAACCTTGATGTTTTTCAAAATCCCAAAAAACAAGTTCTGCAAAGCAAGGCAGTATATGTGGCTCTAAGATAGCACAGTGCTATGGAAAAACCACAGGTTTGGGGCCAGAGAGATGGGTTTCAGCCTCAGCTATTCTGAGTAATCCTCAGCAAGTGACGTGGCTACTGTTAGCCTTGGTTGCTTCATTTGATTATGGACAAGCATTCAGAATGATGTGCTTAAAGAATTTGGCACAAAGCAAGCCACAAGTAAATGTTAAAAACTGTCTAGCTAGACTACATTTCTCAGCCTCCCTTGCAGCTAGGTGTGTTCATGTCATTAAGTTCTGAATGTGAGGGGAAGTGATTAGTGCAGTCATGTCCTCATTTGCTGAAAAAGTTATTCACTCCAAACTCCCCCTGTTTCTTATTTCTGTGGTATGGAAACAGATTTGGAGGGAACCACCTATTGACCATGCAGATAAAGACAATGATGATGCAGCAACATCAGGATGAAAGGAATCTGGGCTGATGAAGGTATTGTGCTCAGAGCTGCTCTATCAGGTGGACTGTTAATGCCAGAGAGATTTAAACTTCTATTTAATTGTTAGAAAGAAGTTATAACAGTGACTTAGTTTTTACCTTAACTAACATAGGGGATTTCAGACGTTTTTTGTTGTTGGAATAGTCACCAGTTTACAGGCAGTTTCTGAAAACAGGCATTGAGGGTGTCCAGAACCAGAATTCTGAGACACAAGAACTGGGAGACACAGGTACTGAGCTCTGCCTCTTCCTAAAGATCCTCTGCCGTGGCCTTCAAGCTTCATGATACAGCTTCCCCTCTCCCCATCCCTGTTCTGTTATTTTCAGGTGATTTAGTGGCAGCTCACAGTGCTGAGG
Source organism: Cnephaeus nilssonii (assembly GCF_951640355.1). Taxonomy (NCBI): domain Eukaryota; kingdom Metazoa; phylum Chordata; class Mammalia; order Chiroptera; family Vespertilionidae; genus Cnephaeus; species Cnephaeus nilssonii. Next base: position 63,024,694 of record NC_137073.1, read on the forward strand.
TGCCCATGGGGGCAAGTACATGGCAAAGTTGTGAGTGGGAGAGTCTGACCCATTGTTTAGTGGTAGCTAAAGGAACTTCAGGGGTGCATATCTCTGTGGGATTGTTAATGAGTAAGATGGATGTCAGAGTTGGGTGTCCCTGGGGACTTATATTGCTTTCAAGGATGCATCATAGCACTTGTCAAAATAATGCTAGGTAATAGTTTACTGCCTGTGATAGGCAGGATAATGACTCTCCAAAAATGTTCAGGTCCTATTAAAAGAACCTCTGAATATGTGCATTTACATAGAAAGGAATTGAGGCTGCAGGTAGAATTAACGTTGCTAATCTGCTGATCTTAAAGTGGAGGGATAATCTGGGTTATCTAGCGGGCTCAGTGTAATCACATGTCTCCTTAAGAGTGGAAGAGGGAATGGGAAGAGAGAACTGGAGTGGTGACAGCATGAGGAAGAACTCAAAGTTGCTGGTTTTGAAGATGGAGGAAGGAGGCCATGAGCCAAGGAAAGTGAGTGGTATCTAGGAGCTTACTATGGTCTGAACGTGTCCCCTCAAAATTCATGTTCAAATGTATTAGGAGGTAGGGCCTTTGGCTGGTGATTAAGTCATGAGGGTGGAGCCCTTATAAATGGGATTAGTGGCCTCATTAAAGAGATCCCACAGAGCTCCTCAGCCCCTCCCCTGTGTGAGGAAGCAAAGAGAAGTCTGTGACTCAGAAGGGAGCCGTCACCTGACTGTGTTGGCATTCTTGGATTTCCAGTCTTCGGAACTGTGAGGAATAAATTTCTGTTTCTTATAATCTATCTAGTCTGTAGTATTTTTGTCCTAGCAGCCCAAATGGACTGAAGCAGAGCTGGGAAAGGCAAAGAAATGGATTTTCCCCTACAATCTCCAGAAGGAACACAGTTTTGCTGGCACCTTCATTTTAGCCCAGTGAGACTCATTTGGACTTCTGATTCCCAGAACTATGAGAAAATCCATTTGTGTTGTTTTAAGTCATTAATTTAGTTGTCATAGAAAGCAAATACATTGCTTAATAATTAACAGAGGTGATTATCGATGTTTGGTGACAGTTCTCAGACCCAATCTGCTCAGACCCTATCCAGTAATTATCCAACAATAAATTCTGGGAAGAGATCAGACAAGACCTCAAGAACAGACAGGGAGCTATGGGTAGAGACTTGAAGTAACAGCATTGCAACTCTAATCACTTTGCTGAAACTAAAGCTGTTTTCCTGACACCCCCAAGCCCAAATTTCCTCTTTATTCTTGCTGTCTAGTGTTTTTCTAGTGCAAGTGAATCCCAGGCCTTTCATGGAAGGGTGTGACCTTTATGTACACCCATTTATAAAAGTGAGGTAGATTGAGAATCACTAAAATATTATGGAAAACAAAAATCAGCACGGTTTAGGGTTATTCCAGCAAAGGTTAATTCACTGAATAACATTAGAACCAGTCATTTATCATGAGAATATGACATAGGGATTTTCATGTGGCAGCTTAACCTTCAAATACAACTATTTGAACATAGTTATGTCATTTAAAATTATGCATGATAAAGTCGGTAAAACTGTAAAACTACTCATTTGAATACCTAATTTGAGTGTACACATAGGGTATAGTTTATTCCACTCTCGGAATGTACATCTTAACTGCATAAGCACGATGCCTGTTCATCTTAAGTGATAAAATAGATGTTTGAATCGAAGGACAGTTTCCATTAGCCAAGGGTGTTATTATGTTTTTGAACCTTAAGCTTTTAGAGAAGCACAAGAAATTAAATAGCAGCACTTGGTTTCCTAAATCCTAGATCTTCTAGCAACTAGAAATTAACTGATACTGTTTAGGAAAGTAAGTGAGAAAAGTAAAAAGAGCTGATTTTTAATACCTTGGGAGTAAAGTTCAGTTTCAGTCAGAGATGTGTGTTCAAGAAAAATACTAGTTAAAAACCAACACCCTTTACCAACAAGTGTAGCAGCTTAATACAGAAAGCTATCTTTATTGTATAAATGAAGCATAATTATTGTGAGTGTTTTCTTAAGGAGACTCTGTAACTAAAGAAAAATAGAGCGCAATGCACTGTGTGTAGCGGCACAGGCACACCTTTCGGCCTTTCTGCGCTTGGAGTCTCTCCACCTCTGCATTGCACAGGAAACAATAGAGAGAAGCAACAAGTGTAAATGTCGATAGGAGAGGGAACTTAGGGAATTAGAAAAGACAACAGCTAATGTCAAAAGGTGCCAAGGAGATTTGCTTAGAACATTTGAAAGCATGGTGCATTTTAGAGGCATAGACAAAGTCCAAGCAAGAAACCCCAGAATCCTACTGTTAATTCTGTAATATTTTATTTAAAAGCCCATTTTTGAAACTTTGGCAGCTCTCTCACGCTCTTTGTCATAGGCATTGGGTTAAATCTCTTTGTGCACCTCTAGGAAGATGTAAACTTTCCCTAGATGTTACTCTGAAGTCTGAAAAACGAGAGCAGCATCCAGTGCTCATTTAGATCTTTGTTACTTGAGCTCATCAGGAGTCTATGGAGGGGTCTACAGTGCTGGGCCACCATTGTAGGGGTGTTTAATGTACCCTGCACTTTTCCATTAGACTTGGGGTTGCTGTTGCTGCTGTTTGGATTGTTCTGGTTTATCAGGAAGAATGTATACACTAAGAGACTTTAGATTACCCACTCTAACAATGTTTTATGTATTCTATGTATACATAACTAATAAAGAGAAACATTCATTGGAGTCACAAAGGGTAGGCACAATCATTTAAAATTTAAAAGTATATCTTTCCAAATTTGGGTTCTCAACTCATTTAGACTTCATCATTTTGACTCCAGTAATTGCAACTGTATTTTACTTTTTAAAAATTGAGATATAATTGACATATGACATTGTTGGTTTCAGGTGTACAACTTAATGATTTGATATTTGTACACCTTGTGAAATGATCATCCCCATACATAGTTACAAATTTGTTTTTCTTGTAATGAGAACTTTTAGGATCAACTCTCTTAGCAACTTTGCAAATGTATAATACAGTATTATTAATTAAGACTAAAATTTAACAGTCATACGTCCCCTCCACTTCTTCCCCCCCCCTCCCCGGGACAGCACATTTTCCAGGAAGTGCCTCTGACCATCATAATTATTGACACCAAACTTTTCTTAACAATATCAGAGTATAATCTGATTTTTTTCTTTACTATGGAAACTACTGTTTTGTTCTTTTACTATCTCTGATGTCTTTCACGCTTATGAGCATTGCCACCTGAACTCAATTTGTTCAAAACTGAACTCATTATCTTACTCTCCACCTTCACTCCTCAAATTGGTTCCTCTTCCTGTATATTAATTTATATCACCATCTATTCAGTTACTCATTCTGGAAGCCTGAGAGTCGTCGTTCTCCTCCTCCTCCACATATCTGAGTCTGGTTCTGATGATTGCTCTGTCTCTTCAAATTGTGTTTTCTTTTCTTTGCCTTTTGGCATCCTTTAATTTTTTGTTGTAAGCAGGACAAATTTATCAGGTAATAGGAACTAATTTAATAGGGCCTTAGTGTGAGGATTTATGATGTTACTAGGAGTTGGGTTGCATCGTAGCCATATTTCTAGATTTCATCAGGATTACTCTTCCCTCCCCATGCTGAAGCCACAGGTGGATCTTCCTCCAACCCTCAGATCCTCAAGTGAGAACCTGTTGACATTCCTGGAATGAAAGGCCACCTAAGGGCTGTTCTAAGCTTGTGGTCCCAGGAGTTTCTCACTCTCAGGTTAGTCCACATTTAGCGTTCGGCAATGGTCAAATGGCCATTCACTTATCCCTCTCAGTTTATGGCTCCGGCAACTTCTGCTCTGGCGAAGCAGGCCTTGGTTGCTATGTCTTTCTGGATGTGGCCCTCTCCAGGTTTGGGGTGGCAGTTTGCCATGCAACCTCCATTTCCTGATAGATGCAAGAAATGTTTTGATTTTCAATTTGCCCAGCCCTTTCTTGTTGTGAGGATGGGGGTGACAACTTCTAAGCTCTTTATATATTGGAGCTAAAACCACAAGTCTCAACTTTGTATTCTTTTTTTTTTGGAAAACAAATCCATTTTATTTATTTTCAGTAAGTTTAAGTCCTTGAGGGGTACAGCATTACACAGATGCTGTGTCCAATGGCCTTAGCAGGAAGGTTGCTTCGGAATTTAGCACAAACCATTCCACTGTTTCCAGGAGCATGAGTTACCTCTCCCCAGATTACTCTGGTTTTGTTTGGTTTGCCACCAGGAGTCACTGTGTTGTTCTTTGCTTTGTACACAGAAGCACATCTCTTGCCTAGATAGAATTCAGTTTCATCTCGAGCATAAACACCTTCAATTTTAAGAAGAGCTGTGTGCTCCCTCTGGTTCCGGAGACCCCGCTTATAGCCAGCAAAAATGGCCTTGGACCACAGCCTTCAGACATATTTGTCCTTATAGAAGTCCTGTTCCCAGCAGGCCTCCACAGGGTCCAAGATGGTGGGAAAAAAGTCAACTTTGTATTCTTGATAGAAACTGAATTTACTAATATCTTGTCTGTGATTTTTGGATCTATGTACACAAATGAGATTTACCTGTAATTTCCCCTTACTGTCCTTATTTGGTTTTAGTATCAACATTTAATAAAGTTAGTTGTCCTCGCTTTCCTGCTTTTCCTATACTCTGGAATAGTTTGTATAAAATTGGAATTATTTGTTCCCTTAAAGTTTTGTAGAAATTGCCTCTAAAATTACCTGGGCCCATTGTTTTCTGTATGGGAAAGTTTTAAATTCTACTTCAATGTTCTTTAGGTTATGGGACTACTCAAGTTGTTACTATCTTCTTGAGTATGTTTTGGTAAGTTATTGTTTTCTGGAAATTTGTTAATTTAATCTAAGTCTTTTAATTTATGAGCATAACATTATTCATTACATTTTCCTATTGGCATATCCACTGTTTTCTCTGTTGGTGTCTTACCCCTACAGGGAAGATCATAATTGGGCTGGAGATAATTTTCTATTTTTAAAATTCTCACCCAAGGATACATTTCCATTGATTGTTTTTTAGAGTGGGAGGAAGGAAGGAAGAAAGACGGATAAATAGATAGGTAGATAGATATAGATAGAAACATCAGCGTGAGAGATAAACATTGATAGGTTGCCTCCCATATGCGTCCGGACCAGGGATCAAACTGGCAACTCACGTATGTGCCCTGACTGGGAATTGAACCCGAAACCTTTGGTATACTTGAGGAGGCTCCAATGAAACCAGCCACCCTGCCAGGAATGGAGATAATTTTCTTTAGGAAACTTCTTTGGTAGCGCAATGTGTGATTATGTCAGGACCAATTTTTAGAACCAATCAAGGTCATCTGTTATCAACTCTAAAAGTTGCATCAGTCTCCAAATGTCTTCTGTCATTTTGTGGCATGTGTTGAGCCTTGACCTAGACTATGTCTGGGTCTATAGATTTAAAATGTCTTCAATAATTGGGTCTTTTGATATCTTAACATCTGATGAAGATCTCGCAACCAATTTGGCTAGATTCTGTATGCAGCAATCCAGCCCAGAGGCTGCATTTAGACACAGCCCGTGAATCCAAAGTAACATGAGCAAAGTTCTAGTCACGCCATCGTTTGTGGCTGCCAAAATGTGGACACGGAAGCAGTTATTTTAAAACTTGATAAGCAACACAGCATTTTGGAGAACTGTGGAATAAAATGAATATTTCTAGTTGCCCAACTGGAAAAGCATTTGCATGATTATTTACATCTTGATCATTGAATGCCCTTTATCTGATCATAGGATGTATATTTTGAGTATGAATTCTCTTTAAAAGCATAATTTATATTTTAGGTGAGAATTTTTTCAAGCAATAATTAAGTTCTGGGGACTTTTCTATGTTTGATACTTAATTCTGGTGGGATTTAGTAATCTTTTAAAAATATATAAGGATATATTTAATTTTTATTCCTTTTAAAATATAATCTGTACACAAATATAATCTACCTATCATATATTTAGAAACCCAGATGTTTTAATGTAATAGTCTTGTGTTACAATATTTTTGAGGAGGGGTATAATTTATACACAAGTTAAATTGGGAAGTTGGAAACTTCTTCAGTTTTCATGTAATGTTTCATTTAAATTATTTCCAACCACAGTCCAAGTCTCATGCTGTTATGGACAATCTGTGTTTCTTGGTATAGGTTCCAACATTTTATTTAACAAAATAGAAATAGAAGAACAAATATAAAGGCACCAAATGTGAAGTATAGTTAAAAGGCTTTGACAGACATAACAGCAAAGCTACTTCATCTTTACAGCATTTGATTCAGGGACATTGTAACTCAAAAGATTTCTTCTTTGAGCATTTAATTCCATATTCTGTAATTTAAAGAACAAGTCAATACAACGTAAAAAGGAGAAACGTCCAGCTCAATCCTTATGCACATAAATCCAACAGTTTGAAGTGACATCAGCTCTAGCAAATTCAATCTAGATTTGATTCTGATTATCTCAGAAGATCCTCCTCTTGACCTTCCAACTAATTTTATCATTTAGTCAGATTCAATGATTCTAGGTCATCTTTGGAAATAATTATTAATGATTAAAAATATATACTACATTGATAAAATATAATTATATCTTAAAATCTTCAGGACATACATTTATAAATAAAGTGAACCACATAAACAGCTAAAATTGCCCTCCATTTAGTGTTTAAAAGAGAGACATTAAACATTAGAAAAAAACTGTCAAATAATAAAATAAATTGATCATGGCAAATAGTTTATTTTACACTCTCTTTACATAGATTCCTTAGACAACAGCAGAAAATCGCTAATGGTTTATTGGAAGGTGCAATCTCAAGGAAGCAAGAGTGAAGGAACATTTTAAGGATTTTAAGGGAGGCAGGGAAGAGAAACAGCAAATCCACATGGTGCATTGTGGAACAGCAATGAAATATATAGATTTGGTTAAGTCATGTAGAATGTCTCCAGAGAAGCTGTATGGAACAGTACATCTTCTAAGAGTCTACTGCATATATATGGGCATTTATCTAACAGCTCTTTTCCACCTCCTGTATTTTATTGGTTTAAATCAGAGGAATTAACTCCTGGGAACTTTTGGACAGCGGCTTGGAAAGCCAGGGTTTCTCCTTACCAATTGGTGATGAGCACGGATATTCCTTTGGCTTCTCCACCATAGGAGTGGCCTACACCTTTGCTAAGGTAGTTCCCAGCAGAAAGCAAGAGAAGTAGCAGAGGCCAGGGTTGGGGGATGGTGGCTGGAGGGAGAAGGCAGGATTTAGGAATGTATTTAAATTGGTTCTGTTGTGAGTACACCTGTGAAAAGAGTGTGTATGTGGATGCGAATGTGTGTTTGTGCAAGTGATAAATTCAAGGAAATACATGGCTATGATTTATCAACAGGGGTCTGTAAACTAGGACTATGAGTAAATATAAAAGTGGAGGGCAGGTTGTCACTATAAGAGATGTTAAGAGCCTAAAAGAAGAACCAAAATCCTGTCAAATTGAGAAGCCTTTAGAAATTTCAATGGGAGCAAAGGAGATTCCAATGTAAGGCCAAAGTTTCTGGGTGGCACTGTGCTGGCATAAACCTGGAAGGAAAGTAGTTGACAGATGGCTATACTGAGACAACATCTTTGGGAAAAGTTGGCCAGGAAGGTGACCTGTGGCAGTGGCCTGAGATGTAGCCAAGGAGAATCCAAGCAAGTATTGGGGCAGTCCCCACATCCCTCCCCAAGGTCTTAGTGGATGTCATTATAGGGTGTATTCTCATTTCCTCTGTTTTCCACTCATTTCCATTTCTGATGACTGTTTTCTTTTAATCCTCACCTGAGGATATTTTTCCATTGATTTTTTTTTTAAAGAGAGTGGAAGGAAGGGAGAGAGGATGGAAATGAGATAGAGATAGATAGATAGATAGATAGATAGATAGATAGATAGATAGAGAGAGAGAAACATTGATGTGAGAGAGACACATTGATTGGACGTTTTTTGCATGTGCCCCGACTGGGTCAGGGATTGAACTTGCAGCTCAGGTATGTGCAATCCAATCCGAGACCCTTTGTTGCATAGGCCGATGCTCTAACCATTTAGCCACATCGGCCAGGGCATAGTTTCTTAATTTGGCATATATTCTGCATTACTTCATCTGTAGAAATATAAGGTTTTTTTAGAGCCTTAAAGGCCCACTGGTCAGCAAAAGCAAAGGTTCCATCAGGACAGCACACAGAAGTGCCAGTGTGTGAAGAAATTGGGAGTAGCAAATGCTCAGTGTAGTGTGAATAGAAAACAGACAATTGAATAACCCAGTCTAGAGTTTCTCCTTTCTCATCTACCTGGTTTCTGCCTTACAGACATACTTAATGCCAGGATGTGATTTGGAAGTACCCTTTTATTAAGCACTCTGTTCTGTTTAGGATGATTTTGAACTATTTCTCAGAATTTATATCTGGCTGTCTACTTTCCACTTTAAGAGGATATGACAGACCAAGTGGACGGTGAGACTAAGTTTAGTCACAGTATGAGCAAACAAGCCTTCTTATATGCCATTTTAAAATTACTTCTTCAGGGGCTCTTTATATTTTAGCATGTGCTAGATAATGATTTATAAACCAAACATCATTATCATCTAAAATGTTTACTACTTTTTTATCTATAATATGTTGAGAATCTATCTGGTCCTACTAAATTATAGATCTGCTTTTAGAAGATAATTCATAATATATTTTGTTATTGTGCCCACTGGTAAATTTAATGTAGCCTATTAAATAATAACAAAATTCAAATGAACCATTTTCAACATGGTTACATGATAAAATGTTTTAATGAAAAATATTTTGGTGGCACATTTACTTATATTATTATAAAATATATTTTAAAGTCAAGAAAAGTATTTTCATGGACGAATATGGAGATATTGCCATCAATTGCTTCCATAACTGCAAGATATAGAATTTAGAATTGCAACCTTGAATGATGTAAGTGAATCACTGTTTTTCAGAGCAAATATTTCATGTCCTGGCATTACCACATTACTAACATTAACTATTTTGATCTTCAAAGCATAATTTTGGATTTTGATGGTAATAATCTGTGGAAATAACAGGAACCCATAGGATGTATGATAAAACTGAAAAGTGCTTCCTTTTCCCTGTGTTCATTCAAACCTGCTCTGAGTAGGTCTTATCTGCCCTTTGGATAAAATATTGGCAGGTCCCATGCCTTTTTCAGTCACTCCCAGAAAAATCAAAAGCCTTCTAGTCCATTTTGTCATAAAACCAATTCTCATTTCAAGTTCCATGTCACAGCAAAACTTCACACTTCATATCAAATTAAGGGCCTCTCCCCCAACCTCCCCCCTCCAACCCCCCGCCCCAGCTTAAACCTGTTCTGGCTTGGAGTCTGCAGTGGCAGGCAGATATGGAGAAAAACTCTATGTTCTTGTATTTTATTTCTTTTCTCCCTACTCTCCCTATTTGGCTGCCTCTGCTTCCTCCAGGGTTGTGAGGGGGAAGGAAGAGAGGGAACAGGCAGGAAATACCTTAGTCTGACATTGGGGTTCTCTGGTCTCATTGGTTGTTCAAAGCTGATCTTTCTTAGGGGGTATTTTTATGGATCTCTTTGAAAGTCATCCCATTGGGCACACCTGAGTAAACTTCCCGTGACAAAGGCAGTGAGTCTCTGTCTTCCAGCTGCCTAGTCTACATTTTCCTCCAGCCCCAGGGCATGTAGTAGTCCATCCCCTGTCCCCCTGGGAGAGTCATATCGCCCTTTCATATAGTCCTCTTAGACAAAATTTAAAATGGTTCCAGCCTGATTCTCTCTTTTATGGCCAACATCTGGTTCATGGAAAATATTTATACATCTTTGCCTTTACTCTCATGTTTATTATCACAATTTATTTCTAATAAAGCTTTCTTTCTTCACTGTCACCAGCCACTTCAACCAATTTCTTCCTAAAAGGCTTTTTTTTTTCTGTGTGATTTAATTACCAGTTTGCTGGATCCCTACACTCCAGGGGAGACACACACAAGCTCCTCTCACTTGACATGAGTGAGGGCAGGCAGCCTCCTTCCTCCCCTCAGGTGGTGGGAGGGAAGTGCCCTAGCAGTCCAACACCTTTCTCCGGACTTGGCTCTTCAATGGGCTCTTCAACCTCACACTTGGTCTAGTTACTTCTTTTTTGCAAGTCAAAATGCATGCTGATTCCATGCATAATTCGTACACCACTCTACTTTGGAAACTGGGAATATCTGCAATCAATGTTCTCTGATCCATACTCGAAACTAAGATAGAAATGGTCCACTTTTAATATCCTAGTATATAACGTAGACCCAAGCTAAGAAATTTAAGAAACTTATGGTCATATTCTTATTTTATGCTCATTATGTGTGAATTTAGTAAAAAATTGTCTTAAGAAGTATTATATAATCCATTGACAGAACAAGGGATGAAACATAATGGCTAAATAAAAAGCTGGTTTGAAATTGGTTACCTTTATTTGTGTATTTGCAAACATTCATAGACCTCTAGTATGGACCAAGCATGTGTTAGACAGGTAACCAAATATAAATGAGAAAGTTCTTATCTTTGTGGAGTGGGGGTAGGCAGGGATGTAGGGGGAAAGGGAGGGCTGCCTGTGGGTGTCCAGATGGAGAAAGACCGTAGAGTTGAATATATGAGTCTGGAAAGCAGAAGAAAGATTTGGCCTAGAGTTATAGAGCTGGAATGACTAAATGCTGATCTTTAAGAGGAAAAGCTAAAAAACAACGAAATAAAATGTTTCCTTGCCTTTTCTTAGAATGACCTACATAGGCAGGACCCAAGTGGAAATCAGGTTGGAACTTGTAGTGCATATTCCTTGGAAATAGCCATGGGTAAATTCTTAGGCCAGTCACAGCATACAAGTGACGCTATGCAACTTTTTCTCTGTGATTTTTAGAATGACAAAACTACCTCCCCTTGCCCTGGCTGCAAAACTAAGGCGGGTCTTGGTCCATGAAAACAGTAGGCGAATGAGATACACATGGGAACCAGCAACTTGTTAAATATGAACACTTGTATGACAGAGGGTGTCTTTCTGAGTCAGTTTTGACCCCGTTCTTAGCTGAGGGAAATGTAGCTGCCACCTAGAGAGGACAGAACAGCCAGGGCTGGGAGAGCTGTGTGGGGCGGTGTATGTGGGAGACTTGTGTGCTGTGGACTGTTCACACTAGGAGTTTATGTTCATTTGTCTCTCAAAACCCTCTGAGAATTTTTGAAATGGATGGATTTTTTCCACAAATGAACATATATAGGTTTTGCATAAATGTCCAGAGGATTTCTGGACTTCTTAAAGCCCATCTATGGACCTCTTTTTTTCAAACTATGAAAAGAAAGCATTCAATATATCCTCATAAAAGAAAGCTTATATAACTACATTCAAGAAGAAAAGTATACTAGAATTGTAAAGGATAAAACTTCAAATATATGTGTTTTAAGATATACAGATAAAAGCATCGAAAAATAAGAATAAGAGTGGCTTCCAGAAAAAAGGGCTAGAGGAAAAGGATGGGTCCATACAAAATAAGTATATCAATTTAAAAGGGATTCTGTAGAGAAAAGTAAACCCACTTATAAATGAAGGAAACAAAATGAAGTTGCCTCTAACAATAAAAATAAAGACCAGGAATTTAGTCAATAGGAAGTACTGGAGACATTACAAGAATAGCCATTTCCCATGGGTGAATAGGAAGTAATTTAAAAAACTTTAAGAACTTCTAATCAATAGGTATGAATAATGGATTATTGAGAGAATTGGCCATTATTCTTACAGAACCACTAATAATCATTTTTGAAAATGAATTTTAGAGGCCAGATGATTGATATTTATGCAAAATAATTATATTTTATGTTGATAAATATCTACATAGAATTTTTATGTTTTCCAAGGGCCTTACCTTTCATTTGCTCCTAGAAAACCCCATTTTATATCTAAATGCTGTCTGGATATAATTTTCATTGATAATGAAAATACTTAAATTGTGGCACTATGGTACTGTGTACATTTTGTACTGTGTCGCCCAAATGAGTATATAAGGCATCCAGGGGCATTGGAAATAGGCTCTTGAGGGGTTACTGCCCAGGTATGGGTTCAAAGACATCAGACATACTCAGATAGGACACCAAATTAGATCAACTTGGATGAGAAACATAATCATGTGTATCTAGTATCTTTGGAAGATAATTCAATATTGGAATATAGATGTTTATTAAAACATAAGTATAACATTGAAATCTGGAGTGACCTGGAAGGGGAAAATTGACAGGCACTTATATTGTAAGTAATTCATCACATTGATGTGGATGGTTTCAAGATCTGGATATCCTAAGGAGATGTTTCCACCCTGAACATTGGGTAGTCATCTGAAGGGGAAGTGGTAGTAGTACTTGTTAATCAAGATTAGTAGGTATAGATAGATGGTACAGTCCATGGGGGAAGAATACAATGACTAGACTGATATTAAATGGGGATAAGGCTGATGGTAAATCTGATATCTACCAATATTTTGCCTACTAATTGGACAGAATGAGCAAATGTGCTGCTAGGCCATTCAAACTAAAAGATCTAGTCACACTTCTGAAAATTCCTAAATACCAAAATTTGGTGTTTAAAGCAACATATCTTGATATTTGTCAAACAAGATGAGATAGATTACAAATGTTTATTTCTAGTGCCAACTGTCCAAACTAAAACTAGAAACATCTGTCAAATGATTTTCATTCTACTCTTTAATCCTATTTTTTTCTGTTTTAGTTTTTTCCAACACAATGTGATAGAGTGTCAATGAAATTCTTGATATAACACAAGGAATTTGGACTTTTTGAAGTTGCTATAGGATTTGGAATCAATTATTTTGGGGTTCAGATATTATGTATGATTGGGGATTTTCATATAATAATCTTTCTCTAAACATTCTAAACTATCTTCATAATTTTTTATGGTTGTGATAGTTAATGAAGTTTATCAAGTGGATCTTGAAATATATATCTACTAAGCAAATTATAATACCTGACAATACTTGGTGATTGAACTATCTCTTCTATTTAATCTTAAATGAAGCTATCAAATTAGAATTAACTAATAATACCTTGAAAAATCATGTTTGATAATCAACTTATATTTAACTAGACGCCTGGTGCATGAAATTAGTGCACGGGTACAGTCCTTAGGCCTAGTCTGTGATTAGGGCCATCTTCTCTGGCTGCTGGCAGCCAGCTGCCACCCACCCGGGTTCCCAGTTTGTCATCGGGTGATCAGAGCCTGATGCCCGGGGGTGGGGGTGGGGGTGGGCGGTAGGGACCGAGAGGTCGGCTGGTCCCGCCTGCTCATGGCCCTGCCCCTGCCCTGGGTCACCCTCTGTGTGTGGGGTGACTGGTGGGGCGGGGGCCTTGGCCTGGTGCCACCCACATATCCTGCCACCCACCTCTGGGTCCCCATTCGCCATTGGGAGATTGGAGCCTGCAGGCTGGGGGGAGGGACCAAGAGGTCAGCCATTCTTGCCCGCTCACCAGTCCTACCCCCTGCCACCACCCACCCTGGTTCCCTGTTCACCATCGGGCGATGGGAGCCTGACAGCCAGGGGGAGGGACTGAGAGGTTAGCTGTTCTCGCCTGCTCACTGGCCCCACCCCCACTGCGGGTCGCCCTCTGTGTGTGGGGCAACCGACTGGGTGGGGTCTTGGCCTGGCACCGCCCGCATCCCCCACCACCCACCCCCAGGTTCCCATTCGCCATCGGGCGATGGAGTCTGCTGGCCGGGGAAAGGGACCATGAGGTGGTCAGTGCACCTCATAGTGACTGGTCAAGTGGTCGTTCTGGTCGTTCTGCCGTTATAGTTGCTGGGCTTTTATTATATAGGATACTAAATGCTTACCACTTTATATAACAATTAAAAATGTTGTTTTTTAAAATCTTGACATTCTAAGTAAACTTTCATTGAGTTTAAAATAATGCAATGATTTGACCAGATTGTCAATTTTTTTTTTAAGCAGTAGCATTACTTATCCAAGTCTTACCAAAATAACTCTAATCCATATAATGTTAAATCACCATTCAGTTTAAGCTGAAATACTACTTGTCAAATATAAAGTGTGAAAAACACCCAGTATATACTAATTGGTAAGTTTTTCTTTTTGCTTCTGCTTAGTGAAATATAGAATCATAACAAACCTGCACAAAATTCTGGAAAAAGCACAGAGCAAGATGTTCTTCTAAGGCATTGGTTCTCAACCTTTCTAATGCCGCAACCCTTTAATACAGTTCCTCATGTTGTGGTGACCCCCAACCATAAAATTATTTTCGTTGCTACTTCATAACTGTAATTTTGCTACTGTTAATGGATTGTAATGTAAATACCTGTGTTTTCCGATGGTCTTAGGCTCTACAGCAGCGGTTCTCAACCTGTGGGTCTTGACACAGATATTTACATTACGATTCATGACAGTAGCAAAATTACAGTTATGAAGTAGCAACGAAAATAATTTTATGGTTGGGGGTCACCACAACATGAGGAACTGGATTAAAGGGTTGCGGCATTAGGAAGGTTGAGAACCACTGTTCTAAGGGATCATGGAACCAAGATTGCCCACTGCATGTTGGTAACACCTCTCTTTTGCTCTGGTATTTCCAGTCAGTGCTTGTCCTGATGGAGGCTTACAAATAGAGTATCTGTGCATACTATAAAGTTGTAGAAACAGTAAAAATGTTATTAGAAGACATTGCAAATCAGTCTTGGACTCACTGATGTGAAGTGGCAACGCATGAGCCCCAGGCTAACTTGTTGCTGATTCCAATCCTTCAATAATTAAAATGGGAACTTTTACATCCTTTTGCAGTTAAGCATCTACATAGTCTCCTGCACACATTATTCAAATCGGTTATGAATGCCCCTCAAAGCAAAGAATGTTCTTCCCTTTAGAGCTATGAGTGTGCTCTTTTCTTCTTTAAGGAAAAGAGAAAGATCACTGAGCAAGATTATACAAAAACTGAAAATTATTTTCATGGAGTTATTTTTGTACCTTAGGAGTAACAGGAGGTGGTTAATTCTGAACATTTATCTGAAACGTTACACCAGCTTTGCCCTGGGCGAGTTTGCAAATGTTCTTTCCTGCCATTGGGTCCGACTTAGGAACTTCCATTTGCAGAACCATATGTGCAATAACTGGTCCTTGGGGTCACCCTGGCAACCACACAGTCCCCTCATTCCAAGCCACACTTGTGCTTTGCCAAAGAGAGGGACAAAATGAAGGATCCTAATGTGATGCCGAGAAGGAGAAAAGTAAATGGGAGAAATTATTGAAATCAAGTGAGCTGATTTCACACCCCTCTGGAAAGACTTTTGTTAAAACACAGTTGATCTCATAAAAAATGGAATAGTTATTCACTATTCCAGAAACAGAATAATAAAATGTAGTTGTGATGAGAGATAAAAATTAGAAATGCAAATATAAAGGTTCAGAGTAAACAGTATAAGCAGCATAGGAGTCCAAAGTATCCTTGCTTTAAAGGGACTACTATCTAGGAGTAGCGAGAGTGATTTAACCATTGAAACATTGTGTAAAATGCCTTTAAAAAGACTTTAATTTTGCACGCCCCTCCCATGACCTTCTGTCTTGATATGTGGCTCTGTGTTCTCTCTCTCTCTCTCTTCTCTCTCTCTCTCTCTCTCTCTCTCTCTCCTCTCTCTTTCTCTCTAACTTGGATAAACCAACAGATACTTAAAAGAGAGCACTCAGAAGTTGAAGGAAACAAAATCTTAAAACATATACAAAAACAATTTTCTTTTTCTTGACTATGTTAGGAACAAAGGGGAAATACATTTTGGTCCTGACAAAATACAGCTTTACCTCTTACTTTGGCATTTTGCCTTGTTAATACAAAATAGCACCCCTCAGAGAACCAATTCCTAATTCAGAGTTCCATTAATCCATGAGCAGGAGCCATTCCTTCAGTCTAAGGGTGAGATCATTGGTATTCCTGATTTTACAGAGAAGAACATTTTTTGTAGAGTCAAAAAATCCCTTGAATTTAAAAGATTAAAAAAGAAAGAAAGAAACTGGGAGTCTATGAGTCTAGTCAAACAACAGTCTAAAAATTTATGTCAGCGTTAAAGCAGAGTTCAAGGCATATATGCAATCAGAATTAGAGCTTTCAGTCAAATGTTTATTTTAAAGGAGAATAACCTAAAATATTTGTACCTACCCAGATGTAGGCTCTGCTCTTTGCATTACTAAAAAGGCCCGGAGTGTTCTGTCAACACGATATTTGAAAACACATGGGATTGGTTGTAATGTTTAGTCATATTTGAAGCTGAACTGATATTGCTGGTAATGTTAATGATAAATTGAGTTTGAGTTTGAAAAAGGCTTTATTTCAGTGACTTTTGTTCTGGTTGAAATGCCAGAAAGAAATACTTTTTTTTTTTCTGTGAAATTATGATTTAAGCTTTACAAATTAAGGTGCATGTGTCTATGTGTGTAAGAACCAGAATAGTGTCCCCACCAAGTCTAATTGCTCTGACCTTGCTCTGACCTTGTACCCTGCCTTTCCGTATTTAGGTAGGGGTAGGGGATGGTGAAAGAAAATTAGGACAAAAGAAGGATTTGGAAAGATGAGGGGGGAAAAGGCAGGAGAGGGAACAGAAAGTTTGGGCAGAGGAGAGAAGTAAGGGAGTGGAAGTAAGACTGCCCATACCTCCACTACTTCCTCCACCCCCCCCCCCCCCAATCAAACAATACCAATCAGACTAGAAGAAGCAGGAAAAAACCAACAACCTCCAAAAGAAAACCCAGAAAGGTCACAGAATGCTGTGTGGCTTATCTGTATTAGGAATGACCTGAATTTTGGTTCCTGTACAAGTTAGCAAAGCTTCTATAACCCACAATTCTTTATATAAAATACCTTGGCTGTTGCCACTGCAAATCTTCTGGTCTTTTTCTCTGTCTCTGAGAAACAAGACTGTAAATGCAACTGCTGTCAATCATGGAAGACTGCCTCAAGGTTATGCCAGGTCAGAGCTGGAAACCCAAGGATCAGTGAGTGAAGTGTTGATGGTAGGGTGGGTGGCAAACGTGAATGGAGAGAGCTTGAAATTTCCAAGCTGTTATCTCAGGAAGATTAGGGCTAAAAGAAGGCATAAGTTTGAACAAGAAAAATCAGAGTAAAGGAAGATCAGGAAGTGGAGGGCTAACAGAAAAATGTCTTGTGGCTTTATTACAAAAAGATTCATGAATTTAAACACTCAACTGAAAAAGGTTTAAGTTTATAGCAAACACAATAGTTTCTTATAACATGACCAAATAATATTCTGCCTTCCTATAGTATTTCTCCTTTATCACGTGCAAATTTCCTGTTTCATAAGATACCCCTGTGGTTTCACTGAGTTGCACAGTTTCTGGTCCATCTCAACTTTCCCACTTTGCTTTTTGGAATCATTTCCTGTTCATCACAACAGATTGGATATAATTGAAAAGGATGGCATTTAAGTGAGCCAAAATATATATCCATTGACAGAGAAAAATGAACTAGGCTGTAAATAAAAGTAGAAAAGAGGTCAGCCACATATTACAGCTCTCCTCTGTTTTCCCACATCTCCTCTTGATTCCTGTAAGGACTGCTTGGAACTCTCTAGCCAATTATCATAAACTATTGAAAATGCTTCTCTCTCAATCAATTTCCAAGTTTTCAACACATTTTGACAAATTAATAGCTTTATACTGAACTTTCTTTATATACTTTACCTGAATAAGATGATTTTTATGCTCGGTAACAAAAAATACATGCATCAACTATTTTTAAATAACCAAAAATATTTCTAGTAATTAAAAGAAGAGGTACTTTTCATCTCTCTTCCTTCTCCATGAAACAGTCATCAAGGTAATTCAATGGTAGTTGAGAATGAGTGTGTATAATTGATGCAGTTTGATATTTCTATTTTTAGTATAGAACACACCTCAACAGAATGTCTTAATGTTCAGTAACTTAGTGGCAGAATTGTCAACCAAATTCTTCCCCATCCAGCTTCAACAGTACCTCCATTTTTTAAAAAGAATTTGAAAGCATCAAAGATTTGATGTACGAAACTAAACCTAATCAGTCATCCTTTGAGACTGAAACTGGGACTACATGTTCTGTGACTTTTCCAGCTGTCTTCCTGGCAGTGGCTTTTCAGCTTTATTTGTGAGCTTCCTGTCTATTGCCCTCAAGTGACAATGGTACCTGTGGTCAGCTTCAGGTTCTCTTCTCTCCCTACACTCATTCTCCTTGGTCTGTTCACTCACAACTTTGGTTTCCATGCAGAATTGTGTAAACTGATAATTCTCACACCAACATCTCTAGTCCAACTCTCACTCCTGATGTTCAGATCTAAAGATCTGTTGGACCATCTGCTTGGCTCTCCCAGGGCCACTTGGAATCAGCATGCTACTGACTGGACCCCTCAGCTTCAGTGCCTTCACTCTGTCCTGTCTGTGTTCTCATCCTGTGGCCAAAAGATAGAGCAGTCTCAATCCAATCCTGCCTTCTCTCTCAGTGTCTGCAGCCAATTAACCACCAGTTTCTATCAGTTCTCCTTCTTAAACATCTCTCTATTCTGTCCCCCATCACCATCACTACTTATTTAGGTTACTGTTATCTTTCTGGTGGATTAATACAAAAATGTCCTAATGGATCTTCCTGCCTCGGGTCTTACTTCCTTTCAATCAATTTTTCAAACCACCCTTAGAGTGATTTCCTGAATGTGTGAATCTGGCCTTATCATTTCCTTGTCTAAACTCTTTAATGGCTCCCTGAAGTCCTCAGGTTAACTCCCTTCTCCTTAATGAGGTTTGCAGGGTCCTTCACAATTTGACCCCTGACTGCTTCTCCAGTCTCCTTTCTCCTCCTTCCTGTTACATTTGTGCTCTTTGCTGAGCCTTATGGAACTTCTAATTTCAAAACCCTCAAATGGAACATGCTTTCTCGCCTCCCTTTAGGTCTTTGCTCCTGTGACTCTCTTTCCTCCTCTCCAGGGAGGCTATTTTGTGCTCTGGTTAAGAACACTGGCTCTAAAAGGATTCTACCTGGACTGGAATCTTGGCTCCCATTTCCTAACCCTTAATTTTCCTGGGCCTTGGCAGGGATGATAGTGATGATGATGATGTGCCTTTCAGGCTATTATGGAGATTAAATGAGTGGGACTTAAGAGTGATGCCTGGGCTCCAGTAAACACTCAGTGAGTATTACTGACCATGACTATGATTTCTCAGCTGATTAGGTATCAAGAATCCTTGCCTGAGCTTCTGCATCTGACTGGTACCTTTTTTATGGTTTTTCATAGCTCCCTGAATGTACCCTTGTGGTGGCAGGTATCACACTATATGGTAACTGCTTCTACATTTCTTTAAGTCAGATTTATTTTGCTAACCATTGCTTCTCCAGAACTAAAATAGGAACATTTTTTTATTAAGGTATTATATGTGTACATATCTTACCATTGCCCCCCTAAAATAGGAACATTTTAATATTACCTATTTAAAGTAGATCTATAGTATAAATGATCTTGCAGCCACTACCTTTCAACCAATAGCTTTTAAAATTTAGTAAGAGGATGGACATCAGTTGATAGAATGACAGAGCTCAGAGCTTGGTCTTGAAAGAGCAAGAGAAAAATAAGGGGAATTTGATTTATATTGGAAAGGCTTTTCCTAGCTCTTCATAACCAAGTTCTTTCCCCCATTTAAGCCCAGGGTCTTATAGTTCTCTAGAGAAAAGACCATGTGAAGAAACAGTGAGAAAGCATCCATCTGCAAGCCAAGGAGAGAGGCCTCAGAAGAAATCAAATCTGTTGATGTCTTTTTTTTTAATTCTTTATTGTTTAAAGTATTACATATGTCTCCCTTTTCCCCCATTGACCTCCCCCTGGCCACCCTCACCCCCCAGCACATGCCCTTACCTCCCTAGTGTCTGTGTCCATTGGTCATGCTTATATGCATGCATGTAAGTCCTTTGGTTGATCTCTTACCCTCTCCCCTCCCCTGCCTTCCCTCTGAGGTTTGATGGCCTGATAGATGCTTCTCTGTCTCTGGATCTGTTTTTATTCATCAGTTTATGTTGTTCATTATATTCCACAAATGAGTGAGATCATGTGATATTTATCTTTCTCCAACTGGCTTATTTCGCTTAGCATAATGCTCTCCAGGTCCATCCATGCTGTTGCAAATGGTAAGAGTTCTTTCTTTTTTACCGCAGCATAGAATTCCATTGTATAGATGTACCAGGTTTCTTTTTTTTAATCCACTCATCTGCTGATGGGCACTTAGGAATATATCCCAAGAAATCAGAAACACCAATCAGGAAGATATGCACCCCTGTGTTTCTAGCAGCACCATTTACAATAGCTAAGATTTGGAAACTTCTTAATCTTGAACTTCCCAGCCTCAAGAACTGTTTAGCAAATAAATTTCTGTTGTTTAAGCCACCTAGTCTATGGTATTTGTTATGGCAGCCCTAGCAAACTAATACAGATGGTAAATTTTATGTTATCTGTATTTTTATCACAATTTTTAAAAAATGTGGACAACAATGGTCTAGCCAGTTTTATCATGGAAGAAAGTCTGTGGAGAAGTTTATGAAGCAATAAATGATGAGATTGTAAAGACAAGAATTTATATTCTGTATAAAAAGATTGGACTTGGACTGTGTGTCTATACACAGGTTGAGACCTGCAGACCTGTAGTGTAGGCTTCTGAGTTTGAAGTCAGCATAAATAATAAACTAAATGTTGGTGGGCCTTACCTGCCTTGTCTCATGCGATCATTGCTTGGAAGAAAGCTCTTGCGGGGGCAATGCGGGTACGTGAATCTTACACAATAGTACAAGTATCAGACAATCATGACTATTATTAAGTTTATTAATAAACTTCACTGTACTTAGTATATTGTTGAAAGGATAGATATTGATCATGTAAGCTAAATATTAGTATTCCTATTTTGTAGATGAAGTAATTTAAAGATCAAAGATGTTAAGTTGCTTAAGTACCTATACCTCATCACACACAATTCACACGTATCTGGGTTTGAAGCAGTGAAAAACATGCAGTTTTTAACTCTAGCTGCTGCAGTATTTGAGAAAAGATATCTAATAGGAAGCAATTATGTGGCAAAGGCCTTTTAAGTAATAGGAAGAACATATTTTCTGTACCACATATTGGAAGTCTTTCTATTCTTACTGAAAGTGGGAAGTGGGGAGAAGATAAAACCTTTTGAAACTTGTGGTAGGCTTTTAGGTTTGTTCACACCAATCTTTTAAATCAACTTTATTGAAGTAAGATTGACATATAATAAGTGTGTCCATTTTAGGTATAGACTTTAATGAATTTTGACAAATATATATATACCTATAAACCACTACCAAAATCACCACATAGAATTTTTCTATCACCTCCCAAATTTCCAAATGTTCCTTATATCAGTCAGCCTCCCTGTTGCATTCTCCTGCTCACCCAACCCCAGGTTCCAGGAAAGTCCAGATTTGCTTTCTATTCCTACAGATGAGAATTTTATACACTATGTAGAATTTTTTTGGTCTAACTCCTTTCAGTTAGCACTACCGGTATGTTTTTGAGATTCATTCATGATGTCTATTTTATTTTATTCTTTTTAAGAAATTGCTTGGTAGTGTTTTATTGTATGGACATAACACAATTGGCTTATCCATTCACCTGTTAAAGAACATTTGAATCTTCCCCCCTGTTTTTGGTTATTATGAATAAAATAGCTATGAATTTTCAAGCACAATTGTTTACATAGGCATATGCTTTCATTTCTCTTGGCATGGGGTTATTGAGATGCAGGTGCATGTTTCGTCTTATGAGAAACTTATAAGAAACTTAAAAGAAACTGTCAAACTATTTTCCATTTTGCATTCTCATTACCAATGTACTAGAGTTCTAGTTACTCCACATTGTCAGTAGCCCTTGGTGTTGTTAATCTTTGTAATTTTAGCCAATCTAGTGGGGATGTAGTGGTTTCTCATTGCAATTTTAATTTTAATTTCATTGATGATTAATGATGTTGAAAACATTTTCACTTGCTTATTGGCCATTTGTATATCTTCTTTTATAAAGTGTTAAAAATTTTTGTCCATTTTAATTGTATTGTTAGTCTTATTGAGTTGTAGGAATTATTTATGTACTCTGGATAAAAGTACTTTGTCTGATATGTGATTTGTGAAAAATGTTTTCCAGTCTGTGCTTTGCCTTTCCATTTTCTTATTGGTGTCTTTTTAAGAGTTTTAAATTTTGATGAAGTCTAGTTCAAACATTTTTTCTTTTGTGGTTATTGGTTTTGTGTTCATTGGGTAAATGATTGTCTATCCAAGTCATGAAGTTTCTTCCTATCTCAGAAATATTGAAGCGGGTATTCTCAGCAGGCATTTAACTTGGAGCAGGGTCATGTAAACTTGAAAATTAATAAATAACAAAAAGAATAGCCAGATGTCAAATTATGGGTAATGATTATGTGTTGAAGATAGTAACCTGTACAATTTCAGTATTAGAAACAGACATTTCCCAAATTAGTGTATCAGCTTTACAAAATGAAATTCCTAGTCTGCTTTCAAACAGTGTGGGCCATCGCTGGAGCCAAATTTGTGAGAGTTGCACATGTACACAGCAGAGAACAAAGTGAGAGTGGAGGCAAATGAAACTAGAATCAAGGCAGAGATGACACAAATGTGATTAAGGGTTCTGCTAATATGGGGGGGACAAGGAATGGTTAAAAGCAAATGTATAATAAGTTGCATATTTATGCTCAATTAACTTTAGTGAGTTGTATATATCTCATTTCAAAATAGTAATCATTTATGTTTTCCTAATGAAAATTCTTTATTGATTTATTCAATCCAGGTTTGATACCTGAATTGAGATTACCAGTCAACATTCTAACATAAGCCAATCGCCTGCTTACAGCCCTTTACGGAGGCACATAAGCAGCATTTTCTTCTAACATGTAACTTAGAGTAGATAACCTTGAAAGCTGAGGGCAAATCACGGCATTTCTTGGCCATCTAGGGTTCTGATGAAGTGAATAAAAGAATAACCCGTTGTCCATTTGAGAGCTAAACTTGAACTGAACATTTCTTTACCTTCTGAAATGTTCAGTTAAGTGCTTTTGCACTTCAATTTTCCAGCCTGGACCAAGACCAGAAATGCCAAAATGATATGAGAAAGGCTGTGCTTACTGTTTTTCTGGCTTGGATTGGGAGAGAAAGTGCCAACAATTTTGTGAGAAAGCCTGTTCTCGAAAGATCTGCAACCCAGTTTGCAGAATCAAGGGGTTTGGATAGTTCAGATGAGTTTGGCTGAGTGTCCTGGTGTGCTCATCCGAATCACACCATGCAGAAAGCACTTTGTCTTATCAAAGTCAACCGCAGAATACTCTGTGTATTTCTTCAGACATCTTAACCATAGCGTGTGCCCATCCAGATAAGCCGCGAAAGGCTAGCTGAACACTGCCAAGCTGAAATGTTTGAGTGTGATCCCAACAACTAGGTTTTAGATTTCAACCTGAATAATGAAAATAGTAATCATAGTGATAATTTTATAAAACTGGCTCCAAACCTCATTAGAGTTTTTTTTTTAAAACTACAGAAGACATAGCCCTCATTTTATACTTTAGACATTCGAGGTTTAGAGAGGTGAGGTTATTTGCCCAATATTATGTAGCAAGTTAGAGGCAGAGTTCAGTCTGGCAAATAGGCCCCCTTCTACCCTACAACACATCCCGAGTAGGCTGAGTGATTTGCTCTTTATCATATGTTAGCCCCAAAAGAAAAAAAAGTAACTGTAAAGTAATGATGTGGTCACGTTGTGGCAAATAAAAAGGAAATTTATTAGATGTGCTGAAATGGAAGACCATCATTTTAATATTCAGAGCTGGAGTCCAAACAATATATTCAGATCTATTAAACCCTCTCATTGATATGCTGGTTTTAGTAATTTTGGGGGTAATATTATATGCTAAAAGTTTTTCTTTCTAAAACCTTTATTTTTAGACAAATCTTGCAAAGAAGAAAGCACTGTTTGAGGAATTTTCATTCATACACATCTATCCAAGAATCAGCAGTGGAAGCAACCCTTCATCAGGACCACCCTCCCTGGAGTGTGGTAAGGACAGGCAGACTGGCTGAAGTGTGCAGGGTGTGGAGGCAAACACTGGGTGTGGGCCTGCAGAGAGGAGCGGTGTCAATACTCCTGAGTGGAAATCCCGGCCAGAGTGGGAGCAAGTGACCTACGTTGCAGGCAGCTTTACCTGTTCATTTGCCTGCCTCCATGAAACAGTACAATGGTTGTTCCACAGCCTTTTCTATACTTGGAAATAGTTGAAGCCCTCTCCCTCCCAAATCTACAGAATGGTGGAAATCTCACTGCTAACAAAATCCTTTCATTCCTCCTTTGCAGATTACCCATTTCTTTTTTTCCCTCTCCTTACATTCCTATAGCTATAGTGTTTTTTTTTAAACAAACATATTAAAAATAGTGTTTTAAAGATAAACAGCACTTGTACATATAATTATTGACTTAGTTTCCTCATCAGCAAAAATTGGGTTTGGTCTCTGTAAGCTCTAGGTCCCCTCCTTCTCTAACATGTTAGGTTCTATGAGTCAGGGCCCCCTGTTTTCATACACCCCCTCCTGTTTCTCAGACAGGAGGCCAACCAGCCACCCTGTAGTCCATACCACGGATATTTGTGTAACAACGGTATTATGGAAACCTGGCACAAATGAACATAAATGCATTTCCCACGTGACTGTATCATACCATCTTAACAAGTAGGAAAAGTATGACTGCATCGTATCATCTCTATATTCAGAGCACGTGCACTACAGAGTTTCAATAATATAAAACACTTTAAAGTTATGATGAAATTTGTGTTGAAACAGACATGAACTTTGGCGACCACTTCAAATGGAGCCATAATCCTGCCAGCACCATATATTCCTTGCCACCAGGCTAAATACCCACCTGCTGGAGCAATACATGGGAACCTGTGCTATTCCCCACAGCTGACAACTTACTCTTGAAGCATTTAAATGTAAGTTTAATCCATCACTGCTATTGGTTTAGATAACATAGGCACAATGATTTTTTTCCCCCAGAAAACAGCAGAAAGGCATGGTATTTCTAAAATGATAGTAGTAGAGTTGATTTAACTTATCTTGTTTACTATCATTGGATTTGTTTAGCAGATGTCACACTGTAAGCAATTGCTGTTAATGGGAGTATTGAACAGTTTGAAACTGGGCTTTCAAGTGAGCCAGCTGGTTCAGAAATGATATTTATGTACATGCACATCCTATGTGATAATAAGACTAATCCAGAATACATGTTTTTCACAATGTGAACCCTTACCTAATTCTCTACTCCTTAAATAGCTAACAATTTTACTATAGGATTTAAGGGTGGGGGGAACTACAAAACAATTCTTATTCTAGGTCTTATTTTGAAACACAGCATGTATATTAGAAACCTATGAGCCCACTTATATGAGGCATCCAAAATAGTCAAACTCAAAGAAGCAGAGAGTGGAATGGTGATTGCCAGGGCTGGAGGGTGGGGGAGATGTTGATCAAAGGATTCAGTAATGCAAGATGAGTAAATCCTAGTGATCTACTGTATAGTATAGTGCATATATAGTTAGTAGTACTGTTCTGTATATGGTAAACATTTTCTAAGAGAGTAGATCTTATGTTAAATGTTCTTATCTCAAAAAAAGAAAAGAAAGAGGGCAGGAGGAAACCTTTGGAGGTGATGAATAAGTTTCTGGCATATATCAGGGTGTAGTTGAACAGGTCTGTATTTATCTCCAAACTCATCACATTATATACATTAAATATGTACAGCTTTTTGTATAAAAGAAGAAAGAAAAGGAATCCATGAGGCTAAATAGGAGCTACTCCTTGTTTTTTGTATGAAAAACAAAGATTCCTCAATAATCTTGAGCATTTGCAAAGTAGGGTTCACGTAAGAGACAGCAGGAGCACTGATTATCTGTGGAACCCAGGAGCTTCACCAGCAAGCTTCTAGGCAAAAGTGAAATAGGCTTGTCCTGGTGGGGTGACTCAGTTGGTTGGAGGATGGTCTGGTACACCAAAGGGTTGTTGGTTCAATTCCCAGTTAGGTCACATACCTAGGTTGCTGTTTTGGTCCCTGGTTGGGATGAGTACGAAAAGCACCCGACCAATGTTTCTCTCTCACATTGATCTCTCTCTCTCTCTCTCTCTCTCTCTCTCTCTCTCTCTCTCTCTCTCTCAATTTAAAAGAATAACAACATATCCTTGGATGATGATTTTTTTACAAAAAGTGAAGCAGGCTTTTGATTAGCCATCCTCACCTCTCTCGTAGCCCTTTCCTCTGTCCTCCGGCTGCTGGGCTGTCTGCTCACTGCTACTTTCACACAGACCTTCCCTTCCCACAGGAGTGGGTATTCCCCTCCATGCCCTTCTCGTTCCTTTAGTTTAAAACACCCATCCCTCAGCAGATACCAGTTGTTCTTTAAAGATTATTGGATTAAATAATGCACACTGAGTTTCAAGATACTTGTATGAACTGTACCCTGTGTTTGCATTTTGAAAAAGAGGATTATTAAATCAAACCAATATAAAATTAATGTGGGAATGTTTCTAAGTAGGAAGAGACTTCCTGGTATTTTCCTTGACTTTGTCAATATATTTCCAATAAATTAAAAAAAAATAGTGCTCAGTAAGCAATCACTTTACTCTTTAAACTTTGCAGTCTCTCTTTCCTGGCCTACAAGCTTCTAAAGAGGGCAGAGCATTATGCCTTTAGATGCTAGGAATTGACCAAACAGATAAATGAGACTGAAATACCCTCATTTTTTCTTAATAATTATATTTAATATTTATTTAATTTTTTGAATAAGTAATTGATGCACATGATCTAAACTTTCATGAGACTAAAATTGAACACAAAAGTTTCCTTCTCATCAGTCCCCATCTGCTGGCTTTCACCCCTACACCAAAATAGATAAGCTCTGTTATTAGGTTCTTGTGTAGACATACAGATACATAAAAATAATGTTTATATAAGCAAATGCTAACACCTTTTTCTTTCCCCGCTTTTTAAACAAACATAGCCTACTATATCTTTTTTAACCCCTCATGTAATGTATCTTACATATCGATTCTATGACCCTTTGCCATTCTTTAAAATCTTGGCTGAGCAGTATCCCATTATTGGATGTGCCGTGACTTATTTAAACAGTTCTGTATTAATTAATTTTTTGAATGTTCCAATCTTTTAGTATTACAAGAACTGCTGCAGTAAATAACCCTGTACATTCATGATTTTTGCTCATGTGGGAATGTATCTGTAGAATAAAAATCTCAGAATTGGAACTGCTGAGTCAAAGAGTATATGCATTTCTAATTTTAATAAATATTGCCAAATTGCCTTCCAGAATGATTATACCTATTTACACTCCCACCAGCAATGAATCACTGTTCCCGTTTCTATCTTGCCAAGCCTAGGGGTTGTCAAATTTTTGGATTTTTACCAACCTGATAGTGAAATATGGTATCTTAATGTAGTTTTAATTTGCATTTTTCTATGTAGGAGTGATTTGAACATCTTTTCATATGCGTATGAGTCACTTGTATTTCCTTTTTTTGTGAACCATTACTCATTTTTCTAATAGGGTTTTTTTCTTTTTGCATTCCTTGGTTTCTTTTTAGATTAGAGAGTTTAGTTCTTTGCCTATATTGTAAATACAAGTTTCCCCAAGTTTGCTAGTCTTTTTACTTAAAAGAGTTGTCTTAAACACTGACTAATGTAGATAATGGCATTAATGTGCATTTTACTTGCACACACAGCTGTGAATGAGGATAGATAAATAGAATAGATAAATTAGCTAGATAGATTTTTTTTTGTGCATAGATATTTTAAAAGTCTCTCTTTTTTTCTTAGAGCATTAATAATAACATGTAAGCAACTCATACATTTATATGTAGGGTCAATACATATAAATTCCTGTAGGCAGAGGAGGAATGCAAGCATATTATCCAGTGTCTATTGAATTGCCTACTGTGTATTGACATTAGCACTAGGGATAGAAAAATGACTGAGACATGGAATTTTTAAAAGTTCAGTTTGGCAACAAGGGTGAAGTTGGATGTTCAAATAAAGAAAACTAATAGAGTAGAAGACATAAATAAAAAATTAAAACACAGCAGGAAAATGTATGCATAGTTATGAGATAGGGAGGATAGAATGATTGACTGGAACCTATATTAATCATTAAATTGCTGTATCAGTCAGAGTTCAGTGCCAAAAAGAGAAACTGCTCTGGGTGTTTCAAGCAGAAAGGAATTTAATACAGGGATTGTGAATCCACAAAACCATTGGGAGAGGCTAGAGGAGTGAAAGTCAGGGAACGGTCCTTAAGTTCTGCTTTCTGGTTGTCCCACTAATGTTGCAATAGAGGCATTAAGATCTGAAGCCCAGCCTACAGCTGCTTGCCTCTCACCCAAGACCCTTAAGAGCAATGTGAAGAAATTGGACCCCAGCCCCTGCCAGCATGCGTGACTATCAGAGCTTATTTGTCAAGTGCAAAGGCCACAGGACGATTGCCTCTCCTCTGTTTCAAATTTGCTATAAGACCATCTCTCTAGCCAAATCCAGAGTGCACCTGGAACTCTAGCGGCAAGGGACTCTGGGGAATGTGGTTTATTCCTTACAGTGCTTATAATTCAGGGGTTAGCAATGGATATCAAGAGCTTATACACATTTCAGACACCTTGGCATGAATTTATCAGAATTTGTCAAATGTAAAGAAGGTGATTAAAGAATGGGTACTAGAGAAGGAGTCCACATGAAATTAGGAGTGGGAAGATTGAGAACATGGAGCTATAAAACATGGATAGGCCTGGGAGAGTTATCAAAAGGGTAGTTGGGAGTGTTGAGTAAAAACAAAATGGTTTTCATTATTACATAAACTTTTACAATGATGATAGCAATAACAATAAAATAATATGATGATTTAATAACATAATCTGTATATGAAAACCTCCAATAAACCATATAGCCCTGACTCTAAATAATACTGGTAGTAGGTATTATTCTCATTTATATACAAGATAACAAGTTTTAAAAAACAATTTGTCCAAGTTCATTTTACTATGTATTTGAACTTAAACTGGACTTCCTTTCTTCTTCCCTTTCATCCTCCCTCCCTCCTATTCTTCTTTCCTGCAAATTCCTGAGCATTTACTACCTGCTAGGATCCTTTCTTAGGTGGTCAAGACAAAATACTTTCTCTCAAGGAAGCAGTAGCCTTCTAGTCTGTCTGATGTTCGTTCAGGATTTTTTTCATTGTGTAACATATGCCTCTCAGAATTATATTAGGAGCACTGGATACTTTTAGGAAGCTAACCACTTATTATCCCATTCAGAACACACACACACACACACACACACACACACACACACACAGAGAGAGAGAGAGAGAGAGAGAGAGAGAGAGAGAGAGAGAGGCAGGCAGGCATAGGCCAGTTCTAACAATGGGGCAGTAGAATCTAGACTCAGACCTTAAGAACTCAGTTGTAGCAGTAATCATGGCTTCTTTGCTGGTAATGGGTCATATGGATTTTATATAGGATTGCCTACATGTGTAAGGACTGTAGGATTTGACTCGAGAAAAATAAAATGAAAGACTAAAACTGGCTATCAAATATCTCCAGGATAGGCTCTGGCCAGGTTATAGTGTTGTCCTGATACATCAAGGTTATAAGCTCAATCCCCAGTCAGGGCACCTACAAGAAGCAACCAATGAATGCATAAATAAATGGGACAACAAATCTCTCTCTCTCTCTCTCTCCCTCCCTCCCTTCCTCCCTCCCTCCCTCCCTCCCTCTCCCTCCCTTCTTCTTTCTCTATAAAAATCAATAAATAAAAAATTCAAAGATTCTCCAGGATATAAAGTGAAGCTAACCACACAAAAGACACATGACATTTGCCTGTGAATAGATAGACTGAGCATTTTAGTTCTTATTCTGGTTTTTAGCTGCCAGTGATTCTTGCGGCAACAATCCAAGTTTTCAGGACACTCTCACATTTTTAAGTTTTCCTAATGAATTATAATAACATTTTGGTGGTTTATATCAAATTGTGTTGAATGGCATTTTTAGCAAATTGTGTCACTTTGTGAATTTCCAAATTTTACAAAATTTCTTGTGCCAAAAAATAATCAGTGGAAATGGTTTTGTGTGAAACTTTTTGAAAGCCAAGTTTAGCTGATTTTGCTAAACAGCACAAGCAAACAATTTATTCATTCTTTCTCCAAGTCCTTTTTCTGTGTCTTGTTCTCTGCTTCCAGGCCCCCTCCTTCTTTCCCTTCTCTAAGCTTCTTTCACTGCTTGCTGGCCTTTGTTTCTGCTCCTAGTTCATCTTTCTCTAACATTATCAGTTCTCCTCACACCCCTCCACCCTGAGCTATATACCAAGCCTTGGGCTATGGTTTTGGGTTGAGGGTCACAGAGGAGATGGATTTTTCACTGAAAGAAGGAAAACAGGAATGATCACTTTTGCTCTCTCTTCTGCCCTTGGTGCTGAGAAATTCATTTGAGTATCCGGGAGAGCATTATTACTGTGGGTTTGAGACCAACACCGTACTGCTCACCATGAACGGCTACAGTAATATTGCTTAGGATAAAATAATATATTTCACTATGCATGGACCCATGTTTTGAGATCCTTGCATGTGGGTGGTTAGAACATCTTAGTAGATTTGTGAGCATGTCCTTCTGAGCTTCTCTGACTCTTACTTCCAATAGAGGGAAATAGTGAAGGCGAGTCAAAACAGCATGTGTTTGCAGTCAGAGTGCCTGGACTGGGATCCTGGCTTGCCAACCACTTAATCATCCTGAATGTCAGAATTCTCTATTACAGAATAAGAAAACTAGCTACTAGCAATAGTGCTAACAATGCTGTTAACATTAATTGAATAATTACTATATAACAGGCATTCTGTTAAATACTTGTATGGCTCATCTCCAACCCCTTTACAATATTAGCAGTAGCAATTATTAGCCCTGTTTTATGGATGAGAAGACTGAAGTAAGAAAATATTAAATTACTTACTCAAGGTCACATAGCTAAGAAGTAGGGTTGGGTTTTGAACCCAGGTCTGTTTGATTCCAAAGCACATGCACTAGGTAGACCTGATGATTAACTAATTCAACAGAGTATCAGACATATAGGCAGGGATCATTCTTTTGTTTTGGATCATTTTAAGGCTAGAAAGTCCAGGAGGCATAAAGACAGCTCTAGCCCCTACACTGGCTTTTGCAGAATATCCTCCACATCTGTGTGGGCAAACGATGGTGACTGAAATCTATGACCCAAATCATGGGAGATAGCAAGTCACCACCAGTCCTATTTCTTTGACCATGTAGAAAATTTGGTAAGCCATCTAGAAAATATGATGACAGACTAAAATTGGGGCACTGTCTGCACTTAGATCAGAGATTGTAGGAGGCTGTTGTGCCCAGCAGGAAAGGGAGATGGAGATTGGATCTAGACCAGAAATATGCTGCCGCCAATTACTCTTAGTGGTATTTTAAATGGAAGCCACAGAAGCTTACAGTGACTATTGCAGAAAAGCCACATAATTATAGGGCAGCACTATATTCCAGCCTCTTGTGGCTTCCATGTGTGTTTTTGTGATCCTAGGTTGTGTCTAGCCCACGTGTTAATTTCCACCTGCTGGATTCAATTTGGTTTGTAGTAAATGAAGCTTTCAAGAACTTTCTCAGTAACTCCTCTCCGGGTGAGATTCTTTTCTAAACCACGTGGAGCCAGAGAATCCGCACAAACATCTGATTGGCATATTCTGCTTTAGGAGAATAATGAGTCTTCTGCAAAAAAACATCAGAAAGTCTCTAAACTAACTATGGCAAATGTCTGTAAATGTGGGCTCCCTTGAATTTAGTTAGGCTTTTTCAACTATGCCTAGATCACAGTTTGTCAAATCACAGTGTTATTATTGAGGTTGCAGGAGGTCTTTGATTATTTCATGACCTTTTCCCTAAATAGCACCTATTACTTTGATATCAGAATTTTTGAAGTGCTTCACAATCTTTCACTATTCCCCGGGGCCTGGGTCAACATTCCTACCCTCTCTATTTTAAGATGAAACACAAAGAGTTGAAGCAATTTTCCCATGGGCTCCCAGCAAGTCGGCATCTATGCTGGACACAAACTTCTTAAGCTGTTGGCTTTAGATGATTCCCTGGGCCACACATCCCCCCCCAGCAATTATTTATACACATTATGCATCTGACCTGGATAAGCTAGTGCCTATTTCCCATTTGCATAATGAGGAATACACCAGGCAGCCAAGAAGGAATATTTCCTCAACACAAGGAAATAATGTGGACCTGGCTTTCCAGGCTCGGGGAGGGTCAGGGCAGAGGACAGCCCCGCCAGGGCTACAGGCAAGTCAGAGTGGAGTCTAGTGGTGATTAGTCTCTGCCTCAAGGCATGAAGATTGGGAGGGGAGCATTTTCTCACTTGTTTTTTTTTCTAAATGTAAAACACAGTGTGATTGTGGCAGGCTGGAATCTTTTTCCGCCTGTTAGGCAACTGGAGAGGGGTACTCCGGAAATACTGTGAGAAGCTTATGTTAAGGTACAACGACAAATATGGGATATGGGTGAGGAAACTTTTTTATTTTTTAGCTTTTGCCTTTGGCACTCCAAGGGACAGATCACAAAGAGTATTTTAGAAAGTACGTGTGGGGAATTAAATATCATAGTTTGGTAAGTTATTTCTATTTAAATGACTTTTTATTAATAGTTTCTTTGTTACACAACTATCTTGTCCAATTGTAAATTCATTAAATAAACTTTAGAAAATACAGATAAGCCCAGAGAATAAAATAAAATCATCCTGAATTGCACTACTCAGGGATAAGCTTAATATTTTTTTTCTTAAAAATGAGCTTACTTAAAAAAAAAAAAGATGATGTATTTAAATATATTATATAACTTACTACCCATTTTATACAGACACAGAGGATTATACTATGCATGTTGCCTTATAATCTGATTTTTAAACTTAAACTTAATATATTTTGAAAATCTTCTCTGGTCTTTAAATAGTCTTCCCAGACATCATCCCTGATGGTTGTGTAGCATTCTATTGTATGGATGGATCATCGTTTACTTAACTAATCCCTTATAGCTAGACATTTATGCTGTTCCCAAGTTTTCTCTGTTATAGACAGGCTGTGATGAAGATGTTAATCTTATTTATAATGGTATCAGATCACATATTTTATTTGTATCTTCTGGAAGACCTAAAAACAGAAGGTTGCTAAGCAGTATCACTGCTGTATTAATATTTTCATGGGAAAACTTGAGGTGAGAGAACTACTTTGAGTCTAGCCAGGGCTGCAGTGATAATATGTCAAACAGTGAAGGGCTCATTCTTGTTGGCTAGAAATGGAGATAAACCCAATAAGCTAAGAGCTGTCTGTGGCTAAGAAAATATACTTCTCACACAGCAGACTAGATAATGGTAGAATAGCACTTAATTAAGATACTGATTACAACACTTAAAAAGTGTTAAAAAGCAAGGGACTCATCTGTCCAAGTTTCAAGTGTGCTGAAGTAGTTGCCTGAGGACATAAATATACTGGTCTTGGCTGGAGGCCTTTCAAAGGCACATTTCTCAAGTAAAAAAAAACAGAAAAACTCCAAACCCTCAAACAACAACAACAAAGACCACAACCTACCTGTTGTTTACTTCATTTGGTTCTCCATCAGCTGGACCTGATTCTGCCTTTTCAAATCCAGCAGATCTCACTGAATGCTTTTGGAATGACCAAATTGCCTCATATAACTGTGTAGGTCTACATTATTAAAGAAACAAGCCTGAACTTTTTGTAACACTCACTTTAAGGTAAAATACACGCACACACACACACACACACACACACACGTGTGAAAACACACAAAACTTTTGTGGAAATTAAAAGGAGCCCATTTGAATTCTATCAATTCTTACCTCAGCCTCCCCCTTTCCACCCCAGCTATTAAAAAAAAGAAGGAAAAAAAAGAAAAAAAGAAAAGCACATACATTTTCTATGACTTTTAAGCCAGCACGGATGATAACCTAACTGCCCCAGGAAGGTCTAGGCTGAGACTTGTGATCTCAGCAAATTGCAGCAGCTCTATAGATGGAAATAAGGAAGCAAACAATGCACTTTACTGCTCAGGCACTCAGGGTCTGCATCTTCTATACCAGGACGCACAGTGACACCACAGGGCCAGCCTCTCCCCCGAGAGCTGATGGCTCTGTGAACATGGTTAGAGAAGAACGTGTTTTGTTTTCCTTCTCCTCGGGGTGACCATTGTCTCCAGTTGGTCCTGTGCTCAGTGAGTCATTAATTAAACCCAGAATCTTTATAAGTGACCTGTTGCGGCGTTGAGGTTTATTCCCAACTTATTCTGCTTCACTGCATAATATTTGGCCAGTGTGCCTTGTTCTTATTTTTTTTTTTTTTAAATCTCCCTCATTCTTCCGCACACCATGAGGATTCATTTCTGAGATGGAGAGCAAAAGGCTAGGTTAAGAAAAACACAGCCACCTCCAGAGTGCAAAAACTGCAATAAACCCATCACCTCTAACAACAGCAGAGCATGAAAAGATAAAAAACAGCCTGCCAAGAATGTAGTAACCACCCATTCACTTTTAAATGCTCTCCACACTTCAATGCACAGACCTAATTACTTTTTCTGCATTCCCAAATCCACTTTGCCGTGCTGCAATCAGAAACCTGGCGTTAAAATATTTTAGACTTGGAGGATCAAGACTAATTATGGGCCTTCGCTGCACCTTTTGGTTTTTCTCCTCCACCCCCCTCCTTCTCTTCTTTGGGTTACTTGAAAGCACGCTCCACTGGAAGAAAGGCTGCCCAGTCCCAGTTGGGGGTGAAGCCGCCAGAGAATAAAACAAAGAACAACTCAACTCAATTCAGTAAGCTTCAATGAGGCTGGTATATTTAATGTGAGCCCAGGGTTAGCCCACAGAATTGTGGCAGAATGCAATATTCTCAACAAAAAAAGATGTGTTTAAGGTCGGCTAAGGCCCCATAAGGCTGTTGTTGGTGTTTAAGCAGTCCACTGAGGTATTTAGCACCGTGGGTTTCTAAACATTCCAGCTGAGAATTAAACTGCAGCTTTACAGTAGCTGCTTAAAGGTTTGGGGGGTGGGGGGCTGGGAGTGTCCCCTCCCTCTTGTATTGAAAGGTCAACAAACAGTAGGAAAGATCATGTCATAACAATGATGAAGCCACCTATTATCGAGTATAGTGGCAGTTAATAGCACTATCAGAGGGCCTAATCCAGGGTATTAAATAGTGTAATTGTTAGAATAATATCATGGTTATTAGAACACCCAGGCATGAGGCATGTTTCATTTCACATAACATGAAAGGGTTGCAGGTGAGCTGAGCCTGCGCATGATAGGCACTTGCTATAAATATGTAAATATTAGGAAATTGCTTCACTTGTGCAATTTCCCTGCAGCAGACAGAATGCATTTTTGAGATGCAGATGTTATGTTTCATGGCATTTACCCAACTACTTTTGGGTGATTTTGCCCAGAGTTACACTCTTAAAAAGCTTTCATTCACACAAAACAATTTACTGTAAAAGTTGGTGCTAATGTTTTACTTCGTTGAGGCATTTTTAGCTTCATGGAATTAATGAGACAAATACGAACACAAAAAAGCAGTTACTCAAAGAGGAATATGTGAAATGGCTAAGGGAGGCTGAGTGCTGATAGAGTTAACCTTATGGAACTTTAGCTCTAAGTTTGAATTCTGGTAAGTTTTGCAAGATTGGATCTGGGCATGGGTATCTTAGGTTTGCACAATTCTTGTTCAGAATATCAGAATGCCATGTGGTCACCTTGAGGAGTTACAAATGTCACAGAACCAGGGGAGCCCTCAACACGGACAATACACAAAACTACCAAAACGCTCCCCTACTTTTTTAAGTTTCCAGTAGTCTAAACTCCAACCGCAAGTTGTACTGGAGGAGATGGCTTAGAACAATTAGATGCTTCAGCTGGCCAGAGTATGCAGGGCACTTAAAAAATAATACAAGGGGCACATACATTGGCTCCCAACCACCAATTAATCCTCCTTGTTCAATAGGTAATTTATTCCACCCAAAGGCATCAAATATCAGAGAAATCATGGGCCAAAACAGTAATTATCTGCAGGGAATTCAAAGGCTTTGAAAGCCAATAATTCCAAAGAAATAAAAACAGAGTTCTTTTCACTGTATAGACTTCAACTTAAAACCTGTAATAAGAGCCAGGCCTGGCTGTGAACCTGTACTCTTCAAGGAGAAAAAGAGGTGGCTGCAGAAGGCAAAGGCAATACTCATGTAGCTTTTCTGCATAAAACTATCTGGAAGTGAAGGACAGAGACCAAACTATTCGGAGAACTCTCTGTATCAGGCAAAGTCCTGATCCATGATGGAAATGAAGGGCTGGATTGGCCAGAAAGTAGGAATGGGGCAAAATACTAAATTCCTGAGCTAAAGAAGATGACAAGAAAGTCTATTTAAAAGTCTAAAAGTTTAATTTGAATTTTTAAAGCTCGAGTGAGTAAAATAATCTTTTCCAGGATAAAAAAATA
The DNA here is from genome assembly GCF_951640355.1 of Cnephaeus nilssonii. Taxonomy (NCBI): domain Eukaryota; kingdom Metazoa; phylum Chordata; class Mammalia; order Chiroptera; family Vespertilionidae; genus Cnephaeus; species Cnephaeus nilssonii. The sequence continues at coordinate 63,061,469 of NC_137073.1, forward strand.
ATCACAGAAGTTCTTAAACTTCATGGCAAACTCTTCTTAAGAAAAGCACTTATTCTTAATGTCTCATCTCCTTTATACTACATTCATATTTTATCGGTCTAGTCTTGGAAATCTATAGCTAGTGGATCTGGTCAATATTTGACAATGAAGTTTTCTTTTAATTGTACCTTCACTTATTTTCCTTATGTTTTCTTTTCTATATAAAAAAAGGACCAAGTTCAAAACTGCAATAAATTATATAAGTTGTATCTGTATGTCCCATGCACAAATGTACTAGCATTTGGTGTTTCTCCCCTTTCAAACACATGGCTTCTTAGTATTCTATAGGGGGCCTTGACTTTTACACATTTACTACCAATTTCACAGAAATTCATGGGGGTAACACCTACTTTTCACTTAACAAGGTCAAGGCACAAATCCACATGCCTAATTTAAATGACTCCTTTTTTTCATCATTATAAATCCATACCAGATGTGGGGAAAGAGGAACATGATTCCCTGTAGTTCAGTTGCTCTGACTACCTTTGAGGATCCTCCTGCTAGCATGGGAGAACAGATTTGCATTTTCTTTTTATTTTTTTAATACGTTTTTATTGATTTTAGAGAGAGAGAGAAACATCAATGTGAGAGAAACATTAATTGGCTGCCTCCCACATGCAGCCCTACAGGGAATTGAGCCCTCAACCTGGGCATGTGCCCTGACCAGGAATTGAACCTGAGGCCCTTCAGTACACAGCATGATGCCAAACCAACTGAGCCACACTGGCCAGGGCCAGATTTGCATTTTCTAGAACAAACTTTAGAAATAGAACTTTCCAAGTTTCTGTTTTTTGTCCTAAGTTAGGTTATTGTCAGAATTGGACACTGCTGTGGTCTATGACAATCTACGATATGAAACCTGGTCATTTTTCAGACCGAATAAGGTTCTTGGGCGATGCTTGAGGGCTGCTGATAAGATGTATGTCTAAGTAATCCTGTAGCCTGGCTGTCATCCATCAGTGGCTTTGCAAACACCTCCTGCTATGTCGTCCAAGGGAGTTGGACTGGATTTCTTTGATACTCCCTTCCAACACTCAAGGTTGTGTGATACTATAATTTGTCCAATTTAGATCAAGACATTTTATTATCCTTAAGAGAGCACTTCATTTTCTGACTTTAGGTATTCAAGAAAAATTTTAAATTACATTTATTTTGGTAATTAAAGATAAAATTGCCTGTATCTGAGCTGGCAGGAACATTGAAATTCTTATACAGCCAATGCTAATGTGCCATTTTTAGCATTTCACATTTCTTAGCACATTTTAATTCTCTCATGTGTTCCTTTTCCAGGGGTTTCAACAGAGAAAGAGTGGCTACTCCTCTCTCATAGAACAGATCGCGAATGCATAGATAATGAGAATGTCCCCACCTCCTGCCTGCTCCTTAGAAGTCAGATGCTTTTGTTTTCTTAAAGAACATTTTGGTGTTAACTAAGAAATAGAAGAGCAAGAGGTGGGCAAAGGGGAACTGTTCTGGGGGACTCATAGTCGTTCATGTATTCTATGTAGTTGAAACTCACTGTCCACACTCGTCTTTCTGTTGGTAACATTTGCATGTATATTTTCATCCTGACTGCTCACCAGAGTTTTAGTCCTCTTGTACAACTTCGTACAGCACATTGGCATTCGAATGTCCTGGTGTCCCGTGGAGCTTAACAGACTTAGAGTTAAACTCAGTTTGGTTTCCCAGTGTCTCCTGTTTGTGGTGTTTATTTCCTTCCAAAGGAAAGGCTGGCCCTTGTCTTCCCCAGACCCAGAGCCTCTCTCCCTCCCGGACCCAGCACTCCTATTATTATCAACAGAACCACTATCATCGTGGTTTTCCAGGTCCAAGGCCCTACCGCATTTCAATTTATTGCTTTCCTTCATGTTTCATGATTATTGAGTTCTTAATTTTATTCCCTTTAAGTGCTGGGATGTGATTTCCTTTCCCATTTCATAGTCATCAGACAACTGCAGACCTTGCCACCTGCTGGAATGAATGCTGCAGTCCCCCAGCACCTTTCCCGGCCTCCTCTCCCTTTTCTCCAATTCCGCCACTAAACAAGTAATTGAACGCACCCACTCCTCCGCTCAAGCCTGCCACGGCGCCTGATGTCCCAACCTCACGCCTAAGCTCTGCTGCCTGAGCTCTCCCCACCTTCATTCCGGAATCATCTTTGCTGCCCCTCCCTCCGCTCCCTGCGGCTGAGTCTGACCTGTCTTCACAGTCTCCGCGGCTGTACTTCCCTTTCCACAGCGGCCCTTTTCTCTTCCTGTTCACCTCCCCAAATCCTAACCACTTTTCACCTCCTTCCTCGTGAGATTTTGTTTGTTTGTTTGCTTGTTTTTATCCACCTCGAACCTCTTTCCTTTGAATTCCTGAATCACATTTCATCTTTAGATTGGATGATTATCTTGGCAGAATGGAAAACTCCTTGGATTGGAGTCAGAAAATAATGTTTCAATTTAGACCTGAAGCAAGTCATTTTACCTTTATTGCCTTAAAAAAATAAAATGGGGATATTAATAATGGAGATGGAAAATGATAACAAATGTGAAAGTACGCTCATGTAATCAGATCCTAAGTGTTAGTTGATTTTGAGTCTTTAAAATTGTTTTTAACTACTTTGTGTCTGTTTGTCTGTATTCTTAATTTGGCTTCTGGAGAGCAAATACTGTGTTCTACATCCCCCGCCTCCAAAACCCTAAACGTTGATATGTAAAAATTTGTGGCCACTAAATAAATTTGGAATAAGACTTTCATTTTGGAAACTTGGCCTAGAGTTTTTCAACAAGGCATGTTAGGACTAGTCCAACTTGGACTTCAACAATACAAAGAGTAGAAACAAAAAACAGCAACCTATACGTTAAGTTTGTATGGGGAAAGCTTACCCATACTAAATTCCTTGGACAAACATTATAACTTTGTATGAACTCTTGGACCCTGACATAAATAGAAGGTATCATTTCCTAAAGAGTTTATCTCATCTTCTTATGAAGTAAACATATCTGTTTAAAGAAAGAAAATAAAGATTTGAAGAAACCCTAATCCACCTTCACTCAGGGGAATGTCTAATAACCTCCAGCTATTCTTTCATTTGGATATCATGTATATAACACTTTCATGGGCAGGTACTGTTCTAGCACTTTATAAATGTTAATTCACTTCATCCTCACTACCCGCCATGAGTTTTGGCTATTTTACTGATAAGGAAACCAACGCATGGAGGGGCTGAGAGCAACATGCCCGGGGTTACACAGCCACAGAGGTTGGGGCAGGATTTGAACCAATGTAGGGGGTTGGCCCCAGAGTCTCACATTATTAACCAACCAGCTCTGGTGCCTCTTTTGAACCTTTTATATTTTCATACTTTTCTAATTGTTTGGGTACCTTTCATTGACCCCTGAATGACAGCTAGCAAAACTCTAGAATACAATGATTATGAATCATTAGTGAAACTCTGCTCTCTGTGGGCTCTCAAACTCTCAGAGGGAAAAACTCCACAGGGTATAAGATGGGAGGATGAATTTCTCTCTTATGGGAGGGTAGAGAGTATTCCTTTTATATACAGAGGGTGTTTTGCTTTGCCTGAGAGATTAAGAAAGGAGAATTGATCTAATTGAGTCACTTTTTTAGTCACCACCAATAATTGAAACATATGGGTAAATGCAATGTCACAACATAATTGCCTCAGATAACGTATCTCAAATTGTGAGTCAGATACTAGCAAATTATATTGAATTGGCCAGTTTACTTAATTGCATTTTGCCAGTACTAAACTGTACTTTTTTGAATTGTAATTTTAGGTTTCAAGAAGTTCAGCATTTCCTGAGGAAAGAACTTCAATGGCCAGCGTGTTCAAATAGCTTATTGTTCTAGAGCTTTATCATGTTTAGAAGGTCATCTGATTGAACGTGAAGGTCAGATTTTATCCTGTTCTTATGTGGGGATGTTTCTCTTCGCTCTATTACACAGTAACATGGATGTTTCAATTTACCACGCATGTGCTCAGAGAACTTATGACAAGTTCTGATATTAACAGTAACAGTTGAATATGTTTCTTACCTCAGCCCGATTGGTCAGGGATTCTCATGGAGAAGGGGTTTGCTAATTCCTTATTGGTCTTTGTACATTTACATATCATGAGAGAGCCTCGTTCAATGGACTTTTTTTTTCATTTTAAGGAAGTTTAATTGAAATAATAAAAGCAAGAATCTCAGAGCAGCTAATCTGAAATTTATCTCTGCGACTTTTTAATACATGATACTGACAATTCGAATGACTGGCAAATGTTATGTTCCATTATCAGAAGCTGAGAGGTTGTGGGGTTAATGGTTCAGAAACATGCTTGATTTTAAGGATAAAACATCTAGGTATTTGGAATTTGTATTTGATAAATACTTCCACTCCCCTCCCGCCCCAAAAAAGTTCATAGATTTGAATGTGTGAAAGTTTTGATTTCACTTTGATTAAGAACTATGCTACTAAGATGTTAAAAAGTAACTCTCCCTTAACATATAAGATTTTGGATGTTTGCATGCTTTCTTTGACACATCCAAAATGGCACAAAAGCCAAACATCAAGCTGTTTGGGGATGAGTCTGGGCATAAATGAATATGAAATGGGCTTGTATTAAAACAGCAATGAGCCTTTTTGTACACAAATAATTTTATAAGGAAATAAAAATAATTTAATTGTAGGAAGGGATTTTAAGCCCCAGAATAATGTAGATTCAAATGAGGTTTGAAAAGTCTCTACTTTACATTTACTAAATCTATCCACCTAAGAATTTGGTGGATTTTGGCAGAGGCCCACGCCGTCGCCCTCCTTCCTAAGGATAACAGGGGAATGCAGGCATCCTCCCATTCTCCGGTATGTGAAAAGGCCTTTGCTTTTTATTAACTAGATAGAATATATCTGTGTAAATATGAAGGTAAAGTGGCTGTGAATAACAAATATAGCACGAGGTATGACTATCAGTCTACAAACTCAAATGTACAAGAAATAAGCCCTTTTAAAAATTGCTTTGTGCCAACTACAAACCATCCCCAAGCCATCTTGTGGGCTCGACAGGAAGTTCAGTCAGATTTGAGGCTCTCTCCCCCTCCTGCTTTGTGCCAAGGCCCTGCGGGACTTGCATAGGAGCACTGCCTTCTCTCTGCCCGTCACAGGCCCACGGAGGCAGTTTCCTTTAGAAACCCCGTCTCTTAGTCTGGATGTTTATTTCCGTCAGCAGGTTTTGCTGCTTTGCTTCTGTGCCAGGAATCTTTGCGAACCCAGTGTCTGGAGTCCAGTCCTATAAGCCGCACAGAGCCCTCTCTCCCTGATAAACCTGGGTCTCGCCACCTCTGCTCACACCACCATGCAACTGTGCATGGATCCCACTCCTCACAGGAGCCCCACAGCCTCTGACCTACTTTCAGGACGTGGGAAACCTGCCCCTTGCCCTTCTCCTCAAAGCCATGCCCTCCTCTCTCCTGTCCCCCCAGGACACCCGGCACAGGCTCTTCAATGAGAGCGACTGTCACCTCCAGCTGGAGCATTCTGCTCTGTTGCAACCCATCCCAGAGCCAGGAGAGCACAAAACCCGGTCCCTGGCTGGAAATGGCAGGTGGGAAGGTTGGAAAAAATAAAGGGAGAATAAAACCAAAATAATTTCTTGGTTAATTATCCCACCACCATAATGTTTAAATAAAATCTCCTGTGCTGGGCTTATCTCTACATGTGATAGGTCATAAAATCCCACCACAATCCCACAAGGACAGATTCAGTTTACAACTCTTCAGATTCATTTTACAGATGAGGAGTTGTTCAGTTCCTTCCTATGACCCGTCACGCAACCAGTAACTAGTTGGGGCCAACATTCCAATTCAGGCCAGGCAGGCTCCAAAGCCTATATTCTCTCTAACAATATGCCACAAATGTGAGGTGGAACTGAAGTTTTCTCTCAATTCTGCTTTTCTGAAGAAAGCACTTCTACCCCTAGAATGTTCTTCCATATTAATAATGCAACCTGAATCGATGGTCTCTTTGCCAGGGCTTCGGCGGGCTGCCTGCCTGCCTGAGAGGTTTGAGCTTCTCACTCCTCCAGGGAAGATTTTACAAAAGGGTGCTGTGCTGCATTTCCACTTGTTCTAGGTCAGGGTTAAACTTTGGTGTGCATCCAAGTAGTCGAAGGCTTGTTGGAACACAAATTGGGGGGCCTCGCCCCAAGGTCCCTGAGTCTGGGGTGGCACCTAAGAATTATTTGCATTTCTAACAAGTTCACAGGGGATACTGATGCTACTGGTCCAGGGGATGCACTTGAAAACCAATGTTCCAGGTAGTAATGGCATCTCTAATTTAATTTAATTGAGTGAGGATGTAGAGATAAGATGAGTGTTATGCCTCAGTTACTCAGGGGATCTATCTCAGCTCAATACTGCTAACTGCTGTAGAGGTCAGGCACTATCCAGTTTTAATTTGTTTTCTTAGTCATAGATTGTTTAATTTATACCTAGGATGGACTGTTGTTTAAGGATAAGAAATACACAACAGTGATATTGAAAGGCAACAAGTTTGAGGAGGCACATAGACATGATAACAATTCTCCCAAATTTCCCCAAGACACTCTTCACAGTTATGTATGCTGCATCCATCTGGTCAAATTCTTGTATAGGAACCAAAATGAGTCTAATGTTTTAAAAACTAATGTTAAAAAGAGAAAATAATAGCTTTCCAGTTGACTTTTCGTTTACAACAGACTATGCCAGTGTAGTTGAATTTATATTTACTTCTTTTTTTTTTAAATATTTTATTGATTTCTTTACAGAGAGGAAGGGAGAGGGATAGAGAGTTAGAAACATCGATGAGAGAGAAGCATCGACCAGCTGCCTCCTGCACACCCCCTACTGGGGATGTGCCCGCAACCAAGGTACATGCCCTTGACCGGAATCGAACCCGGGACCCTTGAGTCCGCAGGCCGACGCTCTATCCACTGAGCCAAACCGGTTTCGGCTATATTTACTTCTTAATATACTTAAACAAAAGCATGCTACTTTTAAATTGTTAGTCAAGCATATTGTACTTTTTATTACATACATTGGATTTAATTAAGTAATGAGAGAGAGAGAGCGAGAGGGAGGGAGGGAGAGAGAGAGAGAGAGAGAGAGAGAGAGAGAGAGAGAGATCAATTTGTTGTTCCACTTATTGATGCATTCATTGGTTGCTTCCTGTATGTGCTCAGGCTGGGGATCAAACCCACAACCTTGGCATATCAGGATGACATTCTAAGCAACCGAGCTACCCAGCCAGGGCAGAGACATGCTTATATTCGGAAGAACATTGCCTGATCTTGGCAGTCGATGCTGCTTGGCACTGAAGGGTTGGCTATGCACATGTGCAATAGGTTGGTTTCATTAGGGGGACTAATGCTAACTACAACACGTAGAAGGGGTCTTACTTTTTCTGTTGGACTGACTTTTAGGTTTGGCATACGAGGCTATAGACTCCATGTGTCACATAGTTTGTTCTATAGTTAGGTTTTCCTATGACTTAGTCTTTGTTGGTTATTCTCTAACCGGGAACATTGAAATTGGTCCTGAAAATTGGGGTTTCCCAATAAGGAAATTTTGGTACAGAACATGTTCTTTGTAGGAAAAATTTTTAAACAATTTAATTCTAAAATAAAACATTCTGTTGTAGCAGTTTGAAGATGGCCACAAAAGTCTTAGACATTTTACCTATGAAGATGTGGCTTTGTGTTTCCTAGTTCTGAATCCGGGTGAGCTCTGTGACTACTTTGACCAATAGAACATAATGGAAGGGATGGTCTGCCAGTTTCTGGGTCTAGGCTGGGAGACTAAAAGGGTCTCCTGCCTGCCTCTTGGAACACTCACTCTTGGGTCTTGATCAACTATGTAAGAAATAGGATTACCCTGAGACTGTCCTGCTGTGAAAAAGCACAAGCTAGCCATGTGGAGAGACAGCAGGGAGAGAAACCAATGTTGGCCAATCTCCAGCTGTTTCAGCGATCCCATCCAGGCTCAAAGTAAGCATGCGAGTAAGGAATCCAGACCAAGGCAACCTCTAGCGGAATATCACCAAATCACCAGTTGTCGCCATGTGTAGCAGAAGAATTGCCCAACTTGACCCACAAAATAATGAAAAATAATACAATGACGTTTTATGGATGGTTTGTTATATAGCAGTAGACAGCTGTAACTTTAATCTTAAAAGCTTATGTAAGGATGATGTAAACTTCTTCAAAACTGCTTATTTATAATCATGTAAAGTTAATTTTTGGCCAAATCTAGAACTTTCTAACTTGACTGACTTAGACAAATTTAATCTTCTGTTGAGTATTTTTAACTATTCAAGAAAATGTATCTTATGCTTATCTCAAGAATAAATGTTGAATGTTTTTTGAAAGACAGTTTTTAAAAAATTTTGAGCAGTTTTAGGTTCACAGCAAAATTGAGAGGAAGGTACAGAGATTTCCCATATTTTCTCTACCCCCTCACATGCATAGCCTCTCCCATTATCAACACCCCATTAGGTGGTAGATTTGTCTCAATTTATGATCCTACATTGACATGTCATAACCGCCTGAAATCCATAGTTTACATTAGGGTTCTTTCTTGGTGTTGTACATTCTATGGGTTTAGACAATTGTTATCCATCATTATACTATCCTATAGGATGTTTTCCCTATTTTAAAAATCCCCTTTGCTTTGTCTCTTTATCCTAACCCTTTTTCAACCCCTGGCAAGCACTAATATTTTTACTGTGCCTTTTCCAGAATGTCATATTGTTGGAATCATGCAGTATGGAGACTTTTAAGATTGGCTTGTTTCACTTAGTAATATGTAATTAAGTTTCCTTATCTTTTCATGGCTTGATAGCTTATTTCTTTTTAGTGCTAAATAATATTCCATTATTAAAACGTGACACATTTTATTTATCCATTTGCCTACTGAAGGACATCCTGGTTGCTTCTAAGTTTAGAAAATTTTGATTAAAGCTGCTATGAACATTGGCATGCAGGTTTTTGTATGAACACGTTTTCAACGCCTTAGACTAAATACCAAGAAGTGTAATTGCTTGGTTGTATAATAAGAGTATGTTCACTTGTGTTAGAAACCACAAAACTATCTTCCAAAGTGGTTGTACCATTTGGCATTTCCACCTGCAATGAATGAGAGTTCCTGTTGTTCTACATGCTCACCAGTATTTGGTGTTATCAGTGTTCCAGATTTTTGCTATCATAATGGCTGCTGATTGCTTTAATTTGCATTTCCCTGATGACATATGATGTGGAGATTAGTGTTTTTTTTTAATCTTTTATTTAAATGTATTTTTTTTTACTTTCTTAATTATTTATTTTATTTTTTACTTTCTTTAAAAATAAACTAAATGGGTTTCAAATATATATTATAAACTTAAATGTAACAATGCTACAAATATAGATATCTTCATTCTTTAACTTGTTTGAATGAAAATTATATACTATGTAATATGGGATAAACAGGAAAATGTGGATCATAATGAAATGTTGCCCATTTTGAGGCTTTGGCCTTGAAGGGGATAATCTGTTATTTATTGATTATTTTATAAAATTAGAATATCCAGACATGAAGAGAAAATAATTTATCTTACATTTCCCTTTTGGAACAGAAACATAATGTGTTAAAATCAATGTCTTATGTTTCTATCAGTGGTATAAATTAAGATTTAATTTACTACATAATTGAGACCTCATAAATTTTAGAATAGCATTTTCATGTGGAATTGGAACTTCCTTCTATTCTCTCTATTTGAAAAATTATCCTTATGCATATCGAAGCTAATGAAGAAGAATTGTTTTTGTAATAAGCATTTTCTCTTTTCTTTGCTGATGTCTTATGTCAGTGGAAAAGAACTCCCCACATGAGTGCTGCTCCTTATCATGGTGCAAATGTTATTCCAGAGCACACTTCTGTCTTAATCACTGAAATTATTTGGTTATCAAAGCCATACAAGTTCATGATTTGACTTTCATCCTTTTCAGACTTATTCATGATATTGGTCTGGCCTTGAAAACACTAAAATGGTCTTTATTTGATATTCAACATGTAATTTCAGAAAGACGTGCTCATTTTGAAAATTAAGACTGAGTGTTAGTGTGATAGAAGAGTCTTAAGGACTGGAAATAGAATCATATTTTCTAAGTATGTGTGTGGTGGGGGATAGGTTGGGTATAGGGTAAAATGGCTGGGTTGTATTTTATGTGTGATTGTGGAGTGTGATTGTGATGTGTATGTGTGTATGTGTGTTTACAGTCAATTCTCTTTCCTACAGAAGACAAAAACTTTCTTTTAAAACAATCTGGCTCTGTGGATAGAGCATCAGCCTGCAGACTGAAGGGTCTCAGGTTCGATTCCAGTCAAGGGCACATGCCTGGGTTGCGGGCTCGATCCCCAGTGTTGGGGTGTGCAGGAGGCAGCTGATCAATGATTCTCTCTCATCATTGATGTTTCTATCTCTCTCTCCCTCTTCCTTCCTCTCTGAAATCAATAAAAATATATTTGAAAATAAACAGGGACTATATCCAAAAGAAATCTTTAATGTCTTTTTAAACAAAATTATTCTAACTTTGATATTTTGGAAAGTAATTTCTTGCAATCAGCTGTTCCTAATAAAGGGGCAACTGGCCATATGTTCTGTGACAAACCGGCCTTGTTTTGGCAACGGGGGTCACATGAGCTTGTTTGGAAGTATCAAGACACCAGGAGATTAGATACCACCTGCCCTCCGTTAACATATTCCTTCTGTGTGAAGGCCTTTTTCTGTGTCAAGATCACATAATAATAACACAATTGTAATGTTTTCAAAATAGAGATTAAGTTACTTGATAAACGTGTCCAGGATTTCATGCTGCATTCCGCCATCACCCATGAATGGCTTTTTGTACAATTTCTGTAGATGGCTGCTCCTGCAGAAGGAAATACTGCATTTGACTTCTTTTCTTGCTCTGGGTATTGCTGTGAGGCATGGTGGTGGGGCTGACACGAAGGGGGTGGCTGCTACTGTACCGGGGCTTTTGGGAAATCCTAACTGTTCTGGCAGGGTATCCTGAGACAGCGTGGGTCTTAGAGGAAGGGGCAGGGGTGTTTTTATTTTTATTTTTTGTTTTTTACAAGGATCCACAATGCAGGTGGTCCAAATTCACTCTCTGAGAAACATCATGCCAGGGGTTATCACACTGTTTGTTTTCACCATGAATGGACCTTAAACAACAGGAGAGCACAACAAGAATCCTCTGGCCTCACTCAATGATAAATGTAATGCTGCCTCAGAGTATAAAATTGACATTTTCTTTTTCCAGTATTAAGGCACTAAAGACAAAACTCATATCATTTATTACTGATAAAGTTAAACATATTTTACACTTGATCTTTACCAAGATTGTTACATCAATATTCGCGTTCACAATTCTGCTTTGACGCGTGAAACACTTTCTCATTATGCACCCTTAAGAATGCCTGCTCAAAACTTTGATTTCCAATAAAGGCCTGATAAGTTCATGCCGCTAAGAAATCCCTGGGAACGTCATCCTTGCTTGCCGTACCTCTAACTGAAATGGTGAAACTTCTCCTGGTGCCCACAGGATGAATCTGGAAGCTGTCGTCATGCAGTGGGCCTGCTCCAGGGACCAGTGATGCTGAAGAATTTCTCAGGTCACCTTCACTGACCTAGAAAACCCACGAGGTTCTAGCTTTTGCCTGCGGTTTGCCACAGTGACAGAGCCAGCTCTGCTTGGCATGGTCAAGGCCTTCAGCGGCCGGAGCCACGGTCAGGGCGAGGCAGCAGGAGCAATGTGTGTTCTCCAACTTTGTATAAAAACCCAAGGAACCCCAGGAGCCGTTCTCCCTTTTTGCTCTTTGGTGACATAGCTGCAACGCTGGGATTCTGTGTTGGGACATACACAACTCACTCGAAATTATTTTCTAGAAGGCCGGGTTCAGAAAGTGGCACAAACCTCCGAGAAGACCTCAGCGAGCAGCAAGCGGGCTCTCTGAGTTCCTGTTTGCGGGCTCCCGCTCGGATACAACCATCAGCGAGGAAGCCGGGTGGGGGCTCCTTCCTGCGCCTGGCAGCTGAGCCGCACTCCACCGCTCGTTCTGGAGCGAGCAGGCACTTGCTGGGGATGTTTTAATGTCTTAATGAAAGGACAGGGAAATTATCACTCACTGATTTGTGTTTTAAAATTTGGAGTTTCTAAATTAAGACCACTTAACGATCCAGGCATGCCCATTTCCAGGACTGGGTGTGCGGCTCCCGCATTTGATGTGTCACCTTGAGGGTTTCCGGTGCGGTAATTATCACGCTGGGATGAGCTAATCTCCCCTAGAACAGTACACCTGCCTCATTCTGCTAACAAATAGGCCCCTGCCTCTACAGACTGCCTGACCTGACTTATTATATCTCCGCCATCAGCAGAAAGACTCATATCATCACTGGGCCAAAGGTGAATTGCCTAGAGACAAAGTTGGAATGAATTTTTTGCAGTCCCATTTCGCCAGACATTCAAACCACTTCATTCTGAAGAGTGGAGACCTTTAACTCTGTCACATATTTATGTATGCTTATAAGGCCAGGGAAGGGTCTTTCTGCAAATCTGCTGCAAACGAATGTATCAAAATAGTGTTCCAGAAGAAGCTGTCTCTGCCTTCCGAACCTTTGTTCTCCGGTGTTATTACTCCCAGCGAAGAGAAATGGTGCTGCTGGTGTTTCAGTCTGCTTGCATGTTGGAAGTTGCACGTGTATGCTTTTGTCACATGGCAATCAGCATAGGATTTCAAGTCCAGATACAATCTGGATGTGGAGTAGGGTGATGGTGACGTGAATGTCCATCTAATCCTGAAAAAAAAAAATTAAGACTTTTTAGCTGATGCCTGTTTTCCATATAAAATGTGGCTTTGTTTTCTTTTAAATAGTTTTTCTTATTCCCTACAGCAAAAGAGACTAATATTCATTTAAAACCCAATAACAATTAAAACCCCCCATAACAATTAAAACCTACAATGAACAACTGCTCTAGCTTTGTTTATTGCATGCATAAATAATCATACTTCAATGAACATGTTAGTATCTATGATCTCTTCCCAGATTAAGGTTGCCTCGAGACTGCTTGCTTTGGCTACTGTAAATGTGACATGAATTACGCTCAGGAAAATGTGTCTAACATGCTGGGTTTGAAGTAAATTATTTTCTTCTAATATACCTACACAACTGTCACAAGGAATTACACTGCAGATTTAGTGATGTTAAGTGTCAATTGTAATTTGGTGACAGCCATTTTATTGGCTATGCATACTGCTCTGCTAGGACTGCTTCTCAGTATGGAGGCCACCGTATCATTAAAAACCAGTGATCCTTCACTGATGACATAATTTGACTGGCAGAGAGAGGAGCAGAGAGGGCCTTGCCTCCACCTGCACAGAATCTGCTGTATGTCAGAGATGAATTTGCCTTCAAATTAGAAACAGCACTGCAGATGAGGGACTGTGATTTTGCTTGAGTTCTTTTAAGGCGTTTTTCTGGAATGGTTACTGAGCAGCTGATAGAAGTCTCCTTTAATATGTCAAACATATATATTATGCAGCCTGTAAACATTTCAAATATTTTTAGTCATAGCTTACAGTAAGTTATCTCTGGAACTGTTTCACTTGAACTGAGCCACATGCATTTCTGCACACTCACCCATCCATCCTTTTGTCTATAACTCTGGCTTTGGCATCGGTTCCAGGAATAAAATTTATGTGATAAAAATGGTAACCTAAAAGCAAGAAAGAAAAAGAGCCCGACAAGGAAACAACCGAAGTCTAATACGAGCCCAGTGCTGTGGCAGGTAGGATAAATCACCGGAGCCAGGTAAAAATTTACAGGAAGAACAGAACTATAATCATACATTCTGAAAATTTTATAAACTGACAATTCAAGTTATGTGTTTTATGCTAATACCCATTGTGGTAGGGTCTAATAAACTGCGACTCACTCGTAAATAGCAGAAAAGCTGACGGCACTCACATGCGAGCACATACACAGATTCACACGCATTCTGTTCTTATGCAGGAAACAGGAAATAGAGCCCAAGACTTTCTCAGCAAATTTAAATCAATATAACTGCATCCCATTTTCAGTATTTAAATTAAATTTTTTTTTTTTTTTTTGCCGCAAGGCACTCTAAGGAACAAAGCAAAGTACCTTAAAAGAAAGTGTATCGGTTGTAATTTTACCTAATTTCACACCTATTTGACAGCTTCTCTTAGCCAATTGGTTTCATTGCAAATGCTGACAATATTCACCCATTAGAGTCCTGCCCTTCTAGGTGGAGACCATTCCTCTTAGATACACTTTATTAGCTTTCAACATGGGAAAAAAATAACGCCCTCCCTCCTCACACTACTGATACTTGCCACTATTTCCCCCTTCTCTTAACACAGCATTCTTTATTTATATATAAAAAAAGAAACTTTCCCGAACAATCCATAGCACAAATTATTCAGCTAATTTCAGTCCAGCCACATAAATCATACTCAAGCAGACAAGCTACTTATGACAAATGCTTTGTCTAAGGGAAATATACCACTGAAGGTTTAATCAGAAGCACTAAACATTTCAGACTTTCCCATTTTCATTCTTGGCCAGAAACTCAATTTCTCTATTTTACAGAGGCTCTTGAGAATGCTCTTTTCTGCCCCCTTTCCTTTTCCCATGAGAATATTGAGGCCATTTTTATCCACAGTAGGGAGGAGGGTGCTAATAAAAAGTGCACTTTTCTGAAGAAAAATTCAAATGGTGGCTGGCAAATCTTCTAAATTCTTGAAAGCATATCTCAGGGCCAACGGTGGATATGTTAATAGCTTTTCACACGATGAGCCATCAAGCCCTTCTTTTGGAGACTGGTCAGGGTGTTCCCATATCGACGACAGAAAAAGAGCCAACGGGCTTCGGAGGCAGGACGGATGCCGCGGAGCTGGCAGAATCAGGAGGCGCCGCTTCCTCTTTCGTCTTGTCATTGGCTCCTAAGGCTTCTGCCACGTTATGATTTTTTAAAAAAAACTGAAGTTTCTTCCTTTACTGCCTTATTAATATAAATGGCACCCATAAAAATGTTTGTTTACAGTGTGGGAGGCTAAAATATGCCCATAAAAATCTTTTTTTGGTAAACTTCAAATAATGGTGATATTTTTCCCAGTGAGAGGAATGAAGTCTTAATTGCCCTAATACTTTAATTGCCAAGTTTTTAATTTTAGTTATCATTTAACTCATTCCTAGACCATCAAAGATTCAAGGCATAAACGTAACTACTTTGAAACGTAGAAGAAAAAATTAGGTCTATGCTGCCCCACTGGAGTGGCTCAGTGGTTGAGCATCTACCTACGAACCAGGAGGTGATGGTTCGATTCCCAGTCAGGGCACATGCCCAGGTCGCGGGCTTACTCCCCAGTGTGGGGGAGTGCAGGAGGCAGCTGTTAGATGATTCTCTCTCATCACTGGTGTTTCTATCTCTCTCTCCACCTCCCTTCCTCTCTGAAATCAATAAAAAATATATTTTCAAAAATTAGGTCCATGCTTGACTTTGATGACTATTTACTTTGAGGGGGAAGTTTCAACTCCGCTAAAACAGTTAGTGAGGTGTTGGTGTGCGTTGCTTATTTTTTTTTTTTTACAACAAAGGCTTGTAATCGAAGAAATGGTTAGATTTCTTCAGTGAAAATGGTCAGGACTGAGCCAAGAATAGCCAGTGTCCTTACCCAGTTTTAATCAAAAGGGGGGGCGGGCAGTTAAAGGCGCCAGGAAACACTGGGAGGAGGAGTGGGAGCAGTGGAGGAAGCAGGGAGTGTAGTCTTGGAGTATGACGGCAGGGGAAATGGCACGAAAGATTTGTCTACACCTATGGTTCCCCCAGTTCTTGCGGTGGGAAGCAAGCCTCAGGGGCGCAGCGCCTCCCGGTGTGCACAGAGGTGCCCCTTCAGTGAAGCCAGAAGGAAAGGCCGGGCCTGGAGCACAGCACAGCTTCCCTCGGGGCCTGTTTTCTGCAGTAGTTTCTGGACTCAGCCTTGCCTACCTTACAAGCTCCGAGTGAATTGTGGCCCAAGCAGCTGTGGCTGTGGGCCACGTGACACAGTATTCCTTTCTGATGAACATGTGGCATGTTGCCATAAAAAGGTACAGCACATGGATCTCCTGAGGAACATGCATCAAGTTTATTTTCTGACTAGTAAATGAATAAATTTTTCTGACTCAATTGGGAATGAAAGGAAAATAACCTGCCTTTGGAGCTATCCCAAGATCTGATTCCTTTGGAGCGGTTCATGTAATTTAACAACAACAACCCAGTCATCAGAGAACTCTGGGGTAAGTATATAGCCAACCATAAGCCTCGCTGATGAGGGCACTCTGGATCCACAGGGGCTAAGATTGAAGTAGGCTACTTTGAGCAATGTTGGGGGAGAAAATTTAGCTCGGGGGACATCACTTAAAATCCCATGCACCCCATTCTAGGCAGACTCAGTTAAATTCCCAAGTTTTCAGGAGATGATATTACAATGCACTCTTAGAAATGGTTTGGTGGTGATTGTTGTCTGTGCAGAGTTTGTGTTCACTTGATTATATTTGTCATATATTTTGCCAGGGCTCTGGTGGTGAGTATGTAAGAAACTGGGGAGAATCTACAGTAGGTTAGTGAAGAAGCAAAAAAAAAACCAAGTGCAAGGATTGAGACCTTATGCCAACAAAAGTTTAGAAATTTAAATAAAAGGAAAAAGGTCAGTACAGTGCAGAATATTATGACACTTTCAAGGAACAACTGCTCTTTCTGAACTTACTTTCCTTAGACCGAGTTACCCTTATCTGTGAATAGGGTGAGCCTATGTCCCAACGTGCCCAGGACAGTCCTAGTTTATGTCTGTTGAGCAGGCTTAGTTATAAATAATGTCCCCTTTTATTCTCAAAGGTGTCCTGACTTGGGAGATAAATTATACAGTCACCCTTACCATAAACAAAGCGCTCTTTAAACTACTAGATTTGTTTAAAGGATGAAAGTGGAAATGTTTTGATTTGGTTTTCAAATTTGGTGTCCTGAAGTGATGGAGTGAGCCGGCAGGGGACACAGAAACCAGAGCAAGCCAGGCCTCGCTGATAATACACTCACAGCTCCTGCAACGGTTGTCTTATGTCTGTTGTCTCTCTTCCTCAGGCCTTCTCTGAGGATACGCTGACATGTTTTCAGATAAACGATTTAGGATTCCAAATAATTTCAGATTTTCTTTTATAGTTGTAATATTTAGGAAAATGTGAGGACTGGATTTCATATGGCTTGTTTAAATTAATTAGGGAGTTGGGAATGGAATCAAACTTCACTTTATTCTATTGTGAGAATTATCTTGGGTAGTGTTTTAGAATAGATGCTAGCCTTCTGAGAGCAATCAACAATGAATTATAAGTAGAATATGACCAAAGGATTCAAATTTTGTATGACGTGGGAGAAGTTCTGACTCTGCCAAAGTTAAAAGTAACTGCCAATGCGTTCACTTAAGAAACAACATGATTAAAAATATTTGTAAACAGGGGTAGCACTTATTTTTTAAATATTTGAGCAAGATTTTTCATAAAATTAGAAATTTCAATTAATGATATTACTTATGGTAATTCTTTAGAAGTTAAAAACTACACTGCATTGTCTGACAGATTGTTTTGATTAAACACATGCTGGTTAATGTGAGGTTGCTGTAAATAATGATATTTGGGGGGCTATTTTTCTTAGGGAAGCATGCATTAAATTAATTGCTTTAAAATGTAGACATGAAATGATACATTCAAGGTCTTTGGGAAAACAGGAAATGTAGAGTGCTGTTATGTTTTGCTAGGAATATTATCTTCTATTTTGGTTCACTTATTTTTCATGTAACAAAACTCTAAATTGTTAATTGAGGAAACACCTGTTTTACCTGATTTTCTTAAGTGCACTGGATGGATTTTGGATGCCTTGCAGCAAAATTCTCATTAAACCAGGGATCCCATAATATGAGCTACAATGGCTGAATTATTACATCCAAGAGAATATTATACTAAAAGTTCACTGCATCATGATCCTCAGGGGTTTTGCTATAGAATTACTTGTAAAAGGAACCATTTTATAAAAACATCCTTCTGATGCTTCAGGATTTCAAAGAATCGGATGAGAAGAGATACTTCGTTATAGATAAGGAATTGGTTTGGAGAGGAAAACAAAAGTTAGAAACAA
Source organism: Cnephaeus nilssonii (assembly GCF_951640355.1). Taxonomy (NCBI): domain Eukaryota; kingdom Metazoa; phylum Chordata; class Mammalia; order Chiroptera; family Vespertilionidae; genus Cnephaeus; species Cnephaeus nilssonii. The sequence continues at coordinate 63,079,761 of NC_137073.1, forward strand.
ACATTACTTGGGGTGAAGAAAAGTAAAGGACAGGCAGTTCAGAGCCCATTTTATTTAGCCTCTCTATAAACTGCCTGGAGAAGCTTAAATGACTGAAAAGTCTAAACCTGTACTGCTATTTTCGTGCACCCTTAGCATGTTACCTTCCTCCCGCCTGCTGCTGCGATGTGGGCAGCATGTGACCTGAGGCAGCCCAATCAGCGTACTCAGAACACTGGGCTGGAAACACTTTCTCTGGGGAAGATGCACCTCATTTGCGATTGAAGCCATGCTACTCCCTCAAGGGGAGCCGGTATTAGAATAGTCCTATCGGGTGCTGTTAGGATCGTGATACTGATGGGATTCCTGGGAGGATTAAATAAAGAGATGGCACATTGTGAAAATTTCAAGCTTCCTAGTGCTTAAAACCTTTTGATCAATGAAAAGGCAAGATTTTATAATCTAAGTGGAGTACCCATTGTGGCAGAGGTTCAATAAATGCATATTTGTTTTCCTTCCTCATTGCTAATCAGTGTCTTCTCTGGCTGTGTCTCCACGTCACCTCTTCAGTTTGCTACATGAATTGGTTTCCTTCTAGCTTCCATGGCCCAGTGCCTGGGAATTCCCTACCTATCTACCAAGGGGCATGGGAAAACCCCATATCAACCTTCACACACGATTGCGGCGATGAGTGAGCAGTACCCCGCTATCCCATGTCATTAGATAGGGCAGTTTTACCCAGTCACAGAGGAGCTGGACATTCCAATCATTCTTTAGTTAAGTACAAATTTCCTTTGAGGAAAACCAGACTCGGGGGCACAGGTTGTGGCGAATTGTCTATTCCCCAAATGACCACAACAACTTTTCGTCTCTACATGTTCACCCAGAACCATCACTACTTCTTCAACAACATGCAGAGTCTGCGCCGCTTTCTCAGAAAACTGAGTGGGCTTCTGTGACTGTTTCCAGATTAACAGAGCATGGTGCAAGCAATGCCATGGGAATTCCAAAGCTCAGGTAAAAGGGGGGGGAGGAGGGGCCTGCAGTTTCTGCCTGGCTCCCTTGCTGGGGAGGCTCCCTGTTAGAACCCAGCTGGTCTGCTGTGAGGAGGTCCAGGCTACCTGGAGAGGAACAGAGGCCCCTCCGGGCTAGCAGTCAGCCCCAACTCACCAGCCAGGTGAGCGAGCCAGGTCGTAGGTGGACTGGACCGTCCTGCCCTCAGAGGGGCTGCACTCCTGATGCTATGTGGAGCAGAAATGAGCTGCCCTTGTTGAGCCCTGCCCCACTGGCAGATTTGTGAGCAAAATTAAGTGGTTGACGTCATTGTTTTTGGTGGTTTGTTATACAGCAATTGATATTAATTCTTACCACTTTATGGGGTAATGCTAATATTATGCTCATTTTATAGAAGGAAATGCAGGCATCCAGTCTATCTATATAATAGAGGAATATGCAAATTAGCCTGGATGCCATAACGTCACGACCAGGCAGCAGGGACCTGAGGCTGCATGGCACCTGGCTGGGGCGAGGGACCTCAGGCCGTGCCCCTCGCCTGGTGGGGTTTGATGGGGGACTTCAGGCCATGCCCTCCTGCCCCAGCGCTGAGCTGGGGTACCTCAGGCCATGCCCCCTGCCCAGCGCGGCTTGATGGGGGACCTCAGGCCACGCCCCCCAACCCGGTGCTGGGCGGGGAGACCTCAGGCCACGCCCCCCACCAAGCAGGGCTTGATGGGGACCTCAGGCTGCACCCCCCGCCCCAGCGCCAGACTGGGGGACCTGAGGCTGCACCCTTCACCTGGTGCTGGGCCGGGGGACCTGAGGCTGTGTCCCCTGCCCAGAGGGGCTCGATGGGGTAGGGCCGGCTGGGTCTGGGTCTCCTGCGTTTTCAAAGTGCATGCGGGTGGTGGGCGGGGACTTGACTCTGGGTCCCATGGCACGCACGCCCAAGACTCTGACAGGAGGGAGATTTTCATATACATTTTACTAATTTTCTTTCATCTCTGACACTTCTATTATAGAGAAAGGGCAAATAGCAATATTAAAATATTTCCTCTAATTAATTTCCTTTTAATGTGCACGAATTTCGTGCACCGGGCCACTAGTAATTAAATAACTTGTCAAGGTCACTCTGGTGGTAAACAATGGGGGCAGGTTCTGGAGCCTGCCTCAAAGCACAGCTTTTCACAGAGGATGCAGCACAGGTTTATCAGTCACGGTATGGCAGTGAACAGTGTGGGTTGTGGAGACAAGCCACCAAAATTTAAGTGCCCACATAGTGCAGCTCACTGTTCTTTGATCCTAGGGCAGTGGTCAGCAAACCGCGGCTCACGAGCCACATGCGGCTCTTTGGCCCCTTGAGTGTTCTAACGCCACTTCTTCAAAATAGACTCGCCCAGGCCAAAAACCGACTTCTGCGCATGGGCCACGAAGTTTCAATCGCACTGTATGTGCATGCCCGCACGTGGTATTTTGTGGAAGAGCCACACTCAAGGGGCCAAAGAGCTGCATGTGGCTTGCGAGCCGCGGTTTGCCGACCACAGTTCTAGGAGACTCAGCAGTGAACAAAACAGAAATCCTCGTTCTGTGGAGCCTTCCTTCTGTTACCAAACTGAGGGGGGGTTGCCATTTGGGGTGCTCTAGTACAAACCAGAGGTGGTTGTCACAAGGTAGTTTTATTTACTTGCAGCAAGTAAAAGAGACAGGGGATTGATATCCAAAGCTCTGCCTCCCCAAGGGGAGCCTGAGCCATTGCTTACTTATACACTAGTTGGTCAGTTACATGTTGATTTCTTCATGTTGCCTTTCTGTCAGCTCATCCTGTTTACAGCTGCATCTACAAAATGCTATGCTGCATTTTAACCTTTAGCAAGAAATAGCATTCAGTACTGTACAGAACTTGAGACCCTTATCCTATCTACCATTTTTCAGCTCATGAGGGACAATAATATAAGCCCTTAGCATATAAGGCATTTACAACAGTGCCGGGCACATAATGGTAACATGAATATTGGTTATCGGTATGAAAAGACTGTGGTCATTATTTGTGACCCTGATGTTATAAACAGAATTGTTTATTCTGTCTATTTTAATAGCCACCTTTCAGTAGCTTGGATGGGAAATAACATTTGATTTGTGTGAGCAGAACACAGGTGTGAAACACATTATTCTAGCGTGTTATACAGTACCTCGTGTTTAATATAAAGATTTTTATGATGGCCTCTAGGACCCTGTGAACCTATAAAGAGATGTCAGAAAGGATTATGAAAATAATTTCAAAGGTACTAAAAATGAAATTCCGACAGGAAAACAAAGTAAAATCTTGATTATCTGTGTTGTAATGCTGGACAGGGAATGTGTCGATAATTGAAGTCAACAGATAGCCCTCAGCTTCCTGGTTCATCAAACCTTTCTGAGAGCTGATGAGCAGCAAAATTGGCTGGTTTAATCTCACTCCCTTTTATGGCTCCCACGGAGATGCTAATGAGTAACTCACAAGGAGAGGCAAGAACCCAGGTAATCAGTCTGCTGTGGGCGCTTAGAGCTGGAAGGGCCCTTCGATGCTCCTCTGGTTCGAGAGTTTAGGAAACTGAGGCTTGGAGATGCTAACTGTCCTGATGGCTTATGGTTCAGGAGCATCACAGCCGAGCAAAGTCCCAAGCCCCAGGCTTCCCGTCTTGCACTTGGCTTTTAGAGCTTTCACTGATTTCCACGCTTCCTCCTTAACTGCAACTGCTAATCACCTGGATGTATGCACAAGTAAACAAGTTAAACAGAAACTACGATTTCTTCTTCAATGTTGTGGTCAGGACACACAGGGCCAGAAAGAAACCTTGATTTTCCTTTAGCCGGAGACTTGGAATTCCAGCCTCCGTGCCCTTGCCAAGGGACCCATTCCACCTGGAATGAATGCCCTTGTGCTTTTAAAATGCTCAAATTGGCCCTTTTAAAAAAGCCCGTTCATTCTCAAGGTTGTTGGAGGAAGTTACGGAGAGCACCTGCGGCTGGTTAACGGTGAGCTCCACCTGGGCAACCGGAGGCTCCGCCCCTTCCCGCGCCTGGAATGTGGGTTCTGGCCCCGGAACAAGCACGCAATTACGGCGCAGCGGGAGCCATGCTCAAGGATGCAGCTTGGGAGAGCGAGGTGCTGGGCTGAATACGTGACTGAACCCTGTAAAAGTGTATATAAACTTTAAAGATTCTGGCAGGCGGGCGCAGAGACCTACTCATCTTGCAGAATCCAAGACAACAAGCCTTACAAGTAAGTTCCCTTGCTTATTTAATAAACCTGTCGCCTACCAATCTGGAGTGGCCGGCCTACAGTCTTCTCCTTGCTCTCCAAGGAGAACATGGGGGCCAGTTTGCAAACCAAGGATGGTCTGGCTGCAATGCCACTAAGCCTCCCCTGGCCTCAGTGGCTTAACTACTTAGTTTTGTTCCTCCCTCGACTTAACCCTGCATTACAGCCCCATATAATTATTCTATTTTAAATTGTAAGCTCCCCGAGGGTAGACAGGCATTACAGTGACTGGGACAACATAGTGTCATTCACAAGGGCAACAAGCTGTTCACACTGTGATACACATTGTATATCTTTCCTGGCTTAGTAAGAAGTTTAAACATGTCCCTCTCAGGACTTTGTAGCTAGCTATCCATGGTAAATTGTATGGTCATGTTTTCAGAGTGTCGGTGGCAAGAGTAATAAATAGGAGGGATATGCTTTTTATCAAATAACCAGGAATATGCAGTGGATATTATAACATTAATTAATTTATTCACTTTAGAAATACTTGGGATCACTAACTGGGTAAAAGGCAACATGGTAGGCTCCATGTTAAATAATAAAGCTGAACAAGTGTACATAGTTTATCACAATAGTGGATGATAATATTTTCTGTAATGCCTTTCCTGCCCCTTCCCCATCGGAGATGGGAGTAGGAGTGGGGGCTGGAGAGGTAGCTTGCTATAATTTCCCTTTAGAGCCATTCATTGAAGACAGAGATGTAGAATCGGCTGTGCTTGTGTAGCATGGAACACGTGCCGTCAGGAGGAAGTGCTGGGTAGTGAGTTCTTTAGGGTTCTTTTTTCTCTCTCTTGTCCCTTTGAGCACCAGAACCTTGATTTCCTTTGCACTCACCTAGTGCAGATATCTGTCAGTAACAGTAGTTGAAAGGGCTATTAAATGGCACATTAATAAAGAAAGTTGAACAGCTTAATGAATAAAATAGACTCTATACAAAAATGTATGTATATATTCTGAATTGAGATTAACTTTTAGTTTTTCTCTGCTAGGAATTGGTACTCTTTAGTAAGATGTAGTTTAGATTTTTTTTCTTGTTATGGTCTGAATTTATTTTCTTCTTTTTTTTTCCTGCCCAGCTATATTCAGTTACTAGAAGAGTCACCCGTGCAAACTTCTTGAATAAAATGTGGTATCTGCTACAGATGAGTTGTATGTAAAGGGTGCAGGGAAAGAATCCTTAAGTTTTGCTTGAGGAACCAGAACATTTTTCACAGAAGTAACATTTCAGTTAAATGTTAAGAATAAGATGTGTTCTATTTGTACAAGAGGAAGTAGTAAATGGCATTGATTCAGTTACCCATTCTATTGAACCATCATTTATTGACCACATTCTATATGCCAGGCATTGTGGTAGTTGCTGGGGATTAAAAAAAAAAAAAGATATAGTCCTAGTTGTCAAGGAGTTGCTTGAGGAGAAAGATACACAAAGATAATTATAAAATAACGTTGTGAGTGAAGTGATAGAATTATGCACAGATTTCATGCTGATAAACACAAAGGGTTGAAAGAACACTGTAGATTGAGAGAATTAGAAGTATAATGGAAACTACAAGAAAGGGGCAATGGTAGGTAGAAGTCAGCCTGGTTGGATATGATTTTACTGAATTATGAAAAAGTTTGAATGCACTTAAGAGGCAATAGATTCTATCTTGTCTTTCAGGGGAAACTATTGACACATTTTATGCACTTGAATTTTCTCATTTATATGTTAGATCATTTGCAAAAGTTCAAAGGGAACAGACACAAGCTATGAGTCTTGCAATAATTCAGGCAAGAGATAGCGCATATTAGGACTGGCAATAGCAGCAAGGATAGAGAGAATGATATTTTTATAAACTGATTTGATATTGGGTTAAAGGAGAAGGATAAATATAAATAAAGGCCAAATTTCTGGTTTTGCAATGAGTGGGAGATATAGCATGGAGATCAAATAGAGTTCTGAGGGAAAGATGATGAGTCACATCCGTTGGCATTTTCAGATAAATATAATCTACCAGGAATTTATATTTAAGAGTCTGAAGACTGAATAATGCTGTGGCAAAACTAGGTTGGGAACACAGAAGAGAGATGGTAGTAGACGGTAACACTGCTTGGGAGGTATGCAGAGAGTGAGAAGAGACGAGGGACAAGGATAGCATTTTTGGGAAGCTCAGTATTTAAAAGGAGGGTTGGAGTAGATGAGATGAAAAGGATTCTTGGAAGAAATAACCATAGTGACAGGGGAGGAAGAACTAGAGCATTTCATGCCATGGAAATCATGAGAGAAAAGTGTTTTGAGGAAGGATTGGTCAAAAGGAAGGATTATACTCTAGAAAGATCAAATAAGGCAAAGCCTAAAAACTACTCATTGGATTTGATAAGAGGGTCACTGATGGTCATGGTGGTAGAAGTTCCTTCCTTTCCATGCAGGGACTGGAGCTGTGCTACAAAGGAATAAACAAGAGGTGCTGAGCTGAGATTTTGATAGTAGATTTTATTATATAGAAACTTTTCTGTGAACAGAAGACCATATTTAGGGTAGTGCCTATGGGGGTTGTGAAAAGAAACTTTTAAAAGATGAGGTGAGGCTGTCCATAGATTTACAAACCAAGGGAGAAGGAGCCACTAGAGCAGTGGTTCTCAACCTTTCTAATGCCACAACCCTTTAATACAGTTCTTTATGTTGTGGTGACCCCCAAACATAAAATTATTTTCGTTGCTACTTCATAACTGTAATTTCGCTACTGTCATGAATCGTAATGTAAATATCTGTGTTTTCCGATGGTCTTAGGCTCTATAGCAGCGGTTCTCAACCTGTGGGTTGAGACCCACAGGTTGAGAACCGCTAGCAGGGTTGCCTAAGACCATCGGAAAACACAGATATTTACATTACGATTGTCTTAGGCAACCATTCCGATGGTCTTAGGCAACCCTGCTAGCGGTTCTCAACCTGTGGGTTGCCTAAGACCATCGGAAAACACAGATATTTACATTACAATTCATTAACAGTAGCAAAATTACAGTTATGAAGTAGCAACGAAAATAATTTTATGTTTGGGGATCACCACAACATGAGGAACTGTATTAAAAGGTCATGGCATTAGAAAGTTTGAGAACTACTGCACTAGAGGAAGGAGGCTGAAAGATGAAAGAGGAGTGGGGTGCCTGAGTGAACAGTATCTCAGAAGAGGTAGAGTGGGATAAAATAGGGTTATTGATTCTTGTTGGTCAATGCTCTTTTTTTCCCCATAACACATTGAGCCAGGCAGTTCACTTTCTTGTAAAACCTGAGTATTAATTTAGTTACTACATGGTGTAGTCTCTGTAATGTTGAATTTGAAAAAAAGTCATAACCCAGCTATCAAAAAAAGTAAAGTAAGTTTTTTTATTGGTGTTCCTCTAAAAATGCCTGTGGCCGGGGGAGTATTGCCCTAACTTTGAGTAAGACTTCTTAAATTTCTCTTTTGACATCTCTGCCCCTTAACAAGTTTTTCACTTGTTGTTGCATTTACTACAGATTTTCCACAGTATGTTGGACAGCAAAGCATACTGCTATTCCCTTTTCAACCTCTCTCTTTCTTGACAAAATCACATACTTAACACTGACATAAAAATTTCTCCTGCTACAGAGGTTTGCTCTATTAGGGAAGAAAGACTGGAAGTGAGTGGAGGAGCATATGGAAATAAGAGGAATTGAAGCTATGGAACTAGCCCAGTAGTTCTCAAACTTGAGCATTCATCAAAATCACCTGGATAGTTTGTTAAACTATCAATTTCTAATTTCCACCCCAAGAGCTTCTGATTCAGGAGGTCTGCAGTGGGGCCCAAGAATTTGCATTTGTAATAAGTTCCCGAGGGATGGTAATGCTTCTTGTCTGTGGAGCACACTTTGAGAACAAGCTAGCTTAATGGGAAGCAAATCAGATCAGAGACTTGGGAGCAATGGGATGCTATTCTAAAACCACACACGAGGCTCAGTTTTTATTAAAGGCAAAAGGGCAAGTCTGGTTATTAGAAGACGTGATGCAAGGCCCACTTGATACTGAGCTACTGAGCTCCTGGCCCAAGTTCTTTGTCTCCTTCTAATGGGGCTGTAACTGGTTCCACAGTTTGAAGAAATGATACATTTAAGGGTGGTAGCTGGGTGGGCCCAGGTGTTGGGTTTGGAGGCATTTAAAGACAGATAGCCAAGCAGGCTTTTATACGTTAATTTTGCAAAGGACAAACTGAGGCAAGTGAGGTAAAAATTAGTGTTCCAATGTTTCCCCCAGAGTGTCTTAAGAAGTTCTGTGACTAATCCAAGCTTAGTTTCCATCCAGACTGAAACAGCGTTTCTGACTCTCGAGATGAGTGCTTTCCCACCTACAAAGTACTTAAAGGTATATTTACAAGCAATTATGTAGAGTAGTTTATGAGTCTAATGTCTCTGACAGCTTTACCCAATACTGAGAAATGATAAATCCCCAAATACATTTCTTAATCTATGTAATCATGCATAACTTCAATGAAATGTGAGTTATATTGAGTTATATATATTTCCAGTTCGAGTTAAATAATCAAATTTCCATATTGTTGGATAGCTAAACTAATTTTATGCTTAAGATATCCCTTAAGAATGTGCTAATGTACTTTTTACAATGTTGTGTTCTGCAGAAAATGTTGACCTATGTCCAGATAAACAGCTTCCAAAGCAGGGGAGATTATTAGGTGAATGAGTCTTTATTTTCATAAATTTGGATATAATTTAACACCAGTAGAAAAGTGTTCCATTCCCCTTAAGATAGATCTTTTCTAAGTAAATAATATTTAGAATTCCTCTTCATGTAGCTGTGTCTATTGCTATAAAGTTGAGCAAGTTAGATTGCAAGGAAATAACTGCATTTGTGAGAGGAGAAACACAACAGACACATAATCACCTAAACTCTGGACAAACCTCAGAAATGGAAGCCAACATAGCAATGAAATCACAATGAAATTATAAATTTATGGAGGAAAAGCTGGGAGGTTAATTTTACCCTTTAAAACCTCAATGAAGCACAAAATTCAGGGGGAAAACTAATAATTATGACTAAGAATTGTAAGATTTGGAACATCAACTCAGCAAATGAAGACATTACCACATGGCAGACATTAGCCAATAAAAGGCATCCAATCACTCTAAAATGAGCTCATAATGCAAAATGTGAGCACTGGGGGTTTCCAGAGAGATGGTACATTTATGAAAGAATCCATTTATTACTTTCTGTGACTGAGCTCATTCCACCCGCATTTACTGAGCACCGACAATGGCCTCACACTTTGTGAGGACTAAAAAAAATGCATCAGGTACAGATCCTGACCTTAAGCAGATTACAGTTTACTTGGATTGTGTGACTAGAAGGAAAAGATACAAACAACTGTAAGATAAGGAGAGATGCCAAAGATAAAAAGAAACCTCTGTGAAGAGGCAAGAAAAAGGAGTGTGAGAAAAAGGGAAGAGGCAGAGTTTAGGATGATCTTCAAGAAGGAGAAGCAAATGAACTGAGCCTTGCAACATGTATAATATTCATTTATTTTTGTTTTACATTTTCTCGAAGTACATACTATCTTACTAAACTGAATGCCACAATATACATGTTTTCAAATTGGCAATTTGATTTCCGATCAACACACCTTAATGTGTGAATTGGAATAAACATACTGGAGTTATAAAACTCATTGATGGATGTAAGTCAGCATAAGCTAGTTTGCACACCAGCCACAAACTTCCCCTATAGCTCAGTGGCTTAATATAACTATAGTTTAGACAAGATAGATTATGTGCAGAAAGGTAACTTTGTAAAAAGTGTGAAGAGGAGCTTGGAGGCAGAGAGAACCTTTACAAGACTCCTGGAAGAAGTTGGATGAGGGTTTGAACCAGTGCCAATAGCAGCATAACTAGAAAGGATGAGAAATTTTCACAGGTAGATTTAATTGGAACTTCTTGATGTAGGGACTGAGGGAGCAAGAAGAGTTAAATATAATTCACATCTAGCTTGGCTGACTGGGTGGATGGTAATTCCATTAACTGATAAGACATCATTTACCCAGAAGTAACAGCAGGTTTGGGGTGCACTTGAAAATACTTGGTCTCAAGGTGATGGTGGAAGCTGTGGAATGAATGGCTGAGATTTGCATGGGAGGAGAGGGTTGAACATGGAACTTTGGGGAAAGCCTTCACTGAGTGAAGAGGTGAGTTCAGGGTCCAGCTTTGCTCTTTTCTGGGATAAGCTTTTATTAGTTTTCTTGGGTTGCTGTAACAAAGTACCACACAGTGGCTTAAACAACATAAATTTCATAAATGTATGGTCTCCAGTTCTGGAGACTAGAGATCCAAGGTCCATGTGTCAGCAGGATTGCCTCTCTCCTAGCTGGTGGTGGTGTGTGAGCAATCTTCGGCATTCCTTGGCTTGTGGATGCATCACCCTGATCTGTGTATTTACCTTTGTGTGGTGTCTGCCCTGTGTACATGCTGCTCTCTGTCCAAAACTCCCCTACTTACAAGGATACCAGCTATGTTGTACTGGGGTTCACCCTAATGACCTCTTCTTAACTATCAGCTGCCAAGAACACGTTTCTAAGTAAGGTCACATTCTGAGATACTGTGGGTTAGGACAAGCCTCAGAAATGGAAGCAACATAGCAATGAAATCAGAAAGAAATTATAAATTTATGGAGGGAAAGCTGGGAGGTTAATTTTACCCTTTAAAACCTCAACTTATGAATTTCGGGGAGATAAAATTCAACCCGTAATAGGCTTCTTCTACCCACTCCGCCTAGCACATCTTGGAGTCAGGAGAAATAAGCCAGACTGCATCAGGCTGAGAACTAAGAGATAGAAAGCAGAGGCTGTGAACATAGACTGTTTATTTGCAATTATGTCCATTACAAGTCAAATGGTGAGGGCTAGGGTTCCATGGAAGATACAATTTCCAGAATAAACTACTTTACAGTTTGTCAGAGAATCATTCAAAGTCTATGGTATCTTAACAGTGCTCCCTCCCTGCAAGATTCTTTCTTCAACCAAAAACATATGGGTTTGCTAATTTGGTGAATAATAGCACATGTACCTAGAACATGAGTTTAGTAGTCATTCACTTTGCATCTAGTGTAATGCTATTTTCTGATGAGACATAGAAGTTCGAGTTTGAAAAATGATGTGTGTAAGAGAGTATAGACTAAGCAATTTTAGATATGGCAGAGCAATAAAACACATTCTTGCCATGCATTCATTGGAGGTGCAAGGACACAGATTAACCTTGGAAAGTATATTATGGCATTTATTTTTTCAAAAGAAAGGAAAGACTTGGTATTTAAATTTTCTCTTTCATTCGAAGAGGAGAAATATAAATCTTGGGATGTCTGAAAAATATTAAAATGCTCACAGAATTAACCGTTGGTGATAATATCAAATGTCATATTTCTACTTCATCACCTATCGGGAGAAACTGAAATATGTAACCAAATGGTGGCAGATCAGGCTCGTCTCCTATGCATTGTGGTGTGTTAATTTTATACCAAATTGCTGGGTCTAAGTATATGTATACAATTTTGTTTTGGGTCTTATACATGTGGTTTGTGATTTGCAGTTGGATTTAAAATAACCACCAAGGAATTGAAGTGTTTTTTTTTTTTGTAATAGACTTTTAATAGTATTTATCTTTTGTGGCATTTGTTTATCCTCCTAATTTTCTCTGTGTTCTTTTGGTTTACAAAATATACATGTTGCGAGAGCAACAATTGATTGTATTTTTTCTAAATATTATACATTAAAATCAGTGATGCTTCTAGAGCATTAGGTTTTGAAAGAGCAGTTTCGTATCTTATGGTCTTTTGTTGTTTTTTAATTTGTATAAATGGGATGTACTGTTCCTGGGGGGAAATAGTGATAATGTAGACATATTGAACTTTCTCTATCCTGGTGAAAATTCAGGATAGATATGTGGTACATTTCCCATAAGTGGGCATAGAGGGACTCCAGTGGACATTGAGCTGGTAGTGTAGCTGTGTCCAGTATTACTTCCCTATTATGTTTGCCCAATTTCTCTACTTTTCAATTGGTCCTGGGGACTTTACTATTGCTTCTGAACCTTGTGCTAGGTGCTGAGCCCTTCCTTTCTCTTTTCCTGTCTGACAGGTGGGACAGCATCTCTTCCTGTTTCACCCATGTCTCTACATTACGCTGAAGGCAAAATGGCTAAACCTTGTCTTATGAGAAAACAATAAAAATATTAAATAAGAAGAGAGTCAGTGAAAAGAATACTGGGCTTGGAATTAGGACACATAGGCTGTTTAGAGCTGTATATTCTTGGACAAGATATTAAACCTCGTTCATTCCTTCAGTCATTCACTCACTCTTTCACCCATTCATCTTCTTCTTTCCAACATTTATTGCATGTTTCCTGTGTTTTAGGCACCATGTTAGACACAGAGGATGTTAAGATAAAAATCACATTTTCCTTAAGGAGTTCATATACCATTGGGAAGATTAAAAAAATGATGATAGGAGTGATGAGTGTTAGAGATAATCATCTGTAAATGAGGAGGTAGAACATATGATTTTCAATGCTCTTTTTATTTCTACAATTCTATGGTTTTAAGTCTATAAAAATCCTAAAAGTTGTTCACATGGCTTTCAACATTGGGATAAAACAGGCCTAGAGATATAAAGATAAAAAGTAAACCTGTTTCCTCGACTTAACTGGACCCTGACTTGAAAGAAAAATGGATGAGTAATTGAGTGTGTGTGTGTGTGTGTGTGTGTGTACGTGTGTGTGTGTACGTGTGTGTGTGTGTACGTACCTTACTTGCTCTTTGAGTCCTTGGACCATGGCATTCCCCGGTTACTGCAGGTGATTAATGGCATCTGTTCCGAGTAAGAGAAACTTGGAAGTCAGTGAGTGGCAGTGGCACATGTGGTACTGAATGGAGCAGGAAAGAAAGACAAAAGTTTGTAATTTCCATATGTGGTTCGGGAAGCGAGTGGGATCATCAGTGAGGTGAGAAAACAAGACTTCACAAATGTGCTTGGTATTCCTACCTAATCCAAAGACAGTTTATTAAAAGTATAAGCAACCCATGATTTATGAAAATACAAGACCAAAAAACTGAGTCATAGTAGCCCATGTTTCTCATTCTCTGCTATAGACACCAATTAGGTCTTGGTGGGATCATTACCTTGTAAGAGTAAAACTTTTCTTTAGTCAGTCATGATGGTTAATAAATATTACTCTAAAAGTCTACCTCAAATTCTTTTCAGCCATCATAAAAAAAAACACAAAAAACCAACAACAACAACCCACAAAACTAATAATACTTCAACAGGTAGACTTTAAGTGTAATACAGATCATGTGACTGACATATTTCTGGTATCAATCAGTGTTTAATCAAACAGAACCCACTTGAGGAATTTCAACCAGAGTTAATTGAATATAGTTACAAAGTATTGGAAGGGCTGGAGGCACTGATGGGGAAAGGTTACTTAGACAGTAGTACCTACATAAAAGTACTACCTCTCCTAGGCCTGGAGGCCCAAGGAGAAAGTGGTGTTACCTGGAATCCCTGTGCTGCTGATGAGGCTGCTGATGTTTGGGGCTGAGTTACCCGAGTACAACTTGGATCCACACTTACCTGTCACTATTGCTACTGCTGAAATTGCCATTAGAGCATGGGAAGAATGGCTGCTTGTTTTCTCCAGTTTCCTGCCAGTGCCTCCCACTGGTAAAACTTAATAGGAGGCCGGCTGGCAAGGGAGCCTGGGGAGTGTAGTTTTGGAGGTTTCCTGCCCCTGAGGTGCAAAAGAGGGCAGAGAGCAAAGATAGAGCTGAGAGGCAACATACTCTCCAGTATTTTTCCCATTGTCTTTTCTCTCCTTGATAGTCTGGTTCTTTTCCTGAGGCTTCTTTACTACTATTGAGCTTGTGAAGGGGCAAGTGAATTAAATTGAGGGAAGAAGGAGGATGTACTAGTAACATGGTGACAGTTCTTGACAGGAAATAATACTTATAGTTTGAAGAAAAGAGAAGACAAAATGGCAAGAGGTCAGATAAGAGTGTCCTAGCCTGGCTGGTGTGTTCAGTGGTTGCGTGTCAACCTATGAAACAGGAGGTCACGGCTTGATTCTCGGTCAGGGCACATGCCTGGGGTGCAGACTCAATCCCCAGTGTGAGGTATACTGAAGGTGGCCAATCAGTGATTCTCTTTCTTCACTGATGTTTCTATCTCTTCCTTTCCCTTCCTCTCTGAAATCAATATATATATATATATATATATATATATATATATATATATATATATATCAATATATTTTAAAAAGAGTGTCCTTGAATTTATACGTCATAGAATTCAAAACCTTTAGGTTGGGATAAAGGGAGGACTTGCAGAAAAATCCAATTAAAATTGTGGGATTATATGTGTTTCAGGATCTATTATGGGGAAATGTCAAATTTCTTGAACTTCCATGTTTATCATGGCACAACACTATATAATTGGCAAATTAGAAATGATTGGAAGACGCATCTAGATACGAGGGCTCAATAATGCCCTTGGCTTCCCATGGCCCATGAGGGAATCTAGGGATTGCATGAGCTCTTGAATCTCCCATTAAGTGGAATGCAAGAAGCTGGGGTTGGTTAGGGCAAGGACCTTGCTATAGAAACCTTTGAGGATGGTGCCATGACTTTTCCCTTTCCAAATCCCCAGAGCACCAGGCAGTGCAAAACATTACTTATGGATAGTAGCACAGGATGCTCAGTTAACTTGGTGCAGTGGAGTGGAGCAAAGACCCAGATGCTAGCACACAAGCCAGAAGTCCTTATCTTGTCACAATGAGGACATTCTTATACCCAGAGACCATCTTGGGAGAGAGAGAGGGCGGTGAGATCCCCTGAGAGGAGAGAAATGGCCTTGAGAGTTTAAAGCCGTCTTTCTCAGCAGTCGTTTAAGATTCAAACGGGAAGATACCAACATGGGAGCTGCAGAGCAAGGTGAGATGAGTTACACAGTAGGGAAATGCGTTCACACCGCATACGTTTATTCTTTAGAATGTTGTGTTTCTGACATTATGGAAGATGTAATTCTCATAAATGGTTATAATAAATGATGACAAAAATTTTCCAATTGAACCCATTTTAGATAGAATGTTTAATTCCAGAAAATTAGTTTCTTTGGAATTATTGGCATTTATTGTTTCATGTGATAGAAAATAAAGCTATGTTTTTAGGAGAAAAGGCTTTATTTCATAATTATTCATTATTTATACTACAATGGGAAGGTCTATGTGGTATTCTTAAGAATCTATAGAAAGCATGATCTTTTGTTTTGAGAGGGTCATAATCTAAAGTGATTCATTTATTTGTAAAGATAAGGTTATTGTAAGAACAAAAGGATGGTCTTTATTAAGGTTTATAAGCGAAAGGAGAGGAGATTGTGTCCATTCATCCCATCTTCCCATAATGCTTTTGTAATGGGAACAAATATTAAAATGATCCATTCTTGTCAAAAGGGGTCTATAATAACCTAACTCCTAGGCTATCCACCCAACTATGTGACCCTGACCCCATGTGCCAAACCATGTTGAAGTAATCCAAAAGCCCATACATTTACATTCTTATATTTTTTATTTATGTTTATGGAAACTACAATATTAGATTACTGCTTAAATAAGTAACATAATTTAGAAGTAAAATAGTTACACGTTTGTGTTTAGACTCCTATATGCAATCTATGCATGGTGATCTCATAATGAGTCAGTTGGTTAGTTGATAGTAAAATTTTTATGCATTAACTTCTCAGACTGCTTGAGTATCATTTTCTGCTGGCTGTTATATTATTGGGTCACCATAATACTAAACTGTAGGGCATTTTAGCTGATAATTCCTGAAAAGTGCTTACTTTAGAAATGAAAAGCAAAGCAAAAAAAAAAAAAAGCCACAATGCTGACTGAAAAAAATATTTATATTTATATTAAACCCCTCAGCTAGATTCTCCAACACATCACTGCTTAAAATGCAGTCACCTGACAAAAACAGTTCTAATTATTGCCCCCTGGGGCTAACGTTTTTCAGAGTGACTGGCTAAAATGCACTCCAGCTCATAATTTCTGTCTCTGACAGTGAAAGACATAACCTAGTTTCCTCTAATGCAAAAGTCTCTAATCTAGAGGGCAAGACCCTGCTCCGTATAACACTGAAGGGAGAAAATGCAATTTGAGCACAAGGAAATTGCACACATAGTTTGATAGTTCTACTACTCTCAGGATTTTTTTTCCCTCCCTAGGTTTAAATGTCTTGTTTTATTTTATACTAAATTATGACCTGGGTGAAATTGCTATGTTTTCTTTGTCATATTCTAGACACCTCTTACTATGAAAGTGAAGGTTATACTATAGTTCTATACTTTCATTTTTCAGGGGGTGGGAATGTTCACATTTCGACAGTTCCACAGTGAAAACATTAAAAGTTACTGTGCTTGCTACAGCAATATTTTTTCCATGTTGAATAATAGCTCTTTTGTCTTGGCAAATGGGGCATATATATGGCATGAGAAGAAGGTAATTAAATTGTTTTGAAGTGACGGAAGTGGAGATTTTTGACTTGGACTAATCAGTAACAATTTCATTGTTGAATCTATGAACGAACAAACTTTTATGATTGCTGGGAGAGGTGAATTAACCTCAGATTGTTCTGGTCCAAGTCACAGGCAGTGGCTGAGTAATGCATTGCCCTGAAACTGATAAGCCAGAAGGCTCCAGAAGTTTCGGGAAGCCAGAAGGCTTGCAAAGAAGGCAGCTATCAGCATACGGTACTGGAGATTTTCGTTCACAATTTTTATTTCTGTGAATTGGAGAGACTTTGCTCCCTTTCCTATCTCTTTTCTGCTGACAGCTGCTGCTTAACACCTTCCTTCCAGCTGGGAGGGCAGGCGGGTGGCTGCATGTGCGGCTAACGTCAGGGTGGGTCCTTAGCGAGCAACCAGGGCATCGGTTTCCTCCTGGAGACTGCACATGTCACCTTCACGTCTCATGCATCTTCCATCATTTATGTGAATATATCAAGGGGCTCTGGTAGAAGGCACTAGGCTATGAAAGTGCAGTCTACTCGGTGCCCGAGAACAAAGGCCGCCTTCAGCTACAAATGATTCACTACTGTGGTAAAGAATACTTTATTTTTTTCCTCCAAAAATGACTTTGAATTCTCAGGATTCAATGACTAGACTTCCATACTCAAAAAATAAAAGTGAAAGGACAGCATAGGGAAAAGATCATTTAAAAAAACGGATTTTGATAAACATTTATAAAATTAGTATATACAAAGGTCTGGCAATGTTTAGGATGAACTTATAATTTCAGGAGAAAGGTTTGTAGTTCTCACGCATGCCGCTCTGACTTCTTACCCCCAAACTTCTCAGCTTCCACCAAAAGATATCACAGTCTGATCAATCTCATCAGTAAATATTGGGTGCCACTCTGCACAAAATTCATAAATTATTTAAAAGGTTATGTGACTAAAAGGTTATGTGATTATATCTAACAGGTACTTTTAAATATCGTGTAGCTCATTAAGCAGTTTTATCCCAGGAGTTGATAAAAGGTTCTATAGCTCATCTCCAGAAAATCTGAAACATAAATTTTATTTTTCAATCACTAAATTATAAATATCAGTATGTTTTTAAAGAGGTGCTTCTTTTCCTAATGCCCTGTATCAGTGGTCGGCAAACTCAGTCAACAGAGCCAAATAGCAACAGTACAACGATTGAAATTTCTTTTGAGAGCCAAATTTTTTCAACTTAAACTTCTTCTAACGCCACTTCTTAAAAATAGACTCTCCCAGGCTGTGGTATTTTGTGGAAGAGCCACAGTCAAGGGGCCAAAGAGCCTCATGTGGCTCGCGAGCCGCAGTTTGCCGACCACGGCCCTATATCATCTAGGTTCTTGGGGGTAAATAAGAATAATGACCAGGATTATGAAATATTTTATGCTTAACTGTATAACCCTGAGGTGGCAGTGGAGTGTCCCTATCTCTTCCCATCCCGTCCCATTTAGGAAACTGGCTTGGTCTCCACCCAGGTAGCATTGGAAATGCCTAGCATGAAGCTGCAGCCCAGAAACACAGAGTGGGCATCCTTGGTGCTAATTCACTAAAGCCTTAAGGACAACATTTTGAAGAAACTCGGTTTTTAGAGTATGGACACATTTGACAGTTCCTTCTAGATATTAACCATTTTCTTAAAAAATGGATTTATTTCAATTTGTATTTAAAAATTAAGTTCTTAGTAGAGGATACATGCTAAACTTTGAATGCAAGAAAATAATTCACAGTAAAGAACAATTATGTACTGAATACAATATTCTGAAAAATTTTTGGATATAAAACTTATCTTCATTAATATTAGTTATAGGTCCACAGGACAATGTCCTAAATTTATTCCTTTTTCCATCTTAACCTCACAATGTTATCTTTATGAGATTAAAAAAAAATAGTATACTAAAAAGCTTGCTTTTAAATTGTTTAGTCAGGTCTGTCTTTCATAAGCTTAATGGCTTCTAAATATTTCCAGATTTGGCTGGCTGACACCATCAGGACAATTATGAAATGCCTTCAGTAATTCTGTGTCACCAAGGTCTGTGGAATTTTATAATGTTTACTATTAACAGCTTTAAAATATGGAAAACTAAAACAATTAAAAAATAACCCAACTAAAATTAAGGGCTTATCCATTCAGAATCAGTTTTGTAATTTCTTGAGGGTTTACTCTGTGCCAGGCACTTTTTTGAGTGCCATAAGTGCATTATTTCATTTAACCCTCAAAAAAGTTCAATGGAGCCCTAACTGGTTTGGCTCAGTGGATAGAGCACCGGCCTGCGGACTCAAGGGTCCCAGGTTCGATTCTGGTCAAGGACATGTACCTTGGTTGCGGCCACATCCCCAGTAGGGGGTGTGCAGGAGGTAGCTGGTTGATGTTTCTCTCTCATCGATGTTTCTAACTTTCTCTCCCTCTCCCTTCCTCTCTGTAAAAAATCAATAAAATATATATATTTTTAAAAAGTTCAATGGAAAAGTTACTATTATTAAGTCTATTTTTACAGATGAGGAAACTGAGGAAAGACAGGATATGTAACTGGTCCAAAGACACATAGTTGATAAATAGAAGAGTTGGTATAAAAATCTAGAGAGGTTGATGCTGTGATCTTTGCCCTAATATTTTATTATATTGCTTTGTACTACTTAATATTAAGTCAAAAACTATATTAAGTTGTGAAACATTTTAAAAAAGGTTATGCAATCATATCTAAATGTATTGATATAAGATGTATTGATAGGAAAAATAAAGATGGCTCTGTAAACCAATGATGAATACATCATCCCTTGTCATCCATCACTAACCTTGAAGCTGGTAGCAGTGGGCAGTGGAGGGAATACACTGTTTCTTCATGAACAGAGCTACTCAGAATGCCATGTGCAGGGAGAATGCTAAAGATGAAGGCACAGATGTTGATGACTGAACAGTTTCACAGAAAATGGGTAACTTCAGCCCTAGCTGGTTTGGCTCAGTGGATGGAGTGTCAGCCTGCATACTAAAGGGTCCCGGGTTCAATTCCAGTCAAGGACACATGCCCAGGTTGCCGCTCCATCCCCAGTAGGGGGCATGCAGGAGGCAGCCAATCAATGGTTCTCTCTCTTCATTGATGTTTCTATCTCTCTTTCCACTCTGAAATCAATCAAAATATATTAAAAAAATAAAGGGCAACTTCATAATTTTTCTCTTGCATATTTGTGAGATGTCTACATTACAGCAAGAGAACATGATATACTATTTAATTAAAATATTGACCAAAAAATATTGACCTACTGATATTCATATGTAATTTCAGTAATAAATTATTTTTAAAATTTCTTTTTCTTGAGAACTGAAAATCATCACTTTATGTTTTGAAAAATATTCACTGGCGGTTTACCTTTTGATTAAAGTAAAAAATAAATGCTCTAGTGAAATTACTTTGGTAAAACTGACTGAAAACTGTGAATCACGAGTTCCCCAGGAAGAATTTTATTTTGACCTAAATGATATCCGAGAGGTCAACTTAGACCCTGATACATTTTGAACCTGACAGAAGCACAGTGGCCTCCCAGCTGGTGCCGGAGAGGAAACACTGTGAGGAGCCCTTGTTGACCCGAGTTCGGCTGAGGGAGCACGGTAGCCCGAGGTTTCCTTGGTCATTACTATTCTCAGTACCAGAAAGGAGAGAAAGCAGAAAAAGTAACTTTCTTGTGAGAGGATTATTTTCATTTCGGGCTTCATAAATGTCAGAAAGTTAACAAAGAGGCAATTCATATCTCTGATTCCTTTTGGTAATAACATGCAGCAACTAAAGCCTTTTTAAATTTTTTTTTTTTATCAACAGTGGGAAAAATATGTAATTCTGTTGTTTCTCACATGTGTTTTTTTTTTTTTTGGGGGGGGGAGGGTAGGGGAGAAAGGAATTATTATTTTGTCACTAGAACCTGTAAAATAAAATCCCAATTAAATTCATGTATACAAATCTATGCGAACCAATAAAAAGAAAATATTTGCATGTGTCTTATTAATGGAAACCAGTTTCCCACAATTCCAAATTCATATTCTTCAATGAGTTTTGTTTATCTTTCCTATCCAATGTAAATAAATGGTCATACTTGGGGATATATATTTTATACATGTATGCACACGTATATGTAACAGAATGTAGGTTCTTAACTAATACACATTTTCAGAGGCCAGGAATTACTTGTTTTCATTTAGTGTTTTACTTCAATCTAGTATTATTTGTGCTCTTTGCTCACTTCTGTATAGACCGCAGTAAACATTTGGAAGGCATTTTGTATGGCAAGTTTGTGTACTGCAATTTTTGAGCAATGCAAACATCCCCCTTAAATAAATGAAAACAGATCCCAGAAAGGGTATGCTTCCAACACATTCCCCAAAGATCTGAGGGCCGCTGTGCATTCTTGCTCAATTTAAACAAACTAAACTTCAGTTAGTCTCCCCTCCCCTAATGGGCACCCCCACTGGGAACATTGTTAGGTTACCACCATGGACAAGGCCTCAGTGCAGCTGGATCTGTAAACAAGACCATAATCCGCATGAAAGAACGCTCAGAGTTTTGGCAGCACTCACAGTGTTGTTAACATATTGTGCCAAAGCAATAACAAAGCCATCATTTTTAAGTTTGTTCACGGATTTGTATTAATCAAGAAATTTTCCAGAAATTACTTCTAAATGAGGAACCTTCCAGAAAGTTACCATTTGGCAAGACAGCTTCCAGATGCCTTTTTTTGCTTATCTGCAACATATTCTCCCAAATAAATTACAAATCTGTGGAAGTTCAGTTGAGACAGAAAACACATTGCTGCTGTGTTAGTGGAAGGAGGCTCCCTGCAGTTCACTCCCCGGTTCTTCAAAGCCTGGCCAGTGCGTAGATCATTTTTTCTCACTGAGGGGAGGTGGCCGGGCCATCTAACTTTGCATTCTGGTGGTAAACATTATTGATATTTGGATCAGAAAAGCAATTATTAGATTACCGTCAGAACTGCACACGAAGCATTTAGGAAAAGACCAGTAGAAGGCTGCTGGACCTTTGTTAAAATTTAGTTGTTGGTTTTTATTGGCATTTAAGTGATTGAGTCTCTCAAATTCAATTTATTTCTTTTGGATTTAGACCCTATTTTCAAAACTTGTACACAAGCAAGTCTTTCTGCAAACTATTAGGACTATTCTGTAGGAAAAAAAGAAGTGGGGAAAAAAGGAGGGTATAACAATAATACAATTAGAGATTGGTAGAGGGACAAACCTAAAAATTTTAATTTTTAAACATTGCATTATTTCTTAAATATTTATAAGAGTAGTTTTCCTTGTTAATGTTATATGATTTTTTTAAAAAAAGTCATAGGTAGATAAACGTACAAAGTGCATTAAAGGTCCAAAATGCAGGTAGGGGGAAGATTCAGCCTTAACAAAGGGCACACGTGTGGCCCTAGTCATGACCACTGCATTTGGGCTCATGGACTTCTGTGTTTAGAGTTGAGGACCTATAAGTGTCTGTCATGATGGTCATGGACATTAACAGTGACCCAGGGGGTCCAGAACAGTCACCCCAAAGCTGATTCAGCCCGAATGGCCAAAATGACCCAGGCACCACCACCCTGACCTGACAAGCAGGGCTGGGTTAGCTTCAAGTCTGTCCGGGCACCTTGAGGCTCTAATCCAGAAGATATTGCTTGCCTAAGGACTTGGTTGTCTTTCATCATTTATTCATGCCCATGATATCTTCTGGATGACTTTTATTTTTATTTTAACAACAACAAAAAATACCCCACTAAAAACCTCTTTGATGACTAATAGTAGATAAGCCCTTTTTCCAGCTCTTTGAAGACCACCTCCAACCCCAAACTACTCTGAAACTAAACACATCTTTCCTGTTTCCTTCTACGAAGCAATGTAACATGTTCATATTCTGCCTTGTTTTACAGTTACTTGTATTTATTTCTAACTTTCCCATTGAAAATGTAATGTTTCTGGATGTCTCTCCAAATATCTAATATGGTGCTTTGTACAGAGTAGACTTTGCATGAGTGCTTATTTAAATATTTTGAGAATGTTTATTGCTTCTTTAAAAAAAAAGTCTCTCTTTGAAATACATAACACTTTGGAAGATACTTTAACTCTTTGAGACCACCAGCATTCTACTGGGTCAATTATTACTTCTATTAAATTAATACTCCAGCAGTCTCTTAGAAAATGATTTTACTCATATATGCAGACTGTAGTATATGATAAGTAATAAACACTGTAACAACATGAAACAATGACAGAATCATAGCTTTAATTTTAAAGTTTATAATTGTTCCTCGAGAAACAAACAGATATAACTAGGTAAGCTCTTGTTTTGGCAATCAGCATCCTCTGAGCAAAGAATATAAACTTGTGTTTTTTTCCCCCCTGGGGATCTGACTGTACGCTGTTATTTTTTATCTCTGACCTATTGATGCTGATAATTTTTTTCTGTATATATGGTTGTTTTTCTAAGAAATAGGTGTATATCCTCTATCTTTGAACTAACTCCTCTTTGAATGATCGTTTGCCGCATGAGACTGTACTCATTCACCTAATTCTGCAAGAGAGTCTTTATCAGAGGAGAACACTCTTGTGTTTTGCTGGTTGTGACCCTCTGATGTGGTGACTTTTGTTTTCTGTCAGTCAGTGGCCAAGTCACATTGCTCACATGGTGGCTATGTCTATGTCACCCAAAACAAAATTTTCCAAATATTTTAAAAATTTGACTGAATATGAAGTAAATCAATACTTTGGAAATTATCTTCTTTTTTTTTCTCTTAACAGAGACTCACAAAAATTAATGAGGTAAATAAAAACATTTAATCCAGTCAAGAGGGTTTTTTAAATCAAACCCCTAAAATTTCTTTATTTTAAAAATTTCTTATATTTATGTATTTATTTTATTTTTAATCTTTATTTTTGAAAGTATTACATATGTCCCCTTCATTCCCCTCCCCCATTTGACCCCTTGTAGCCTGCCCCCGCCCCCTGTCCCATCCTTAACCTTTTGCACTCGGATGTCGAGTGTGACTCGACACGGTTAGCGTTAGAATAAAGGAATCAAGAAAAAAGCAAGCGAGTGCAAAGGGTTAAAACTTATAATATTTAATTCCTAAACATAAGCCACTATAGGTCATGATGCATTCTGAGAGTAAATTCAAGAAACAAGCTGGGAAGACAAAGAGCTGGACACGCACAGTAAATCCCACCCGCTGAATATGGTCAGGGCTGTGCAGAAAAGAGGGTGCTGTTGAAGATCCAGGAGAAGGGTTCCCCGTGTGTTGGGGAGGCCAGTGATGATGGTAGATTGCACTCAGTGTTTGAATCACAGACCTTTAGGGTTGCCTCAGCCAATTTTAGGTATGATGTGGTATTTACTAGAAAGAACAATAAGAAAATAAGTGAGTATTGTTTGTAAGTCTACCAATGTTAAATTAAAGAAGCCCTTTCCAGTAAACAATAGTTTCCCAAAGCAGATGTGAAGCCTCTCATTGTTTCTTATGTATTCAGAGCAAAAATGAGCCCCTAAAGCTGAAAACTCTGACACAACCGTGGCAGTCAACAGAGAAGACAGCCACTTCCTGTCTCAGCTGCTTTGCCCATCTGCCATCCAGTATCCCTTCACAAGTTTTACTTTAAAAGATGTGTTAGTTTTGCTTTAAAAGTGATAACTCCACCAAACACACATTTATACATACTCTATCACAATTTCAGAAAAAAAGGTTAAAAGATGGACATTTTCCCCTATTGCTGATTATGCTGTTTGGGGAAAGTTATAGGAGGATTCAAGAATCTAATAGGGAAGGATAACAGTGTAAACAGGAAAAGGGGACAGCTCTGGTTGACAATAGCAAAGTGTTATGCTATGGTATATTATTGTTTACTCAGTGTGATCTGGACAGACAAGGTGACGTTCCTAACAAAGAATTTCTGTGATCACTATCCTAGCTTAATACCATGCATATATATATATATATATATATATATATATAGATAGATAGATAGATATATAGATATATATATATCTATATATATATATATATATATATATATATCTTATCTAATAAAAGAGTAATATGAAAATTGACCATCACTCCAACACACAAGATAGCTGCCCCCATGTGGTCAAAGATGGCTGCCCCCATGTGGACACAAGATGGCCACCACAAGATGGCCAGCAGGGGAGGGCAGTTGGGAGGGACCAGGCCTGCAAGGGAGGGCAGTTGGGGGCGATCAGACCAGCAGGGGAGGGCAGTTGGGGGGACCAGGCCTGCAGGGGAGGGCAGTTAGGGGCAAACAGGCTGGCAGGGGAGCAGTTAGGCATCAATCATGCTGTCAGGGGAGTGGTTAGGGGGTGATCAGGCTGGCAGGCAGAAATGGTTAGGGGCAATCAGGAAGGCAGGCAGGCAAGCATTTGAGAGACAGCAGTCCTGGATTGTGAGAGGACAGTCGGACATCCCTCGAGGGGTCCCAGATTAGAGAGGGTGCAGGCTGGGCTGAGGGACACCCCCCCTGCCCCATGCACGAATTTTGTGCACCAGGCCTCTAGTATGTATGTGTGTGTGTGTGTGTATGTATGTGTATATATATATATATTATGCAAATTATGCCAGGATGCCATAACGGGTCACGACCAGACAGGAAGAGGTTGTGTGTGCAGGTGAGGCCCAGAGCGGAGTCAGAGACACAGACAGGGGGGCCTGCCTGAGCCAGTGCAGCGGCTTGGGCAGCCCTGGAGTGGACACAGGCAGGGGGGAATGGGGGGCCTGGGGCAGAAGTCAGGTGCGGGTCCTGGCTGCCCACGGTGCCAGTCCAGCCTGACTCCCACGGCGGCCCGTGGGATGCCTCGTCACGCAGCGGGAGGCAGGGCACCTTCTAGCGTGATTTCAATCACGCGCTGGGCCTCTAGTGTTAAATAATTAGCTGGGTAATTAATATACTATTGCTAGGTACTGTGTTTGGTCAATGATTGATTAAAACAGAGAAGGTCTCTGTCTTCATGAAATCTATAGTTCAGGAAAGCAAACAATAAACAAGTAAATTGTATTTAATGATGAATTATGAGAAGTGATATTTTGTTACCTTTGATCTAAGTATGATAACCTTTAAAACAAGCAATACCTATTTGTGTGAGTTTCAAGTTCTCTTCCTCCACATTTAAAATATCCTAACATTTATTCATCTCTTATCACACACTGTTAAATTCTTTATGCATTATCCTATTTAAGTCTCACAACTTAAGGGGTATGCACTATTGTATATGTATAGTATGGTTAAATAACATTCCCAACACATACTGCTAATTGGAGTAGGGACTAAACTCAAACCCAGGGTTACCAGTCTGCAGAGCTTTTTCTCTTCTTTTCCCTCCTTTTTTTAAAAAAATTTAAATTCTTTATTGTTTAAAGTATCACATGAGTCTCTTTTCCCTCATTGACCTCTCCATGGCCGCTCCTACCCCAGCACATGCCCTCATTCCCCTACTGTCTGTGTCCATTATGCTCATATGCATGCATACACGTCCTTTGGTTGATCTCTTGCCCCCTCACCTCCCCCCCGCCTTCCCTCATAGGTTGGACAGTCTGTTTGATGCTTCTATGTCTCTGGTTCTATTTTTATTCATCAGTTAATGTTGTTCATTCCACAAATGAGTGAGATCATGTGATATTTATCTTTCTCTGACTGGCTTATTTTGCTTAGTATAATGCCCTCCAGTTTTATCCATGCTGTTGCAAATGGTAAGAATTCCTTCTTTTTATAGTAGTGTAGTATTCCATTCTGTAGTAGTACCATAGTTTTTTAATCCACTTATCTGCTGATGGGCACTTAGGCTGTTTCCAAATCTAAGAACAGAGTTGGAGGGATCACAATACCAGATATCAAGCTATATTACCAAGCCATGGTTCTCAAAACTGCCTGGTACTGGCACAAGAACAGACATATAGACCAATGGAACAGAACAGAGAACCCAGAAATTGACCCAAGTCATTATGCTCAATTAATATTTGACAAAAGAGGCAAGAGCCTACAATGGAGTCAAGACAGTCTCTTCAATAAATGGTGTTGGGAAAATTGGACAGATACATGCAAAAAAATTAAACTAGATAAAGGACTTAAACGTGAGATGGGAAACCATAAAAATCTTGGAAGAATCCACAGGGAGCAAAATACCAGACATATGTGGTAGCAATATCTTTACCGATACAGCTCCTAAGACAATGGAAACTAAGGAGAAAATAAACAAATGGGACTACATCAAAATAAAAAGCTTCTGCACAGCAAAAGAAACCATCAACAAAACAACAAGAAAGCCCACTGCACGGGAGAACATATTTGCCCATGTTATCTCCTATAAGGGTTTAATCTCCAAAATTTATAGGGAACTCATAGAACTTAACAAAAGGAAGATAAACAATCCAATCAGAAGATAGGCAAAGGACCTAAATAGACACTTTTCGAAAGAGGACATACGGAAGGCCAAGAGACATAGAAACATGCTCAAAGTCACTAATCATCCAAGAGATGCAAATCAAAACGTCAATTAGGTACCATCTCACACCTGTCAGAATGGCTATCATCAACAAATCAACAAACGACAAGTGCTGGTGAGGATGTGGGAAAAAAAGGAATCCTTGTGCACTCCTGGTGGGAATGCAGACTGGTGCAGCCACTGTGGAGTATGGGGTTTCCTCAAAAAACTAAAAATGGAACTCCCATTTGACCCAGTGATCCCCCTCCTGGGAATATATCCCCAGAAACCAGAAACACCAATCAGAAATGATATAGGCACGCCTGTGCTCATAGCAGCACCGTTTACAATAGCTAAGATCTGGAAACAGAGCTTTTTCTCTGAACAGCTTTCTGATCAGAAGATAAGACCTAGAATTTAATATGCTAATATTTATAATGAGTCAACTATCATATATATTTAAATCTATGAGCATGCACAAGGAGTCAATCAAGGGAAGAGAATTTCTCCACCCAGGGTCATGTTTACTATATTATTTCTCTGATCACACAGCTGGGCTGTTGAATGTTGCTATAGAAAAATCACAAAACTATTCTGACTGGATCTGTACAGAGTCATGCTTTCTAATTTGATGGCTGCTCACAATTCTTTTGCTGACTCCTTATCCAATTTTCTACGACAGCATTTTCACCCCATCCTCTACCTCAGCAAAAGCCCTTACTTCTGGCTTGACAGAGATTAATGTTTGGAAGTGTGGTCTGTTGGGGGAATTCTCTTCCTGGTCCTCTTGTTTCCATGCCTCCCAGGAATGAATAGTATTGGAGCAGCACTTCCTGTTTCCCCCTTCACTTCTCACCCTTATCCATGAAGATGAGTGGCTTAGTTGATTGTTGGTACAAGTGGACTCCAACATCCATAGTTTTACGTTCTTTTATTGGGAAGGTTGGATGTTTCAATTCACTGCTCCCTTTGCTTACTCTTCTTCTGTGTGTTCCAGAGTAGCCTGTTCTCAGCATGAACATATTATCTTCTCTCCTTCATACGACAACTTACTGGGATGGGCATAACCCAATAAAACACCTGTTTATTCAGCCAAGTCCATATACATCAATGTAGCATTTACTCTGTGGCACTTACTTATCTAGGGTCTGAGAGAAGTACAAAGATGTCTAGGACCATTCTGGTCCTTAAGGACATTATATACTGATTGGCAAATTAAAGCCAATAATGTAAAATAAGGCCTATAACTATAAAAACATGTATGTTTCTAAGAAACATGCAGACTATAGAATCCCAGAGGAATAAGAGATAATTTTCAATAGAGATGATCAAAAAGAGAGGTTCCTTTCAATGAGATGATCAGGAAAACATTCCAAGTTCTCTACAATCTGATACCATAAACTTCTTTGATGTTTTATACCATCACTTCTCATTTTCATTCTACATACACAGAGATACCTACAAAATTGAATTCCTGAGAGGTTAAGTAATTTGCTCAAAGTTACATGGTTAATAACTGGTGGAAAGGAAAACACAAGTTTGCCTGTTTTCATGTCCATATTGTTTTCTTAAAACCAGGCCACTTTCCAAACTGTTTGGTGAAGGCAGAAGAACACTGAGCAAGATTGAGAAAGTCTGGGTTAGAGTCCTGGACTCACTATTTCCTAGGTGTGTGATCTTGGACATTTCTTTTCTACTCTTTAGTGTCTTCATTTGTGAGAGATGAGATGAAAATTTCTGCACACTCCAGGAACTTTGGAGAATTTATGAGACAGGCCATCTGTTTGCTAGTGTTCTGAACCAGGACTTTATTTCAGCTTAGAACCATGTAAATAATCATACTCTTATTTCAAAAGCATGAACAGACATCAGGTTCCCTGGAACCAGACTGTGAGAGAGGGAGTTGCATGCTGAAGTTTTATTGGACAGTAGTCTTGGGATACATACCTCTAAAGAAGTCAGCAAGGCAGTACTGGGCAGAGTGGAGTTATGAGTGAGGCCTCAGATCATCACAGGTACTCTGAGGCTGGATGACCCTTCAGAGTTGACTCAACTCGAGGCAAAGGACCCAGAACCTTTGTTTTCCCAAATAAGCCAGTCACTGGCTGCAGGGGGGTAACCTTGGGCAGGTTGGTGCCCTATAGCTAAAGATAACTCCTAGTGAGGGCTATAATAGTTGATATTATATTCCCAACAGCCTGAAATGGGTACATCACCCCTGAAGAGGAGATCTGGCCTTAGCCAGCTTGGCTCAGTGGATAGAGTATTGTCCTGCGGACTGAAAGGTCCCGGGTTCGATTCTGGTCAAGGGCACATGCCTAGGTTGTGGGCTCTATCCCCAGTATGGGGTGTGCAGGAGACAGCAGATCAATGATCCTCTCTCATCATTGATGTTTCTATCTCTCCCTTCTTCTCCCTTCCTCTCTGAAATCAATAAAAATATATTTAAAAAAAGAGGAGATCTGGGTAGAGCCCTGAGGATACACTATGAAGATATAAGACACCAAGAGCCCTACCACATCTGTCATGTTCTCTCAGTGCTTACTCCTGCTCCTTAGCTCTTCTAACATTATAGTGCATGCCATCCATTTGGCACTTTCCTCCTGACCTGAGCAGTGATTGCAGAGCCATGTCTTAGTTCTTTGAGCATCCAGCACTGGGGAGTGAACTGACTACAGGCAGAAGCAGCTCAATTAATGTTGATGTCAGTGATGTTAATGGTAATGATGACATACCAAGTATGCTGCTGGGTACTGAGGAGTCTGGAAAGAAAGATAAGGCATGATCCATTTTATTTGCCAAATATATAATGGAAAATAAACACTAAGGGATGTGAAAGAATTACTATAATTAGCAAAGTATTTCACATAAATAAGTGCTCAATATATTTCTACAGAGTTGATGAATAAATGAATAAATAAGAGAACAATTAATGGCTAAATGGCTCTGATTCTGAGCATAACTCAGTATAAACTTGGAAGCAACAATTTTGGACTGTGAACTGGGAAATCAAGATAATTTCTTGAAGATGGTGGTCTTGAAGTATGGGTGGCATAGTGATTAGAAGAAGGATGAAGATAATGATGTGGGGTAAATAAATATTTTATGTCAGGAAAATCAAACATGAGGGCTTTGGATAAGTACACTTGCTTGTCTGAAGTAAAGTGTACTTGTGGGTGAATTGCAGAAAGCAACTCTCAGTAAGTAGGGGGATTGGAATAGGTTGAGAAAGGCTAGAGAAATTGACAGTAGTAAGTCATGATGGAGTCCTAAGCTGGGGAGTGAAAAAAATCTATCTTAAGAAGTGCAGGGTTCAGAATGGATTAGAGGGAAAATCAATTAGAGTCATAGAGACCAGACAGAAGATCGCATATAATAAATACAAGGATGGTTGAAGTTGGAATGGAATGTAAAAGTGGAATTTCAGGGTTTAATTGGTAGGAAAGAGAGATAGGACTTAATGACATGCTGATTTTTCTTTATTCCTTAAATCCAAAATATTGTTAAATATCTGTAAAAAAGGAACTTAAAATTTCTGAAGTACTTTTTAAAAATCAAATTTGTGCCATTATTCACAATGTCTATGATTCTATACACATTAAGACATATCTATACAACAGGACCAGAATGACTGTTTTGACTGAACTGGCCAGGTTACTGAAATCCTAACTCAATCATTTCACTCAAACAACAAGCCAATTATTATCTGCCCTCTGTATCAATCTTCTCTGTCTACTAAGTGGGTTCATATTTAAAAGTGAGCAGTTAAAAATAATAACTCAGTTTAGTCAAAACATTAAAACCAACTGTGCAGCATTAATGTCTATCTTATTGTCTGTCCATCTATCTATCTATATCTATCTATCTATCTATCTATCTATCTATCTATCTATCTAATCAACAGGACCAAGTTAGGTCATTTATTTCCTGATCTAATTTTGCTATGACTTGGTCTTGTCTTGAGGTAGGTTTGGTACAATATGACCTTGGTTAAAAGCATGTTTCTTGTAAGTCTGCACTTACATTATGTGTGAAGTACATGGTATTTATCACAAATATTTGAACTCTGATGTTATTTTAGAAATGCAAAGTATATTAGACTCAATTTATTTTTACTTTATTTTTCATCTTTCCTATTTTAAATTACTGGATAATTTAATGGAAACAAAATACATGAGTATTTAAACAGTGACTATCCTGAATACATTCTTAATTTGGGGCTACATAAAATGTGAAATTTATTCTTTTTATATTTTTATACATTTTTCAATGTAAATATATGTACCTATTTATTAATGATATTCTTTTATATTATTATTTTATTCCATCACTATCTATATAAAATTAACCTATTTTTAAAATTTACTAAACGTGTAGCAAAATACAGTGCTTGAGATTACTTATTGCTCATGTATGTTACTTCTCTCAATGCTCCTGATTCCCTTCTAGTTTTATATCGCTCGGCAGACACTTCAGAAAGGAGGAGAATCGTTTTCTTCTTCACAGTTTTTTGATAGAACATTTCTTTGTGTTTTATTATTTTTTTTAAAGAAGTCAGTCATTTTGTTGAGTTATTTTTTTTAAGTTAAACTTTTTATTTAGAGATAATTGTAGATGCACACGCAGTTGTAAGAAACAATACAGAAAGATCTTGTGTATTCTATCTATTTCCCTCAATTTTAACATACTGCAAAGCATAGTATAATAGGACAACCGGGACATCAACATTGATATAGTCAAGACATAGCACATACCATCATCATAAGGAGTCCTTATATTGCCCCTTTCTGTCCCCCCTCATGTTCTCTATTTAACTGTACTCCATTTCTATAGTTTTGTCATTCTAAACATGTTAAATAAATAGAATCCTACAGTATGCAATCTTTTGGGGTTGGCTTTTTTTTTTCACTCAGTGTAATTCTCTGGAGTGTCATTCAAGTTGTTGCTTGTGTCAGCATATTGTTCCTTTCTTACTGCTGAGTAGTAGGAGTCCATTGCATATATATACAGTTTATTCTTGTTAATCCTCACTGGAGAATATTTTTGTCATTCATTTTTATTTTTTCAGAGAGAGTAGAAAGGAAGGATTGGTGGGGGGAGAGAGAGAGAGAGAGTGAGAGAGAGAGATAAACATTGAGGTGAGAGAGACACATTTATTAGTTGCCTCCCACATGTGCCCTGACCGGGTGAGGGATTGAACCTACAACCCAGGTACATGTCCTTGACCAGGAATCAAACCCATGACCCTTAGGTGTGTGGGCAGACATTCTAACCACCTTGCCACATTGGCCAGGGCACCGCAAGTTGTTTTAATATTCACCCATTGAAGAACATCTGGGTTGTTTCCAGTTTTTGGTTGTTATAATAGATGAAGAAACCAGTTTACCAACTTTTCCTTTTATGGATCATGTTTTTTTTTGTGTTTTTTTTTTGCTGAGTCCTAGATCCTGAAAATTTCCTTCCATGTTTTTTTTTTTTTCTCTGAAAGTTTTATTGCTAAAAGTTTTACAAACAAGTCTGTTATACATTTGAATTAATATTAGTATAAGATATTAGGTTTATGTCACAGTCTTATTCAGTGTCGTTTTGTCTATAGACATCTAGTGGTTTCAGAACTAACTGAAAAGTCTATTCTTTCTCCACTAAATCCTTCTTACCACTGTCAAAAATCAGTTGAGCATATACTAGTAGGTGTGGTACTACTTCTCAGTTCTCTATTCTATTCCATTAATCTACATATTTATTTCTCCATCAATATTACACTGTCTTGATTAATGTAGCTGTGTGGTAAAAGTTACTATCAAAGTGATATCTCTCACTTTATTGTTTCTTGTCAAAATTGTTTTAGCTATTTATTAGGTTGAGGAATTTTACCTCTGTTTCAGGTCTCCGGACAGCTTTTTTTGTTGTTGTTAATCTTCACTGAGGATATTTTTCCATTGATTTTTAGAGAGAGCAGAAGGGAGGGAGAGAGGAAGGGAGGGAGGGAGGGAGGGAGGGAGGGAGAGAGAGAGAGAGAGAGAGAGAGAGAGAGAGAGAGAGAGAGAGAGAGAGAGAAACATTGATATGAGAAAGGCACATGGATTCGTTGCCTCCTACCTGTGCCCCGACCAGGACTGGGATGAACCTGCAACACAGGTACTTGCCTTTGGGTGGGAATCAAACCCTGGGCCCTTTGGTGCACCAGCCAACACTCTCACCATTAACAACACTGGCCAGGGCTCAGTTTTTTGTTAAATCCCAAGTTGAATTTTGTCAAATGATTTGCCTTGATTAATATGGACCATTTTTATATCTCTAGAAAAATTTCATTTAGTCACGGTGTATAATTTTTTAATATATATTTCTGAATTCTATTTGCTAATCTTTTGTGAAGGATTTTTTTCTTCTACATTCACGAAAGAAATTGGCCTGTAGTTAGTATTTTTTGGTACTATTTTTATCTGGTTTTGGTATCAGGGTAATTAATACTAGCTTCATACAATGAACCAGGAACTGCTCCCTCTTTTATTTTCTGAAAGAGATTGCATAGAATTGGTGTTAATTATTCTTCAGAAGTTTGGTAGAATTTTCTAGCGAAACCATCTGGTCCTGGAAAACTGGACAGGGAAGAAGTAATTTTAAATTAAAAGTTCAATTTCTTGCCCAGCCAGCATGGCTCAATGGTTGAGCGTCAACTTATGAAGCAGGAGGTCATGGTTCAATTCCCGGTCAGGTCACATTCGTGCTCAATCCCATGTGGGTCCTGCAGGAGGCAGTTGATCAATGACTCTCTCATCATTGATGTTTCTATCTCTCTTCCCTCTCTCTTCCTCTCTGAAATCAATAAAGATATGATTTTTTAAAAGTTCAATTTCTTTAATAGTTATAGGACTATTCAAAGTCTGTTTCATGTAGGATGAGCTATTGTAGTATTTTTTTAAAAGAATTAATCTGTTTAAGCCATCAAACTTACGTATGTAAAGTTGTTCCTACTGTTTCCTTATTAACCTTTCGATGTCTTCAGTGTCTGTAGTGACACTGTTTAATTCCTGACGTTGGTAATTTGTGTCTTTCTTTTTTGTCAGTCTTGTAGAGGGTTGTCAATTTTATTGATGTTTTCTAAGAAACAGCTTTGTTTCATTGGTTTTCTTTATTGTTTTTCTGATCTTTTACTTCATCTGCTTTTATCTTCAGTATTTCCTTCATTCTATTTGATTTGGGTTTATTTTTGTCTTTTTCTAGATTCTTGAGATAATAGCTTTGATTTTTGCCTGAGACTTTTACTCTTTTCTAATATGTGAATTTAGTGCTATAAATTTCTTTCTCAGCACCACTTTAGCTATATCCCACCAATATTAATATGTTGTATTTTCATTGTAATTCAGTTCAGTGTATTTTTAAATATTTCACTTGAGAGTTCCTCTTTGACCCATGGATTATTTGGAAGTATGTTGTTTAGTTTCAAAATGCTTGGAGATGTTCCTGTTATTTTTCTAATTGATTATCAGTTTGAGTCCATTATGGTGAGAGAATACACTCAAAATGATTTAAACTCTTTTCAATTTGTTAAATTCTGTTTTATAGGTCAGGAGATGGTCTGTTGTATATAATTCACAGGTACTTGAAAAGACTCTGTGTTCAGCTGTTATTGGGTGGTGTGTTCAACAAATGTCAATTAAATTCTGTTGGTTGATAGTATTGATTAGTTCAATATCCTTGTTGATTTTTTGTTTCATTCTATCAGTTGTTTGAGAGAGGTGTTGAGGTATCTAATGATGTTTGTGGTTTGTCGATTTCTCCTTTTAGCTCCACCAATTTTTGCATCACATTTCTTGTAGCCCTGCTGTTTGGTGAATACACTTTTAGGATTGCTATGTATTTTTGGTAGATTGACCCTTTTATCATGATATAATATTCCTCATTGTCTCTGGTAATTTTCTTAGCTCTGAAGTCTGCTTTAGCTGATACTAAGTAGCCTAACTCCTGTTTTCCTTTGTAATATAGTTGTCTTAAATATTTCCTCTATATATGAAGAACCACATCAGTGTTATATAATTTTGCTTCAACTATTAACCATTCTTTAGAAAATTTAAGAAGAGATAATACCCATTTTCCTTTCCCTCTAGATCTCATACTTATTTCTACTTCCACGTTGGCCTCTCTTTATTGAAGCTGATATTCTAAATTTCTTTTCCAGATCTGTAAGTCTGCTACCAGCCACTACTTATCTGCTGAACTCGTTTCAAAGCAAGTTATGTCAGAGCTCCATTCCACTTCCTTCTGGGAGAAAATGAAATCTAATTATCATATTTTCATGCAAAGATAACAAGGATAGTAAAATCCTGAAATGTGAAAGGAGATGTGAAAAAAAGAGCATTCACAATAAGTTCGAAGAGTTTTGAGACAGTGTTTGATGTGAACACTGGTCTGCAGCACAATCTTGACATTGTCATGTAGCATTAAGATTACAAAATAAGTAAAGATAGTGTTTCTATCTTATACTAATTTTTACCAAAAGATAGGCCTGAATAAAAGCCAACTGAACCTATGCCAGTCCCCAGGCATATGTACAAGGAATTGCATAGGCATGAAAGAGCAAAACCACAGTAAATAACATGATTGAAGTAGACAGATGCTGCAGGTAAGTGTGGCTTTATTTTGAATCAAAAACTTACTATACTTTCATTACTATGACTTTACGTCATATGTTTTTCCAAATTTACATTATTCAAATACAATTTACATTATGATTTTTTTATTTTAAGTTATTTTTTATCTCCAGTGTCTATTTTGCTATGAACCTTAATACAAATAATAAATCTTATTGTTTAAAAGCACTCTGGTTTTATATAGTAAGGACAGATGGGAAAAAAATTAGCTCAGAATTTGTATCCAGAAAATTGTCTTGGCGTGAATCATTAGATTACAGAGTTTGATTAGAACCTCTTGGAATGGCTTCTTTCTTTCTGGACATTCATATGGTAGACCTTGCCTCTTTGGGAGCACTTTTTACATCGCATCTTAATTTATTGACATGCCTCTCTTTCATGAGAATGTTAACTCCTGGAAAGCCAGGATCACCACCTTATATGCTTGCTAGCTAAGCTAATGTATTATTCAAAGGAATAATTTTTATTGCAAAGTTTATAACATTTTATAAATGGTAATGATAGATAAAATGAATCTGCTCCAACTAGTTGAAGAAATAATCCTCCATTATCATTTGTCAAGTGGACACAAGTTGTCATATTTTTAACCTATTAGCTAATATGTATTTGATACCTACTTTGGGTTCTGCATTCTATTGATTACTGTAGGAATATGAAAATGGTATAAAGCATAATTCTCTCCTCACAGGAGTCTATAATTTAGTTAGGAAGATAAGACTAATTTATGAAACATTTCAAGTAAATCTAAGCTTATACACAACATAGGCTTAAACTGGCTGGGACAGAGTATGCATATTAGAGGTTCAAAGTAGAGACAGATCACAGAGGACTGGAGGCTCAGGAGACCTTCCTGGAGTAGGTAAGACTTTATGAGGGTCCTAAAGTATAGGGTACAGTTTAGGTAGATGGAGGGAAAGACTAGTAGGTTTGAGAGAGTGAGGAAAAGGATTTTAAATAGAAAGTACATTATTACATCACAGAAAAGGTCTTAAGAACTATTGAATATTTTGAGATTGTGTTTCCTCTTTGTTATATGATGAGGACCAGTATATTTTAGGAAGGATGATGGATTACATAGATAATGAAAGAGTTTTGTTGGGGGCTGGGTGGTCAGGATAATGGCTGTACAAACCATCATCAATCTTAGTAGTTAGAAGAAACTCAATCAGAAAGACTAAAGCTTGTAAATGGGGCCGGATAATCAGAGACTTCTGGGAGACAGAATGATCAACAAGCAGAACTATGTTAGGCCCATGTCTTTACTTGAAAGATGCCCAAGGCAACACAAGGCCAGTGGCCTCAAACCCTTAACCAATGAACTCATTAAAGAAGGGACTTTTGGGTAAGGACTTATTTTTTTTCCCCAATCACTGATGAATACGTAGACCCTGGCATGAATAAATATCTTTAAATTGGAAAAAATTATGCCCATGTGTAAATTTAACACGTAAGTGTTTAATTATGTAAGTCATATATTTTTGGTATTTGTTTTGAATATGATTTATGAAATGTTGGCTTGCAGAAAATTGGCACATAAAGATATGTTGAAACAGGTTTAGAATTTTTATCAACATAAATTGTATATAAAATATACATTTTATATACCCCGGTAGTGTTATCACTTTTTCTAACATATTTAAAGGCGGAACCCTACTTCCATGTCATGGGTCTTAAGCCAAAGTGGGAAAAAACCCCATAAAACAATTCTCTAGGTTTCCCAAGAAAATGTTCTCTTTGCTCCATATGTGCTTTGAGTTTTATAATTAAACTCATGCCTGGACCAATGTCATTTGAATTTTAAAGGTTATGTACATAGACTGTCAAAACAACCTTTTAAAACACATTAGTAAAGTGAAGCATTGGCCAAGATGATGATTTCTAAGGTTCCTACCACACTCAACATTATCTAATTCTCTGAACAAGAAATACTCTAGCGACTGCTAGCAGTTTGGTTTACACTCTGATACACAACTGGTTGGCTGGCTTTCTTGACTAGGTCCCAGATTTTTGGGGGATGTAGACACAACCTCATGAGAAGCAGCACCCCTCCACAATCACAAGTTGGTCACAATGTAATTATGGTAGCAGAGCCATGGGAGAGGCAGCTGTCCCACTGCCATTTATCTGTGCACCACATGTTCGCAAGAAACATTTGTTAAGTACTTTCTACTTGGAACTTGTTTTGTCTGTAACTTTTGGGAACAAGAGAACTTTTACCGCCAAGTTTAGAACGGTCTTGAATTTTATTGCTTTTTTGATTTGCATCCAAATTTGTGTCAGCTGGATTTCACTTGGGTCCTGCTGGCAACACATGACTTTCTGGTTCTGAGACAGACTAATTAGAAGGTGCATAGTCATCAAATTGCTAACCACACATTTTAGGGAGCGAAGAGTAAATAAATCAAAATCATATTAACTAAATTTACCAAAAAATACATGTGAATTTAAAAAAAAAAACGAATGGAAAAAAAACATCAGTGCCAAAATGACCTGTTTCTTTTCTCAAAACCAAAAAAACACTCAAGACATTGGTTGCTGAACTTTAAAATTGTAGTTGGGGTTGTTGTTTCCTGTTGGAAAGAAAAAAAGCTCAAGATGGCA
Source organism: Cnephaeus nilssonii (assembly GCF_951640355.1). NCBI lineage: Eukaryota > Metazoa > Chordata > Mammalia > Chiroptera > Vespertilionidae > Cnephaeus > Cnephaeus nilssonii. The sequence goes on from NC_137073.1 coordinate 63,118,348, forward strand.
AAGTGCTGGATGGGAAAATATTCTAACTGGAAAACAAAAGGCAATATCCCGTTTTAGAAGGCGATGCTTTTCTTAGATTATGAAAGCCATCTCGATGACCTCAAGATGCAGAATTTTCACCTGGAATCAGAAGCGTTAGTCTGGGGGCTGGAAGGGCCGCGGAGGTTGTTCGGGCAGCACTGTGTCCTGGGCTTGGGTCCTTGCCATGTGACTGGCGGCTTGTGCTTGGATGTCTCCCTGCAGACCGAACTGTTTGTGGAGGCAGCTGGTTCACATCTATGGGCCACTAGAAATAAACAGTCTCTCTGAAGCTTCCACCAATTGGTGTGTTGATCCCTCAAGACTAGACAACGGATTAATTCACTTTTCTCAGAAGTTTGTTTTAGTTTTTGGTTACTTGCAAGTGCAGAGACTCACAGGTGTTACCTTACAAGAAAGGGGGTTTATTATATGGATTTGCATGGAATAGGAAAAAAAAAAAAAAAAGAACAGGTAGCGGGACCAGAACCAGCTCTCCCTCTCTTGTGCTTCTCTCTCCGTCTCTCCACACCTTGGCTGTACTCTGGTTTGCTGTTTTCTTCTCTCTGCTGCCAAACTTTCTCTGCTTACAAAATGTTTTGCTCTCTCATCATTTAGTTGGCACATGGTCTTGGTTTGCTGTGAGCCCAACTCTATCTGCTGGTTTTCTTTTAGCTTCTGCCTTGATTTCTAACTGGTTTCCAATATAAATTCCCATTTAGGGAGACTCAAGTGCAGCTCACCTTTTTACTCCAGGTGCTAGCACGCATGGGCTGGCTGCTTTTGAGTCACAGTGATATGTCAACTGCCAGTCCAGTCACTCCCGAGCATGGCCATTGCATGGGTACCTGTGATGCAGGACTGTGGTAGAGGCAGTATCTCTTGTAAGTGGAGTGGGTGGCTGTAGTTGACACTCTGTACACATTTCTTAAATCATTTGAAGTATGTGTTTTTATACCTTCTTACCCTTTTGCTTTTCAGGTTAAAGACTCCCAGGTCTCTCAGTTGTTGCTTATGGGACAGGTTTTTGAGTATCTTTAGCACTTTATCTTTCTTCTGTATATAATTTAGTAGATGTGTATGTCTCTTATTAGTGACTAGAGGCCCAGTGCATGATTGAATCATGCACTTGTAGGGTCCCCTACATGCTTTCGCTTTCGATCACGGGGGAGCTGGGTGCCTGTCCGCTGGTGCACCAGGCCTTTCAGAAGCCTCCGGCGCGGCGGAGGCTTCTGAAAGGCCTGGTGCCTGAGTGGACAGGCACCCAGCTCCCACACTTTTGATGGTCCGCGGTGGGACGTGAGCTTGCTGCCCCAGAGGCCCCTTCTGTGCCGCAGCACAGCCATGGCGCAGATGCTGAGCTCGAGCTGCCGCTGGTGACACAAGCTCAGCATCCCCCAGCCCAATCGGCCACCCCGGCCACCCCGAGTCCCGCCCCCCCGCGCCTCCTGGCCAGTTGCGGGCATAGCGAAGGTACAGTCAATTTGCATATTTGTCTATTATTAGGTAGGATGGTTGGAAGTTCAAAAATCATTCCAAGCTGATCTAACCAGGAGATCTATGCTAGGAATACCACCTGCCATGTTTTAATACATTGATTCAAAAAATGCTGCCCAAGATTCAATTATGTTGCTTGCATTTTATTTTTGTTAAAAAGAAAAACATTAATAAGTAGACCAAAACATGCTCCCGGCCCTCTAGGGGCTTACATTTCCCAGCCATTATACTTGGCACATAGAAGGTCCTGACTAAATAATTATTTAATAACTAAAAGTGGAAAAATTATTTTGTTACGGTTTGCCTCTGCATTACCTGTTCAATCTTTTTAGATTCATCCTTAATTTGTTATCCAACATTTTTACTCTCAACCTTACAGATAATAGTCATTTTACCAGATTAGGTAAAATGGGACCTAATTGGAGCCCCAAATTCCATTGGAGTTATTGTGTAATTATATATATTTACATAACATATAAGTCACGTGTACTGTATTAGCTTTCAAAATCTAAACAATTCTAAACTCCAAAACACATGTGGCCCAAAGTCAAATCAGAAAAATCTTTCAAGTCTTACAACAATCCTCTAAAGTAAGTGCTTTTAATATTCTTAACTTACAAATGGGGTGCCATTAGGTCCAGATTTTTTGCTCTTTTGCTATGTTCTATAGCATAGATGGTTAATCTCTGAAAATGATGTTTTCCAGACTCTATTGCTAATTGGCTTCTAGGTAGATTTGGACAATGGAGATACTTACGAGGGAGGGATTGTAGGACAGGAAAAAGGCAGAAGCCAGATTATTTATCCCCATCATTTGCTTTGAGCATTGATTTCTAGGGTGTTGACTGCTGCTTCTATAGGACAGCACCTCGGTCTCTGGTGTCAGCAACTCTTGCTGACCTTAGCTCCTGGCTGTTGGTACTGCCATGTGCTATTTCAGTTATAGAGGAAGTGGTAGCTTTCTGAGTCTTGCTAATTTCTGGGTTGCCTTATATTCCCTTGCTAGGCTTTTAATTTCTCCCTACACCTTTGTAACTGGTTCCCCAAACTAAATTCACTTGAATGAATTATACTGTTTTCCTAGCTGGACCTGGGTTGATAAAAACATAGATGGCTATCAATCATATCTAAGGATAATATTTCTCTCTCCCTCTTTCTCAAATCTATATATAATAAAAAACCAAAAGCATATTTATTGAAAAGATACCCCATTAGTAGGTCACTCAAGGTGGCATAGTGATGTAGCGATTAAGAGCATGGGTTCTAGAGCCAGGCTGCCTGGGTTCGAACTGCACAGTCACCACTTACCATATGTGTCACCTTAGGCAATATGTTTACACTCCTTTTATCTCAGTTTTCTCATCTGTAAGTTAAGGATATTAAAAGCACTTACTTTAGAGGATTGTTGTAAGACTTGAAAGATTTTTCTGATTTGAATTTGGGCCACATGTGTTTTGGAGTTTAGAACTGTTTAGATTTTAGAAAGCTAATACAGTACATGTGATTTATATTTATATATTATGTAATATATGTATATTACATAATCACTCCAATGGAATCTGGGGCTCCAATTAGTAATCAAACATTAACACCTCTGCTGCTAAAAATCAGATCAGATTTTGATGCCAAATGAGTTTGGTTAAGTTTTGCTGCCAATTGGATGATAAAAAAATCTGTTTTTTAAAGGTTTTTGAATGTTAGAGTAATGAGTAAGGGATTATAGACCTATAATGCAAAACATTTAGAGAATGTCTGCTACATAGTAACTACTAGATAAGTGTGATTGACGACTTGTAGTTTGGTACTGACTCATCATTCTCCACCCAGCTTGATTAAAAAAAAAAAAAAGTCCATTCATTAGAAGGGCACCAGGTCTTCCATGAATTAAATAGCTCCAAAATCATGGTATTAGCCAGCCCCCAATTTTTAAAATTCAGAGTTGTCACATCTATTTTGCAGTAATTATTTCAACTCAATAGAAAATACAAACAAATATGGGAATTTAGCAAATCATTCATTGAGCCCATGTAGGTAGAAATCTACTTCTATTTTGTTTAATTAGAAACATCTAAAATGCTAAATGCTAGGAACTTATCAAATATTACAGAAAAAAAATTAAAGGAATATTGGTCTGAGTTTTCAGTTTCATCCTGTGTTTGAATTACTCAATGGCAAGGACTCCGTTCCTCAGAAAACCCGAAGTCGTCTTCTGCAGTCTGGCTGACTCCTCAGCCAACCAATCGGTCTTAAGGAACAACCCTAAAGATCAGCAATTCTGTGAGTTTCCTCCGCTTTGATGGATTCAATAGGCTTCATTTGTCTTAGAAATTTGAGTTGTAGGGTAGAGACAGAATTGATATTTTTGATATTAAACTTTAAGATAAAATATAAAAAAATAGCTCTCAAAGATAAAGTGTAGGAAAGCCTTCATAAATTTAAAGATTAGAATTGTGTCTGCCCCTGTTAAAGTTGGATGAGATACTGCACGCATCATGGATTTTCTTTCTAACCTTTCCTTGCTTGGACCATCACTTTTCTTGCCTACACCAGGCTAATATAGAAAGTTTGAGATGAATATCTCTGACTAATTTTGTAAAAGGATTTGGAAGATTTAACAGCTCTTTTTTTTAAAAAAACCCTCACTATTTAAGCATTGTTAACATCAAAATTATTGAATGAAGTACTTGATTTGTTCTTGGAAAAATTCCCTTTATTTTCTATGACTGTAGAAAAGTTTCTCTTGAGACTGCTTATGAAGGTTTGTTCTCCATTTTTTCTAACATTGATAATTGTTCCAGAATGTAATAGTACCTCTTAGCTGAGCCATTTAACCATGCACTCCAGTGGCAGAGCAGGCACAACAGGAGCACGAAAGGCCAAGTTGTCAAAAGTAAACTTGAATCTTCTTCCTCTTCAATCACGTCCCCTCCACAAACAGCCTGCCTCCTATTACTTACAGGTTATTGTATACAACTTCACAGTGGAAGCTTTAAGGAAAGAACATTCTCCTCCCCTCCACCATCTGTGGCATCCTGCTGGGGCCACTATCAATGGCTCTTTAGACAGTGTCCTTTCCTACCTCGTACCATCTCTGTCCAGTTTATGTCTAAGGTTGCTTCAATTAGACTCTCCATCATACTCCAGAGCCTGGCTCCTAACCCATTCTTGGTAAAATTTCTCATTTTTAAATGTCTGCTGCTGCAATGCCCTTAGGTATTAGGCGATCACTTCTGGATATCTGTATTTATTTATTTATCCAAAAGCAAGTTTCTTTACTTTCTGATGTGTATAAATATCTGTCTATATAAAACATATATCAATGTTGGGTATCTATAGAATATATGTTACATTGTTGTGTCTATATGTATTTACTTATTTTAATTCTCACCTGAGGATATTTTTTTCCATTGATTTCTAGAGAGAGTGGGAGGGAGGGAGAAGGAGGGAAGACAGAGAGATAGAGAAAAATATTGACGTAAGAGAGACACATCGATTGGCTGCCTCCCACACGTGCCCCTACCCAGGCTGGGGAACCTGCAACCAAGGTACTTGCCCTTGACCAGGAATCGAACCCATGACCTTTCGGTCTGCAGGTGGATGCTCTAACCATTGAGAAAAACCAGCCAGGGAGATTTTTATAAATCTTAGTCAGTTTGCGTTGCCATAACAAAATACCACAGACTGATTGCTTAAATATCAGAGATTTATTTTATCACACTTCTGGAGGCTAGATGTCCACAATCAGGGTGCCAGCACGATTGGTTCTGGTGAGAGCTTTCCTCCTGGCTCATAGAAGCTGCTGTTTTGCTGTGTGCTCACTCTTCTTTGGAAGTGGGGAGAGAGACAGAGCAAGCTCTATTGTCTCTTCTTATGAAGGCACTGATCCCATCCTCATTACCTCATCTAAACCTAAGTACCTCCTGAAGGTCTCATCTACAAATACTATCATATTGGCCATTAGGACTTCAACATGTACATTTTTTGGGGGGTGTATATGGGGGAGAAGATTCATTCAGTGTATATATCTTAGAGAAGCTTATGTAACCATATTTAAGCCAAGCCTGTGGTTCCACCTAAACCGAGGGCAAAACTATCAATATTTGTGACAAGATGATAATAATGTTGTCTTTTAAAATATCCAGGTAGAATTATACATGTGTTGAGACAGTATCAATCTCTTGCTAAGTAAACAGAAGAAGTTCGTATACAAATGAAAAACCATGATAGGAAATGCAATATGTAATAATAATGCCAAAAGTAAATACAAAAACTCAGAAGTGCCAAATGGGACTTGGAACCAGATTCAGCTTCTAACAATCCCCATAGGAAGCACAAAAATGTGACAATACATGTGTGAAGCAGCTTTGGGAGGCATGGCGCCTTTGAAGTGCATTTTTATTAGTTGCATTGCTGGCTTCGGCTATTGGGTTGTCACATGCCTTGGCCCAGATTCTCATCCCCCAGGGCCAGGAGACCAGTTTAACAACAGTCTCCAGGGGGAAGACCTGTGGGGACTTTGTAGGTGGGGTGGAGGTCACCAGCTGCTGTGAACGAGCTGGGAGGTTGTGTCTGCGACTTCTTGTCGCCTCTGATTCCCACAGCCCATGGGCAGGATATCTGAGCACAGCACATCTGACTCCCCCAAACACGCCTTCTGAGGTCTCTGCTTCTGGGATGGCAGCTAGAAGGCAATGCATGCTTGGGAGAACATGTGGGAGCCAAGGGGAGCCTGCAACCAGGGCGCTGGCTAAAGGATCAAATCTCACCTGCCTTTTCAGTACGAAAAGCGAGTGGGACCTTTCAGAATGAGGGGATGGTTATTCTCTTACTAAATCTTCATACGGTTTTGCCTGACAGAACCTGACAACCTCTCTTTATTGAGCTCTCTATAACCTTGTCATTAAGAGCCCAGGCTGTGGAGTCAGCAAACCTGCATTGAGTCTTCCCTCTGTCCCTTACTAGCTATGTGGTCCTGGGCAAATTACGTAACATCGCTGGGCTTGTTTGCTCATTTGAAGATTAGGCTAAAATTAGTACCTACATAATATTGTTATAATGAAGCTTACATGAGATAACACACGGATGATACCTAGTCTAATGCCTGGCACAGCGTATGCATTCAATAACTATTAGATGTTCTTAATTTTATTGTGGTTGCTATTATTGCTTCTGCCTGAGTTTGAATCCCATTTCTGCCACTTACTAGTTGTGTGACTTCGGGCATGTTGCTTAACCACTGTCTCTGTGCTTCAGTTTTCTCATCTGTAAATGGGGATAATAATACTACCTATCTCATAGGATTATTTTGAGGATTAAATGATCGTAATAGCTATAAAATCTTGGAAGAGTACCTGGTACATTAAAGAGTGTTATATAAGTGTTGATTAAATAATTGAATAACATTATTGTCATTATACTAATCAAACAAAAGAGAAATTCCCCTTCTCTTTGTCTAAGAAATCCAAAATTAAGAATTTAAATTAGAAATTAGAAAATATGTTTTTCAAGATCATAGAAACATCCAGTTAACTATACTTGAATTAAAATACAGGCTAGATTATTTTACAAATCTTAGAACTACTCTATTAGTGAAACATTTTCTATTTCCAAAACATGAAAATATTGTATTTAACTCATAGAATTGAGATTTTCATAAATATTAACCTATGTCCTAAAACTTCCACTGCATAAAACTTGCAGGCAAACCTTCAGGCAATCAAAAGATTTTCCTCAGCAAAATCTAAAATAATAATAAAAAGGGACATTGGTCTATGAGAATTGACTACATATGCTGAAAACTGAATTATGTAAATTGATAGGCAAGATTCAGGAAGTAAAGCCACCATATTCAGACAAAAACTTCATTCTTTACCCTTGTGAAGGAAATGTGGAGCATAGGTTAATTGGCTGGGGACACTGACTCTCTCCATGGCCAGGTGAGGAGTGGCTAGCAGCTGGGGTGTGGTTAGGGTGGCTGCTTAGGTTTGATACTTAGGGCAGAGGATCCTAATCTTTCTTGGGTCAGGGACTTCTTTGAGGATCTCATGTAATTAGTGGACCATCTTCCATGAGCAATACAACGTTTTTCATCCTGGGATATTCAAAGACCACATGGATCCCAGGGATATTCAAAGACCACATGGATCCTAGGTTGAGAACATTGATTGAATGTCTTGGTGAAGGTCCTGGCTCTGCATTTTGGAAAAATCCATAGTCGAACTAGGAGATTGAATCTTATGAGATCTCTGTAACTTTTTAAAAATATGTATTTTTATTGATTTCTGAGAGAAAAGCAGAGGGAGAGAGAGATAGAAACATCAATGATGAGAGATAATCATTGATTGGCTGCCTCCTACACACCCCACACTGGGGATTGGGGCTGCAACTCAAGCATGTGCCCTGACCAGGAATTGAACCATGACCTCCTGGTTCATAGGCCGATGCTCAACCGCTGAGCCATGCCAGGCGGACTAGAGATCTCTGTAACTTCCTGTGGTCCCTGGGGAAGTGGAGCAAGTCACTGTTGAGTGGCAGCATCCAAGCCTCCTTGATGGCAGACAGGTAGGTCCCTGGCAGTTGTGTGTGTGCACACAGGCACATATGTTTTGGGATAGGAACGGCACCACCACTTCTGCGCACTTGATATGAGGCAGACATTTTTTCTGGCTTGCAGAGGAGAAAGCTGAAACTAAACAATAGGTGGCATATCCAAAGTTAGAGAGCTAGCCTCCACCTTATTCTTTTTCTTATGTGAGAGAACAGGAAATTCTCTTTTCCATTCCTTGAAACATCCTTTGAAGATCTCAACCCAGGCAAAATAAGGGACTCTCCCATCAATGGAGTTTATTTTATTGCCTTTAGTAAAAATTATTTTGGGGGATTAATGTTGCCTATCTTATTTGTATGTAGAAATTTATTCTTGCAAACTTTCATTCTCTTGATGAGAAATCATAACAATCTGAACTTGCATTTAGTTAATAACTTTATTTTAAAGAATGCAGTGAATGTAACCTCTGACAATTTTAAACTCTTTATTAACTTGAAAGTATATTGAGATTTTAGCAATCAAATCCTATATCCTAAAGGGTTTTCTTTACTTTTCCTAATAAAAATTTTAAATTTGATTTATGTTAAACCAATTAGTTAACTGATCAACTAACATATATTGGGCGTGTACGGTGTGTCAAACATTGTGCTAATGGGCTGGTTGGACTGATTGGATAAACTGGTTTAAAAATTCAATTCTGTCTTATAATTAAATTTCAGATTAGCGTGAGTTTTTATAAATAGCAAGACTACAAATACAGGGTACACAGGTTATGTCAGGAATTGCAGAAATTGGGTAATAGCTAATATTTGAGGACCACCATACTGGTTGTTATCAGTTGTCCTCTAGATCCATTTCTGCCCTGCATTGTCCTGCTCTGTTCTTTGGAGTGTGTGGGGTGGGGGAAGGGCGGGAGGGTGGAAGTGCTGGTCTCTACACATTGATTCTCCTGGCATCTCTTGCCTTCCTTCTGTCTTCTGGTTGTGTTTGACCAATGTGGTGGACCAGCAGGAAATCAGAGGAGGGGGGAGGACGCATTGTGTTTATCCTCATCCTCTAACTTCCTTGACATGGTCTGGCAGGGCTGAGTTCCTCTCCTGCTTTGCACCTGTTGGAGGTTGCCTCTTCCGCGCTCCAGCTCTCTGCAGGCTGTATACATCATGCTGTACATCTGTAACATTGTTTTGACTGCTTGGCAGGCTTTGGGCTGATGCTGGCTTTCCACCGTTGCTAGTTTCTGGATGCCTCACCATTCCTTATTGGTTCTTTTAGCTCTGCCCACACCCCTGTAAACAGTGCTTTATTTTGAATGTGCTGTTTCCTTTAGCATCCTGACTGATTCTTCCAATTAGTCTTTGCCAAACGCTACACTACAACTTCAACATGGGTTATCTCACATAATACATACTTACCTGGTGTGGAAGGTTATTACATTACTCTTATCAAAAAATTGCTTAAAAAGAGATTTAAAAAGTAACTTGAGCAAGGGAACACAGCTTGAAGGTGGCTGGCCCAGGATTCGAACCCAGGCAGTCTAATTCTAGAACCCATCCTCTTAACCGTGACATTGTATGTCTCTGGTTGGGTTCTCTGGAGGCTGACTCTGAGACGAAGATTTTCAGGCAGGCAGATATTTGGGGAGTAGAACTCTCAGGATCAAGACCTGTCGGGGGTGGGATGAAGAAACAGGGACTGAAGAAAAGGAGAAGTTGAACTGTAAAGAAGTGGCAATAAAAGCCTAATCTGAGCCCAGGGGGTGCTCTGGAGCTGGAAAGACTCCCAAGTTAGGGTAGCATGGCTGGGCTTTTACACCCTGGTATTGCCCAGTCCCTCAGTGCAAGGCTTCTTCAGGACAGGCAAATCCAGATGAGAGTCTCTGTTGAGAGTTTTCACTGCCAACACGCGCAGAAGTTATGGAAACGAGGGCCTAGTCTTGGAGGGTGGATGTGGGTGGCATCCATTACACTGTTTGAAACACATGGAGGTCATGAGTTAGCTTGCTTAAACCAAGTGTGATCTTTAAAAACTCTATTAGACTCATGTATATAACTGGTTTTCCTAGTGTGTACATATGTGTGTGTGTGTCTGTGTGTGATGACTATGGTATACTTATTTGATGTTGTTGAAAACACTGACATAGGGGTCAAGAGACATGGATTCTTGTTCCTCCTCTGCCACTGACTATCTATGTGCCTTTGTTCAATTCACTTAATGCTTCTGGATCCCAATTTCCTTGTTCATAAATTGAGGAGCTCTGATTAGATAGTCTCTAAGGCTACTTGAAACTGTAAAGTTCTATGTTTCTATTAATTTATTAGCTTTCTAAAATCCAGAAATAGCAAAAGTAAACATGTTGGAATGCTTTTGAAATAATGCTGGAGACCATTTCTTGTAACCTCTGGTTAGTGACTTCCTCAAGCTCTCTCAATAAATCATGATAAACTTCATGAAAATTCACACAACCCCAGTATCACCCAGTGTTCTCTGAAGATCAGAGATGCCCCTTTCTCCCCAGAATGTCTTCATTTGGAATATATGAGATTTTAGAATGCTGGACACTTCCCATTCTTTCTGAGCATAGCTTATACAGATGTTTTATTTTAAGAATTGTTTTGAAATTGCTTTTTCAGGCTCATTGTTACAGTTTGAAAAGGCATAGTCTTAATTTGAATAGATGTATCTTTTTTGTTGTTGTTAATCTTCACCTGAGGATATCTTTTCCATTGTTTTTAGAGAGAGTGGAAGGGAAGGAGGGAGTGAGGGAGAGAGAGAAAGAGAGGGAGAACGAGAGAGAGAAAGAGAAACAGTGATGTGAGAGAGACACAACCATTGGTTGCTTCTTGGACACACCTGGACCAGGGTCGGGGATCCAACCTGCAACCCAGGCATGTGCCCTTGACTGAGAATCAAACCCGAGACCCCTCAGTGCACAGGCAGTTGCTCTAACCATAGAGAAACACAGGTCAGAGCTGGATAGATATATCTTGACCAAAGCCAAAAGGGATGGAAAATGGCCTTAGCTTAAGTTAGTGAAATACTAGTAAAACTGACTCTCAAAGTATAAAAAGGCTAGAGAAACAAACAGGTAAACAAACAAAACCTAGACAACAACAACAACAACAAAAAGAGAATGAAGGTATTAGTGATAGAATTGTGAAGGAATATTCAATAAATACTCAACATTTAATTAAAACTAACATAAATATATCTTAACAACAGAGTAATGGGTTAAGTACTGAACCAAGTAAATATAGAAATCATTTAAGATTGATTTTCCTGAGCTATGGCAAATGATTCAATGAAAATAGAAAATAACTATTATTGTCAGTCATGTATGGCCCTGCCTGTATGATTTCCCAGTGTAAGCCTTATGGTCGAAGCTGCTTGGACCATAAATAAATAAATAGGCATACCTTCATTCTGGATTCCTTACCTGACTCTCGTTAAACCCTATCAGCAACTGTAGAGGGCCAAAGAAGCAATTTCAATAAATATTTCATTACATGGGAGCCCATTTGCTGGTATTTCAAATAAATAGTACATTTTCTCACTCAGTAGACACTAGAAGAGAAAACTCTCCAGTTTCCATTTTCAGACTTTTTTCTTTCTTTCTGAGGAGGTCAGTCATTTTCATTTTCCAGTGTACAACTCGATTATTTATTGGAGGAAAATGTTTTAAACCAGAAAAAGGAAAAAAAATCCACCCAAATAATTTATCGAAGACTGTCTCCTGGCAGATTAATCCCTACCACTTGGCCAGGGCTCATTCCAGAGTGATCAGACTGGTCCAGCTTAAATTGTATGTCCACAAGAAGTTGCATAAATAACCCCAAATACTGTGAACCTCTTTGCACTCGGTCATCTCCACGACCTTCAAAGAAAATTTCAGAAAAGTAGTAAGAAAAAATATGGCCTGAGAGGTTCTAGTTATGGTATTTTCTAATAAATAACAACCTTTTTTGGCCCCTTTCATCTAAACACATTTATCAGTTAAGACACATATGCTCCTTTTAGGTAAGTGAGTGGAAATACTGCCCTTTTCCTTGTGGGTAACCTGGAAATGCAATTAAATGTATTCTGTTCATGCTTAGGAGCCATATTTAGAACCAGGGTTAACTTTCTTAAGTAGTATCCTTATTTTCTTTCTTGATTTTGTTAACCTGAGTGTTGCATTTTGAATACTGTGGTCCATTTTTAATTGTCCCCTAAGAAAGAGTCTGTGGGGGTGGGAGTGTTTGAAGAGATGGTTTCCTGAAGCGCTGGCTCTTTCATCCTGCTGACCCAAAGAATGGCCTGATTTATAGCTATAGAGAGACAAGAGCTGTCCTAGTTATAGACTTTGCTTGGTCACTTTTTACCTAGCAATTTCACTTCAAAATGAAGTCAGAGTCTCAGACAAACTTTTCCCATCCTCAAGTTTTCAATTTTGGCTGGAGACATCACCTCTATTCAAGTCTCCCCCCTCAGCGAACCATTGAAAAACACCACCATTCAGTATCTTGCTTAAAGCAGCCATCTGGGGTAAGCCTCTCTCTCATCAATATCTAAAAAATACACACCAGCCTCCTGTTGTCTATATCCTAAACATATTTTAGTTCTATTCATTTTTTCTTTGTTTTTATTGCCACTTACCCTGTCTCAGGGCATCATTATCCTTTACCTAAATTAGTGCCACTCTGTCCTCAATGGTCTCCCAGCCTCTACTCATTCCCTGGCTCTCTCAGTTCTGTCCCTATGTTCTAGCCAGAGTTATTCTAATGCAAAGCTGCCAGCCATTGTGGCTCAGTAGTTGAGTATAGATCTATGAACCAAGACGTCACAGGTTTGATTCCTGGTTGGGGTACATGACCTGGGTTGCGGACTCGGTCCCCAGTGTGGGGCATGCAGGAGACAACCGATCAATGGTTCTCTCTCATCATTGATGTTTCTACCTCTCCCTCTCCCTCTCCCTCTCCCTCTCCCTCTCCCTCTCCCTCTCCCTTCCTCTCTGAAATACATAGACATATATTAAAAAAGTAAAATAAAATGCAAAGCTGACCGTCATGTCCTGCTTAAAATGTTTTCAATGACTTCCCATTGTCTCCATATTCTGTGAATCCTGTAAGGTCAAATTTCAGCTGCTGCCTCCCTCTCCCCACTCATATTATGTATGAACAGCTTATAAACTTGAGTGATTACTTTCAGTTCCAAGAATGTGCCATGAGGACCTTCATGATTTTGCATATGCTATTCCTTCTCATTTGGAACATTTAACCCTGTCTCTTTGCCTGGCCAATTCCCAGTCATTCTTTGGATTTCAGTTTAGATGTTGCTTCTTTTGGAAAGCTTCCCCCGATTCCCTAAGTTCTGAGAACACCCTGTACTGCTACCACAGCGCTCACCACATTGTTTAGTACTTGTCTCCTTCCCCACCTGTGTTCCTCACTAACACTCCACAGAGGCAGGGACTGTGACTGGCTTGTTTACCACTCTATTCACAGTATTCAGCACAATGCCTCATACCTAGAAAATGCTCACGTATTTGTTGAATAAATGCATAAATGAAATAAAAGAGACCTTTGTTGTTTTTTTCCTGGGGAAGCAGAGTGATATGGTTAAAAAATCTACCAGATATCAGAAGTCCCATATTCCAGTCCCACTTCCTATTGGATGCCACCAAGCCTCTCTATGAAATGCAACAATAATACCTGTCTCAGATTACTTCATTGTTTTTAATAATAGATAATTCCTATGAAAGCTCACTGCAAAAGATACTAATAAAAATTCCCTACTAACAAAAATGTATCATTGTTATCACATCATGGTTTCCTCAGCAAGTGCATGAGTATATTAATCATTTTAGGCCTAGTATTCGAATGTAGTCATTTAAAAGATTCTGTGCTATGTGTGTCAGTTAGGTATTGCTTATTGACAACTCTCTCCAAAAATTTTTTTTAAAAATTTCTTTATTGATTAAGGTATCACATATTTGTCCTCATCCCCCCATTCCCATCCCAAACCCCTCCCCACGCATGCCCCCACCCCCCTGTTTTCCATGACCACTGGTTAGGCTCATATGCATGCATACAAGTCCTTTGGTTGATCTCTCCCCCTTATCCCCACCCTCCCCCACCTTCCCTCTGAGGTCCGACAGTCTGATCCATGCTTCCTTGTCTCCAGGTCTGTTCTTGTTCATCAGTCTATGTTGTTCATCATTTCCCCTAGATGAGTGAGATCATGTGCTACTAGAAATACACTTATAAGAACCGAAAATGAGACAAGCAATAATGGTTATGCTGAGAGGCAAATGAATCAGTCTGTAGTGAGTTTCTTTCTGGGCCAACAGTTCTTTTTAGTCCCAATTTCAATGTCAAACAGTTCCTTATGTGTACATGTCAGCAATGATATTTGTCTGGATGGTGGACAAATGGTGGTAATGCAGGTCTGACCCTCTCTGGTTTGGTCCTGGGCAACCTACAGTGACGCACAGCTGCTGACTGCTAGTATGGCAAGGCGTTGTCAGCATCTTCCATCTCTGGACTGTTTCTCTTCTGTCTTCATGGCTGGAGTAGTCCTGTCAATTCCTCTCTGTTGCGGGAATCCACATGGTTTCGGAGTTGTTTTCTGAAAATATACAAACATATTCTCAACCAAAAGTTAATAAAGGAATCTTTTCTATAAATTTGACTTGCGATCCTTTTTCATTTTTTGCCCAAACGATATTCCTTTGGCTTGTTTTGACACCATGTATGTTTTACATGGGTGTCTTGCTGTTAGCATTACAAATGAAAGTTAATTTTCTAAAGTAAAAATTTTCTAGATGTAATTTACTTACAGGATATTTTTCCTTACATGATATTCTTCTACTATCCCCCCTTTTTTGATTTAAATATTAGGAGGCTTTTGGAAATTTTATAATGTAGTCTTGATAGCTTTTAAATTTTAATTTTTTGCACTAAAATATGACTGCTTTAGGTTCATTACATGTTATGCAATTTTATTTTTAAATTAAATTTATAGGGTGACATTGGTTAATAAAATTATACAGGTTTCAAGTATACAGTTCTACAGTGCATTGAATGTACATTGTACTGTGTGTTCACCACTCCAAGTCAAATTTTCTTCCATCTCCATTTATCCCCCCTATGCTTTCTTCTACCTCCTTCCATTCCCTCTTCTCTCAGGAACCACCATACTGTTGTTGTGTCCACCAGTCTTTCTTTTTTCCCCCTCTGCTTAATCCCTTCACCTTTCTCAAAGTTAATGGATTAAAACTGAAAGTACTTATTTAGTTCATGATTCTGCAGGTTCGCAGTTAGGCTGGTTCAGCTGGGTGGTTGGTCTTGATGGGCTCTGTGGCTAGCTCTCAGGTCAGCTGGGGGCTGGCAGGTCTAGGATGGTTTCAGCTAGACAGTCTGTCTTTGTGCCATGTGTCCTCACCTCCAGCAGGTGAGTGTGGGCTTGTTCACCTGCGGAGGCAGGGCTCCAGGTGGGAACATGGGGCCTCTTGAAGCTTAGGCTTGGAACTGGCACAATATAACTTGTTTGCATTTTATTAGACAAAGCAAGTCCAAAGCTAACACATATTAAATGAATAGGGAACTATATTCCATCCACAGACATGTTATAAAGAGGAGTAGATACAGAGAAAGAAATAACTGTGGCCATTTTGCTAACCATCTACCATATTCTGTCAGCATCTTCCTTTAATTATTTACTGAGTCACAAATTTGACCATGTTATTTCTGTATCTAAAATCATTTAGTGATATTCTCTTGCCTATAAAATAAAGTCCACGCTCAGGGTAAAGATCTCCATGAACTCTTCACACTGGCTTTATCTTCCTGGTCTTTCATGCTTTAGGAATAGAGCTTTTCTATGGTTCCAAGGAACCAACTGTGCTGTTTCTGTTCCCTGCAGTTCATGTTGCTCCCTCTGTCTGCAGAGCGAGCCCCTCCCATCTTCCTTGCCTGGTTAATCTTATTCTTTCTAACAATGGCAATAACAATACCACGTATTACATGCCCGGCATTGACTATTCTAAACATTATATATATTATCTCTATGAGGGAGGTACTATTATTATCTTCTTCTTACAGATAAGGAAACTGGGGCACTGTGAAGTTAAGTAACTTGTCCAAATTCACTCAGCCAGAAGTCTGGTCTCCGAATTGGGATCTGGAGTCTGTGAATTTAACCTGCAGGGTCTTCTACCTCTTAAGACTCAGCTCAGTTTGGTCTATTTCCATGTTCCATGTGTATCTTCACATTTGCTGTGTTCAATGATCTATTTTAATGTGTGATGCCCCTTTGAGTTACGAGCATTTCAAGAGCACAGAACATGCCTTATTTGTAACTATCGGCTGCAGCACAGAATCATGTCTCTGTTGCCCTCTCCATACTTATCAAGATGCGTCTTTTGCACCATTAAAAATCTGCTTCTTGGAAGAAAAAAAAAAAAAAACTCAGAGTGAAAACTATTAGTCCTCACAGCATCTCCAAGAAAGAAGTGACGAGTGGGAAGCTCTATCTCATTTTGCAAACAGGAAATTTAGGCATGTGGAGATGAAATCACCCAGCACTGTGCCAGGATTCTTTTTTTGGTTTTCTGATTCCTAGTTTTGTGTTCTATCTACCCAAAAGTGGTATTTGTCTATGAAGTGCAGCTGATGGTTGCTTAATTTCCCCCAGAACAAAGCTAAAAACATAACGATTAAATTAAATCACCCAAGAGGGATGCCTTCTTCTGTTGTAAAGTTTTGGAGGGAACCAACTTTTGGGGAAACTTTCCCCCCCTAGGGTATAGTGCTTTCTTCTCTTTCAGCAGAATATATTGTGTCTGATGGAGCAAAAAATTGTTTTTAAGAAACCCTGCACCAATCTGTCTGCCCCTGCTCAGACACATGTTCACACAGAAAATTAAATTCACAGAAATGAGAGAAAATCAAGAGAACCAAAGGAGCATGTCTTCTGTTTCCCAGAATCATTCTCCAATGTATTTAGTGGTCTGTTGGGTGACAGGGTGATGAGGGAAAAGGATTGGTTGAATGCAACTAATTTTTCATGTCTTTTTGCTTATTTCATCAAAGCGCCATGAAAAAGTAAGCATTATGCATGTTTCACCTATATGTTTGTAGTCTCAAGAAGCTTTATTAGAACATAGACAGTTAAAACAGGTGTGTGGTTTTTTTCCAGCTTGAGTTTCATTACTACCATTTGCTTCATTAATGGCAGTAACTTCTTAGGTGTGAAACTTGCTGGAAATGGTAACTACAAAGAGAAAGTGGAAAGAGGAGAAATTAAAGAGGCTTAAAGAATAGTGCCATTGAAACACATTCATGGGAAAGAGAATCGACTGGATGATGTCTCTGCCATGTGACATGATTTTCCTCTTAAAGTTTTTTTGGCATTTGGCTTACCTTTCCTGAGTTGTAACCTTTAAATCTCCTTATAATCAGCTATCAAGCTCATATTATTTTGATCACGCCTTAAGTGGAATTCTTATTCAGAGTAAAATGCCTTTTGTGTTGTTTTTGCTTTTCAATTTTATAGCCATCCTCTGTCTGACATCTCTCTAAACTTCATTTGCCAATACAACCATGCGTGCATGTACTGGGTTCTAAGCTTTGTAAAAAGAGAGACTTTGGCATGTCTTGTAAAGCATGCACTTAATTAATGTTAGACGAGGATAATGAAGACGATGCTGCAGATGATGACCTTTCTAGTAATCTCTTTTCCTTGAAATGATTATATTTGCCTCAGTAACTCAAAAAAATCTTTTTCCTTTTTTTTGTTATCTCAAGAAGGACCAAATACTGTCCAGATTTTGTTACTTCCTGAATTAAGAGTTTGACTGAGAAACCAGAAGCCAAGTCCCTTCGGTCATTGTGCACAATCATGAAGCTGCATCTGAACTGGCAATTAAAATTCGCCAACCCCTCAACACGTCTCCGATTCTTCCACCCAATCTCTTCTCACCTCTATTCTCAGAGTGACTGGTTTGTTATGAAACTAATTCTTTTCTAGGCCAAGTTTCCTTTGAACAGGGTGCAAAGGCATATGATCCTGTGGATTAGAAGTGGGTTGTCATCAAAATGATATAGCTCTGTTCTTCTCTGTTCCTTTCTTGGAATGGCTGAGAACAGACTTGCGAAGAGAAAAACTTGTTGGCGTTTGGGAGCTGCCAGGTTTTAGAAAGCCCAATTATGTCTTTTCTGAACTAGCTTTTCTTTAATAGACTTTAATTTTAAAATGTTTTTTTCATTTTTGACATTTCTTGTAGTTTTTATCTCAAAAGGATGAGGATATATTTACTCATGGGGAAAGTAAAAACAAATTGTGCATGAGTAAGCAGGGTCAGCTGGACAATTGTGACGATATTGGAGTGACCATCCAGTGGCTCCTATATGCAAAAAATACCCTTTTTATTGCCTCTGTCCCTAAAATTTCCCCATTGCTCGTGGCTTTGCTTTAAATCATTGTAGTTCCCCTAGAGAACTAGTCTTATTTGTGGCTCAGCATCTGTTCCATCTACTTCTTAACACAGGTACTCATAGGTTCTCTATGAAAATCCCCTCTTCTCCATTTTGGAGAAGTTGATTCCACCCGAGTTTCAGGATTGTGCCAATAAATCTAGTCCAGTCTCCTGACTGGGGAAATTGGTTCAGATAGTGGCACATAGTCCAATTGAAGAGATGTAAAGAAACTTTTGCTGGATTAATTTTTTTTTTTTTTTTTTAGAGGAGCCTTTTCTTTGTCACAGGACCTACTAGAATTCTGATCTTTTTTCCACTGGAGTTGGTGGGAGGATGTGAAGTATGTGGTCACAGCCTTCATTTTCTGTCATAAATTCTGGGACTGAGCAGACCACTGAATGGAGCCTGGGCTTGGAGCTAATTGTGTGTAGGGCAGGACAGACAGACAGCAAGACACTGGGCACTTGGTGATATCCTTTGAACATTGGATCAAACCTTACCTGAAACTCATTGCTATCTAGTATATATGTTACAACTGTTAGTCACATGATTATCATCTGTTTGGATTTAACTCTAAATATGACTGCCTTTTCAGCTCCAGAGAGTTTATGGGTTTAATTGAAGCTTTCAGATCTGCATCACTCAACCCTGCTGCTTCTCTTCCACAGGGGTTGATCCAAAGACACTCCCTGATAAAAAAAGGTCTTCTTCCTAGGGAACCCAAAGCATGACAGGGGGAACTCCTTCTAGGCAGACTAACTTTCCATGGGTTCACCATAAAACAAAATAAAACAAAACACAATACATTTACTATACTTCACTTTTGCAGAGTTTTTCTGGGAATTCATATGTTAGTTTTCCTCCAAGATCATCAACCCAGGAGATTGAGTTACCCCAGAAAGGGGTAAAAGGGAAAGGAAAGCAGGTAGATCACTATCTTCATAATCTAATCAAATTTGTTTTATTTTTGAATGTCTGTATACTCATAAAACTATCAAAATAACGAAGGTATCCTTCATCCCCAAAAGTTTTCTTGTGACTTTGTAATTCCTCTCTTCCCTTTCACCCCTTCCCTTCCACCAGGCAATCACTGATCTGCTTGCTGTCACTACAGATTCAATTGCATTGTTTAGAATTTTTTCTTCACTTTTTAAAAATAAATCTTTATTGTTGAAAGTATTGCATATGTCCCTTTCCTCTCCCTGCAAGCTTTCACCACCCTATTGTCTGTGTCTATGGGTTATGGGTTATGCATATACGCATATGAGTTCATTGGCTGATCTCTTCCCTGCCCCTTCCCCCCTCCCCTACCTTCCCTCTGAGGTTTGACAGACTGTTGGATGTTTCTATGACTCTGGGTCTATTTTTTGTTCATCAGTTTATGTTGTTCATTAAATTCCACATATGAGTGAGATCATATGATACTTACCTTTCTCTGACTGGCTTATTTCGCTTAGCATAATGCTTTCTAGGTCCATCCATGCTGGTGCAAATGGTAAGAGTTCTTTCTTTTTTACAGCTGCGTAGTATTCCATTGTATAGATGTACCATCCTATATAATAAAAGCCTAATAAGCTAAGTGTCTGACCATTCAACTAGTCTCTATGATGTGCACTGACCACCAGGGGGCAGGTGCTCCAACTGGTAGGTTAGCTTGCTGCTGGGGTCCGGCTGATCAGGGACTTGGCAAGACAGGCCAGACACGCCCTGGAGCCCTCCCGCAGTCTCTCCCCAGCCCTGATCGTGCACCGGTGGGGTCCCTCAGTCTGGCCTGTGCCCTCTTGCAATCTGGGACCCCTCGGGGGATGTCAGAGAGCCAGTTTAGGCCCGATCCCCACAGGCCAGGGTGAGGGACCCCACCTGCCGAAGGGACCCCGCTCACTCTGCAGACTCCGGGGAGGGACCACTGGAGGAGGTTGGCTCCAGGGCATGTCCAGCCCATCTCGCCCAGTCTTGCCCTGCTGGCCACCTTCTAATTAATTTCCTTTCAATGTGCACGAATCTGTGCACCAGGTCACTAGTAGCTTATAAAATGGAACTGCAAAGTATATATTCTGTTTGTTTGCCTTTATTCACTCAGAATAATTACTTTTATATTCATGAATATTGCATACATAACATTTCACTCCTTTTTACTAGTGGGTATTTTTCCATTGTATGCATATGCAATAAGTTGTTTATTTACTCAATTATTGATGGACACTTGGGTTGCCAGTTTTGGGCTATTATAAATAAAGGTACTATGAGCATTTATATACAGATCTTTGTGTTGACATATGCTTTCATTTCTTTTGGCTAAATGTCTAGGAATGGGATGGCTGGATCATATGCTAAGTATATGTTAACTTTTTAAGAAACTTTCAAATTGTTTTCCAAAGGGTTTGTGTCATTTTACATCTCTACCAACAGTGTATGAGAGTTCCAATTCCTCCAATCCTTGATAATTCTTACCTGTCTTTAAAAATTTTAGCCACCCTATGGGTATGTAGTAGTATCTCATTGTGGTTTTTAATTTGCACTTCCCTAATGACTAATGATGTTGAGCATCTTTTTATGTGATTACTTGCCATCCATATATCTCCTTTGGTGAAGTTTCTGTTCAGATATTTTGTTCATTTATTGCTTTTTAAATTAAGTTTTAAGGGTTTTAAAAAATAATATATAGTCTGTATACAAGTATTTTATCATATATGTGCTTTGAAAATGTTTTCTCCCAGGCTGTGGCTTGTCTTTTCATTCTCATAAGAGTGCCTGTCAAGGAGCAGAACTTTTACATTTTGATTAGGTCCAATTTATCAATTTTTTATTTTAGGGTTCATGCGTTTGGTGTCATAACTAAGAAATATTTGCATAACCTAAGACCACAAATATTTTCTCCTATTTTTCTTCTAGAAGTTTTATAGTTTTAGGTTTATATCCATTTATTTTCAATTTTTTATATAATCCATTTTGAGTTAATTTTTTATATGGTGAAATATATGGATTGAGTCTTTTTTTTGCATATGGATATCCAAGTGTTCCAACACCATGTGTTGAAATAGCTCATCTAATTTTAAAATATGGAGCATATAATTCCAATGTGGTCCATAGGCTATCTAAGCATAATTACTCCTAGTGCTTGTAAAAGAATCAAATTCCTAGGTCTCACACCAACCCTTTTGAAGTAAAATCTTATGACAAATTATTTAGGTGATTCTTGTGGATATTAAACTTCAGGAGCAACAGGTACTATTATTCATTAACACTTTACTTCAAGTCAGCACGGTCTTCATCAGAGCCCAGAAAAGATATAATTTAGAAAAAGTAAGTCTCTATAAGATGAAAAGAAACCAGAACAATTTCTAATTTTTCTTTTTAATAGAGAAAAATTTAAACATATACAAAAGTAGGTTGAATAATATAATGAATTTCTATCTACTCATTACTCATATCAGCAATAATCAATATTAAACATTACTTTTTAAAACAAGAAGAAATTACAGGTGATTTTTTGCTATATGGGGAAAAAATTCCAACCTTAAAAAGCAATGCAAAAAAACAAAAGTAGAAATAAATAGAAATTAGCAACTGCAAAAATAAAAAGAATCAAAGATCAATATAATTGCCACCATAAATATAAAAAACCTCTATACATCAAAAAGTCTTGAGTAATTTGAAATACAAGTCATAATATAGGAAATGTTTTTAATAGAACCAGAGATTAATTTTAATCTATAATGATATATAAAATGATTTTCAAAAGCTTACTAAGTGGTAAGTGGATAAAAAGACAAAGGACATAAGCTACACCATTGAAATTATATTGAAAGGATGTTATGCAGCCAGTAAAATTATCTTTAAAAATAATTTTTGAATGATGGGAAAATGCTTATGATATAGTGGAAAAAGCTGAATACAAAATTGTGTATTTTGTATGTCCTCATGCATTTAAAACAGGCTTAGAAGAAAATGGCTGAAAGCAAGTATACTCCTGGCTATTTTCTTTTTTTTAAATATATTTTATTGATTTTTTACAGAGAGGAAGGGAAAGAGATAGAGAGTTAGAAACATCAATGAGAGAGAAACATCGATCAGCTGCCTCCTGCACGCCCCCTACTGGGGATATGCCCGCAACCAAGGTACATGCCCTTGACCAGAATCGAACCCGGGACCTTTCAGTCCGCAGGCTGACGCTCTATCCACTGAGCCAAACCGGTTTCGGCCTCCTGGCTATTTTCTAAGTTATCTCCACAACATGTATATATTGCTGAGTAATAAGAAAAGGAAAAAAAGAACAAGTCTATGTTTTAAGAAGTAAATGCCTGAAATGGGACATTTCCTTGACAAAGTCAGAGACTGGCACAGAATACAAAGATGGGACAAAGAAAAGGCACAGGGAAGGCTGAAGATAGGTTTTTATCCAACATCATCCTAAATGAAGGGATAGAGGTAACAGCTTCCTCCTTTACAAGTCTCACCAATAGATGAAGATTGCCTTCACATGAGTTGATATAGATCAGGGAGCACAGGCAGAGGTGGACAGATTCTAATGGTCATGCTGCAGTCTATCTTTCTGATCAGATAGAGACTGTGCTAAGTCCATAGGGTCTCTTTTCTTCACTTAAGGAGTGGGGCATGGAGGATAAGTTAAAGTAACAGTCCTGTCTACTTGCCCAAAGCTGCCCCGGGGATGAAACATCTGTTTGTTCATATCTCTGAAGTGTTACTTTGTTTGCATCATTTCTCTTTTACGGTTCAGAAACTAAATCTCAAATATTTCGCCAAATTGGAATCCCACTCATATCTTCTGGGTTTGTACTTCTGAACTGAAATTGAACTCTGGCCCTTTAGTTCACATGACGTTAGAACAATGTAACTTTTTGTTTTGAAAAAGAATGGCTTTAAAAGTCCCATAAATGGGTCCTGCCTGTTCTTGGAAATCAAGTAGCACTTGTAAACTGCAATGCCTACATGTCGTGTAATTGTGAATAAATAAATGTTAAGGAAGCAGAAAAGTACAGATTATATGTCTCAGTTTATACACAGGTCCATAAATAATAAAAATATATTTGTCTCTTTAAAATCTTAGTATTGGAAATCACATCAAGAAATGCAAAAATGGATGTTAAAAGATACAGATTATGATTCAGGACAACCCATATATATATAAAGCCAGGGACCCTCATGACCGAAACAACCAGATGGACAACCGAACAGGCTGCGTGGGGTGACCAGGCCGGCAGGGGTGTTAGTGAGGGACAACCAAACGACCGAACAGCAGGCTGCATGGGGAGACCAGGCTGGCAGGAGGGGCAGTGAGTGGCGACCAGGCCGGTGGGGGGGTGTGGGGCAGTTGGGGACAACCAGGCTGGCAAGGGGGGCAGTTGGGGGCGACCTGGCCAGCAGTGGGGGGCAGTTAGGGGCAACCAGGCCAGAAAGGGGGGCAGTTGGGGGCGACCAGGCCAGTGGTGGGGGGAGTTGGGGGCGATCAGGCTGACAGGCAGAGGCAGTTAGGGGCGATCAGGCAGGCAGGCAGGTGTGCGGTTAGGAGCCAGCAGTCCAGGATTGTGAGAGGGATGTCCCGGTTTGGAGAGGATGCAGGCTGGGCTGAGGGGACCCTCCCCCTCCCCTGCATGAATTTTGTGCACCGGGCCTCTAGTATATTTATAATCTAAAAAAAGTAAATTAGAAAGTCAAATAAGACTGGTAAAATCTTCAAAGTACTACAATGTTTACTGGAAGAAATTTTTATATACTTGTTCATCAGTTGGTTCTGTAATCTTATGGTTCTAGGTGGTATAGATGAACATTTTCATGCAGTCTTCTGTGATCAGTACTAAAATAACTATCATCAAAACAACTACTGAGTGTCTAAAGCAGGCAGAACATATCTCATAAAATAAACTAAAATAAATTTGTTTTAAAAACTTTTTCTCAGGCTTGTCAGGAAGATAATACAGACTGACTGTGAACTATAAAAATCAGGCAACTTCTCAGGACACCTGAATGAGGTGAAAAAACAGATTTAAGAGAATTGATCCAAGTTATTTTTACTGTTTTTGTGGAGTCTCTTTTATCAGGAATTTAAACATCCTATATAGTAAAGAGGTAATATGCAAATTGACCATCACTCCAACACATAAGATGGCCACCACCATGTGGTCAAAGATGGCCACCACCATGTGGTCACAAGATGGCTGCCACAAGATGGCCTGCAGGGGAGGTTAGTTGTGGGCAGTTGTGGGTGATCAGGCCAGCAACGGAGGGCAGTTGGGAGGGACCAGGCCTGCAAGGGAGGGCAGTTGGGGGCGATCAGGCCAGCAGGGTAGGGCAGTTAGGGGTGACTGGGCCAGCAGAGGAGGGCAATTGGGGGTGACCAGGCCTGCAGGGGAGGGCAGTTGGGGGCGACCAGGCCTGCAGGGGAGAGCCATTGGGGGTGACCAGGCCTGCAGGGGAGGGCAGTTAGGGGTAACCAGGCCAGCAGGGGAGGGCAGTTAGGGGCAATCGGGCCGGCAGGGAGCAGTTAGGCGTCGATCAGGCTAGCAGGGGAGTGGTTAGGGGGTGATCAGGCAGGCAGGCAGGTAAGTGGTTGAGAACCAGCAGTCCTGATTGTGAGAGGGACAAAGCTCAACCAACTGAGCCACACCAACCAGGGCAAACCTGGTTATATACTTTCTATTTAACTTATTGAACAGTTTAATAATATGCACACATGTTAAGTATCATGAATGGGTGAGATATGTTCTGCAATGTCCTTTCTTTGTAGAGAAATGTTGTCAGGAAGACATAAATTAGCATTTGAGACTCCTTTGATGGTGTACTTTTCGCAATGTACTTGATTTTTACAATTAATTGGCCAGATCCAGGATATTTAGCTCCTACTACTTAGCTAGTAAATTCTGTACCTTCTCAGAATCTATACTATGATGAGCATTATGGCTGAAAACTCCTCATTTGATACTCAAGGGAATGCTAGCCAGTTAGCAATATGTGAGCCATCGTGTTAGAAAATATAAACAATTCTGTTCAGTAAGTTTGATTTGCCTGGTTCCTTGGGCTTGAAAATTATACGGTCTAATATATGCTTAGTTTCTTAGTGAATTCCAAAGTTATCGCTCCTATATCTGTATTTGGAGATAATCTGTAGGAATACATTTCACAACCTTCAACCATCTTTCCTTGTAGAAAAGTTTCCTGGACTCAGTTAAAAAAACTTGACTTTTTGGTAAGAAGGAAAGTAGTACCTTTCATTTCTAATCAGGAGCCACTTATTAAATGCTAATTTTATGTCAAGTACTGTGTTAAGCACTTGAATAAGTAAAAAAACAACAGCACATAAGCATAATAGGGTTCCCACTCATTGATATACTGTTTTATATTTGGCAATGTACAAATACATTATCCTATTTTATCCTCACTGGAACTCCACAAGATAGATATAATTTCCCCTATTTTACATGTGATAAAACTGAAATAGAAATGTCACTTGCCCTAGATCACACTTTTAGTAGAGCCAAGACTATAATCCAGGTATTTTTGGGCTCTTTCTATTACTCAATGGCATATGTTTCCCTAATATTCTTCAGTCAAGATAAAGAGGTAAGTATTATAATGTAGAAATATCTCTAGTCCAAAGTAAGAGTTTCAGTACCTTGTCTAAATTTCACTGGCCATTTCAATACCAGAGCAGCAGGAAATTATTCAGTTCATGAGAAAATCCATGCACCTGTGGGTTTCACTTTTGTGCCAGATGAATAGGTGAGGTTGGATTTGATTTACTCCATGACTAAACTCTAAAATTGGGATTTAAAATGGATATGTAATCTCACTCAGATTCCATTTCTCCTGTAATGCTGCCTCATGGTTATGCAAGCCTCAGAAACATATTTAAAGTAATAACATGTCCTTTTTATCCAATAACATCAAACTGAGATCTTTTTTGTTCACTTTTGCTAGACCTCTAACCTTTAAAGGTGAGTCGGGCAGCTGCAGAAAACCTGATCTTATTTTCTGCCCCTGGCAAGACTTTTTTCAAGTTCATCTTTTTCCTTTCTCTCAAAATCTGATGAAAAATGAAATGTCAGGAAAACAGGCTCTCAGGCTAAAACACTTGTGTCTGTCTCTGTGACAGATGTCAGTTTGAAAGGTTTCAGGTCACCTGTCAGAAGTGTGCCAGTGTGATCTGTACTCACATTGACTCGACCCCACACCAACACTGAATTCCACTTTTAAAAATATCGTTGAAAATGAATTAAATGATTTGCAGCCATTGGCTTTTCCTCTATCTTTTAACTCTGATTAATGAGACAAAGTGGGGAGGGAGAGGAAGAGAGAGAGAGAGAGAGAGAGACTTTTAAAAGGACAGCTTGACCTTTGGGTGCCCCTGGCAGTGAACCAATCAGCATTCTTGTAATCCAAACACAGATGCCTGCAGCTAAACAAATCCTATACTTGTGAACAAGAATTCAGTTTGCTGTCAAAATCCAGTGAGGATCAGCACAGTGCTGCTTTGAACCAAATGTGAATTAAAGTTTAAGTGTTTGTGATTAACAGAGAAGAATACTATTGAACAACAGAGTATCTCAGTGGTGGCTTAATTTAGTAGCAAATATTTCTAGCAAAAAAATCATGTCTTTTGAAAAATCCTGTATTCTTACTCCATATCCTGGGCATAACTCCCTATTTTTTTTTTTTTTATGCCAGAAACACTGCTGATATTATTGTACAAGTCAGTTGATTGTAATGACTAATTAATGGGGGTTGAACTTTGTTCTTTTTCTGAATTAGTTACACAATGCATGAATTATTTATCACAATGATAAATACGTTTCTTTTTTTTTTTTCATGAACCTTTATCATAGCCCAGGAAGTTGAAGAATTGAAGAAAAAAATGGGATTTGTTTCACCAGTTTGGGAATATTCAGGGCTTTGTAACCCAGAAGATACAACATTCCAGCTCCAAGGCATGTTTGCCATATCTAGCACTTTAAACAAGAGGCCAGATCAGAAGAGATGAGAAAGTCCATGAGTACAAACCCAGAAACTTTGATAGCACTGTAGAGATGTTAGTTTTTTCTTTTCCTTTGCTTGACTTTTAAGTATACATACTTCCCTTCTTTCAAGTGGGCCCACCCTTGATGTGAAATACAAGTAAGTTGATTGAAGATGTGTTCACTGTACCCACGTCTGGAACAACATTATTTCTGTGTGTGAAAAGCTTGTGAGGGAAAGACGTGTAGGCCTGGAAAGCACTTAGTTCCTTGGGAGAGAGCTGGAAAGCTGATTGTCGGCGATGACTCACGTAACGTCTGTAAAATGTCCTTACCTTCCTGGGCTTTGTGTTAGGCCAGTGCTTCTCAGACCGGAAAGCGCACACACGTCTCCCGGGTCTTGTTAACAAGAAAGTCTGATTTAGCAGGTCTGGGTGGGGCTGGAGCATCTGCGCTTCCAACAGCTTTCCAGGGGCCCGCAGAGCCTGCTGAGCCCCAACCGCACACTGACGGCCAAGGTTCTAGGCTCGCTCTTCTCAGCTTTCCTGGGGACTGTGTGTCTGGTGCCTCAAGGTTCCCAGGAATTCTGAAGTTCAAGCAGCTTATCTTATTTAAAAAAATTCTTCTTCTTCCAGATTCTCCCTATGTTTACGACCTTCTTCATGTGACCTCTTTTTAGGAATTTCAAATTTGAATACAACACCATCTCAGAATGACCCTCCTGTATTACAAAGAAGGGAGACGGTACAAAGGTGGTGACAATGTCAAGTTTTCTCAACTCCGCTCCTAAATCAGTGTTTGCACTAGATCACAGTCTGGCAAGAGCAGTTTGTACTCTGCTAGGTCATTTCATTAATTCTGACTACGTCACTTCCTTGCTATCTACAATCCGACTGTCCATAAAAAAGGTTGACGGGTCTTTATAAGAATGCAGTTGGATTGGGAACCACCCAGAAGAAAAACAGTTAAAAACAAGAGTAGTCAGAACTATCAGCAGTGTTTAGACCCAGATAACCACAAACATCCTGGAATTCACTTAACCATGTCTGATTTCCCAGTGAGTCATGTTTACATCTCTAGATGTTAGTTTACTTTCCCTTCATTTTTTTTCTTGATCACTCATGCAGTGGAAAGCGGAAATGAAAATCTTCCATGGCAATTAAAGTGCCAATACGTGTGCTAGCTATGTGTCCCTGCTACTAACAGCGAGAGAACTGGCCATTAGTCAGACAAAGCTGTACCAATTTTCTCATGCTCATTACGTATTTATAATATGGACAGTCTGGTGACATATTATGCAGCTGCCTTAGCGGGAAGTTAATATCAAGTCAGAGAGTGCCAGATTTAGCTTTACCAAATAAAATGCACCATATTTAATGCTCAATTTTCATTCTGTGTGTGTTAGAGATACACATGATTGCTGAGATTCTCATACCAGTGTGTTCATAAGTGTGCATTCCACTGCAAGGCATTTTTATCCTTAGTAAAGACTCTTACTGTCTTTACTGCCGAATGCTAAAATCATTTAAATAAGAGAAAAATATTTGCTAATTTTCCACAAGGCTGAAAGCACTTTCTGCACAGAGGGTGTAGCCCATTGCTACTTTGCGTTAGAAGAGCCAAACCATGTAGTGGTTGCCTATCACATAGCAAGGAGTTAAGGACCACATATTCTTTCTTTCAGGAAAGCCTTTATTGTATGTTGCCATCTTCATCAGGTGAGTCAGTCAGACACCTGCGATCGTGAGACTAGATTAGAATCAGAAATAGAGATTTCATTATTGCTATCACACAGACTCTCAGTAACATTACTCTGAATAAATCTTCCTGTATATATATATATAAAAAAAAACACACCTGCTTCAATCTTTTTGACAAATATTGGTGGAGGAAAAAAATGGGGGATATAGCAATTGTAAAAACAAAACTTTCTGGCTGAAATTAATAATTCTGAGCAGTACTAAAATTAATTACTCTGTGGTTATAAGTAGGCAGCGGATTTATGGTAAATGACAGAGTGTTTGCAAATTTTCCTGACTACTCGATTAGAAAATGCACAAGTGGAGGCGTCAGCCGAGCATGCATTATTTAAGTGGTTGGTGTCTGGCGACAATCTGGAAACTGCAATTGTTGTGGTTGCCGTAGGAAAATTCGCACTTTCTGAGAGAAATTCTTTCACCTTTGTGTGCCCACAGCATGGATCTCTCCTCATGGCAGCTGTAGGAAACACAGGAACTCCATGACCTGGAAAATGTGGGACAACTGCCACAAGGTGACCCTGGAAGGCTGGGGTAGGCCCAATTAATTTAAAATTTTGCTTGGCCTTGTCTCTTCCAATTTTCTAAATCCTCTGGAAAAATGATTAATGCGTACACTGCCAATGCGAAAATATTTTTGACCCTATTAAAGTCGACCAAGGGTAAACCAAGTGTAGGCTGGCATTGTATCAAACTAGCTTTATTAAATTTGATTGGAGGTTTGTATGAGAAAGGGACAGACAAGGACATTATTTTGCACAGCAGCTCTCTTTTAAATGAAAATATCAAGAGGAATACAAAGTAGCTATGTGCCCTGGACAGGAATCATTTTAAATATAGGAAAATGCCATAAAGAACTTTTTTTAAAGGGTAAACAATGTATGCTAGAAAATTTTCTGCTAACTTATTGCTATGCTGGTCAGTTACCAATGAGGGTGTTTTAATTTATGGAAGGCTTTTGGAAGCCTTATATTTCTTCATTTACAGATGAGCTGGTTCAACCTTGCTTTCTTCTATCTGTCATTGAAGTCTGTAATTTAAAAATTATCTGTCTGCATTTTGAACCTTAGCAGAACAAGTCTTAATCTCACAGTGTTTCCCCAAATGTATGCATCCTACGCAATAATCTAATTAATCGAGTGATAAATTTTTTTCTACTGCTGTTTTGAATAAAAATGACACAATTCAGGCATGATATCAAAGGGTAGAATTTATCATAAGCATTTCTTTCTTCTCCAAGAAAGAGAAAATCTATTAATTGTCCTAAAATATAGAGTGTGCATAATTTAACTTAGTAGCCAGCATTCAGATTTCACAAGTAATGTGTCCTATAGTTATTTCAAGCCTAGGAGTTATTCGGCCACATGAATATTATCATAAAGATTATATTTTACCCATTTATCCAATGGAAAGTATAACAATTTCCTTTATGGCATAACTAGCGTTTAGTACATACATACTTATTGAATGAGTGAATGGCAGAAATGACCTGTGACCATCTATCGAAGGGAAGCCTATAGAGTTAGAGCTGGATGCCAGTTTAGGTGGTGGCAATAGCCCAGTGAAGGCTCTAAAATACACTAGTCATTCTTACTCATTTTAATCTAGCCAGCAGAAATGTGAAGAATGGTAGTCATAGGATAAAAAAGATACATGACTGGACTGGGGATAATAGCTTTGCCTTAGACTTTTTAACTGAAAGGCATGAATGAACTGTCCGTAAGACGTCGTGGATTGCATCACTCTTCGCCCATACTCCGTGGCTTTCTCTGCAGTGTCTTCCTACAGGAAGGTGATACGTGTCTGCCTTGTTTAATGCAGGCATGGCCGTTTGATGTGGTTTGGTCAACGAAATGTGAGAAGTGTGGTGTGTCACTTCCAGGCAGAAGCCTAAGAGCCAGGGCGTTTTCCTTTCCCCTGTATGGCAATCCGCAAAGTTCCCGGTAAAGGACAGAGTGGAGCCAAGTCGCAGCTGACTTGTGGTACACACGACCGTGTGACTGAGAAATACATTTTTGTTACTGTTAGCCGTTGAGATTTTGCCATTGTCTGTCACCCCTGCAAAACATAGCTTGTCCTGACTGACAGATGTAGACTGTATCGTTTTAGCATGAGCTAAAGAAAATCGGGTTAATTATGACTCGGAGCTTTGGGATGAAAACAGCTCTCAACTTCCTGCTACCGTATGTAGGAGCCCCCTGTTTCCACGCATCTCCTTCTTCCCTCGTTCACAGATAGAGTGAACCTCCTCTGAACAACAGCCAAGTCCTCTGCTGGGCTCCTCCCAAACAGAGTCTTTTCTCTTTAACTTCTGCAGTGTCAATCTTTCCCTCTCCAATAGACCATTCGTATTGTCCATGCGGAAAGCAATTCTCTCTTGGCTCCATATCCCCTTCCGCTGGACCCTTTCCATTTCTCTCCCTGTTTTCTCAACCAAACTTCACAAAGGATTTAACGGTGTGTGCTATCTGCACCTCTTCACCTCCCATTCAATCTCCAATCTACTCCCCACTGAAAACAAATTGCTCTTGTCAACATCACTAAAAGCCTCCACGTTGTCCAGTGCAAGGGACTCTTTTATGTACTAACTTTACTCTCCTTCTTAGCAATATTTCACTGAGGTGACCATCCCCTTCCTCATGAAAGACTCTGCTTGGCTTCTAGGACACTCACCTGGCTTCATTCTTATCTCTTTTGTGGTTGACTCTTTTGTCTCCTTTATTCTCCTCTAAAATTTGTAAAAAGTAGAACTCCTATGGGTCAGTTTGGAGTCCTGGTTCTTCTATCCGCATAGTATTATCTCCCTTTATTGAATTTGGTCTCATGACAACTCCTATTGTTTCTCGAGTTGCCATTTTGAAGTCCCCACTTAGAAATGCTCATAAAAGCCCTATTTATATATACTTTTTAAATCTCCCACTTCAAAACATCCTTTATGAAATTTCAGGCAGAATTCATAACTTTGTTATTTTAATTCCCTCATTTTAATCTTAAAGAATCTATTGATCATCCACAGTGTGCCAGGAACTATAAAAAATGTTAGGAATATAAAAATGAATCAGATATATTCTTGCTCTTAAAAGAAGTGCTTAGTGGGGAGGAAAATAAGAACACAGTTATGGTAAGATGAGTAAATGAGAGCATTTCTGCTAATTTACCTGTATAACACATGGTGGGGACATAAAGAAAAGAGAAGATAGGTTGTCTGGGGCAAAAAGAGAAAGATTCCAAGAGAAAGTTATATTTGGGCTAAAACATAGTCAAACAGGAATTTATCAGAAGCAGGTTAAGAGGAAACATTATTCCTAAAGGCAAGAAGATGGGCAAAGGTCTGTCATGTTTAGGGAATTTAAAAGAGTTCAATATTTTAACAAAAACAAGGGAAGCTGGGGAAGATTAAGAGCTGAGGCTGGACTTGGGGACTGGGCCCAGGGCATCAAGGCTTTTGATGGAATTATATTCTTTTGATGTTAGAGCTGACATTTCTGAGCCCTTTCCAATGTCTTTGTTTAGCCCATCCCAACCCTAAATAATGGGAGGGGCAACAAACAATATTACAAGTTTTGAGACAGGAAGCATTATATTATGTCACTTTTCTAATCTTTATTTTCTTTCATTCTATTTATATTTACATTCTAATCTTATTATCTGTTTACTTCATTCGGCTTTGAGTAGCAGTTTTCAGGAAAGGTAGACACTAAAAGTTTGAATGATTTGACAACTATTGCATAATCTAATTCCCATCCTTTACCTTTAATATTGTAAGGAAACAATAATTCTGAATATTGAATGACTATTTGAAGACTAAATTTTCTCAATTTCTATATGGATAAAATCAGTTATAAAATGTTTGAAGGATATTAGCTCAATTAATATTGGGTGAGTTATTTTATAATATAGTTTATTACAGCTTAAGTGCCCATCAGCAGATGAGTGGATTAGAAAACTGTGGTACATCTACACAATGGAATACTATGCTGCTGTAAAAGGGAAGGAACTCTTACCATTTGCAACAGCATGGATGGACCTGGAGAGCATTATGCTAAGTGAAATAAGCCAGTTGGAGAAAGATAAATATCACATGATCTCACTCATTTGTGGAATATAATGAACAACATAAACTGATGAACAAAAACAGATCCAGAGACAGAGAAGCATCAATCAGACTGTCAAACCTCAGAGGGAAGGCAGGGGAGGGCGTGGGTAAGGAAGAGAGATCAACCAAAGGACTTATATGCATGCATATAAGCCTAACCAATGGACACAGACAACAGGGGGGTAAGGGCATGAGTGAGGGTGGGTGGGGGGGGCAATGGAGGGATAAGGACACGTATGTAATACCTTAATCAATAAAGAAAAAAATTAAAAAAAGTAAAATATAGTTTATCAACAGAACACATTGGAAATTCATGTATCTGGGTAACAGCACTGTAATAGTAATGGCAAATGTGATAATTTCTATAATTTTGTTATATTTACATTCTAAGCCTAAGATTAGTATTTCTTGTTATTCTCATGATAATTTTTAAAATTAAAAACAGCAAACAGTATATATACATGAATTCTTGAATATTTCACACCTACTGGAGAAATACAACAAAGAACCTCTTTTGAAACTAACACAGGGAAAGCATTCTGCTTCTAAGTATTATAATATAAATAGTATTTAAAGTATTTAAATTTTGTGATGGAAAATTCATTTGAGTGATGTAAAAAATATTTTGACTTTGTTTTACCTTAAAAAAAGTCTCCTATTTTTATTTCTTAATTAATAACAGGAATGACAAATTGATTATGAATAGGACATTCTAGATGAGATCTTTAACTTCATGGATGAATATGTTGGGGTGAATCAGTAGTTTCAGGCAGGAAGCTTTGCCATGGAGTGCTAGCAGGCACCATTGTCTTACTTGAGTTATTTTATATTTGCAACTGACTGGACTCTGATAACTTCTCCAGTAAATTAGTCATTCTAGTGAACTGCCTATGGCATTTTTGAGAAAGCAGTAGAACTAAGAACAAAGAGACATTAATGGTATGAATCAGATTCTGCCCTGTGACTTCAAAACTAAGTTAAAAAATGGCATGGTGGTAAGGCAAGTTTTCAAGGCTAATTTTCTGTAGATAGAGGCAGTTTTTTTAAATGACTTTAAGTAAACAGCAAGTTCTTATCTACAGAGCTCTAGCCCATTCAAATGCTAATTATAATTTTCCATTTGCATTTGATAGACCAGAACTGGGTGGGTGGCCAATGGCATATAAGTTAGCCCTGCTAAAGTAAAGACTCATTTCTCACATGGAATTTGAGCTACTGGTCACAGAGATCCTTGTGTGTGTGTGTTTTTTAAATTCTTTATTATTGAAAGTGTTACAT
Source organism: Cnephaeus nilssonii (assembly GCF_951640355.1). Classification (NCBI taxonomy): domain Eukaryota; kingdom Metazoa; phylum Chordata; class Mammalia; order Chiroptera; family Vespertilionidae; genus Cnephaeus; species Cnephaeus nilssonii. The sequence goes on from NC_137073.1 coordinate 63,152,964, forward strand.
ATGTCTCCTTTTCCCCTATTGACCTCTTCCGACCCGCTCCCGCCTCCTAACACCCTCACCCCCTACTGTCTGTGTCCATTGGTTATGCTTATATGCATGCAAACATGGTTATATGCATGGTTGATCTCTTAACCACCCCTCTACCCCCCTCCCACCGTTCCCTCTGAGGTTGGACGATCTGTTCAATGCTTCTATGTCTCTGGATCTATTTTTGTTAATCAGTTTATGCTGTTCATTATATTCCATAAATGAGTGAGATCATGTGATGTTTATCTTTCTCCAACTGGTTTATTTCACTTAGCATAATGCTCTCCAGGTCCATCCATGCTGTTGCAAATGGTAAGAGTTCTTTCTTTTTTACAGCAGTGTAGTATTCCATTGTGTAGATGTACCATGGTTTTTTAAGCCACTCATCTGCTGATGGGCACTTAGGCTGTTTCCAAATCTTAGCTATTGTAAATTGTGCTGCTGTGAACATAGGGGTGCATATATCCTTTCTGACTGGTGTTTGTTTCAGATATTTTGGGATATAGTCCTTGAAGTGGGGTTACTGGGTCAAATGGGAATTCCATTTTTAATTTTTGAGAAAACTCCATACTGTTTTCCACAGTGGTTGCACCAGTCTGCATTCCCACCAGCAGTGTATGTTTCTCCACATCCTCACCAGCACTTGTCATTGTTATTTTATTGATGATAGCCATTCTGACAGGTGTGAGATGGTACCTCATTGTCATTTTGATTTGTATCTCTCAGATGATGAGTGACTTTGAGCATGTTTTCATATGCTTCTTGGCCTTCTGTATGTCTACTTTCAAAAGTGTCTATTTTGGTCCTTTGCCCATTTTTTAATTGGATTGTTTATCTTCTTTTTGTTAATTTGTATGAGTTCCCTATAAATTTTGGAGATTAAACCCTAATCGGAGATAACATTGGCAAATATGTTCTCCCATGCAGTGGGCTTTCTTGTTGTTTTGTTGATGGTTTCTTTTGCTGTGCAGAAATTTTTTATTTTGATGTAGTCCTATTTGTTTATTTTCTCCTTAGTTTCCATTGTCCTAGGAGATGTATCCATAAACATATTGCTATGAGATATGTCTGCTATTTTGCTGCCTATGGATTCTTTTAAGCTTTTTATGGTTTCCCGTCTTACATTGAAGGTTTAAGTCTTTTATCCATTTTGAGTTAATTTTTGTGTATGGTGTAAGTTGGTGGTCTAGTTTCATTTTCTTTGCATGTGTCTGTCCAATTTTCCCAACACCATTTATTGAAGAGTCTGTCTTGACTCCATTGTATGCTCTTGCCTCCTTTGTCCAATATTAATTGAAGGGATACTTTTTAAAATACATATTCTTTCCCACCCCTCTAATCACATGTGTCAGGACATGTAACGTGCTGAACACCAAGACACATTCAGTAATAAGAAAGTCTACACTTCGAGTTATGTAAGGATAGACTAAACAATTTGTAAGATGATTTAAATAAAAAGCTAAGTAATTATGGGCTTCTTTTCCCCCCATAGTGCTTATGTCTCTTCTCAGCATTAGGTAAAGTGTTTTGGGATGTTCATTAAGGATTCCAGGCCACTGGAGTACTACTGAGATCATTAATTTCTACCACAAAGCCTCAAATGTATTACCCTAGTCAAGTGGGTACTGGGGAAATCTGGTTCATTATTTCTAGTAATGGAAAATGTACTGTTATGCAATGGCTGCTACACAGCTCACAGTTGTGGTTATTAAGGAATTAAGCATTAGCTTTTCCAGGTGTCTAGGGTTCTACACTCTATATCTCACTTTGAATGTTATGGCTCTTAACTAGCAGCCATTACGCTGACAAAGACCTTAGCTTGTTGGAAGGTAGGAAGGTCCCAAGTGCAGAAAAAAGGTTGACTTAGGCCTTAAAATATAATTAAATGAGAAAAAACAAATGCCTCCCTATTTGTCCAATGGGTTAAAATAAAGTTGAATACATAAAAACTTTTTATTAAAAATATTTATTTGTGCTTGTTCAGTATTGCCCAGTAGTGGCTGAGTGTCAACCTATGAACTAGGAGGTCATGGTTATTTGTCATCTGTATTTCTTCTTTGGTAAGATTATGTCTGTTTCAACCTTGTGCCCATTTTTTAATAGGTTTATTTGTTTCCTTGTTGTTTAAGTGATCTTTTTATATTTTGATTTCAAATGCTTTATCAGATATGTGTTTTGAAAATATTCTCTCCTAGCCTGACTGGTGTGGCTCAGTGGTTGAGCATCAACCTATGAACCAGGAGGTCATGGTTTGATTCCAGGTCAGGGCACATGCCCAGGTTGTGGGCTTGATCCCCAGTGGGGTGCTTGCAGGAGGCAGCCGATCAATGATTCTCTCTTATCATTGGTGTTTCTATCTCTCTCTCTCTCTCTTCCTCTCTCTGAAATCAATAAAAATACATATTTTAAAAATATTTATTTGTTTCTTATGACTATTTTAAAGGTTTAATTTCTATGTTATTTCTGATGTGGATCAAACCTTTATTACTTATTAAAATTAATTAATATGAAAAGAATTATTAACATCTGGTCTATACAAGATACTGTTCTAAATATTATAGCAGATGCAAATGTTTAAAAGTAAAAGATGTTCCAGTCTTTCAGTTGAGTTTCCCTTCTAATCATAGGATGATACCAAATAACCACAAAGCAGAGCACATGGGGCTTACAAATATGCAGTATGGCAGGGGCTGGTTCTAATAGCTTACTCTGATGATTGATGGAAATCTGTTCTTTGTGGTGGCTAACATTAAATAAAGTTGAGATACCAGACATTTTTTGCTATTTTATAAGGAAAGGAATAAAAATAATTGGATGGGTAGAAATATTGCAGCAGAATTATGTATAACCTACTCATACAGTCTTTAATGTTTCTCAAGAATTCCAGACAGCATTCTCTTCAATGAGGCCTTGAGAAATACATTGGTCAGGGAATACCAAAATTCTTTAGAAAATTAGCAGTAGCTGTACTCTGTAAGTGGGGATTATGGTAGATGATGACTCAATAAAAATGGACTTATTTTTATTGTTGATGATAGGATTTCTGAGTGGCAGAAGCATTTAATCACTACTTCAAATCAATAATGGGGGTAAATTTTATTAAATATTGTTTGCATTATTGAGGTTATCTTATAATTTTCTTCTTTTAATCTACTTCTTATCCTGAATCATTGCAATAAATTCCATAGTGTTACATTAACCTTTTATTTATGTGATAAATTCTACTTGATAACAATGTTTTATTTTGTAGGATTCATCTAATTATTGAATTTATATAGTAAGTGAAATTGGACTACAATTTTTATTATCTCATCCCTGTCCAATTTTTGCTATCATGATTTTTCTACTCTTGAAGAATATGTTGGGTAGGCTTTTACATTTCCCTATTTTTCTATGCTCATGAAGATTATCTGTTTTGGGAAGTGTTTACTATGACTTTCTTACATAATCATCTGGGTTTGGTACCATTATAGGCATAGGCCTGAAATGTTTGCTCTGCTAAGCAAACTTTTAATTCTCAGCTGTTAATTCTTTATTTGGTGCTTTTGTTGTGTTTATCCTGCTGATGGCTTCCTCAAATGTTTGGTGATTATCTTTCTGCTCATCTTTGTGTGTAAATTTATAGATTGTGTCTGGTGATTCTAGGGGACAGACCATACATACTGTGTATGCATTGTGCAGGTTCTTCTAGGAATAAGGGGTTCCCATTCTTCCTGGGCATTGTGAGCTATGTGGGCCAAAGTGCTGCCTTTCCAGACCTTAGCTGCAGCTTTCAGGTAAACGCCCCTGCCACCCACTGTTCTGGGCAATCGGCAATCAACCTAATGACTTTACAGGTACATTTCTTGCTAAGCCCAGAGCACCCTGGGGTTGCTTTTCTCTCTTGCACATGTCATTGGTTATGTTTGTCAGTAATTCTTGAGATATTCTGGTCCACTAATGGCACTGTCAATTATCTTGTACATGAAATCATTTAGAAAGTATATTTTCTATCATTCCAAGGACTTTAAGTGGGAGGGGGAAAAGGTGTGTATACCCAATATGACTTTTTGCTCAAATAGTATCTCAATTTCTTTGAATATTATATTATATTGGTTTTATATTACCAATATTCTCAGGTCTGTTCAAAATATTCGTTTTCCTCTTTCAGAGTCCTAAAAATTGAAGTCAGGCTGTGGGAAGGATGGCCACATATTGCATAACACCACAACACTGGGGCTCCTTCTTTCAGAAGGCTGGTATTGAATAGATTACTACCTGAGGCAATAAATATTAGCAGGCAGTTACTTGAGATCAAAAGCATGGAACTTTCTTGTAGAATCAGCGGTTAGAGGATGTATTCTTTGTAGTACATTTGTGTTTTGAAACATGAAAAAATTATAGAAAATTTCTGATTCATTTTTGCAGTAAGATTAGAAAACTATTTATTTATTAGATTTTAACAAGCAATTATGAAGATAGAACAAATTTGAGATATGGAAGTATTGTGTAGATATGAAAAATACAACTGTTGAATTAGTAACTTGTAGGGAAGCAGGCTACAAAAAATTGGCAGAAAGAAAGTCAAATTTACAAAATAAAAAAATGAAAGAAATAGAGGTGATAAAATATTATAATTTCAGATAAAGTACAAATAATTAAAAATAATGAAAAAATTAGTAATATAGACAGACCTATCTGACCCAACCTACATATATAAAAAGAGAGAATAGAGTAGATGAAAAAAAAGTAATAAGTATAGATATAACAGAATACTTATTAGCAAAAGTAAGATCTGAATTTTTGAAAGAGAAATAGCTCATGAAGTACTAAAATATTAATTTCACTATACATATATTGGTGAAATTATTTTATTTTAAAATAGAGCAAAATTCTCAGAAATATTAGCAGGAAAATCATGTTACTTATAATGTACAACATTTAGGCTGGCTGTAGACTTCTCCAAATATATTTTTTAGATAACATATAAAACAACATGAAAGAGAATGCTAACTATAAAGTTATAGACAAAGATGCATCAGACTTTTAAAAAAAGGAACAGAGGAAGCTATATAATTTTAATACAAAATAGAATTCTAGAACAAAAAGCATGTAATGTGATGCTTTTATATTGATAAAAGTTAATATATACAATAAAGTTATAAACAGTCATGAAACATGTAACTAAAAAGATATATCAAACTATACACAGCTTAAGCTGTTAGAAATACATGGAGTGATTGAGAAACACAATCATACACTATTCTTGTTGACAGATAAAAAAGTGAAAAAAATAAAAAAGGAGTGAAAGGACTTGAAAAATGCACTCAACATAATAATTATATCTATGTCTATGTTTTATATATGATACATGGTATGTATACACTAAAAATTTTATAAACATACATATATATCTATAGAAAAGCTCTCTATTCTATAAAAACAACAGTTTCTTTGCAAATGCCTCAGAAACATTTACAAAAAGTGATTATATAGTAAACACACACCTTCAAAATCTTAATTAAAAGCAAGGAGTAGAAACTATGTAAGCTATATTTTTAAATGGCATTGCAATGAAATAATTTAATTGTGTAAGTTGAAACAAAAATCAAACCATTTTGCTAAAGAGGTATTGGGTTAAAGATAGAGTATTTAGAAAGACAAGGACAACTTTTTAAATTAAACCTCTGTGATATTCCAAAAGTCATGGTTTGAAGGCAAATTTATAGTCTGGAGTTCCTTGCTTATTAAATGACAAAGAATGAAAATCAATTAATTTAATACTTAACCCCAAAATTTTGAAGAAAATCAACAAAGCAATAGCAAGAAACTCAGGAACTGATTTAATTAACAATTTATTTTTAGGAAACAACAGCAAAAGTCAGAAAAATTAATAGAAAGACATTTGGCATATCTAGACGAGAACAAAAGAAAGGGAAAGCTAAATGTAAAACTTACAAAGGGGGATATATCAGTAGATGAGAGAGTTTAAAAGTATTAAGAGAGCTTTACATACCACTCTGCTAATGAATTTAGAATTCTCAGTGATATAGGTTAAGTTCCTGACAAGGCATAAGTTACCAAAATTGGTCTGAAACGAGGTAGAAAATGTAAGTAAACCTACAACTGTTGGGAAAAAATTAAGAAGTAAATTCAGGTTTTAAGATATGTGTGTTCAAAGTTGCAGTGATTAGAAGTTTCGGTAAGATATAAGCATAACAGAAGAGAAAACATTTCTTAAGTCATTTTATGAAGCTAGTAAACTTTGATAACAAAATATGATAGTACAGCAGTGCAAACTACAGCTTAATCTCACTGTTGTAATACACAGATGCAAATATACCAAAAATATCAGAAAATAAAATATAGAAGTATATTAAAACTAGTGGCCCGGTGCACGAAATTCATGCATGGGGGTTGGGAGATGTTCCCTAGCCCATCCTGCACCCTCTTCAATCTGGGACCCCTCAAAGGATGTCCTACTGCCAGTTTACAGGGATTGGGCCTAAACCAGCCGTCGGACATCCCTTTCACAATCCTGGACTGCTGGCTCCAGCTACTCACCTGCCTGCCTTCCTGCCTGATTGCCCCTAACCACTCTGCCTGCTGGCATGCTCGCCCCCATCTGCACCCCGCCACCGGCCTGCCAGCCCCTAAATGCACCCCCCCCCGCCAGCCAGATCACCCCCAACTGCTCCCTGAACCAGCCTGCTCACTCCCAACTGCCCCCCCTGCTGGCCTGCCCGCCCCCACCTTCCCTTCCCACTGGCCTGCTCACCCCCAACTGCCCCTCTGCTGGCCTGCTCACTCCAAACTGCCCCCCCCCCCGCCGCTGTCCTGATCACCTCCAACTGACCCCCACTGACGGCCTGCTCACCCCCAACTGGCCCCCATGCTGGTCTGCTTACCCCCAACAGCCCCTGCCATCCCATCCTGGCCTGATCACCCCCTGGCAACCCAAGGTCCCAGCCCCTCCTTTTTTTCTTTTTCTTTCTTTCTTTTTTTTTCAGCGCCTCCTTGAGCGGAGGCCAGGGCCGGGTGGAAGCAAGTTTCTAGGATTTATTTATCTTCTATAATTGAAACTTTGTAGCCTTGAGCAGAAGCCAGGGCCAACCAGGGTGGGAAGCTTGGCTTCCTCCATCACTGGGGGCAACCCAAGCCTCCTGCTCAGCCCCAGCTCCATGGCTGCTGCCATTTTTGTTGGGATTTATTTATCTTCTATAATTGAAACTTTGTAGCCTTGAGAGGAGGCCAGGGCCAGCCAGGGCAGGAAGCTTGGCTTCCTCCATTGCTGGGGCAACCCTAACCTCTTGCTTGCTCCAGCTCTGTGGCTGGCCGCCATCTTGGTTGGGTTAATTTGCATACTTGCTCCTGATTGGCTGGTGAGTATGGCTTGTGGGTATAGCGGAGTGATGGTTAATTTGCATGTTTCTCTTTTATTAGTGTAGATAATGAAACACCAAAACTGGCATTTAATTCTCAAAATAATAATTTATTATGTCATAGGTTGCAGAGTAAAAGTAATATGAGTGATGCTTTGTATATTAGTTTCCTATTGCTTCTCTAACAAATTACCACAAACTCAATGGTTTGAAATAGCACAAATTTATTATCTTACAGTTTGGTAGATCGGGAGTCATAAAATCAAAGTGTCAACAGGACTGCATTTTTTATGGCGACTTTAGGGGAGAATCCATTTTTATGCTTTTCCAGCCCCTAAAGCTTCCTGCATTCCTTGGCTCATGTCCCCTTCCTCTCATTCTCACAGTCACTTTTTCTGTCATCATGTCTTCTAACTTGAACCTCCTGCTTCCATCTTATATGGATACTTATGATTATAATGAGGCCACCCAGATAATACAGGATAATTTTCCCATATTAAGGTCTTTAATGTAATCACCTCTGCAAAGTCCCTTTCACTATGTAAAGTAATCTAGTAACAGGCTTTGGGGATTAGGATGAGGACATCTTTGGAGTAATTATTCTGTTTACTGCCCTCCGCCTAATCTAAATAAATTTAACATCTCATCTGATCAAACTAGAGGCCAATGCACGAAATTCGTGCAAGGGACTTGGCCCTTGCAGCCCTTGCTGCCTCGGCCCTCACAGCCCTGGCTGCCTCGGCTCTCGTGGCCCAGCTGCCTCGTGGCTCCGCAGCCCTGTCCCCTGGTCGTTCTGGAAGGTTGTCCTGCCATCCAGTCTAATTAGCATATTAGCTCTTTATTATATAGGATTATATAGGATAAGGCCCAGAAAGATATTTTGCCAAGATTGTGAGAATTTGCATTATAAACCAACAATCACTATCTTATTTTGTTAAGAAACACTGGAGATATTCTTAATAAACTTAGGAATAAGATGAAAATGCCACACTGTTATTACTTAATATTGTTTTGGAAGTAGTGGCCAATGACATAAACAAATAGGACTAGAGCCCTAGTTTAGAAAGGAGATTCATTATTTTCCAGTGATGTCATTGTACACCTAAAAATCCAAACAATTTATTGAAAAAACTGGTAGAATTTAGAGCTTAATAAAATGACTAGACCCTTGAAGCAATAAATAAACAAAAAACTAAATGACCAAATAAATAAAAAGTATTTAATATATCAGTGGGAAAAGGTTTAGTTCAAGCAACAAAAAAGGACCTTTTGTTCACAGGGACAAAAAGAAAAAATAAAGTTGAAGGCCTTAGGTCAGTGATTCTCACACTTTTTAGTGTTAGGGCTCCTTAACACTATTAATAAGTATTGAGAATCTGACTACCTTTTGTTTATGTGGGTTATATCTATTGATGTTTACTCTATTAGAGATTTAAATAGAGAAAAATTTAAAATTTTGTAATTAAAAATAATAGCAAACCAATATATGTTAACAATAACATGTATTTTATGAAAATAACTGTATTTTCCAAACCCCTTTAAAATTTATGAGAAGCGTAGCATAGTTTACATTTTCTCATATCTTTTAAATGTGAGACTTAAGAGAAGATAGCTGAATTTTCATGTCTGCCTCTATATTCACTTTGTTGTGATATGCTGTTTTGATTAAACTATATGAAAAAAATCTGGTGTTCCGTAGATATGTAGTTGGAAAAGGGAGGAGCATTTTAATTGCCTTTTGGAGAGTTGTGGATATTCTCCTTTGAACCTGACTAGTGGTAGTTTCTTAAAGTGTTGCAATGAGGAATCTGAAATATTAATAAGCTTTTTGTACTCTGCTTCATTAAAATCTATTGGCTATCTTGCAGTTTAAACGAATCTTTTACCTATGCATGATTTCAGAACATCATGCTTTGATCATTTGGAAAATATTTGTTTAATAAACTTGCAGATCTTCTGTATGTTCACACATTTCATTAGACAATATCTAAAGATCACATTTGTTGAATATCACTGCTGATCTCTTCACAAGTTTTTAAGTACTGGGAAGGTATCAAGTACATTGTGGCAGATACAAGTTCTCTAAAATTCTTATTTTTTGCTTGAAAGCACTCAGATTTTGGGATTGATTGCTATTGTAGGCTAAGCCAAAATTATCCTGATCAGTATGGAGGTACCAGGAGATCTAACAGGTGGTCATTTTGACCTTCACAATCAATGGTTCATGATCCATAAGGAAAATAAACCATTAGTGATGCCTAGCCAGTAAATCGGAAGCACATGTGGATGCCTGGACCATCAATAGTTCATATAAATTATAATGAACATTTAAAAATTATGGCAAGAATCAAAATATTTATTTAGCAGTATGTGGAAGGATGAATTGGAAATGAGTAAGTGGGGAAGGAAAATAAAGTAAGAGCTGTTTCAGTAATTTAATTATGATGGGTTCTAATTGGGGGGATGTTAGGAGGAATAGAAATGATGAAATGAGTTCAAGGCATTGCATATGTATATCTTAGTTTTTATCAGTATTATTATTGCAAATAAGGGTCTAAAAGAATGTGATCAGAGTTTGAGTACTGGGGTAAAAGGAAGAGAATTCATTTATGACTCTAAGATTTTAATCTGCGAGAAGCAGGAAATTTTGTTATTAAAATTGAGCTGGTTTAGAAAGAGTCCGGATTATAAAAAAATGAATTTGGTTCCTGACATGCCATTTTGGTAAAAATGGTGCTCTGTGGGCACAGGGAAATATGAGTTTAGAACTTGGGTGAAAACCCCCTACTGGTAATAAAAATTAGATGCTTAATCTGCACATGTAAGAGTTAATTCAGAAATGTTGTTCTCCAAACAGCAGAAAAAGGCCAAATTTAGGAAACATCCACAGATAAAATGATAAAGTGAAAAGGAGCCATGGGGGAAATGCCAGGGGCAATTTTAGCTGCGGGAAGAGGAGCGTGCTATTTCGTCTGGAAGCATGGGTCCCAGGGCCACATGCAACTCACAAGTTCAGCATGATCTGAGGATGGAGGAAAGGTCACTACAGGTACTGAGAGGGAGAGAGCTTGTGTTCTCAGGTGGAGGTATTTTTTTTTAGGGGCATTGTTATAGGAAAACCATTTTATAGGAGATGGCAAAAATTGAAACACTGAGTAGAGATCACTCACTTGAAAATGGCAAAGAGAAAAAAAGAAAAACACACACAATAGTAATTGGAATAAATTGGAGGTCAAGGGCATATTTGTTTAAAATGGCTTTTGAAGTTCCTGTTGATTTGAAGGCAGATGAGAAAGAGCCAAGAAAGAGAAATGTTAGAGATTTGGTGAGAAATAAGACAAGAATTGTAACTGGGTCCCCCAGGGTGTGGGAAAGAATAACGTCCAGTTTGACTTTAAAGAGGAATGAAGACTTAGATTCCGTTGTATTTGGAAGGCAGATGGGATAAAAGGGAGCCAGTGTGGTGTTTGTGATGATGAGAGTTATACGCTAGGAAGAATATACCATCAGGTCTGATCAACTTAGGGAAGACGGAGGCTTTAGCTGAGCTTGTCCTGGGGCAGATTTTATCTGCCCTTTGCCCACGGGGAGTTGGATTGGTTTTGCACTCGGAGTATAACCTGAACACTGAAGTTTCACATCTGGTTTTATTTAATGCTGCATTGAAATAAAATAGATACGAATAAGTCTCCGCTGGAACCTCACTCATATGGGGCTCTGTGGAACAATTTTATGGATGAGACAGTCTAAACAAGATCTTCAATAAGAAAAGTTCTAGATGCTGGTTTGAAGTTTGGCCCAATGTTAGCGAACTATGTTTTATCATTTGTAGGTCAGCAATTAAGTTATAGTCAGGTGAGACTGACTTTCTTTTAACCATCTTTTAAAATGTATGAACTTAATAATTTTCTTTATAAACTTGTGTGAATAAATACAATCATTTTTATTTTGATGATAGAAATGTAAATAGAGGTAATATTAATTTACACATTATTTATCCATGTTTTAAGAAATCAGCTTTTTCATTTATCCATGCTATAAATCAAAATTGAAGTATTGAATGCTATAATCCAGCAATTTTCAACCTTTTTCATCTCATGAAACATATAAACTACTAAAATTCTGTGGCACACCAAAAAATACCTTTGTTTGCCAATCTGACAAAAACTAGGTTTAATTTTGATTCATTCACACCAGATGGCTATTGTTGTGGTAGCTGTTGTCATTTTTTTTTTTTTTTTTACAATCTAAGGGAAAAGAGGTCAGTGTTTCTGACTAAATAAATAGTCAGGTATTGCATGTTTTAAAAATTCTCACGGCACACTGGTTGAAATTTACTGCTCTGTACTTGTAGGGCTCCTCACTGGCCACATTCTTCCAGTCCTCAGGGTGGGACCTGCTCAAGTGTCTCCTTTTCTGAAAAGCTTTCTTCTTCCAGGCCGCGTGGATTTCATCACTCTCTCTTCCAGGGAAGTCTACTCTGCTCTTTCCCCTTGTAGAGCAGGAATCACACTATATTGCAAAGATTTGTTGACAAGGCTGGACAAGGCTTTGCTCATTTTTGTATGCCCAGCCCTTAGCACAGTACTTGGCATGTAATAGCTCATCCGTAAATGTCACTGTAATTGCCAGTCTACAAAGTGTGCTATCTTTTTTGGAAAGTAACAAAACTAGGTTACAATTTTTATAATTCAAAGTTTTCGTGAATTCAAAGAGCTACTTCTCCCTCTTTCCTGGGTCCGTTGTCCCCAGGCCCCTTAACAGAATCAGTGGAAGTTACTATAAAGTACAGCTGGGAATTTTGGGTTCACAGTACATTTTGGAACATGTGGGTATAAAATTACTTTTAGATAAAGCTTTGACTCTATAATGGGAATGTTTAAGCTTTATTTGTGGTTAGCATTATTCTATGTCTGAGCAGCAGACATAGGGTGGTTTGTTCATATTGAAAATCGTGGAGCAAAGTTAGTCTGCTGTATAGCCTGGGCAGCTCTATCTTGCACACTGGTATGTTTTGTTTAACCTGTGTCATATGTTAAAACTATGAATTAGTTGCCAACATTTAAAAATTAATGTGTTTCACACACAGAATATCTGCACTTACCTCTTCTCTTGAAGAGCAGGGAGACCTGGGACGTTGGGCCCACATTTTTCCGTAAGGCAACAATTGGCTGGACCTGAACACTGCTAGGCATTCCGTGTCCTGTCCATTGGGATCCTTGCCTGGCCTTCTTCTATTATTTGTTTATTTTGACCACTTGGCCATTGTGAGCATTTTGTTTGTAAATCCTGCCTCATGGTTGTACAGTACATTAAAACAATATTCTTTCTGTATTAGTGCTCTTGTCCTGTGAAGCCATGTCCGTTATTCCATTAAAATAAAAATTCTACATACTTTTCTGATGGTTTGAGTTACATATACTAAAACATTTCCCAATACCATCTGATTAAATGTAAATATTTCCCCTATGCTATGTTATCAAGTAACATTTTGAACCTTCAAACTTAAGTTGAAGCCTCCTAGAATCAACTACAACAGTTTCACCACCAGCTTTTTCAAGAACCAACTTGAATAAAGTAAACCAAGTTGCTCAGAAGAATTCAGATTAACTCAAAATATCTGTACCATATTATCTGCTAAAATTTAGTATTCATTTTTTGATGTCTCACAACATGTCAATGTATTTTTATGCACGTGTCATGTTGTGTTATGCCAGTTTATGGTGAAAAGAAGCATAACAGGATGTGACATGATGTAAGAGATGCACTGACATGTATAATTTCAAGACTACACTCCTGTTGGAAGCGGACACCTGCAATTAATTCAGATCCTACGAATTTAAAATGAAACTAGTGAACAAAACTAGAAATGTCCATGAACTGATGGTTGAATAATGTGGTTCACTAACCCCAAAGTAGATTGTGGTATGTGAGTACGTTATCATAACTGAAGATCTCAGAGCTTAACATCACCCATGTTTAAAATGATCATTTGCTGTTGTCTGAATTTGATTAGATTCTTTAAGAGACACTCTAAGTAGCAAACATTTAAGAAAAGCATTTTTATTTTTAAAATTATAATAAGTTGGTTAAGTTTTTTAAATCCCAAATGCCATGTTTTATCTGGATATATTATGTTAAAGATGTGTTTTGTTTTAAACAATAATGATTAATGCACTTTTCTCTTTTAAAAACATTTATGAATAAAAGTATTACATATTTATCATTGGAAACTTGGTAAGCACAAAAGCAAATTAAAAATTATTGATAAACATTCCATCCAAGGATAATCACTATTACTATTTTAGAGTATTTTCTTCCAGTCATTTATTTTAGATTCCTACCTACGTATCTTCATCCATATCCACATCTATATCTATATCTATATATTAGCTTATGAACAATATCTTTATTGTACTTCAAAGTTGTGTGGATCTGAGATTTGGTCAGGACTCACTGGGCATTTCTTCTTCTTCTCTATGACATTGGCCGAAGTCACTTGGTGATATTCCGCTTGGCAAATAGGCTGGTCTGGAAGGTCTGAGATGGCTTTCCTTACATGTCTGGAACTTGACAGGATGGCTGCATAAGGCTTGGCCCAGCTGGAGCTCTTGGCCCTTCTCCCTTTGAGCCTGTCCTCGGGACTGATTGAGCTTCCTCATAGCATGGGGGTTGAATTCTAAGAATTAATGTTCCAGATATACATATATTTAAAAATATGATTGGAATTCATCTGTATACCCAGTTTTAAATCTTGCATTTAATATTTAAGAGCATGTTATAAGCATTCCACAAAACTCTTGAAAATTGATTTTGGTAGCTACATAATAGTACATATTATACAGTGTAATCCTTTAAGCCACTATTCTATTGTCCCATAAGTAATAACATTTTTATTACACCAATAATATGTAAGAAAAATTGCAGTATATAAATTTTTGCCTGAATTTTGTATTGGTTTCTTAATATGTAGTCCAAGAAGCAAACTTAACTAAAGGTATGAAAAATTTTAAGGCTGGTGTTACCGATGGTCAAATTGCTTTTTAGAAATGTACTTATTTATACTGTCACCATTATTATTAAATACTTGTTCACTATACCTTCATCAGCAATTTCATTTTTAAGTCTTTGTACATTTGATTGTTATAAATATCTTATTGATGTTATTTGTATTTATGTAATCCCTAGTAAGAATGAAATATTTTCATGTTTATTATTAACTTCTATTACTTCCTCTCATATATTTGCCCATTTATCTGTTGAGATGCTACTTTTAAAATTAGTTTATCTGAACTCTTTATATATTAAATAACTATTTTACAAACATAGATTATGATAAAATATATGTAAGTACTTTTGGAACAAATTCAAACTAATAAGATTCACATATCTTAGGATTTCTCTATATGTCATAAATTTGAATTAGATTTAAAATACTTTTGAAATAATTTAGGTTATTTTATTATTGACATTGTTTTACTTGCTATTGTTACTTAATCTGGGCTATGCAGAAAGATAATAAAAATTAAGATGAATATGCAGTTTTTAAAAATTCATTTATAAAAAAGATGCCAAATATACTCTGATATCAGCATAAAATTTGATTACTTTCATTTTTAAAATAAGAAACGATTTATTTAATGTTTCTAAAATTCTGAAAGTTATATTAACTATATTTTCCTTTTATTATAGAATGAAAAAATAACCATTTCTGATTTGTACATTTATAAAATAATAGCAGGTTGAATATTATTTCACATTGTTGTTATATACAGTTTCTTTGGAGAGAAGAATGACAATACATTCTACCTAAAAATGTTTTTGTTGCCTATTTTAAAAAGTTGTTTCAATTATTGAAAGAATACCATTTCACTCCCTCCTCTTATGATCATTGCAGGACACTATAAAAGTTATAAAAGTAGTGAAAGTAAAACGGCTGCTATATAGGTAGATGCAATTACATAATAGACGTGTATTTTGAATGAGAAGGACTATGAAACTTATTGTGGAAATTCACTGCACAATTTCAGAAGCAATATCACAAATTGTCTTGGGAAACAAAACAAAAAGAATGCAGAAAATCTCAGCAAAGAATTTTTTTTTTTTGTGTGTGTGTGTGTGCTGTAAAATGAAAGCATTTCATCATGATGTCCTGCCAAGATTTGTCCTCAATAAATTCAAAGTCCTTCTTTTTACTTTCCAAAATTCTGTAAAGTGCCTTGCTATTGATTTTGAAACATATATTTTCTCACATAATTCTTACTCAGAGCCAGTTTGTTTGATGTCTGCTAACTTGCCTATTAGTCATTTTCCTATAGCCTTTCTTTCCTGTTGCTTTAGTATGCAAGTGTTCCTCTAAACTGGCTTGATCACTAACATTGGATTTCAATTCTAGCTAACACATAAATAAAGGCTGCATATATCTTCCTTCCTTCCTTCCTTCCTTCCTTCCTTCCTTCCTTCCTTCCTTCCTTCCTTCCTTCCTTCCTTCCTTCCATCTTTCCTTCCTTCCCTCCTTCCCTCCTTTGCTATATTTGGCAAACTTAAAAAAAACTGTTTGCAGTAAGTTTATATTAGTAGGTACATAATGTGATGCTGTGTGAAATTTTAATCATCCCTCCACCAAACCTAACAAAGGTAGCATGAAAATTTTTGTATTAAGTCACAGTGCAATGGCACACAATTACATGATGCTATTTCATCTCCTTTCTTCTTGAGACTTTCATAACAGTCCCCTTTATTGCTGATGGGTTTCTGATAATGGTGTTCATGTGGCTTTGGAACAAGAGCAGAATGTTAATTTATTCCCCAGTGTTACCTAGAGGCCCTGACATGGGTCCAGGATTGGTGATGCCCTAATTTAAATATCGGGTAGGACCCGACTGATCAGGTGGCTCAGAGCAAGCACAATAGGCTGTGAGGGGAAGCCCCACTCCCTGATCAGGGCAGATCAGGAGGATTCCAAGTGTAATTGGCCTCCAGGGAGTGTGTAAGTCACTCTGTACACCCTCTTCAGACCTCCTTAATGCCTTGCCAGCTGGAAAGAAAAGTGCTTTCTTGTATTGCCCACAAAGGAAGCGGGGAGTGAGGAGAGGAGAACTGGAGAAATTAAAAAAGAGGAAAGAGACAGTGACACAAATGAAGAGGTGGGTAATAACATTGTACATCTAAAAGCCGGGAGAGTGTGTCATAAACAAATGGGCTTGTGGTGGTCAGTAGACAATTATATCCTGTTACCTCATTTCAAATGCCGACTAATTACATAGAGCAAGAGGAAATTAGCACAGGAACCTCATTCTTCGCCAAGTCCACATCAAAATGTTGTAAAAGAAAAACATGAAATCAATCTTCCATGGCTTTGAAAACTCATAGTTCCTGAAGTTTAAAGCTTGGCACACAGTCCTCTAAAATATAAGACAACTTATTGCATGTTCAAATCTCAGAAATTAGATTTGTAAAAGAGAGAAAATCCCCCCAACCCTATGGCTGTCATCTGGACAACCAGGTTAACTTTTTTTCTTCTTTATCCTGATATTATTGTTTAAATCCCCAACTCTGTTCTACTTGCTTTATGTCAAACAATGATTTGCTGAAGTGGGAAAGTATCTGCTTGAAATTTCTCTTGGGGTTCATTTGGCTTGCTTCAGGATCTGAGTTTTTGAACTTCCTGTTGAGAGAGGTGCTGGTAATAGAGTTGTATTTTTGTTTTAATAATTTTTTCTGAATACAGATTTGTTAAAAATCAAATCACTTTCTTTTTTTAAAGCTATATCACCACTAAAACAAAAACAAAAGTTATTTCCCGAAATAACTGGAAAACGTCTAAATAGGCATAAAACCCCCCAAACAAAAAGCAAACAACACTCCCCACCCCCCAAAACACACACAAACCTTTAATAAAACACCAGACCTCCGTGAAAATGCTGCAAAATGTATATAAGCGTGAGTGGTGGAGAGTCAGAAGCCGAACCTGCCATGTGACCTATGGAGGTGAGAGGCTTCTCTGGATCCAGGTTTCCTGGTCCTCACTGGTGGGTGGTGCTGCTGGGCAAGAGGACACTTTGGGATTCTGCTGTGCCCACGCATCAGAGGCCACTGGGCGTTAGGCACCCAACTCCATCCTTGTTTCAACCAGGGTATAGTACCATTGCTTTTTCAATATGGAATTTGGAGCAAGATTTTTTTTTTTTGGGGGGGGGGGGTAAAGGTAATTCATAATTCTGCTAGTTTAAAAAAATGTTCAAAAAGGACTGGACTAGATGAACTCTTGGGGCCCAGTTAGCTGTAATATTCTGTGTCAAATATCTTGTGGAAAAACCATCACAAGATATAGCATTATATCTGAAACATAAGTTATTGGTAAGGAAAATAAGGGGTCTTATCATACTTATCAAAAACTTTGTTTTTTTCCTGCTACAGAAAAAAGAAAAAGAAGCCTATTTAGGAAATGAATGTAAATAACCCGTTTTAATGGTAGTCACATGGATATCTTTCACTTGCTATTGATATTTCTTCCATTGATTTTAGAGAGAGTGGTGGTGGTCGGGGGGAGGGAGGGAGGGAGAGAGAGAGAGAGAGAGAGAGAGAGAGAGAGAGAGAGAGAGAGAAACATTGTGACAGAGACACATCTATTAGTTGCCTCCCACATGCACCCTGACCCAGGATGGGGACTGGACCTGTAACCCCTCTGTAACCCAGTTACATGCCCTTGACCAGGAATTGAACCTGAGACCCTCCAAAGTTCAGGCCTACGCTCTAACCATTGACCCCAGTGGCCAGGGCTCACTTGCTATTTTAATGGGTAGTTTGTAGCTGGTAGGGTAGGGGGAAGATAATCTTTTAAATGTCACCCTCCTTCAAGTGCAAGGCTTTTACTGTCCTCCTGTGCCAATCTGATGAAGGCAACGTTGCCATAGATTCACTTGCTATCATAGTAGTAAAGAATAGAGGAAAAAAGTAAAAAAGTCAGTACCAAATTGAGACAACTAAAAAAGCATAATGAGGTTAATGTTTTTGAAAGTATTGCAGATGTGTTCAGCAAGTTGCTTAGTAACTCCTTATCCACTGAACCAATAGGATTTGTATTTTCAGGTTGAATCCTTCAGAATAGAGACAACACTGTTAAGTAGAAGGGTTTTCTAAATTCTGTAAGCTTCACTCCACGTGCCAATTCCACTACAGAGACTCAGAGCACATGTAAGCAAAGTTCCCATTAGAGGGAAGTATAAAGCCTTTTGATGGTGAAGGGAGTGCTAGAAAGAAGAGGGAAGGGGGCAGATGCAGGAACTGAGACATTCATGTCCAGGCTTACCTCTGGGGTTTAAGCCCCTGATGGCAGTGGGAGGGGTAGTGAACCTGCGGGTCATGGTTTCAGACTGAAGACTCAGCAGAGGGTCAGTGTGCATGCTTGGTATTTAGAATTCTGGGAGGAAATTTTTCATAGAAAATCCTTCCCAGCAGGCGGTGGCTGCAGCAGAGGAAATATGGCCGGATGGCTTGTCCAGGCAAACACAGCCTGAGACATGATCTCAGATGTGTGGGATGGAGCTGAAGCTATTGGCTGGCCAATTCCCAAGGCAGTTACTAATGTGACTGTCATAGTGACCTGTGGCAGAGGGCGGCTGCAGAGCAGACTGCGCAAGTTTAGGCTCAAATGAGAGACACAGCCAGAGCTCAGGCCATCTATAGTCCAAAGAGGCCCTGTAATTAGGAGAGACGGCTCAGTTCACCAGAGTGCTGTCACTGGGTGCTATTGCTGCCAAGAAAAGGGACCACAAGTTTCACCAGCTCAGATTAGCCGTGGAGTCGATGAAGACAGAGATGGATACCCAGAGATGAGCAGGGCTAGACTTTGCTCCACCCATGTGGGCTGTATAAGCTCCTCATGCAGTCAGATGCCAGACTGATCATGAGTAGGGAGAACCTGGGACTGTACAGTTGTAGAACTGCAAGTTTGTATTTTGGGGGAATGCCTTAGTATTGGGCAATTCAGGACAGTATATCATCCTACCTTTAAGTTCAGAAAGGCATGGTTCATAGGAAGATGCTTCATCTAATGGCATGGTGACAAGAAGTAGAGCGGCCCAGACCATGAAGTGGGCAGATGGCAATGCCTGCCCAATATCTAAAGGGATAAGTGTCATGGAGGTTTGCCCATGAAAAGGTAACATGACTTAAATGAGAGGTGTTTTGTCCCACTGTCACAAAATGTCTTTTAGATCAGGGTATTGTCCTTTCTGATGATTTCACTCATTTCAAATTAGATTTCATTTTTTTTTTAAAGCCAGATTGATGAGGTCCATGATGTAGGGTTAACAGTTTCAAGTTATAAATCTAGTTATTTGAAAGGGAGAATGTAAGACTGTGGGCTTCTCTAATAGCATTTGTGCATTTCCTATCATGTTTCTTATTCATAGTTCATGGTAGTTAAGCAAGTGGGAGCTGACTGGTTTCAGATTCCCTGAGTTCAAATCCCACGTTTCAATTTTTGTTGGCCAGATCTTGCAGACCTTGACTCATGGTGACTTGGTTTTTCTCATGTGTGGAATGGGATGATGCCAATACAGGGAGTCTTACTCACTTGACAGTTTTTTTGTTAGAATTAAATTAGATAAATGTATTTATAGTGTGTCTGGGCACATACAAAACAGTAAATGTCAGTTTCTACTTTTTACAGGTAATGTATGACTCCACTAGGTTGTAAGCTCTTTGAGCACAGGGACACTGTCTACTTTTGCCCACTTGTTTATCCCCAGTACCTGGAATAGTGTAAACATTAAATAATTGCTAATTATTATTAATTTTTTAAAAGAAAAATACCAACAGCCTTGATACCATACTTTCTGTCTGGATTTATCTCATTCTTACAATTTCTCCTTAAAATTACAGGGGAAAGAAAAAAGAAAACTAAACATTTATTGGGGGTAAATACTCGAGCAATGTTATGAAGACACACAGGTACATTTGAAATCCCAAACTCAACTGTCTTCTAGGACCTTTGAGAAAGGCAGAATAGGGTCAAACACCAGTCTAGAAATCTGAAAATCTGGCTCCATAGTGTTCTCCTTAAAACCTTTAAAATTAGTGATTTAGGCTAGATGAGGGCTAAGGTCATGTCCAGCTCTAGATTTCAGCAATTCAAGTAGAGAACAAAACACGACAGTATACAATTAAATGCTAATTTGTGTGCTGGACATGATAATGCTTTATAAAAACTTCACTCTTTTCTCAAAAAAAAAAAAAAAAAAAAAGAAATCCTCCATTTGTTAATGTTTCCTTTTTCCTTTTGAAACCTGCTTTCCTTGTGCAGGACTCTTGATTCAGATGAAAAAGAGAACACACCAGTGTAGATGATTCCCCAGCAGCTGAGAACACCTGATAGCAGAGGCACGGCCAACATTATCGCACACCACGCGTCAATGAGGGAATAAGCATGGCTCCCACCCAGAAGGTTCATGAGCTTTCGCCGGCTGGCAGATTATTCTGCAATTACAGCTATCTAGGCAGCAGGGCAGAAACCACAAGCAGCATTGTCTCAGTGGCTTGAGGTGGCGGAGCATCACACCACCTTTCGAATTGCCTTTTTCCTGTCCTTCCGTTTCTACTTTTTCCCCATGCAAGACAAATTGCTCTAGTCCTCTTGCTGAGAAAGCATGGAGTGAGTTGCACAGATCTAAGTCTAATAGCCTAAGATATTCTACAACTCTAATTTGCTAAATGTAGGCAGGGGATCATTTCATTTTCCCTGCGCTCCTCTTGTGACAGGAGTCTAACAAAAACCCTTCACAGTCTCTAAATTCTAACTTAGATTATACTATCCTTCCTCTGATGGCACCGAAGGACTGATTTTACTAAGTATCACTGCTAAGATCACGCAAGACTAATAAAGAGGACAGATACTCGAGTCCTGAAATCTCACTCTTTTTGGAGAGGCAAGGCTTTTCTTGACAACAGTTTGTTCTGGCACGACTTTCTCACACAAAGCACAATCTTTTTGGAGTAAGGATGCATACATAGAGGTAGAGAATTTGGTTCTAGATGAAATTCCCCATTACTTGAATTTTCCAGGGATTTCTTTGGTGAGGGATGTGGAGACACAGCTATTTCTGCCAAGGACATACTAATAGATCTCTGCGGAGCTATGGGCCTGTGGGCTCTAAGTGAGCTCTGGTTTGTATTGGTGGTGCCTTTTTAATATATATATATTTATTTATATTTAGAGGAAGGGAGAGGAATAGAGAGAAACATCGATGAGAGAGAAACATTGATCAGCTGCCTCCTGCACACCCTATTCTGGGGATGTGCCTGCAACCAAGGTACATGCCCTTGACCGGAATGGAACCTGGGACCCTTCAGTCCGCAGGCTGATGCTCTATCCGCTGAGCCAAACCAGTCAGGGCAGTGGTGCCTTTCGTACTGTCTGGCATCCTTTCTGTTAGGAGCAGGAGGGGGTAGGAGCAAAGCCTACATTTGTGTAGGAGATTCTCAGTGCACCATTTTATTTGTTTGAGCATCAGGGACAAATAGGACTTAATTTAGGCCAAATGTCAAATTCCCATATTTCTTTTCAGTGGCGTCCTCCTGACTTTCGATTGCATTATTTTTTGCTTTCAGAAGCAGCTGGGTGGAAAGTGACACACTCTGGAACTGCTGGCTCCTTAGAGTAGCAGATAGTCCGAGGGGCCCTGCCTGAGGATGTGGCTTGTCCTAAGGATGGTCCCCACTCAGTCCCCTTTTTCTTTTCCTCTTACCTCATCCAAACTCCCTGCCCCACACACCTCTGTCCCTTTGCCTCAAGACTATGTAGATGGCCAGAGCCCCTCCTCACTGGTCTTCTCTCTCATGCCACTTGGGTGTTAATTATGTTGTTGCCTACAGTCGGTGAGCAGGTGGGCATGTATGGTGTAAGAACATCTCAGGGATTTTTGGAGGGAAGCCAAGCATAATTTTGTAGCCTGGCAAGTGGGAAAGGGAGCCTCTGCAGTTAGAGCAAAATCTAGATAGAAACCCTTTCCTATTCTTTAGAGCACTTTGCATTTTGTGTTTGTTTGTTGACTTGTTCATTAGCTCCCTGTCTCTCAAGGAGCTTATACTTCATACTTCATGAAAACAGAGACCATCAGTTGTACTCACACTGAGTTTCTAACCTCTAACTCAGTGTCTAGCATATATTTGATGTTCAATACATATCTATTGAATGGAAAAAAGGGGCAAATCCCTTTAAATGTGTTTATCAGTGTGTGTGTGTGTGTGTGTGTGTGTGTGTGTGTGTAGGAGAGGGAGAAAGATCTAGAAAAACTTTACATCAGAGGTTTTCAAACTTTTTTGGTTCGCAGTGCTCTTAGTGTCTCAGCAATTTTTCAGCATTCTCAGGCCAAAAGAAATGGGTTACAGTTCCATTTAATGGTTGGGTGCAAACCATTTATTAAGTATTTGTATCCTAAAAACTTAATGGCCATTTAAAGACATACATAAATTTAAAAATGTATTTTTAAATTTCATTTTTAGCTAATATTATATACAAATGAGATGTGTGTCTATGGAGCACTGAACAACTTCTCAAACTTAGAATCAGATTAGACCTTGTTAGCCTCAGTTCCTGTTCCACATCCTACATTGATTTTTGTGTGGTACTTGCTCAGAGCAGCTTTGTGAAGCCCTGTGTCACAAAGACGTGACATCATCAAAAGGAATCTAGGGCAATCTAACACTGAAACTGGGAACAAACTCAAGCAGCTAGTGTGTGGGGTATCTGACAGATATAGAATATCTCTGTGTCTCCCTCTAAAATTAAAAATCATCCTATGGTGAATTCACTGTGGAATCCTGGGGCATGTTGGCGCAAAGTTTGGGAATGCATGGTTATATTCATGTTGATTTCAAATACTGGAGGAGTCATAGTGAGAAATAAGATGATGAAAAGGTAATAACAGTTTTAATCATATTGTAAACTACTTACCAATTATGGCTAATTTTCATTCCATAACAGTCATCGTTGAGTATGTCTTGGGTTAATTTGTTAAGTTGACTTTGATTAAAGTCAACTCCTTACTTTCAAAGACTATGACTCTAGAGCAGTGAGACTAATTTCTCATGTTATAATTGGTCTTGTTACTTTACATCTCTCAGGTTTAACCTTCACACTTTGAGATCCATGGTGTCTGCTTACAACTTAAAAAAGGGTCCTGCTGGTCTTGCTCACACTCACAGTGTTAGAGGGCTTATAGCATCTGCAACACATCACAGCATTTGTGTCAACCTCCACATTATTTGTTGGAACTGGAGGAATTTACTTAAAAGGCTTCCAGTGAAATCCTATGACAAATAGGTACAATCTAATATCAACCTTCACACGGAATACTTTATTCTTGGCGTTTATAAATGTTTATTACCATTGTGCATTCTTGAGTAAATTTGGGTTTCAGAAGATAATTTATAATCCTTATCATTCCTTTTTTAGAATCCAGCTAACCACTGCTCTTTCTCAGCTGACATGTGAGACCTCTGAGGGTTAAGTGAGTTGCACCCACACAAAAAGTCAACATCAAGTGTTTCTTTTAAATGTGGACTCCTTGACAAACACATCTCTCCATTTGCAAGGGCCATGAATTTAAAGCATCCGGTAATAACAGGCCTGTTCTCCCTCTTGGAGCTGGGAGCTCCTTGTGAAATGGTATCCTGCCAAAGTGCCACTGCAGTAAAGCTCTACGTCCTAACGTTGGTGTCAAAGTGCCAGCGAACCAAGACTGGCAGCGGGCTAATTTGGGAGAGCTGTCTGCCTCAGCCTCCCCCACGCACTCCTACTGATCAAGTCACCCACACGGAGCTATTCAGCTTGTCAACTGGTCATGGGTAGGGAGAAGGGGATGAAAGGAAATTATGAAATGCCTTTCCCTTTCACTCAGTACCCAGATTCCCACACGTAACTGATCCAGCCGCCGAGAGCGCCTGGAGCTTTGTTCCCTCTTTAGATTAATGGCTTCACAGCAGATCCTTGAGGTAAGAAACACACCCCTCCCCAAAGGCAGCGTGACTTATGCTATATCGTGTTTTGACAACATCTACCACTTTCACAGACATCCTTAAATAAATTCGAGTACTTAGATACATGCGTGTCTTTACAGACAGATGTCTTGCCTGATTGTTTAATAATCTTTTTTCCTTCTATTAAAGATGATCAATTAAATGAAGGGCAGTGCTGCCTGGCCAGGGACAGGTGGGTGGGTGAGAGCCCTGCTGCAGCGTTTGGGGTTTAAGGTAAGAGAGCTACAGAGAAGCAGTCTGTGCTTTACAAATGCTCACTTTTTGGTAAACTAAGCCTTGACTCGCCATGGCCACACTTAAAATCCCAAGTGCTCAAATTTTAGCTCTTTATCCCAAAACTATAAAATGGGGACACAAATAATCCAGGCTTCCTTGGCACGAGGCTCCGATGGGATAATGCCCATAAAACTCTTAGCACATAGCAAGCAAGCAAGCATTTTTTTCTTCCTCCCCCTCCTCTCCTCCTCCTATTATTATGATTAATTTAAACAGCTACATGGAATAGGTGTACCATAGGGTGAATTCGTAGTAAAGCAATTGGCCCCAAATGTTTTATCTTAGTTGAATATAACATGAGAAGAAAACGAAGGAGATTCTCTCTAGCATGAAGAAATCACAGCAGATGAATATGGCCCTCGGAGGTCCTGACTCCTTGTTTGTGAGAACGCCTTACCCTGAGGCAGTGGGCGCTCACCGTGCAGCTCGTGAACCACTCACAACGCTTAACAAGCGGTTTGTGGCTCCTCACAGCCTGGTTCACTGTGTCCGCCCTGTGTGTGCTGCGGTCCTCCTCAGAAGGGAGCTCGGAACGAATGTGCAGGTTCTACTCTCTAGCTTCACAGTTGGCACGTGGCAGGCAGTTCTCACCACGAACATAGAGTACCTGGTACCCCAGGTGGTGCCTTAATTCTCCTTAGCAGTCATGAGGGATGGCTATAGGCACATACCATCATGGTAAGTGGTTAAAATAAGTTATAAATGTAAACATTTGACACAAGCAGGAACAAGAGAGGGAGCCGAGCTTCACAGCTAATGGCCGCGGAGATTAGCAGGCTCCTGTGGCTGGAGGGCTCCCATCAGAGAGCTGAGAAAGCTTTATGGATATGTACTTAGGTACGTCAAAGATGGGGGGAGCTAGGCCAAAACTGTGTGTGTGCACGCGTGTGTGCATGAGAGAGAGAGAGAGAGAAAGAGAGAGAGAGAGAGAGAGAGAGAGAGAGAGAGAGAGAACTCCGTTGGTTTTAAAGAAAGGGATCTCTTTGTTTTTTTGGGGTTTGTTTTCGTGTACACAGAGCATTTTCTGAAAGCCATCTTCTGTGCAATATGGTAGCTATGATTTCTCTTCCGTTTAATGCAGTTGCTCTGTAAAGAGTAGCAAATGGGTTATTTGAATCTCACAGAGGCCAGCCTTTCCTGATTATATTTTTAACCTTATTTTGTCAGTTCACACTGTCAGGCTTCTAGGCCATCTTCCTCAAAAGACACCTCATTTTCATTTTCAATCAATTTCTCTCCACGATTTTTCACAGAGCTGCCTTCACACAACTAATTTCACGTTAGAGCTGGCATCCTACCCCACGTCCTTGGGCTAGCTGTGCTAACATGTTTAAACATGATGAATCTTTATTAATGTAAGAGAGATAAAGCTTCAAGAACCGCACACCTCTTAATTTGCTGTAGTTCCAAAGGGGGACCTCATCCCTGGAAACTGAAAATGAATAGGCTCCTTGAGATGCACACATACTGGGCATCCTCCTGCTAAGTAGAAAGTTTTGCTTTCTGGTTGCAGACAGGATTTTCCTTTTAAGTTCCATTCAAGTTCAAATCCCTGTCTATCAAGTGCCATGAAATACCTAGATAATCAAAGAATATTTCCTGGTCACAGATGATGATTAATTTGCTTTCAGCAATATTTATAACATCTTTAGTTCAGATAAATGAAGGGATTTTGACATCATTAAAGTGGCATTTTGCCCCATTACAATCTTGAGAATAATACTCTTTTAATATGGTGTTCATTTACTCCATTATTCAACAAAGCTGTGCCAAGAACTGTAGTAGGCACTCAAGATAGGATGGAGTCCTATGAGACTATCCGTTAGGGAGTGAGAGTTAAGGTGAGTAAGTACTGCATCAGTTTAACACTGTCATGAAAATTCTAAGATTTCAAAATATTTAAATATGTAATGTATATACAGATATCTGATACTTGATGTATGCTGCTTATTTTAGAAAGATTTGATGTGGGTTTCACATATGCAGTATGACATTAAAATAAGGCTAAAGTACTAAGGGCCATATAAAGGAGCGGAGGAAATTATTGGATCTGAAATCGAAGCTAAGGATAGTTTCTACAATTGCATGTTAAATTCAGTTCCTGTGCAGGTCACAAAGGCCAATAAAGAAATTCCATGAATCATGTAGTATTCATTTTCTAATAAAAGAATATACGTCAGTTGGTAAGAAGAAAATGTTCCCGGAAATAAACTCTAACAGGAATCTAATCCTGGATTGCTATAATAAAAGAAAGTATCTTTAATCGTGGCCTTTAGAGAAGATGAAGAAAATGTATTCATATGGTCATTTCTTATAGTGATCCTTGGTAAAAATCAAGAGGCTAATATGACATAGCAATTACATAAATGTGTTTCTACAGTGACTAAAATGACATGGTCATCAGGCCCCTGGGACCTGCTGTTTTGCTGCAGCTGGGGGCAGCTGGGTGGGCTGCCCGTGCTTTATGGATGGGAATGCATCTGAAAACCAGCATTTTTTAGATGACTTGATTGAAAGAGCTCAGGTCCAGACCACTGCTGACAAAGTTGACACCAGCACCACCCTCTATAGGCCCACCAACACTGTGGCTGTTCCCAAGGAGTGGGCAGGTCCTTCACCTTTCTAGCTTCCACGCTCACCACTGCCTTGACAGCTGCCTCAGTCTACTTGGCAACTATTTATCCCCCTCCTTTCTCCTTGCCAGCAATGCTACTAGACTCTTTTGCCTGCTGCTGGGGTTTATGTTGGGGCATCATAGTTGATTGTAGCCTAAATAAGTAGAGAATTTGGAAGTATTTTAAAATGTTAACAACCAGGATGGCAATGCCAGTATACTAGTATATCCGTGTCCCCTGATAACAATTTCATCTCCCCTCCCACTGAGCTCACTTAGTACTGCATAGTTTCCCTGCTTGTGGACATTTGTCATATACATTTCTTATCTTCTCTACAGACTATAATGAGGGTTGTGTCCATGTCTGGCTTGATTTCTGTGTCCCACAGCATTTAGCACAGTCCCTCAGACTTACGAAAATATCTGTTAAAAGGATAAATGAATAGGAGACAGTTAGCCAAGTTCTTTGGTCTATGAATATGGGTGAAAACTGGTAATGTGTCATTTAATATTTTCAATTTCTGTTGAGTTTAGCTAGATTGGGAACTTTCAGTAGTTTGGGATGATTTTTTATATTTAATTATGAAGTTATAAAGATTTTATTCTTGAAGGCAAAAACAGATTAAACCAGATCCTAGTCCTTGAACTAGTTTTTTGAGGTTGAGTGCCGGCAGAAACCTTATATTGACTCACAAGGTCACTTTAAGAAGCTTGTAGGATTCTCTCTTCTAACTTGATTCTAAATATGGCCACCATATAATTTATTGTCCAAATTGGGACATTTTTGAGGGTGAAAGGGGGCACTTTTAATAATTATGTCAGAGCTGTAGGCATTAGCCAAGGCTGTCCTTGGACAAATGAGGATGTATGGTCTTTTAGTTATACATATATTTTTATTTTATGAATCATTGGTTGCCATTGTGACAATCTGCCTTTCATTTCCTTCAGTGGCCATGAAAGAAGCAGGAGATGACACACTTAGGACATTTTACATTTTCCCAAATTGCCTTTAAAAAAAAAATATATATATATATATATATATATATATATATATATATATATATACACACACACATACACACACACACACACACACACACACACACACACACACACACAAAAGGTTGGGCTCTTTCCTATATTTTCCATCCCACCCCAAAGCACAACCTCAATTCCTAGGCATAAAATAGAATGGAAGAACAGTGGTATTGTTTTTCATACTAGAATATGGAAGATTAAAAACTGACACGGAGTACTGTCAAGCCAAGTAGCTGGTAAAATTCTCAGAGAAGAAAATTACTTCCCAGTAGATGCTACTTTTAATTGTAAACTTCAAAATTTTGTAAAATTCTGATGGAGAGGAGGGGATCAATTTTGGTGGAACAGTCATTCTCTGGGGGAGAGACTTATTCTTGACTTAGAGGAACATGGGGGCAGGCAGAATGCTGATATGAAATGAAATAGAAGCCTAAACACATGGGGGGCCAATTCTGGCTCTCTGAGTGATCAGTCATTTGCTTGCAGTATGAAATGCCTGGATTTATCACAGTAATATTCTTATTTGTTTCTGTGGACCAGGTCTCATTATAGCTGTGCTGATGGCCTTGTCATCACCGCTCATGATCAGAAATCTCTTTGTTGGCCTTATGTGACTCAGTGGCCTTCAATAATTGAGGATGGAACATGGCATTAAGTGCCGAGGATAAAGCAAGTGTCTATAGTGAGATCTTCTCTCCCATAATAAGGGAGCAAAAGTTTGTCAGAAATGGTCAGCAGGTTTCTTGGGAACACAGAAAGGGGTGGAAATAAAGGGACCCTTCCTGCCTTCATAAACTACAGAGGAGTATCCAATTTGCTCATCTTCACCTTGTAATTTGGACTGGAAAAATCTCTTGTGCATAAACTGCCTTTCTTGAATCCACCACAATTAATCCAGAAGGGAAGTGGGAATGGGTAGCAGTTTTTTTAAAAAAAATTTTTATGTTAATTAAAAAAACAATTATCAAGGATTTCTAATTACTTTATAAGTGCTGTATGGCCTGTACCTGCACCTCAGCAAATTAGTAAGATAATTCTGGAAACATCTTATTAAACAGAATTACTCTTTCTCCTCCTCCAGATTCACACATCTACTTAATAAGCCTCTTCTTGTGCAACACCTTTGTGAAACATTTATATCTATTAAGTTATCTCACCGTTATTAGCCTTGTGCATTGTTTCAAATTTTTTTATTTTTTTTACCCAGGACCTATTAAATTGATGGGGTCCTCTAAGGGTGAGTAGGGACACAACTCTTTAGAAGATCTTGAAATAGATTTCCTTAGAGCAAGTGAGAGTTCTGGAAATAATAAAATATTTCTGCTGTAGGGAATAAAGATTCATTGAAAAGATCATACCTAAAAGGAAATAGAGACCAGAGGGAGAATGGGAATATCTGTAGTCAGGAGCTGACAAGTAAAAGACTAGAACTGACTTGAGAGCCACTGGAGAGGGCTGACAAAGGGAGCATCGAATGGGAGAGGTGACCGTATTTTAGACATCAGGTGGGTGTGAAATATGCTGTGCAAAGACCTTGACAGTTGGGGGTTCTTCCACTTGAGAGTCTCATAGACTATTTCAAGGTTGCAGCCCATCCTTTTGAATTTGAGCAGAACCAAGTTGAGAGTGAGAAAGCATAATATAGGAAATATATTATGTCAAAATATAGGAAATCATGATCTCATTGTTTTACATAATCTTTGAGAAGGCCATTTAGTACATCCTAGAACTGTATGATATTGGAGCTTGAATATGAAGTTAAGATTTATTCAACATTTTTTTGAATTTGCTAAATTTGAAGTGACTCTCATTTAAATGAAATATTTTTTAGTCTTTTATATAGCAGTTCACATAAAATTAATGGTGATGGTGCTCATTGCAATTTTTTTCTTTTTTTTTAGTTTAACACTCAGTAGTTGTATGAGTTGTGTCAAGATCACAATATCACAATTTTGTTATACCAAATTGTTATGTGAGGTTTGCTAGTTTGTCTGGCAACACAGCACATATACAGGGGATATGGGATCAAGCCAAAAACGTCCTTCCCTCTTGCCTTTATCTGCAGTAATCAGTTCACCATGCCCCAGGTACCTAACAGATATTATCAGTCTGCAAAATGCTTTGATGTCACATAGGCCAAGCCACTCACTATCTACCAGAACGAGAGTCTCATTTTGGCATGCATTGCTCATGAAATATTTGTGGGATATTTGGGAAGCTAAGGAAATCCTTTTATATGTAGGATTAAAAAAATACAAACAATTCATCATGAATAAATAGCACTGGTAGGGACTTTAAGGGAACACTGGGACACATTTCATAGGAAAAGAGGAAAAGATACAAATAAAAATCTAAGAATTATGAAATGAGCACAATGACTAACATAAAGGATTTGGGATAATCAGGCAGGAAGTGAGAGTTGAAAGTAGTTTACAAATGACTTTCAGTGAGACAGGATGAGTAAGTGGTGGGAGGCCCTGACAAGGCTCACTGCAAGCCTCATTGGGGCTATTGAATTGGAGGGGTGATGGATGACATAGGCGACCTAGAATGGGTTTCTTGTGCCTGAACACAGTTGGGAGGAGTTTCTCCCCATATTGGTGAGGTGCACAGCTGGGAGAAGAGCAGTGGTAGAGCAGGATAGAGAGCCGATGGGCAGCAATGCACTGGGACTTGGGGAGCGTGGTCACTGGGCAGACAATGGTGAGAACTCCTCCTGGGCATCCCAGAAATGATTCCCATAGACTCTGCAAGTTGCTGGTGAGACAGAAAACTCTTGTCACAGTAATTTGGTGCAAACAGCAACAAGTTTCTAAGTCTCCTGGGGGCAGTAACAACAGGAGTGTCTGCCATTGTGGAACAAGTATTCCTTCCTCCATTATCCTCAAGCCAGGGACTTCGGGCTGCATGCATGGATTTAGTTATGATAAAAGTTACCTGGAATGGATGGGAAATTAAAAGTGAAGGGAACACAAGACATATGAAATTATTTTACATAGTTTAAGGACAACCAACTCATTTTCTGGAATGTACTCTGTTTCCATCCTCTAATTATAATTCTTTTAAATATTTCCCCAGAAAATCTCCACACTAAAATTTCATCCCATTATCATACATACATGTTTTTATTTCACATACTGATGTTCCCTATGTGGTTGGGACTCCATCGTTTCTTTCTTGGATCCCTCTTTACTACTATAAATTACTCTGGACATAATAAAATCTCAATCAATACTTATTTAATAGATTAATGAGTTTGAATTTTTCTCCTCAATATATCTCCCTTTAAAAAGAGTGATTTTCTTATTATAAATATAATGTTAATTGTTAAACTTTTGAGATTAAAATTTATATGTCCCACAAAAGACCCCCGAAGGCCATAGCAATCTTGAGAAAGAAGAAAATGTTGGAGGTATCACACTACCTATCAAACTTTACTACAAGGCTATAGCAATCAAAACAGCATGGACTGGCATAAAAACAGGCATCTACATCAATGAAACATAATAGAGAGCCCAGAAATCAACCCAAGCCATTATGCTCAATTAATATTTGATAAAGGAAGCAAGGACATGCAGTGGGGTAGAGACAGCCTATTCAATAAATGGTGTTGGGAAAATTAGACAGATATATAAAAAAATGAAACCAGAGCACCTTACACTATATATAAGAGTAAACTCAAAATGCATTAAAGATTTAAATGTAAGACTTGAAATCATAAAAATTCTAGAAGAAAAGAGGCAGTAAAATCTCAGACATTTCTTGTAGCAATATTTTTTTTCTGATATATATCCTTGGGCAAGGAAAACAAAAGAAAAAGTAAACAAATGGGACTACATCAAACAAAAAAGTTTTTGCACAGCAAAGGAAACCACCAACAAATTACAATCTATTGAAAAGAGAACATGTTCTTCAATGATACATTCAATAAGGGGATAATATCCAAAATTTATAAAGAACTCATACAACTTAACACTAAAATAAAATAAATAATACAATGAAAGAATGGGCAGAAGATCTGAATAAAAATTTCTTCAAAGAGGACATACAGATGGCCCATAGACATATGAAAAAATGCTCAGCATCACATCGTCAGAGAGATGCAAATTAAAACCACAATGAGATACCACCTCACACCTGTCAGAATGGCTATCATCAATAAATCAGCAAACAACGTTGGTGAAGATATAGAGAAAAGGAAACCCTTGTGCATTGTTATGAGAATTCAGATTAATGCAGCCGCTGTGGAAAACAGTAAAAAGGTTCCTCAAAAAATTGAAAATGTAATTGCTGTATGACCCAGCAATTCCACTTCTGGTTAAGTATAAAAAAAAAACCCAAAACACGAATTTGAAAGAATGTATGCAACCCAGTGTTCATTGCAGAGTTATTTACAATAGCCAAGCTATGGAAGCAACCTCAGTGCTTATCAAAAGATGAGTAGATAGAAAAAGCAGTGGTATAGAGAATCCAGATATCAACCAAAACCAATATGCTCAATTAATATTTGACAAAGGAGGCATGAACATACAATGGAGTCAAGACAGTCTCTTCAATAAATGGTGTTGGGAAAATTGGACAGATACATGCAAAAAAAAATGAAATTAGATCACCAACTTACACCATACACAAAAATAAACTCAAAATGGATACAGGACTTAAACATAAGACAGGAAACCATAAAAATACTAGAGGAATCCACAGGCAGCAAAATCTCAGACATATACCGAAAGAACTTCTTCACTGATACTACCCCTAGGGCAATGGAAGCTAAAGAGAAAATAAACAAATGGGACTACATCAAAATAAAAAGCTTTTTTACAGCAAAAGAAACCATCAACAAAACAACAAGAAATCCCACTGTATGGGAGAACATATTTGCAAATGTTATCACTGATAAAGGTTTAATCTCCAACATCTACAGGAAGCTTATACAACTTAATAAAAGGAAGATAAATGATCTAATAAAAAAATGGGCAACTGACCTAAATAGAATCTTTTCAAAAGAAGACAGAAGGAAGGCCAAGAGACACATGAAAACATGCTCAAAGTCACTAATTATCCAAGAGATGCAAATCAAAACAACAATGCGATACCATCTCACACAGGCCAGAATGGCTATCATCAACAAATCAACAAATGACAAGTGTTGGCGAGGATGCGGAGAAAAAGGAACACTCGTGCACTGCTGGTGGAAATGTAGACTGGTGCAGCCACTGTGGAGAACAGTATGGAGTTTCCTCAAAAAACTGAAAATGGAACTCCCATTTGACCCAGTAATCCCACTCCTAGGAATATATCCTAAGAAACTGGGAACACCAATAAGAAAGGATATATGCACCCCTATGTTCATAGCAGCACAATTTACAATAGCAAAGATTTGGAAACAGCCTAGGTGCCCATCAGCAGATGACTGGATCAGAAAACTATGGTACATCTACACAATGGAATACCATGCTGCCATAAAAAAGAAGGAATTCCTACCATTTGCAGCAACCTGGATGGAATTGGAGAACATCATGCTAAGTGAAATAAGCCAGTCCATGAAAGAAAAATACCACATGATCTCACTCATCTATGGATAATAAAGAAAATTATAAGCTGTTGAACAAAAAGATAGATACAGAGACAGTAAAGCATCAAACAGAAGGTCAAATTACAGCGGGAAGGTTAGGGAGAGGTGGGGGAGATAAGAGATCACCCGAAGGACTTGTATGCAAGCATATAAGCATAACCAATGGACACAAATCTCTGGGGGGTAAGGACATGTATGCGAGTGGGGTGGGGGTGGGACAATGGTAAGATGTGTACACATATAATACCTTAATAAAAAAAATGAAAAAAAAAAGCAGTGGTACATTTACACAATGGACTATTACTTGGCTATAAAAAAGAGTGAAATTTTACCGTTTGCATGGATGGACCTAGAGGGTATTATGCTAAGTGAAATAAGCCAGTTAGGGAAAAACAAGTACCCTATGATTTCACTTACATGTAGAATCTACAAAACAAAATAAATGAATAAACAAAATTGAAATGGATTTATTGATACAGAGAAAAGACTGGTGCCAGAGCGGAGGGAATTTGGGACTGGATGAAAAAGGTGAAGGGATTAAGAAGTACAAATTTGTAGTTACAAAATAGCCACAGGGATGTAAAGTACAGCATAGGGAATATAATCTATAATAAAATAACTATGGTGCCAGGTGGGTACTAGAAATATCAGGGAACACTTTGTAAAGTATATAACCACTATACTGCACACCTGAAACTAATTCTATATAATAAAGAGGTAATATGCAAATTGACCATTACACCCTCACACAAGATGGCCACCCCCATGTGGTCATAAGATGGCCGCCCCCATGTGGTCACAAGATGGCCACCACAAGATGGCCGGAAGGGGAGGGCAGTTAGGGGCAACCAGGCCAGCAGGGGAGGGCAGTTGGGGGCAACCAGGCTGGCAGGGGAGGGCAGTTAGGGGCAACCAAGCCAGCAGGGGAGGGCAGTTGGGGGCAACCAGGCCAGCAGGGGAGGGCAATTGGGGGCAACCAGGTCAGCAGGGGAGGGCAGTTAGGGGCAACCAAGCCAGCAAGGGAGGGCAGTTGCGGGCAACCAGGCCAGCAGGGGAGGGCAGTTGGGGGCAACCAGGCCGGCAGGGGAGGGCAGTTGGGAGCGACTGGGCCTGCAGGGGAGGGAGGGTAGTTGGGGGGGACCAGGCCGGCAGGGGAGGGCAGTTAGGGGTGACCGGGATGGCAGGGGAGGGCAGTTCGGGGGGGCCAGGCCAGCAGGGGAGGGCAGTTGGGGGTGACCGGGCCAGCAGGGGAGGGAAGTTGGGGGTGACTGGGCCAGCAGGGGAGGGCAGTTGGGGGCAATTGGGACAGCAGGGGAGCAGTTAGGTGTCAATCAGGCTGGCAGGGGAGTGGTTAGGGGGTGATCAGGCTGGCAGGCAGAAGTGGTTAGGGGCAATCAGGCAGGCAGGCAGGCAGGCAGGCAGGCAAGTGGTTGGGAGCCAGCAATCTCGGATTGTGAGAGGGATGTCCGACTGCCGGTTTAGGACCGATCCCTAAACCGACAGTTGGACATCCCCTGAGGGGTCCCAGATTGGAGACGGTGCAGGCTGGGCTGAGGGACCCCCCCCATGCACGAATTTTGTGCACCAGGCCTCTAGTACAAAATGATATTGAATATAAACTGTAATTGAAAAATGAAACTTAAAAAAGTTTGAGATAAAAAAATAGTTTTTTAAAAAATGCAAGCATAATTTGTTATTGTGGCTTTTTCACTGCATCAGGAAAAATATTTTAGAGTATTACTCTTTCAGCCAAAAAGTATCTTAAAATAAAAATGCACTGTAAAAATTAGTAACTTGTCTATAATGCAAAGATATTTTGTAGGAATCTTGTTCTTTTGAGATTTTTTGAGTGTATGCTGCAGTAATGGAGGGTGGAGTAAATTCAAACTTGTTTTTGTCCAAATGGAGGACTTTCCTTCAAAATGCACTAATTTCTGAGTTGCTATTTTCTTATTTACATATGGGATAGGGATAATAAGACCTCTTTCCCTGACCTTTTGTTTATTGTGACAGTAAGATAATTGATTAAATCCCTTTGTAAGGTGTCAAAGTCTATACAAATCTTAGAATACAAGGATTCTTCATTCATTCATTCCAGGAAATTTTAAGCCCTCATGTGTAAGGGAGAGTGCCATAGAGGACTCAAAAATACATAACTAATTGCATTTACCCTGCTCTTCAAACAAATACTTTTAAATTTTTAACATCCAAAATTGTTAGTCCAAGTAGACAATCCTACAGATTAACTAACTCTCAAATAAGAAAGGCAAACTTTTTTTTAAAATGCAGAGAAACTTTGGGCCATTTGGAAAATTTTCAAACAATGATATTATAGCTGTAATGCTGCAGATTAAGCCAACAAGTAAGAAAAACTGGTGATATTCAAAGAAAACTGTCTTCCAATATTTGAAGGCCTATACTCTTCAAGAAATATTAGATTAATTCTGTGTGAATGGCTCTAAGGGGCAGAGTAGGACCAATAAGAACAAATTACAAGGTCACAGATTTCTGAATATTACAAGGGAGAAATTTCTAATGTGCTAAGCTACCCAAAACTAGAATGGGATGCCTGAGGGGTGATGAGTTTCCTGTCACTGGAAGAGTTCAAGCACAAAATGCATTACCTCTTGCTTGAGCTGGAGGCCTATAAGGTATTTTTCAACGTTGATATTCTGATTCAATGATTCTGCTCTCGAAGCTGATCTCATTAAGCTGTGAGAATCCCCTCTTCCTCTGCCTTTTTTGGACCCTCTTGCCCAGCTCTCTTCTCCCCAGAAGGCAGTGGAGAAAAGTCAAGAATAAGGTTCCTTTAATATTAATTCCGCTGTTAAGCATGGAGGGATTCTCCTTTAGGATGAGGTTCCTCTTGAAGAATAAACCCAGGGTCACAGATTTATGCTTTTACTTATCTTTCTTTTCATTTTAAACGGAGGCATAAGTGTTTAATATGGTGGCCATATCATTTCGTTTTATTTTCTAAATGTAAGTATGTAGGGACGGAGTGAATCTGTTTTGCCTTGATGCAGCAATCGGTTTTCCTCCTCTGTTCTCAATCAGACAGTTTTAAATTTTGGTTAGGCATGTAAACACACTGTGATGGACGACCTTAATAAGTAAGTAGCACATTGGCCCTGCTTGAGCAGTCCCTCTTCATCTTTATCTTTTTTGTTTAAATCCTGTGGGGTCTCAGAGTGCTCTTTATGGAGATCAAGAAGATTAAGCAAAATTAGCTCTCAGCTGCATAATGGGCTTTCCTCTCCTGGCATGTGTCTCCCTTCTCTGCACACGGTGACTTTCCCTGATATCAACAAGATTCTCAGATGGAGGGGTGGGGAGGATTATGTTCCCGGTGAGCAGGGCGCACCATGGGAATTACAGTGTTCTCTTTCATTTCTAGCAGTAGATATGCTTGAATTGGAATCCAAAATGAAAATGATAAGTAAATCAGCTGGCTGCTCAAAGATACCCCAAATTCATCAGTCTCCTAGGGCAGACTGACCTGTTTGATCTCAGAGTGAGGTCGTCCTAGTCTTGAGAACATCTAAACGACAGCTTCATAAACAGATGATACCTTAAAAGCAGTTCTTTTCAGGGAAAACTATGCTTCACCCATGTCAAACAGTGAAATTCATGCTGTTTATAAAGTTCTCCAGAGAGAGACTGGCTTACTCATGGGCAGAGTCAGCAGCTGCCTACACGGAATAATTTGAGGATCAATGAGAGGCCCCCATGCTTTAAAATCCGTCTCCCTCATCAGTCTGCAGTGGTGCCTGAAATTTCCACCATTACTGTCATTTCTTAAAAGCCTTTAAGAGGACATATGCCCTATTATCTTGAGGGAGGTAACATTAATTAACTATATAACATATTAGAAAGGATGAGTTTTCTTGTTAATAACCTATTACAACCATTGACACCCAGTAAAGATCAAGGCTGTGAAGAAATAGAAGCAAGGACAGGTAAGTTTCTGCAGAGAAGGAGAAGATGGTGATTCATAGGATGTACAGGGTATTACTCAGGTTCTCTTGTGGCAGGTTGGGGCTCTGAGGATAACTAATGAGGAGAGAGAAGGCCCTGGGTATGTTGATGCAGGTAATGGGATGTGCATGACCCCAAAATACAAGAGAAATGGAAAACAACAGGAAGGGTACAGAGGACAAAATTTAGTTATCTCATTACATTGTTAGCCCTGGCCCCACCATCCCAAAGAAGTTCATGGTCTTAATAATGACTTGTAGAGTGATTTCAAACTAACTTAAATGATCTTTTTTGAGGGTAGAATATGTGTCTTTAATCCCAGATCATTGGAAATGGAGAAATAGTAATTATGATTTGTAATATGTGTCTTTAATCCCAGTTCATTGGAAATGGAGAACTAATTATTATAATTTGGATGGCAAAATTTCACTAATTTGAAGGCTTTTTATTCACCCATTAGCTATAAGATCTAGTGGCTAAATAACCATTTTCTTTAGTGGCTTCTTCAGAAGTATTACTTAAAAATATTTAACCCACCCACAATGTAGAGTATTAATTAGACTCAGAGAATTTTAAGAGCTGGGAGATAGTTTGAGATTTCTTAGATAAGAAACTGAGACACATTGTAATAAAGTATCTTTATTTACTCCTTCATTTATTTATTGAGTATTGACAATGTGCTAGGCACAGGGATATAGTGGTGAGCAAATATAGATATATTATTATCCTCATGGAGCTTATACTTTAGTAAGGGAAAAAATATTCAAACTTGTTAGAAAAACTACAAATACATTAAAAATAAAAACTGTAATAAGTGTTATTAAATGATATGTTTCATGACAGTGTATTGTAGGGGAACTTGACCCCAGTGGAGATGGTGTTAGGAAAACTTCCTTGCAGAAACAACATTTGAATTAATATCTGAAGATGAATAGGGATTCACTAAGCAAATAGAAGAAAGGAGAAAGAGAGGTCTAGGCCGTCAGTAGAGAATGTGCAAAGGCTCCGTTGCAGGGGGCCATGACAGTTAAGGAATTAACAAAATTTTTTTAAAAAGCAACTGGGTTTGGGGGGCTCAGAGAGTGATAAGGAGAGAGTCACCCTTTTTGAGAAGAGGCTGACCATGCAGGGCTTTGTTGGGGAATTTGGACTGAATTCTAGCAGTGTTTAGAAGAGATTGGAACAGAATACATGTGGGCAAAGAGGCTAGAACAGTGGTGCAGAAGAGAATGAGGTATTATTCAGGTTCTGTTGTGGCAGGTAGACGTGGCAGTGGTAGAAGTGGCATTACTTCTAGGCTCCTTGATTAACAAGAGTGTGTTCTTTTTACTCATAGTAGGTATTTGTGCTTTTTGAACTTTC
Source organism: Cnephaeus nilssonii (assembly GCF_951640355.1). Classification (NCBI taxonomy): domain Eukaryota; kingdom Metazoa; phylum Chordata; class Mammalia; order Chiroptera; family Vespertilionidae; genus Cnephaeus; species Cnephaeus nilssonii. Next base: position 63,192,238 of record NC_137073.1, read on the forward strand.
CACCACTCATTTACCCCACTTCCATGTGAGTGAGGGAGTTAGCCCTTCCCACAACCACTTCCTGGGATCTTGGTGGAGCTGACTAGAGCCTCAGCACCAAGGACAGCATGTGATTCAGACCTGTCCAATGAAACCCCCAGATTCTCTTGGGACCATACAGTTCATTCAGGAGTGGGCATGTGATTCCCTCATAGCAAGTGAAATGCTATGAGACTATTGCTAGGATTTCTATGACAGAGAAAAATAGTGAAATGGGACCTGCTGAAGTCATTTAAGCAATCGGTGGAGAAGAAACTGAAGCCAACAGCAGGAATGGATGTGAGAGATGGAGGAAAAAATGCACCCAGATAACATAATTTGGAGCCCTGAGGGCAATCATGGCAGAGTCAGCCATGCCTTAAAATTTTCAGTTAAGGGAATCAATCAAGTCCCATTTGGTTAGAGCTGGTTTTTATTAACTTACTTATAGGACACGACCTAAAAAGAGGAAAGCTGTGATTTTTCAATACAATCTTTAAAAGAGAATTACATATATATATATATATATATATATATATATATATATATATATATATGCCGAATGATCAGAACAATGGAATGAACGGAACAACCAGTTGCTATGACGCACACTGCAGTGGCCAACCGGCCCAATTGACCCCCCCCCCCCCCCCCCGCAACCTTCCACGGCCTCTCCCCTGCCCCCCCCCGCCAGCCCCCATCACCCCAATCAGGGGTGGGGCTGGCTGGCCAACCTCTCCCATCCCTTCCCCCACACCAGCCCAGCCCAATCGGCCCCCATCGGGGTGGGCTGACGGGACCCCAACCATGCACGAATTCGTGCACTGGGCCTCTAGTTTCATTATTAAAAAAAAGCTACTCTGAATTTATTTAGTTTGAACATTAGGTACTTAGGTATAGAATCACTTTGAAGCTGAAAGAGGTCCAATTTTCACATGATATTTTATTCTAAAAACTAGAGGCCCAATGCACAAAATTCATGCAAGAGTAGGCCTTCCTTCCCCTGGCTGCCGGCACTGGCTTCCATCTGGCATCCAGGACCGGGCTTCCCGTGCAGCCCCAGCTTCGTCCAGAAGGAAGTCTGGTCTAATTAGCACATTACACTTTTATTATTATAGATAGAAATATTTTCCATGAAATGAACATATAATCGAGTTTTTTTTATCATACATAATCCTATTTAATAAAGAGGGAATATGCCAATTGACTGTCATGCCCACGGCGCCCACAGCCAATAAGGAGGGAATATGCTAATAGACTGCCATGCCCTCAAAGATGGCGGTGCCTACAGCCATAGATGGCAGCACTCAGTCTGCTCAGCCCCGCTGGGGCAGCAGGCACACAGCATGGCTGGGCCCACCCCCAGGCAGGTCTGGCTGCTCCACATGCCTGCCTCTAGAGTCCCCCAGTTCCTTCAGCTCCCCAGCCACCCAGGGCCAGCCTTAGGTGCAGGCAAGCCTCAGATGGCAGCTGCCCAGCTGATGCCTGAGGTGCAGGCAAGCCTTGGATGGTGGCTGCCCAGCCACCCAGGGCCACCTGAGGCTCAGGTAACCAGGGCCAGCTGAGGCTTGCACTGCCGGCAGTGGCAGCAGCAGAGGTGTGATGGGGTGTCACCTTCCCCTGATCACCGGGTTGCCTCCTGCCCCTGAGGGCTCCTGGACTGTGAGAGGGGGCAGGCCGGGCCGAGGGACCCCCATCCCTCCAATGCATGAATTTTTATGTACAGGGCCTCTAGTATTTAGATAAATGGTATTTATTAAATCTCATGTCATTAAGGGAAAATAGCCAATAGAGAAATATTCCTCAAATAATATGACATATGACATGCAATTAATATCATGCCCCCTAAAAATACCTGTTCCTTTACTCATTAATAAATCATTATAATATGTCTATCATAACATTTTACCAATTATTTTTTATGTTGTTTAGTCATGTAATCTATGAATAGTCTCTGCTTTTGTTCTTTCACTTGTCTTAGTTAATTCAGGTAAATGATACATACTGTTTTTCTAAGTTTTGAGGGGAGTATTTAAAGATTTTTATATTCTTTGTGAACAAATAGGTTCAGTTTACATACTATAGTATTTGTTTAAAAATAATATAACATTTAATTAAAATGTAAGATAAGGCATTTCTGGGGAATTGTGAGTCTTCAATTAAGTGCTTTAAAAATTAAATAAAATTCTGCTTTACCTTTTAAATCATACAATTCCATCCAGAACAAAGCATCTATTCATAAACTTTAGAACTGAAAGAAATGTTGGCATTGACTATTTGCTGACTTATTTTTTTACCAGAACAGGGCAATAGTAGGTAGTAGCCAGAGCTCCCAGTAAGCTCTGACTCACCAGAGTTTCAAAAGTGAGTGGGGCAAATGTTTTTATCAAGTTGACAAATGGAGTTCGGTATTAGTCTAATGAACAGTGATACTTCCTTTTTGTGTGTATTTTTTTTTCTGCTGGAAATCTGAATTCTGTGGCATCTGTGAATGAAATGGCTGCTTATGTCTAATAATCCTCAGAACTGAGGAGTACAGGTAACCAGTGCATGGCCAACACACAGCACTTCTCCAGACAAGTCCTGGAGGGCCTCTGCCCTCAGGAGGTCCTCTGAATAAGGAAAAACCCTACAGGAACACTCCACTTTGACTATTAATCCTGATGTTGGGCTAAGAAGAGATGGGCTGGTAAAGGGAGTTGAGAATGAGGTGGCAGATTTCCCTTCTTTGTATAATATTAAGAAAATAGGTAATTAACCTGGGTAAGACCTAAGAAAATGTGCAGCCCTTGAGTATGTACACAGTTGAATAAATGGTGTAATGATTAATCCAATATTTAGTAAAATTAAGGAGAAAAATTCTAAGGACCAGCTATATGTAAACTAATTCATAACCATCAATAGTCACTGGTTATCTATTAAATACAAAGCATATTGCTAGTCTACCGTGTGAGAAAATGAAGATGAATTAATCAGGGATTTTGTGATCTAATAAGCACACACGTTATGAGAATAAGCAATTGTAATATCTATCTCATACGATGTACAGAAATAGTTTTTATGGTTAGAGGACTTCTGTCTGGTATGATTGAGAAATGCTACATAAAATAAATGGTTTAAATTGTGGTTTAATGATTGTGAAGGATTTATCAGAGCATTCTAATAGAAGGAAATAGCATGAATGAAGTTATCTAAGAGGAAAAGTGTGAGTTCAAAATAGTAAACAGTAAGTAGTTCATGAACAAAAGGAAATAAAGATAAGATTGGAAAAATAAGTTCTATGAAGGCCAAATGATGGAGGTATGTGAAAGCTATTAAAAGGGTTTTATAGTTAATCTCTGAACTAATGGGGAGTCTTAGACTCCTTTGGATCATGAAGAAAAGATTGAAAGAAAGTTTAAGAAAAACTAAGATGGTTAGAGAATTGGAGGCTACTGCAATAGTCCAGTGAGAGACAATAAAGTCCATTTTAGGGGAATTGGAAAGAAGGGATGTTTGTGAGAGAGTGGAACAATGAAAGATATAGGCAACTGATTGAATATGAGACAAGGGCAAGAAAGAAATAGAAGATAACTCTGAAGAGACAAGCAAATGTGACTAATAAAGGAAAATCAGGAAGAGGAGCAGATGTAGTAACAGAAAGGGGGCAAAAAAAATGTGATTGTCTTATGGATTATCACCAGCTCTTTGTGGAAATAGGAGCTCTAGATAAAGCCACTACATTAATTTTTAATTTTATGTATATCTTACTTAGGAGTGTTGTACTTGGCACCATATTACTATAGTATCATTATCATGATGATACAATCGTATTTCTAAAATTTTAATTCAGATTAATTGATTTTTTTACTCTACATGTGCCAGCTGCCTGTACCAAGCAAAGACATGACCTCTTTCTTTCAAAAACTATTTATTATAGATGCAAGACCTACATATTTCATTTTCCTATGTGCTCTGTTGATCCATGAAACATTTCAGCTATAGGACTTCTTTTAGTAGAGATAAAAGCCAGTAATGTATGAAATAGATATTATCACCAACATGATATTAAAAAGTATGAGGCAAACAGTATATTCAATATTATAGAAATATTGTATGTGTATCTATGTCTCTCTCTATTTTTTTAAATGTAGCTATTTCTTCTAGTGTTAATAATGTTTTTGAACCCTTATCAGGCATGTGGGTAACCACCCAAAAGAGAGTTTTAAGCTATGGAATAAAAATTATCTAGTAGGGCCAGAGAGTGACTAACAGGAGAGATGGTTTTATATGCGTTTTATAAAGCCCTCAAGAGTTCAGGGGCTCACTTACAGTCTCTTTTTAAATCTCCTGTGTTTTATCACTCTCCTAATTAAGAAGTTCCTACTCAAGTCCCATTGAAATCTTTCCTGCTCCATTTCCCATTAGTTCTCCAAAGAACGGTTCCCTCCCCCATTTTGGTGAGGCCTCAGGGGTTGTCAGTCTTCCTAAATCATTTTGTGCTTGTGAAATTGCTTGGGAAGCTCATTTTCTTTCTAACTGTTCGGTATTGTGACAAAGCACCAGCCAGTGTATACTCTGGAACGCGTGTGAATCAGGCCTTGCATGTTCATAGTAGGAGGCTGCAATGTATAGAGCCTCGGAATCCTCACGTGTCCTGTGAAGCCTCTGATGCTTACAGACCCTCAGACCAGAACTCCTTCTGTAACCTTGAAATTGTAATACAAAGTTCTGTGGTCCCATAGTGAGAAGCATTTCCTCATAAAAGAAACAAACCTCTGATTCTAAACATAGCTTGAAAATAGCTGGACAAGGGTGAGGCAAGGAGGCATGTATGACAGACACATTTCAGAAGATACTCCCTCTCAGGACCTGACTTGCCCTTGCGTGGCCATGCCAGTGAGAGCCTCCTTACATTTTGCACTCTGCGTGCTTGCTTGCTGTATCCAAGTCTCAGATCCTGATTGAAAACAAGTCTTTTGAGAAGAGCATCAAACTTCCCAGGATGTGAATTGCATTTCTATTATGCTTCTGACCCGCGGGCCACAAAAATAATAGCAGGTGCTTGAAATGGGCAAAGAGAACTCTCCCCCGGGGCAGGGTTTGTATGTCAATTAGGACTCCAAGGTTGTAAGCAGCAGAACTGGAATTCTCTAACTAAATAAAAAAGAAAATGTATGGGGAAAATATTGGGGTAGCTCCTAGTGTAGAAAAGAGTTTGAAGAACCAGATGTAGGAAGGACAAGGAACTGTTAGTTGGTGAGGATGTGGAGATTTTGGACCCCTTATACACTGTTGGTGGGAGTGCAAAATGGTATAGCCACTATGGAAAACAGCACAGAGCTTCCTTAAAAAATTTAAAAATAGGACTACTATGTGATACATAAATTCCACCTCTGAGATTATTCAAAAGAACTGAAATCAGGGTCTTGAAGAGATATTTGCATCGCCATGTTCACTGCAGCACTATTCACAGTAGCCGAAATGTTGAAGCAACTTAAATGTCCATTGACAGGTGAATGGGTAAAGAAAATGTGGTATATACATACAATGAAATATTAGTCAGCTTTAAAAAAAAAGGAATATGGAATATGCCACAACATAAGTGAACCTTGAGGACATTAAGCTAAGTGAAATAAGCTGGTCATAGAAAGAGAAATACTGTCTGATTCCAATTATAAAGGTATTCAAAATAGTCAAATTTATAGAATCAAAGAGTGGAATGGTAGTTGCCAGTGGCTGGGCAGAAGGGAAAATGAGGAGTTACTATTCAGCAGGAATAAAATTCCAGTTCAGCAAGATGACTAAGTTCTATAGATCTTCTGTACAATATTGAACCTACAGTCAATATTGAACCTACAATACAGAACCAAGTACTGTCTTACACACTTCAAAATTTGTTAAGAGGGTAGATCTTCTGTTAAGTGTTCTTACCAAAATAACATAAAAATTAAAAAAAATACACATCTTCAAATTAAAAACAAAAGAAAATGGCTTTGTGAAACCCACATTTCACTTTCCTTATGCAGTATGATTCACTGAGACATCATATACAATCATTTAGGACCAAGCCAGCACAAAGAAATGCTCAGGAAAAATTAGGTATCACAATAATTTAAAAATATCAACATGAGTCATTTGGAATTGTAATTTGACCTAAACATCTAAACAGTCATTAATTTACTAATTTCACAAGTATTAGCATGTATTTTATAATTAATTGCTATATTCTGTGTTAGCCAGTGGGAATCAGAGAGTTAAAGGTATTTTATTTGCCTTCATGACACTATCTATTGGGGATGAAATTTGAGAACAAGCATGCAATAATGACATAGCTGAATGTGGTGTTACAGATATTCCGCGTGGCTGGGCTTCATAGGACAATTGAGAGGAAAAGAGAGTGGGAAGAAGCAGAGGGGTAGGTCATTCTGGGTTGGTTTTAGGACCAGAACTTCATGGAAATGTATTATAATGACAAGTGTTTAAGAATGCAGCACCTCCATTAAGCAGTAGAAAACTCTTTCAATTCTCCATATGCAAATGCTTGATGAATTGCAATCACAGGAATCAAAACTTCATTTAAATTATTACTTGCATTCCCACATTAAGTGAGGCAGTATTTTCTCTTAAGCAATTTTTAGAAGATCAAATATGTGCGTAATGCCTTTTCATTTTTCCCACACTTTAAAATTTATTCTTCTTTAGTTCTCTAGAGAATTTTTAAAGCAAGAAATAACTTTCTATTCAAACTGAGGCTTTCTTACCATCGAGACTAGAAGGAAGCCTATTGATCAATAGCCTGAATTTCCTTTCTTTTTAATAGATTTTTAAAAAGTTTTTGAGGCCCAGAGAGGTTAAGGGACTTTCCCAGGGTCATGTACATTTGACATATGAGTGAAGCAATGGCCAAAGAGCATAAATAATTTGTCATGTAATGTGTCCCGTTGTTGAGCAAGCAGGACTGAGCAGCAGGCTGGCTGAAGCTCAGCCTCAGGCTCCTTTCTTGCAAAGCAAGCAACAGAAGTGATTAAGGATAAAACTCTTGGCTTTGACAAAACGTGTGTATTTTGAATTGTAATTACTTCTCTTTTTTTGCTATTACTTTATTGGAAGGGCAGTCCATCATAGCAGTGGAGAGCTTAGGCTCTGAAAGAGCCAGAACTGGAGCTGCATTCTGCTTTTATCACTTACTAGTCATGTGTTCTTTGACAACTGGACCAACCTCGGTAAGCCTCGTCTGTCAAATGAAAATAATAATAGAATCACGTATGCACACATAATATACTTAGCATAGTATTTGGCACATAATACATATTAGACATTGCTTATATTAGAAAAAAATAGAAGGATTGGATAGAAACAGAATATTGATTTTGTTTCAGTATTTAGGTTCTCCAAAACAAACAAACAAAAAAACAACAACAAAAAACACACAACAGAACCAATAGGATTGATTTTTAAAGAATGGTGCCCTGGCTGGTGTGGCTTAGTTGGTTGGGTGTCATTGCATGCATGGAAATGTTGCCAGTTTGATGATTCCTAGTCAGGGTACATGCAGGAGTTACGGGCTTGGTGCCTCAGTAGGGTGCATGTAGGAGGCAGCCGATTGATGTTTAGCTCTCACATCAATGTCTCTCTCTCTCTCTCTCTCTCCCCAAAAATCAATACATTTTTTAAAGAAAAGAATTGGCTCACACATTTATGGAGGCCAGTAAATAAAAAATTTGCACGATGGGCCAGCAGGCTAGAGACCCAGGGAAGAACCGAGAGTGCAGATCAAGTCCAAAGGCAGTCTGCTGGCAGAATTGCTCCTTGCTTAGGGGAGGTCAATAATGTTTTTTTCTATTAAGGCCTTCAGTTGATTGGATGAGGCCCACCCCCCACTACAGGGGATAATCTGATTTACTCAGAGCCCAGTTATTTAAATGTTAATCTCATGCAAAAATATTATCACAGACACATCCAGAATAATATTTAACCACATATCTGGGCACCATGACCCAGCCAAGTTGACACATATATAATTAACCATCACAGTTCCGAAGTATCTTAACCATGTTTTAAAGAAGATTTCAATGTCTGGTCTGGCATCAGTGAAACTATTGCTTCAGTCATACAACTCAAATCAACTATTATTTTGACAGACTGGGATGCAAACCACTTTTTCTCCTTGCTAATAATGAAGCAGTCATATTCTATGATGATTTCTGTCTGTTTTTCTCCACAAACTAAGGTCATTCACTGGCTCTCACATACTACCTTCTTCCAAAGTAATATCTGCTGCATTGTTCCCAAACTAATTATAGAGGCACCTATTCAATCACTGATGCTCACAGCCAAGCCACTCCCATTTCTCCAGAGGGGTGACATTCCTCTCAGTAACAATAGCTGGCCAGCCATTAGTGGTTGTTAATGTTATTCAGACCCTCACTCTGAAACCTACACTTGTTTTGGAATGAGCCCTGTGGGAAGCAATCAGCAGGTGTGGAGCTATTTCCGTGGGGGCTTTGGTGGTTAGGACAGGTCCAGGAAAGTGGTGTGTATTTTTAGACCACCTCTCTCCTGTCAGCAGCTGTAGAGAAAGCTGAGGAGCATCATCAATCTCCTAATTGTCAGGTTGTAGCACAGGGGATGCCCTCGCCCGGATGGCCTGGCTGTTGAAAGTGGCATTATTTGCCTTGTGCTCTGGTACATGTTATTAAAGCTACTGTTTAATGTTCTTTCCCAAGGAGATTGTCTCTGGTGTTTTTATAGTCCAGGGAAATGTGGTACCAGAAATGATCACATTGCTGGCAATTTTCTTTGAAAATGGTAAACTTTTGCAGAGTTTACTCTCTCTTCTATTAGGGTTGATAATGAGAAATTGTGAGGATTATTAAACACTCCTAGCTTTCAGTAGGAACTTATTTAGCACAGATGTTTCTATAATTGCAGTACACTGGGAAAATTCACCGTGTTCAATGGCCCAAAACTCATTATTACTTATTACTTCTACCTGTGTATTGTGGTGCTAGTAAGCTGGGCTGAAATGTTTAATTTAGCGGGGACTATGGCTGTGTATCTCAGATGTTTTAGAAAGACTACTGAGAAGAAATTACTGGATGCTCTGCCCACACCCCTACTCCTTACTAATCTTTCAACCATTACCAGTTACACTGATATGTTCTCTTTTTTTATGGGTACAGGCTACAGCATCATGTTAGATTCTGCAAGACAATTTGCCAGCTTGTGGTCATGAGGAAAAAGTGGAATCTTAAGAGACTTTTAAAACAAACTGTGTAGCTAACCATTGTGTTTTATTTAGATAAAAACTATGGAATGTGTACAACTGTATTTAGCTTTCTACTACTTCTCTATAAAGCACAGCTCTCTTGTGTCAGCAATATTTCCAATACCTTTAATGAAAGCTTGGCAGTGTTTAAAATCGGGTAGAAGATACATTGAAATGGTTATAAAAGGCGACTGAAGAGAATACAAAAATGCCTTACATGCCCTCATTCTCTATATTCTTAAGACTAACACTATAAAAGCATAACCAATGGACAGTTACTGGGGCGGTGGGAGCTTTCCTGGGGTGGGAATGGCTGCGGGGGGGGGAGGTCAATTGGGGAAAAAGGAGACATATATAAAACTTTAGACAATAAAAAATTAAAATAAAAATGGAAAAAAAGAGTTTCCAAAAAAAAAAAAATTAAAACTTTCTGGATGTATCTGAAAAAAAAAATTCTTCATTACATCCTTTATTTCCCTAATAACTGTTTTGGTTTGGGGAAAGTTTGAAAACGCATTACATTAGGTTAGCTATGGTGCTCTGTCCTTGGTTGACCTCTAAGCATTCGAAGTCCTACATCCCAGGACCCTTTCTTTGTCCTGGGCAGATTGAGCCTGTTGACCCCTCTGTCTCCTTGACTACCTCGGGCTCCTGTAGTCTGTTCATGTTGTAACTACTGTCCCTGGAGTTGAAGGTTTCTTGGGCATGTCACAAACTGCTGTTTGTTTGTTTGTTTTTTCCTCTGCAGCAGGAAGAACCCAGGATTTATACTCTTAATGTAAAAGAAATGAAAAACATGAATTCAATGACAATTTTCATTCATGAGAGCCAATCGTAGAAGCTATGAGACTAAAGAATACATCATGTTACATTTGGAATTATATCTCAAATATATAAATTTGTACTTTAAAGCAAGGCTAGAAAGTTTTTTATATTTATTTGCTATAATTAAATTAATTCAGATTGTGTATATTTGACTGTGGAAAAAGAAAAGATTACAAAATGATCTAGTGAATTTGGATAACTTAGACTTATACAGCTACCTTTCCCTGAACAATCTCATACTTTAATTTGAAGATAAGTTTATTTTTTTCTTTTATCCTTTGCCTTAAGTATTTTGAGTGACTGCTTGGACACACACAAATTCAGAGGGTAATATAGATGGCCCCATTTCTTTTCTTTTTGCATATAGAATGCAAACAAATTTTTAAAACACTCTGAAGTTTTACTAAGAATTTAAAATTCTACTTAGATCAGTAAGTTAAGTATAAAAAGAATAGTACAAATAGTATTTTCCTTAAGAAGTATGTGGAAACATTTCAGATAACCAGTTCCTCCTGCCTTACGTTGAGTTATTCTGGGGAGAAGCAATAAGCATGTACATTTTGTTGATTCTGTTGCACATTTCTGCAAGCTGTGCATGGTGATGAGGTGCCCGGATGAAACTGGACCTTTTTTTTTTTTTTTTTAACAGCAGGGAGAGGAGCATTGTGCCATTTGCCCTTGGTGACCTATGTTATAAAGGGATAGTTTAAATCCTAGGAATGAGTTTAAGATACACATTTTTCTGTATGTCAAAAGACTAATATAATTAGGCTTCGGTTTTTAGAAAACCAAACAGACTTGAACAACTAGTTCAAAATATTCCCTAGAACTTGAATATTTCATACACAAGTGACCAAAGAGATGTTCCATTAATTAAAGTTCTGAACAAACTTCTGCAGGTTAATTTATTTTTAATTGTGGCAGGGTTAAGGTATTTATGAAAGTCTTCTCATTAGTATTCAAACCTTTTAGGTCTCAGAGCTTTCCAGTGAGATCTAAAATATTTAACCTACTTGATCATGAGAGTAAACTATCAGGAATCAAGAAATAGCCTCTGTATTATTTGTAGTTTCCAGCTTCAGATGGCACTTAAGAATCTAGAGGTCTGAAAAGTGTAAATACTGAAAGCTTTGAATGAAGTTATTTGAATATTAAATTAATATCAATCAGGCTTTATGCTGAGGGATCAGATTTTTAAAATAGGAGGGCAGAAGGGAACCTGACCTCCTACTTAAAAATGTTTTTTGAATATATTCACCTCTCATTCATTTGCAGTTGATTTTTTGAAGCATGAAATCAAGTTCTTCTTTGAGATGGGAAATAAGTGACAGAGCTAAATCCAAAGCTAGTGACACTTGCACACAATATGCCAGCCTCAGATGGAGTTATCAGCATTTCACCTGCACTGCATTGAGCTGAAATTCTCACCCATTCCTTCCCTGAAATACTCCTGTTGAGGAGCTGCCATAATAACTACTCTGCCAATTAAGGTGTTCTACTTGGGGCCAGCCAGAGCTCAGTTTGGGGACAAGGTCACTTGCTGGGATGGAGTTGTAGTTCCCCAATTACTAGTAGTTCCACTATCTCTTCTAACTTGTCAAATAACGAGGAGACTTTGAAGGCTAAATCCAGCAGTAGCTCCTAGCAGGGTTAATGCGGAGTGAATGACAATGATACCTCAGGAGTGAGAATCTGACAATGTCTGTCAAGCTCTGTTCACAAGGATGACGAAGTTCATTGCTACTCAACACTACTTGGGAAAGTATTGGTCTTGATCTTAGCAGTGAGAAAGGACCACATTACTCACTTTGGCAGAAGTTCATTAACTCCTTCACATTGCCCATATAAACTGGGCATGAAATTAATATCCTAATGACAAAAGTTGAATGTGCTTTAATAGGGCAGCTCACCCACAAAACCACGTCATCTCCAGTGTATTTCTCATGTCTCAACATTCGAGTCAATTTTTTTTAAAGTTTCTAAATTCTGTGTTTAGTGATGAATAACAGTGGTTATACAACAATTATTTTTAGTACTCATTAGCAACACAACTGAGAGAATAAGAATAACAAAATTATACACCCAAATGAAAAACAGAAAGATTTTATACCGATGATAACAATGTTCACTGCTGACTCCATTGGTGAATCATTTAACTGAAGACTGAAAACAACTCAACAAAAAGCTCTATAAAATTATTCTAATGATTAGCCATTCAACATTTGTCGGAAATTGACTAGATGGCCTGAAAATTAATGTCTCCCAAGGCTAAGCTGTATTTTTTAAAATGAGTGCTCAAGGCTGAATATGTAATGCAGCAAAGGATTTTTAGGCATTAGATTCTTTTGCATGTGTTTTTCTTTCACTCATGTTTATTTATTGAAATAGTGAAGGATACTGCTGTCCTTTGATTATGCTTGGATTCCACTGTGTAAAAGATCGAGAGAGCAAATGGCCTTTTTGGCTCCTAGGGATGTTCTGACTCATTTCTCAAATTCTGCTGAAGTTTGCTTTGGATAAATGGACAAAGCCTCACTTAGTGATGACAAATATATACACAAGTATTTAAAGAGATGCAAATATTACTTTTGCCTCACCTCATAACTAGTCAACTAGTTCAAATCTGAATATCAGATATTTTTTTTCCTGCTGAGAAAATGGTTTTGCATCCCCAAGATTATTTTATAAAAAAGAAAAAGAAAAATATTTGACTAAAAATGAACAAATATATTTTATCTTATGAATCAGATTCCCTTTCCCTTAGTTTCCTTTATTGGGTTCCAAAATATTAATTATCTGCTTGCTTTTGACACGTAGCAAACCCGTTAAGAGCAAGGGGAGCATTTAAAAATACTTTTTATACTTACTTCACAGCAGGCACACCTGTAATGACCTTTCAAGTCTCACCTTTCCTGTGGGAAATTAGATGATGCAAAATGGCTACAAAAATTTTCATTAGCATTTTGATAAATGAATAAAATTTCAGTTGAGTAACATATTTAAACATTTTAAAGTGGTTCTCTTAATACTACTTAAGGTTTTACTAGCTCTATGGGATATGTTCTAGACTGTTATGGATGCATACCATCTTGCTTCCTATCTAGTATTTTGCTGTCAGTCAGTGGCCAAAACTATACCAGAGGGGGCAAAAGGGAACCTGATAGCAATTTTTGACTTGTAACATTGTATGGCTAAGAAAGTTTTCTGTGTGGAGTTTTCTTTTGTTTATCCAGAACCATGTTATTCTTTGCTGACAAATCACATTTTTTTCTATAATATTCATATTACTAAAAAGCATTGAATATAATATAGGCAAAATACTTTCTCTTGAGTGTTCTCAGGCTGATTCAACTTTGCAATCAATCAATGATTTATTTTTTCTTGCTGAGCAGTTGTGACTTTGTCAAGGACTTAGTTTAATTATCTGGCACCTCCATAAAGCAATCCTTTGCTTCCAGGGTCAAGTGTGGGCAACGTGGTCCAGTGAAGTTCAATACTGAGGCCCCTCCTGCTTTTCAGAGGCTTTCCCTCCTACCCTTTGCTCTTGGTATCTGCACTCACCCTTCTCCCTGCCACTCTGCCTCTCACACAAAATTTCCTGCTCTTCCCCTCAGGGACCCAAATGTCAGGTAGCTAATATGACAAATTAATTTATGTTAATCTGCTCTTGGGGGCCCCTTCTAGGTAACATAGGCATGCATTTTAAAAAACTGAATTGCTACCTGTTCTGAGCATCTCACCCATATTTTCTGGAATAATTAGTTGATGATGTTCCAGGATAAAGATAGGGGAAGCATGCTTGGGCCAGCGGGCCTTTTGAGGCCTCTCCCATGACACCACCTAATGGCTTATCAGCTCACAACAAGACCATATGCTTCAGAGAACCTTAGGCATATCCATATAGGACAATCACCCTATAGATTCCCAGCCTTCACGACTCTGAATACAAGTCCGTAGAATCAACTCTCTCCAAGTTGGGTGGGATAGTGAGTCTCCCTTTGTTTATAGAATGCCCAATCTTAAAATAATGTCCAAATATGCTGGAGCCAAAAGTGCAGAAATAATTCTCAAATAATTATGAAAATACAAAATCCATTTCTAGCAATTTCTGTTCAAGAAGGCATGAGCCTTGGCCAGTTTTCTCAGTGGTTATAGCATTGGCCCCAGGACCAAAGGGTCATGGCTTTGATTCCTGGTCAAGGGCACATACCTGGTTTGATCCCTGGCCCCAATCAAGCCACATTGGGTAGGCAACCAATCCATATGTCTCTTTCACATTGATTGACACATCAATTGATAATTGTTTTTCTCTCTCCCCCTCCTCCCTTTCTTCCACTCTCTCTAAAACAAACAAACAAAAAAGTAAATGGAAAAAATATCCTCAGGTAAGGATTGACAAAAAAAAAAAAAAAAGAAGAAGAAGAAGGCATAAAAGTTGGAGTGATTTTCTGAATTTCTGAATGTGTACTACCATATGCTGGATGTAAATGATAATAATAAATGCTGACATTTATTTTAGCCAGGTGCTACTATCCTTACTAACATAATCTCATTGAATTTTCAAAATAGCTCTAAGAATTAGCATTATTATTAATTCACATTTTACAGAAGAGAAATGGAGTCTTAGTGATCTATACTAATAAAATAGTAATATGCAAATTGGTTGGGATGCCCTCATGCAACGACCGAATAGCAGGCTGCGTGGGGTGACCAGGCCGGTGCGGGGGGTGGCAGTGAGAGGCGACCAGGCCAGTGCGGGGGTGGGGGGGAGTTGGGGGTGACTAGGCTGGCGAGGAGGGCAGGAAAGGGCGACCAGGCCAGCGGGGGTCCAGTTAGGGGTGACCAGGCCAGAAGGGGGGGAAGTTAGGGGCAACCAGGCCAGAAGGAGGGGCAGTTAGGGGCAATCAGGCCGGCAGGCAGAGGTGGTTAGGGGTGATCAGGCAGGCGGGGGGGGGGTGGTGCAGTTAGGGGTGATCAGAAAGGCAGGTGAGCGGTTAGGAGCCAGCAGTCCCGGATCAGGCCTAAACCGGCAGTCGGACATCCCCTGAGGGGTCCTGGATTAGAGAGGATGCAGGATGAGCTGAGGGAACCCCCTCCGCCCCCGTGCACAAATTTTGTGCACCGGGCCTCTAGTATTATATAACCTGCTTAAAATTTGTACAGCAATAAAAAAGAAACCAGACTGCATCTACATTGCTCTAATGGTAGCATCTGTGACCTTTTCACTGGTATTCTTCATTTTAGACCAACTCTGGGTTCTGTTCTGATGTCATCAATCTTGTCCAGTGATTGGGGCAGGTTTCCTTATTACCTAGGACTTCCCTCAGTTGCTCTCTTTACCTATGAAAAAGCCCTCTAGGACATGAGGGTATCAGTCATCTCCTCTGATAGGTTAATTATTTAATCAGATTAATACACACACACACACACACACACACACACACACACACACACACACACACAAAGGATGGAACGAAACAAAACATGGCTCCACATTCTATAATGAATTAGAATGAAAGGTTTTCAGTGAATTTCCTTTAGCAAAGAAACTGCTGTCAGTTTAATCTTTCTTGTACATGCTCAAAACTTCTCTCTTTTAGATTATCACCAGTTTTTGAGAACCTCGACAAATGAAGATTCAAATTTAATTGGTGACTATAATTAGTGACATATGTTTAGGAATTTGGGTCATTCAAAAATATTTTGTCAAACTAATTTATAAATTTTGTCATTCATTATAAACTTTCACTTTGGTATTTTAGAATTTGCTTAATAGTTTACCTCAATTTTTTTAACCTCTAGCTAACTTTCTTCTCATATAATTATAAACAAATTTAATGGTTAAAAAAGTTCCCATAAAAAGAAGAAAAAGGATGAAGCAATTTATTTTAATTAAACCTAAAAAGGAACCAGATCTTAAACCCCAAGCCAGCTTATTCAATTTAATATTCATTGTTACAGTTTTCTATTTAACAGATGTTTGGGAGGTCAAAATTTATTGTCTTCGAGGGAGAAGCTTCTTTTTTATTCACTAAATTCTCTGTAGACTAACACTGATGGAAAAATATGTCTGTTTGGATTTAGATATAGTCAGGAATGTGACATAAACAGAGGGAGAGAAGAAATCTTATGTTTTCTTCTGGCTCTTTTCAGAGGTTTGCTAATTGGGTCTGTTACAACTATTATGGGGTTCTGTTTAAGATCAGGCTTTTCTGCTTGATATGTAAGACATTCTTTTTTGTAAACAAAACACTGGATTTCCATTCAAAGGAAAATGTGTTATAATCAATAGACATTTCTTCTTACTATTTCTATTTGAAGATTCTCACCAGGTCTCTGACATGAAATACAAAGGGGTTTGCCTCCAGCATGAATAATTTCATAAACTGAAGGAATTCATTTTGTAACATTCTAAAAATTCAATGAGCATAACACATTTTTATTTTAATAATTATAACATCCTAATCCACATAAGAGGCCCAGAAATGTCATGGTCAAACTAGAAGGTAAAGAAAACATTTGATACATGCATGTAAAGGTAAAATTTTGAGTCATGCTTTACTATATTTTGGATATTTTATTTCTCTATAAAATGTATCTTCCAATAGAGTCAGGATTATGCTATCTCTTATATCTTAGGAATTATTGGACATAAGAAATGTATTAATTCTTCCATGCTTAAATGAGCAACCTCCAATAAGAGCACAGGGCAGCTTTTTAATCACTAGATATATTCCAGTAAAACATTCTTAGGCACAGAGCTTACTTACCTACTTGAACAACTATCAAAGATATCAGAAATCTGTGAATATTCATCTTGAAAATTAACAATCTTTTTCTCCCTTAAAGTATAATACCAATATTTATGTGACAATTCTTCCACTAGGCAAATAATAGTGTGCTATTTAAGAAATGAAGTGGGTTGAAATCCAAGGGAACCTCAACTATGCATATAAAAAAGATTTAAGTATTTATACTACTTAACTATGCTTAAGTGCCTTTTAAATTGTCTTTATAGAATGTATGGGTTGCTATTGTTTTGTGTGGTTGGAAAAAAACACCCTGCCCTTTTTAGTAGGCAGTGATTATTGGCTGAACTATGTTCACCACTGTAGAATATCTATAATAATAAAAGCATAATATGCTAATTAAACTGGACAACCTTCTGGAGGAAGTCAGGGCTGTGAGGGAAGCCCGGGTCCCAGATGCCAGAGGGAAGCCAGTGCCGGCAGCCAGGGGAAGGAAGGCCTACTCTTGCACGAATTTCATGCATCAGGCCTCTAGTAAAAATATAAAATTCAACTGTTCTAGTTTTCTTAGAGAATAAACACAATTCATTCTCTCCCCATCCCTCTTTCCCTCCATCCCTCTAAGTATTAGCAATAGCAAATAACCCTATTGCAGAAAGCTTGGAATATGTTCTTAAAAAAAGAAAAAGCACAGTGAGACTTTGACCATAAGTGAGAAAAGTCTGTAGTTGCTTTGGTTTGAGGTTCAAGTCAGAATTTAAAAGGTCAAATTTAATCCAAAGCCACTTTAATGAATCTTTCATAAAAGTTCAGTATCTTTATTTTCTTAATGATGGTCATTTCATTGAAGAAATTCAAACTAGAATTACAGAAAAGAACCCCAAAACAGGACTTGTAAGTCTATTTCTTTCACCAGGTGGGGGACGTTTTCGGTCATTATTTCTTCAAATAGGTTTTCAGCGTCTTGCTCTCTCTCTTCTTCTGGCATCCCCATAATTCTGATGTTGGTACACTTGAAGTTGTCCCAGAGGCTTCTTACACTATCTTCAACTTTCTGAATTCTCTTCTCTTCTTGCTTCTCTGGAGGAGTGTCCTTTGCCTCTTTGTATTCCAAATCTTTGACTTGATTCTTGCATTCCTTTAGTCTGCTGTTGGGTCTCTGAATAATATTTTTTATTTCATTCAGTGTATGTTTAATTTCTAGTTGGTCCTTTTTCATATCCTCGAGGGTCTCATTAAATTTATCGGCCTTTTCCATGAAATTCTTGAAAAACCTTATAACCGTGGTTTTGAACTCTATGTCCATTCGTTTGTTCTCCTCCATTTCTTTCATTTGTGATCTGTTTCCTTGTCTCCTCATTTTCACTGCTTAACTGAGTTGGTAGGGTAGCTTTGTGTACTAGGTGTGCTATTGGTTCAATGGGTCAGCCTCCCAGTTACCTGAGGTGGACACTCTTGGTGCACCCCTTTGTGGACTGTGTGTACAGCCTTGTTGTAGTTAAGTCTTGATTGTTGTTGGTGTCATTGGGAGGAATTGACCTCCAGGCCAATTGGCTGTGAGGACCCACTGTGTCTATAACGGAAGAATTGCTGTGCTGGAGACACATTTATGGGGCAGGACTTGTTCCAGTAGGGCTTTGGTGCTCACTGAGTCTGCCTCTTGAATGTGTCCCTTATGAGAGTAGTTGAAATCTGGTGTTGTCTCACACCGACCACTAGATACACTAGTGTCTGGATCTCCAATGGGGTTCAGGTCAGCTACTGTCTGAGGCCACCCAGCAGGAGCTACAGCAAGAACTACAGTTTTCTCCTCTTTGCTTGGGCTTTGGTGGTTTTGGAGCAGTCTGACTGGAGTTGCAGTTTATTTGGTTAAGCTTCCACAGAACAGGCCATTTATATGCAAAAGCCGCTGTGTGGAGCCTGAGCGGGTTTGTAGACTGTGCGGGGCGGGGTCTCAGGGCGTCACTAGGCTAGGGCATGGCAAATGGTGATGGCTGCCATCAGCAGTCTCTGCCTTTCCGCGTTTCCAAGTTCCTGCATCCCGTGCTGCAGCGCAGTAAACAATGATTGCTGGGTGCACCTCTGCAAAAAAGTCACTCTCACTTTCTGAAACGATGGCCGAGAGTCCAGCTTTTCCCCGTAGGTGTCTGGGTCCCCTGCGTGTCCCCAGAAACTGGATTTCAGAGTGATTGGGAGCTTGTCTCCCTTCAGGTTGAAAAAAAGCCGCGCGCCCAGTCACCCGCCACCAGCCCGATTCGCACGCCTCCGTACCTCAGCTTTTCAGCGTTTGTTCTCCTTTCTCTTTCCTTCTTAGTTGTAAATCATTCACTCAGCCAGCTTTCCTGTGGTTCTGGGTGGTAGACGTTGTGTCTTTTAGTTGTAGTTTTGAAATTGTTGTGTGAGGCGGCAGTTTAGTTGTTTACCTTTGCCACCATCTTGGTTCCTCCAACTTTTTTTTATATTTAGAAAAAATTTTTTCTAATAAAATGCCATAGGAAATAAAGCACAATTGTGATGGAATCTTCTCTCTGCCTTTTCCCCATATGCCTAAAACAAAGGCTGGCTCTGTGTGGGGAATATTTGATGTTTTGTTTGTTTTGTTTATCTAAAGGGGTAATAGAATAATTAGCAGTAAATATTTAGCTAGTGGTACACTGGTTAATATTTAACAAGAGGCTCTGGGGATAGATAGGGTCAGTGGGGAAAGGTTGTGTTGTTTTTTTTTACCAAATGGTATAAAAATTCTCACTATGGTTAATTTCAAGCTCCCAACATAACACCTACTCTCAAGCACTGGTAGCAGCCAGTCCCAGCATACCACTCGGGCAGCCAGGTCTCTATCTGGGACAGTCTGTGTAAGGGCTGCATGAGGAAAATAAGGGGCAAAAGCACTTCTGATTTAAGAATAAGTCTGGAAGTTTAGGAAGGAGACACCTCCCAAAGGCAAAGGAGCAAGAAGAAGTGTACAGAATGGCGGTGCTACACAGAAATACAGCCCATTGGACAAGACTCTACAGAATTTTTGAGAGTGGCAGTGCTTGGACTTCATTGTCCAGAAGAGTCACCTACAGCACCTATCCAGCATAGCCATTCCCAAGTCTCTCTCCAGGGAATGTGGATCAGGGTCCAGGAATCTGCATTTTTAGAGAGACCCTTAGGGGACCACTGTCATCAGTCAAGAAAATCTAAAATAGGATGCACAAGTTGTGGTCCCATCTGGTACTTTGTAGTGCTTAACACTTGGTGATAACATTTATAGTTAGAGTGAATATATAATTTATCTAACAAACTAGGTTACTTTTGAGCATGAAAGGTAGTAGTAATTATTTCTCCAAGTTAATAGGTATAATCTTGGACTCTCCTGGGAAAACCAAGTAAAAGTTGACCCTACTCATAAGCACTACCGGGTGAAGTTTGTTGGAATGCTAGCTGTAAAACTAT